>NC_080071.1:94097109-94724168 GCF_949987535.1 Balaenoptera acutorostrata
CTTACTTCACTCTGTATGACAGTCTCTAGATGCATCCACGTCTCAACAAATGACCCAATTTCGTTCCTTTTTTATGGCTGAGTAGTATTCCATTGTATATATGTACCACTTCTTCTTTTTTTTTTTTTTTTTTAATTTTTTATTTTATTTTATTTTTATTTATGGCTGTGTTGGGTCTTCATTTCTGTGCGAGGGCTTTCTCCAGTTGCGGCAAGTGGGGGCCACTCTTCATCGCGGTGCGTGGGCCTCTCACTATCGCGGCCCCTCCCATTGCAGAGCACAGGCTCCAGACGCGCAGGCTCAGCAATTGTGGCTCACGGGCTTAGTCGCTCCGTGGCATGTGGGATCTTCCCAGACCAGGGCTCGAACCCGTGTCTCCTGCATTGGCAGGCAGATTCTCAACCACTGCGCCACCAGGGAAGCCCCACTTCTTCTTTATCCATTCATCTGTCGATGGGCATTTAGGTTGCTTCCATGACCTGGCTATTGTAAATAGTGCTGCAATGAACATTGGGGTGTATGTGTCTTTTTGAATTATGGTTTTCTCTGGGTATATGCCCAATAGTGGGATTGCTGGATCATATGGTAATTCTATTTTTAGTTTTTTAAGGAACTCCATACTGTTCTCCATAGTGGCTGTATCAATTTATATTCCCACCAACAGTGCAAGAGGGTTCCCTTTTCTCCACACCCTCTCCAGCATTTGTTGTTTGTAGATTTTCTGATGATGCCCATTCTAACTGGTGTGAGGTGATACCTCATTGTAGTTTTGATTTGCATTTCCCTAATAATTAGTGATGTTGAGCAGCTTTTCATGTGCTTCTTGGCCATCTGTATGTCTTCTTTGGAGAAATGTCTGTTTAGGTCTTCTGCCCATTTTTGGATTGGGTTGTTTTTTTTTTTAATATTGAGCTGCATGAGCTGTTTATATATTTTGGAGATTAATCCTTTGTCTGTTGATTCGTTTGCAAATATTTTCTCCCACTCTGAGGGTTGTCTTTTCGTCTTGTTTATGGTTTCCTTTGCTGTGCAAAAGCTTTTAAGTTTCATTAGGTCCCATTTGTTTATTTTTGGTTTTATTTCCATTACTCTAGGAGGTGAATCAAAAAATATCTTGCTGTGATTTATGTCAAAGAGTGTTCTTCCTATGTTTTCCTCTAAGAGTTTTATAGTGTCCGGTCTTACATTTAGGTCTCTAATCCATTTTGAGTTTATTTTTGTGTATGGTGTTAGGGAGTGTTCTAATTTCATTCTTTTACATGTAGCTGTCCAGTTTTCCCAGCACCACTTATTGAAGAGACTGTCTTTTCTCCATTTTATATCCTTGCCTCCTTTGTCATAGATTAGCTGACCATAGGTGCGTGGGTTTATCTCTGGGCTTTCTATCTTGTTCCATTGATCTATATTTCTGTTTTTGTGCCAGTACCATATTGTCTCGATTACTGTAGCTTTGTAGTATAGTTTGAAGTCAGGGAGTCTGATTCCTCCAGCTCCGCTTTTTTCCCTCAAGACTGCTTTGGCTATTCGGGGTCTTTTGTGTCTCCATACAAATTTTAAGATTTTTTGTTCTAGTTCTGTAAAAAATGCCATTGGTAATTTGATAGGGATTGCATTGAATCTGTAGATTGCTTTGGGTAGTATAGTCATTTTCATAATATTGATTCTTCCAATCCAAGAATATGGTATAACTCTCCATCTGTTGGTATCATCTTTAATTTCTTTCATCAGTGTCTTAAGTTTTCTGGATACAGGTCTTTTGTCTCCCTAGGTAGATTTATTCCTAGGTATTTTCTTCTTTTTTTTGCAATGGTAAATGGGAGTGTTTCCTTAATTTCTCTTTCAGATTTTTCATCATTAGTATATAGGAATGCAAGAGATTTCTGTGCATTAATTTTGTATCCTGCAACTTTACCAAATTCATTGATTAGCTCTAGTAGTTTTCTGGTGGCATCTTTAGGATTCTCTATGTATAGTATCATGTCATCTGCAAACAGTGACAGTTTTACTTCTTCTTTTCCAATTTGTATTCCTTTTATTTCTTTTTCTTCTCTGATTCCCGTGGCTAGGACTTCCAAAACTATGTTGAATAATAGTGGTGAGAGTGGACATCCTTGTCTTGTTCCTGATCTTAGAGGAAATGCTTTCGGTTTTTCACCATTGAGAATGATGTTTGCTGTGGGTTTGTCGTATATGGCCTTTATTATGTTGAGGTAGGTTCCCTCTATGCCCACTTTCTGGAGAGTTTTTATCATAAATGGGTGTTGAATTTTGTCAAAAGCTTTTTCTGCATCTATTGAGATGATCATATGGATTTTCTTCTTCAGTTTGTTAATATGGTGTATCACATTGATTGATTTGCGTATATTGAAGAATCCTTGCATCCCTGGGATAAATCCCACTTGATCTTGGTGCATGATCCTTTTCATGTGTTGTTGGATTCAGTTTGCTAGTATTTTGTTGAGGATTTTTGCATCTATATTCATCAGTGATATTGGTCTGTAGTTTTCTTTTTTTGTAGTATCTTTGGTTTTGGTATCAGGGTGATGGTGGCCTCATAGAATGAGTTTGGGAGTGTTCCTTCCTCTGCAATTTTTTGGAAGAGTTTGAGAAGGATGGGTGTTAGCTCTTCTCTAAATGTTTGATAGAATTCACCTGTGAAGCCATCTGGTCCTGGACTTTGTTTGTTGGAAGATTTTTAATCACAGTTTCAATTTCATTACTTGTGATCTGTCTGTTCATATTTTCTATTTCTTCCTGGTTCAGTCTTGGAAGGTTATACCTTTCTAAGAATTTGTCCATTTCTTCCAGGTTGTCCATTTTATTGGCATAGAGTTGCTTGTAGTAGTCTCTTAGGATGCTTTGTATTTCTGTGGTGTCTGTTGTAACTTCTCCTTTTTCATTTTTAATTTTATTGATTTGAGTCCTCTCGCTCTTATTCTTGATGAGTCTGGCTAATGGTTTGTCGATTTTGTTTATCTTCTCAAAGAACCAGCTTTTAGTTTTATTGATCTTTGCTATTGTTTTCTTTGTTTCTATTTCATTTATTTCCGCTCTGATCTTTATGATTTCTTTCCTTCTGCTAACATTGGGTTTTGTTTGTTCTCCTTTCTCTAGTTCCTTTAGGTGTAAGGTTAGATTGTTTATTTGAGATTTTTCTTGTTTCTTGAGGTAGGCTTGTATAGCTATAAACTTCCCTCTTAGAACTGCTTTTGCTGCATCCCATAGGTTTTGGATTGTCGTGTTTTCATTGTCATTTGTCTCTAGGTATTTTTTGATTTCCTCTTTGATTTCTTCAGTGATCTCTTGGTTATTTAGTAACGTATTGTTTAGCCTCCATGTGTTTGTGTTTTTTATGTTTTTTTCCCTGTAATTGATTTCTAATCTCATAGCATTGTGGTCAGAAAAGATGCTTGATATGATTTCAATTTTCTTAAATTTACTGAGGCTTGATTTGTGACCCAAGATGTGATCTCTCCTGGAGAATGTTCCGTGCGCACTTGAGAAAAGAGTGTAATCTGCTGTTTTTGGATGGAATGTCCTATAAATATCAATTAAATCTGTCTGGTCTATTGTGTCATTTAAAGCTCCTGTTTCCTTGTTTATTTTCATTTTGGATGATCTGTCCATTGGTGTAAGTGAGGTGTTAAAGTCCCCCACTATTATTGTGTTACTGTTGATTCCCTCTTTTATAGCTGTTAGCAGTTGCCTTATGTATTGAGGTGCTCCTATGTTGGGTGCATATATATTTACAATTGTTATATCTTCTTGGATTGATCCCTTGATCATTATGTAGTATCCTTCCTTGTCTCTTGTAACATTCTTTATTTTAAAGTCTATTTTATCTGATATGAGTATTGCTACTCCAGCTTTCTTTTGATTTCCATTTGCCTGGAATATCTTTTTCCATCCCTTCACTTTCAGTCTGTATGTGTCCCTAGGTCTGAAGTGGGTCTCTTGTAGACAGCATATATATGGGTCTTGTTTTTGTATCCATTCAGCAAGCCTGTGTCTTTTGGTTGGAGCATTTAACCCATTCACGTTTAAGGTAATTATCGATATGTATGTTCCTATGACCATTTTCTTAATTGTTTTGGGTTTGTTTTTGTAGGTCCTTTTCTTCTCTTTTGTTTCCTACTTAGAGAAGTTCCTTTAGCATTTGTTGTAGAGCTGGTTTGGTGGTGCTGAATTCTCTTGGCTTTTGCTTGTCTGTAAAGCTTTTGATTTCTCCATCAAATCTGAATGAGATCCTTGCCGGGTAGAGTAATCTTGGTTGTACGTTCTTCGCTTTCATCACTTTAAGTATATCATGCCACTCCCTTCTGGCTTGTAGAGTTCCTGCTGAGAAATCAGCTGTTAACCTTATGGGAGTTCCCTTGTATGTTTTTTGTTGTTTTTCCCTTGCTGCTTTCAATAATTTTTCTTTTTAATTTTTGCCACTTTGATTACTATGTGTCTCGGCGTGTTTCTCCTTGGGTTTATCCTGTATGGGACTCTCTGCGCTTCCTGGACTTGGGTGGCTATTTCCTTTCCCATGTTAAGGAAGTTTTCAACTATAATCTCTTCAAATATTTTCTCAGGTCCTTTCTCTCTCTCTTCTCCTTCTGGGACCCCTATAATGTGAATGTTGTTGTGTTTAATGTTGTCCCAGAGGTCTCTTAGGCTGTCTTCATTTCTTTTCATTCTTTTTTCTTTATTCTGTTCTGCAGTAGTGAATTCCAACATTCTGTCTTCCAGGTCACTTATCTGTTCTTCTGCCTCAGTTATTCTGCTATTGATTCCTTCTAGTGTAGTTTTCATTTCAGTTATTGTATTGGCCATCTCTGTTTATTCTTTAATTCTTCTAGGCCTTTGTTAAACATTTCTTGCATCTTCTCAATCTTTGCCTCCATTCTTTTTCTGAGGTCCTGGATCATCTTCACTATCATTATTCTGAATTCTTTTTCTGGAAGGTTGCCTATCTCCACTTCATTTAGTTGTTTTTCTGGGGTTTTATCTTGTTCCTTCATCTGGTACATAGCCCTCTTGCCTTTTCATCTTGTCTTTCTTTCTGTGAATGTGGTTTTTGTTCCACAGGCTGCAGGATTGTAGTTCTTCTTGCTTCTGCTGTCTGCCTTCTGGTGGATGAGGCTATCTAAGAGCCTTGTGCCAGTTTCCTGATGGGAGGGACTGGTGGTGGGTAGAGCTGGCTGTTGCTCTGGTGGGCAGAGCTCAGTAAAACTTTAATCTGCTTTACTGCTGATGGGTGGGGCTGGGTTCCCTCCCTGTTGATTGTTTGGCCAGAGGTGACCCAACACTGGAGCCTGCAGGCTCTTTGGTGGGGCTAATGGCAGACTCTGGGAGGGCTCATGCCAAGGAGTACTTCCCAGAACTTCTGCTGCCAGTGTCCTTGTCCTCACGGTGACCCACAGCCACCCACTGCCTCTGCAGGAGACCCTCCAACACTAGCAGGTAGGTCTGGTTCAGTCTCCCCTGGGGTCACTGCTCCTTCCCCTGGGTCCCGATGCGCACACTACTTTGTGTGTGCCCTCCAAGAGTGGAGTTTCTGTTTCCCCCAGTCCTGTCAGAGTCCTGCAATCAAATCCCACTAGCCTTCAAAGTCTGATTCTCTAGGAATTCCTCCTCCCGTTGCCCTAGCCCTAGGTTCAGAAGCCTGACGTGGGGCTCAGAACCTTCACTCCAGTGGGTGGACTTCTGTGGTATAATCGTTCTCCAGTTTGTGAGTCACCCAGCCAGCAGTTATGGGATTTGATTTTATTGTGATTGCGCCCCTCCTACCTTCTCATTGTGGCTTCTCCTTTGTCTTTGGATGTGGGGTATCATTTTTGGTGAGTTCCAGTGTCTTCCTGTCAATGACTATTCAGCAGTTAGTTGTGATTCTGGTGTTCTCGCAAGAGGGAGTGAGAGCACATCCTTCTACTCCGTCATCTCGGTTCAGGCTCCAATACATAATCTTGTATTATGTGTGTTTTACAAAATGAGGATAAAGAGGAACACAGAGATCATCTGGCCACAGCTAGTAAGTAGCAAGCGCTGGGATTTAAAGTCAGTCTGTTTGTATCCAGTCTGAGTTCCATTGCCTCCAGCTGATCAAGGAGTGAATGATCCTTTGTCTGGATTTTTTTTTCTTGATCAGTTTAGCCAGAGGTTTACCAGCTTCATTGATCTTTTCAAAGAACCACCTTCCATTTTATTGATTTTTCTCTGTTGTTATTTTTCTATTATATTACTTTTACCTTTTCTTATTTCCTTTCTTCTACTTACTTGGGTTTAGTTTGTTGTTGTTGTTGTTTTTTAGCTTCCCAAAGTGAAATCTTAGATGAATGATTGTAGGCCTTTTCTCTTTCCCAGTATTAGCACTTAAAGCTATAAGTTTTTCTCTAAACACTGCATTAGCTTTATCTCACAGATATTGATAAGTTGTCTTTTCATTATTAATTAGTTCAAAATATTCTCTGATTTCCCTTGTTTTTTTCTTTATAAATTTATTTATTTTGTTTATTTATTTTTGGCTATGTTGGGTCTTCGTTGCTGCGTGTGGGCTTTCTCTAGTTGCAGAGAGTGGGGGCTACTCTTTGTTGCGGTGCACGGGCTTCTCATTGCGGTGGCTTCTCTTGTTGCAGAGCATGGACTCTAGGCACGCGGGCTTCAGTAGTTGTGGCTTGCAGGCTCTAGAGCGCAGGCTCAGTAGTTGTGGTGCACAGGCTTAGTTGCTCCGCAGCACATGGGATTTTCCTGGACCAGGGCTCGAACCTGTGTCCCCTGCATTGGCAGGCGGATTCTTAACCACTGCGCCACCAGGGAAGCCCTGATTTCCCTTTGATTACTTACTTAACCTTGAGTTTATTATACTTATGTTGCTTAATTTCCAAATATTTGGGCATTCTTTAGATAGCTTATATTTTTTGCTACTGATTTCTCATTTAGTTGTGTTGTATTTGAAGAACATATTCTATATGATTTAAATCCTTTTAATTGTTTTGAGACTTGCTTTCTGGCCCTGTATATGGCCTATTTTGGAGACTATTCATGTGTACTTGGAAAGAATGTGTATTTTGCTCTTGTTGGTTGGGTATGCTGCTCTGTGGACATAGGTGTGGGCAAGTCGATTGATGTTGTTCAAGTCTACTATATCCTTAATAATTTTTTCTCAGTTACTGAGAGAGGAGTGTCAAAATAACCTATCATAAATGTGGATTTGTCTATTTATTCTTCTGAGTTGATCCTTTTATCAATATGAAGTGTCACCTTTTTATCTCCAGTAAGAGTCCCTGTACTGAAGTCTACTTAGATATCAATATAGCCATCCCAAATTTCTTATGATTAGTGTTTTCATTTTACATCTTCTTCCATTCTTTCACTTTGTTTTCACTTTTTACTTTTAATCTATCTGTTTGTTTAAAGTGTATATCATTTAGAGAGTGTATTGTCACTTCTTGCTTTTTTAATCAGTTTGATAATCTTTGCCTTTTAATTGTAGTGTTTAGACCAGTTATATTTAATGTAATTATTGATATGGTTGGGTTAGATCTACCATCTTGTGATTGTTTTCTATTTATCTCATCTATTCTTTGTCTCTTTACCTCCCACTTTTGGATTAATTGAGTACTTTGTTTTGTATTCCATTTATCTCCTCTGTTGGTTTATTTATTATGCCTCTCTGTTTTATCTTTTCAATGGTTGCTATTGGGCTTACAATCTGCATACTTAATTTATCAATGACTGATTAGATGTAGGAGGGAGGGGAAATTTGTGTGTTAAGAATGACACTCAAATATCTGGCCTGGGCAACAAGAGGGATCATTCTCTGAGATGGGGAACTTTGAAGGAAGATTACAGCATGGGGGTATGATGAAGGGGCTTGATGACGTGGTCAGTTCTGGTCAAGTTGTGCTTAAAGTGCTTGTTATATGTCCAAGAGAAGATGCCTTGTGGACAGTCCATGTGTGGTCCAGAGGTCTGGGCTGGAGCTGGCAGAGGGGTCAGGGCATAGGGGTGATACTTGAATCAACAGGACTGGGTGAATCTGTATGGATAGTGTGTGATGGGGCGAGAAAGGGCCCAGGGCCAAACTGCAGCAAACCCCAAGTTAGGGACCCACATGGAGAACAACAGGGATGTGAGAGGAGAAGCCAGAGAGGAAAGAACAAAATAAGGCGAGTGCACCATCATCACAGAGCCAGAAGGGCAGTGGCCCAGCAGTTATCCTGTCCCCTGGGTCCTGCTGCCAGATCCAGACAGTATGCAAGGGCGCCTCAAAGGTCATCTGAGGACCTCCTCCTTACCTGTGCACAGGTACCTGGTGTGCACTTAGACCTAGTTAACATTTTATTAAAACATTTTAAAAGTAAAGAACTAGGGATGGTTCATCTCTGCCAAACGCTGCTGGGAGATGGAACAAGGTGGTCTGCCAGGGCCTGCTGGGTCTACGACATGGCAGCGAGAGGGCCCTCAGGGCGGATGCCTCTATGTGCCGACCATGGTGGGTCCCAAACCCCAGTGGCAGAGCGAGGAGGGGTTGGAGAAGCAGGCACTGTGCGTGCAGATGTCTTTTGGGAGAACGTGTGGGCCTGAGGCACCGTACTGTCCTCTAGCCAGGCTCTGCAGAGGGCTGGGCCCCCAGGGGAGGCAAGCAGTCAGCCAGACCCAGGCCAGGCTTCTCCAGAAGGGGAAGTGCAGCAGGGGGGGCATCGCAGCACCATGGCTGACAGGGGGCCCATCCTCTCGGCCGGCAGCGCTTCCCTGGGGACCGGTCTCACCCCTGGGGACCGGTCTCACGAGTCGTGCTCTGTCCTGCTCCGGCAGCTGCTCTTGCGGCCAGCCGCCCCCCAGGGCAGGTTCCGCAGGCCCCACCCCTCTCCTGGCCGCTTATCCAAACAGAAGCATCCCCAGCAGCTTTCCACAGCCCTGCAGCCTGACCAATCTGCCCCAGTGCTGACTTCCTGGAAGTGCAACCCCACCGCATGGGGCTGTGCAGACTGACTCTGACCTCGAGCAGGAGACCAGCTGCTCGGCTCAGGGGCTGCCGGAGAGTGCTCAGCAGATAGTGGGGGGAAACGAACAGCTGGTGGATGGGGTGGCGGGCCTGCCGCAAGGGGCCCAGGACGGGCAGGTGGGGGAGGTAAGAGCAGAGGTTGGTGGCCCAGGTGAGGGTGAGCAGGTGCAAGGGTAGGGCCATGAATCCGCCCTGAACCGCTGTGGTGTGTGTGCATGTACATATACGTGCATGCATGTACACATGTATGTGTGTACATGTATGTGTGCCTGTGATTGTGTCTGTGTGTCTATGTACGCATGTGTGCGTGTGTGTGTGCATGCATGTGTATGTACATGCATGTGTACATACATGTGCATAGGTGGGTGGGGTGCTTGTTAAGTTGGACTCGCCCCAGACAGACTGGCTGAAACCAGCCTGAGCTAGAGGCCGGCTGCCCTTAGGGGAGGGGGGATGGGGGGAACCCCTCATGGAGAGACAGGACCCTTTCAAGGGAGACGCGCCCCTCCTGCTCTGAATCCAGCTGCTGACTTTAAGGCAAGGATGGTGTGTGCTGGGCACACACTTGGGTTGCTCTCTGCCCATCAGACTCCCCAGCCTGAGGTCGCCGCCGGGAGCAGGGCCTGGGAGCTGCTGTTGGGCAGTGGGGGCCCCTGCAGGGGAGTGGCCACCTGGTGAGGAAGGAGGGTGGAGAGTGGGCAGGGGATACCCGGGCGGGGCGGGGCGGGCCGGGATGGCCATCTCTGCTGGGAAGGGAAGCCCGAGACCAGGCGGGGCGCTGGCGCTGGAGGGCCGCTCGGGGACGTGGCGTCCTGGCGGGGGCTGGCCTGGGACCAGCAGCTGCCTTCCAGGCGGAGAAACCCTGGGCAGAGAAAGGGGAAGGGGGCCCTGGAGCAGGCAGGAACCTGCGGTTGGACCAGCACCACGGCCCACCCACTGCCCCTGCGGGAGGGGTCCCGGGGTTCAGGGCAGGAGGCGGAGTGGGCAGCCTGGGAGCCGTCCCAGAGGAGGCCCGATGGGCCTTCAGGCGCCCCTGCCCTCAGCCAGCTGGGAGAGGACTGGACATCCCTGGCTTGGCCTCTGTTGGGCGCCACGGGGTCCCAGGGCGAAGGGAGCACGGGGAGATAGAAGGGTCTGCAGAGCATAGGGGGGCGGAGGCGGGGTCTCTCTGGGGGCACCAGGGGTTTACGAGGGGGACCGGCTGGGGGAGCTTGCAGTGAGAGAGCAGGGGCACCGGGACGCCAGACGCCACGGATGCCCGCCCCAGGGCCCCGGAGTGCGTGCCCTGGACCCATGGCCTCTGTCCGCCGGGCCCCTGGCCTGTGCGGTGGTCACAGATGGAGGGACAGTCCAGAGCCTGGAGAGCGTCCGGAGCGCTGGCCGTCTGACCAGAGGACCACAGGCTCCCGCCCCGGACGTGCCTGCTCGCTCCTGGAAACAGGGCAGCCATCCTTGGGCCACTCAGAGCCTGCCCCCCGTGGGCTCGCTGGCCGGGTGGGGACCGGGTGGCAGTGGAGGCCGGAGGCCGAGGGCAGGCAGGCGGCATGGCCGCCACGTCCTCCCTGGTGTTCCCACGCCCGGTGCTCTCCCTCTCTGGCTGCGTCCCACTGACTCTGCCGTTAGAGGGGGAAACACGAGCCCGTGCGGGGGACACAGTGGGCGTCCAAAGGCGGCCCGTGGAAGCTGGCCTCCCCGTCCCCTGTCCGCAGGCACAGCCAGGCCCTGAGGGCGGCTGCTGGGGCTCTGGCACCCCCTGCCCTCCTGCCCGCACCCTTCCCCGCTCAGCCGCATTTGCTGAGTGGGTGAACGAATGAGCGAATGGGGGGGGCTGGTGAGCAGGGCGGGTCTCAGAGGCCATGTAGTGGCTTTGTGGAAGGACAGAGGTGGCGGCCACAGGGGCAGGGGCTGGAGGCCTTCCCGCGGGAGGGCCCCTGCTGGCTGGGGCGGCATCTGCAGCTGAGCCAGGCGGGGCTGGCGGGCCGGAGGTGGGGTCTAGGAGGGAGGCGGGTGGCAGAGCTGCCGGCTGCTGCGTGCCCGTCCCCTCCTCTCCGCCCACACAGGCCGAGGCCTTGGCTTTCCCTGCCCCTCAAACCACTTCTGTGGTGCTGTCCCCTCTCCGCCTGGCCAGCGGGCAGTGCACGGAGATGAGTCACGGGTTGTTCCCGAGGCCCTGCGCTGGCGGCCAGGTGAGCGCCGGGCTTGGCACAGAGCAAGTCTCGGGTTGAGGGCACCTCGGGCCGAAGAGCTGGACTCAGGCAGCCAGCCCCTCCCGCTCCACGTCCCCTTGCTGACCGGCCACCTCATCTGCCCACCTAACACAGACCCTTCCCCAGCCACGCACCTGTGTCTCTATTTTTATAAACTTTTTATTACGGGAAAGCTCAACTATATATCAAGGTAGGGAGTCTAGTACAGAGAACCCCAGGTCTCCTGCCCCATGAGGATCAACTCCCTGGCTCGTGTCCAGTTCCAGCCACTGTGTCACCCCAGCCAGCGACCCTTGAGTGCGCTTCCAGCAGACAAGGGTCCAGCCAAGGTGCCGTGATGGCGCCCGAGGACAGAGGGCTGATTCCTGGCCTCGTCCCCTTGCTGGCCGATTCCCATCGTCCAGTCACAGAAGGATGCCTCCCCCAGGTGGCTCTCCCCAGGTGGCGGGCAGTCGGGCCCGCGAGGCCGCATCTGGCCGTGGCTCTGGTCTGTGGATCCCACCGCCGGGTCCCCTGAGGGGCTGTGAGGCTGGGGGCAGAGCCGGGGGCCTGGGTTCATCCACTGCCCCTTTGAGAGAGAGACAGAGAGAGAGAGAGAGAGACCAACCTGCAGGGAGACAAAGGAAGCGAGGCTGGGGAGAACCAGGCGGGAGGGGGGCTGTTGTGGGGGGCAGACCCAGCAGAGAAGGGCTCCTAGAGGCCAGCGGCTGCTGGGTGGGGTGACGGGGGGACGGTGCCGGAGAGGAGGGGGCGAGGGGGCAGCCCGGCCAGGAAGGGTCTGTCCCCTGCCTCTCCCGGCCTTCCTCTGGGGAGCTGAGGCTGGTCTGACGGCTCAGGGGGGACCCCGGGCCCAGGGCCTGCGGGGGAGAAGCAGCCCACCCAGTGCGAACAGGGCCTGCAGCGGCTCAGGTTTGGGGTGGAGTTCAGGGTGTTTCGTTTTCCTGCGGGGTGGGAGGGACGGTGACCCGCCAAGGGGGAGTGTTGAGCGGGAGCTCGAGTGGCCGGCGTGAGGACCCGGGACAAGGCTGAAGGGCCTGTGAGTTAGAGCAGGACGGGGAGGCCCAGGGCAGGGCTGCCGGCCAGCGGGAGGAGGGCAAGGGCGATGCCGCCGCGGACGACCTGCACCGGTCACCTCCTCGCCCTCCCCCCCGCCATGTCCCCATGCCGCTCAGTTTCCTGAGGCATGTGCCCCCCATCCTCCTCCACTCCCCCGCGTGGCATCCTGCAGCCACCCCCGCCTTGCCCCACTACGGTGATAGCAGGGGCAGATAACAGGGCCCCCAGGCTGGCTTTTGGCCAAACCAGTGGGAGGCGGGAGGGATGTTTCCCAGGCCTGGTTTCCGAGAAGAGGGGAACAGGAAGTGCCTGCAGTGACAGAAGTCCACGCCTTCTCTCTCAGCTTCGCAGGGATGCCAGGCCCAAGGCTGAGCCCAGGGCCCAGGGCCCTCGGGTGCCCCCCGTCGCCCACCCCGGCCGGGCGCCTGGGCCAGGGCTGGGGCCAGGGTGAGGCAAGTGAGGCCTCGGCCTCGGCCTCGGCACATCTAAGAGGCCCCACAGAAGTCAGTAATCAAGATAAACTGTCCTTCAGTGCAATATTTTAATACATCAGAGATAATGCAGAATCCACGATGAACAAAGAATCAGCATATTAGATTAAAGGCAGGGTGGTGGGACCGGCATTCCTTTGCCTCAGGCTGAGAGGCGCGATGGAAGACCAGCCTCCACCCGGCCCGCCCGTCAGGCTGCACAGGGTCCCCCTCTGCCTGCACCAATGGCCACATCTCCCTGCGGGCAGTCAAGCTCCCCCTCCGCCCAGCTGTGCTGGGGATTGTGCAAGAGAGGTTGTGGGCTCCATCTCCAGCCTCTGTTCCCAGGGCCGAGGCCTTGCTCGCGCCCTTCCATCTTCCAGGAAGCCCCTCCCCCTCCCCGCTCCTCCCACTTTCCAGGTCCAGCTCCAGGGCCTCCTCCTTCAAGAAGCCTCCAGGTCCTGACCTGCCCTCTGTGAAGCCTCGCGATGTGAGTGCACGCGCCCCCCGTGCTGGGCACGCTCACCTGGGCACGCTCACCTGGGCCATCTCCCCCGCCCCCGCCCCCCGCCAGCTGTGTCCAGCACGTTTGCCCACGCGTGGGGCAGCGAGGGTGGGCACAGAAGAGGGGCAGACCGTAGTGTAGAGTGAGGGCGGAGTGGACAGAGTGTAGCCTGGGGAGGACAGCCTGGGTGGGTCAAGGCCCTTGGCCAGTGGCCGCACTGCCCGGCTCAGGACACCCCACCTGGGTGTCCTCAGGGTCCTTCGTCCTCTTTCTAGGCCAGCATCCTGAATCCCCCACTCTCAGGGCTTTGTCCCCTCCTGGACACTGACGGCAGGGGCCTCGCTGCCACCCGAGGTGAGGATGCGGGGGCTCCCGGAAGCAGTGGGGTTCCCGGGTGGCGGTGCGGTAGGGGCCCTGCGCCACGTCCACAGCCTCCGCTGGAGCGACTCCGCCTCCCGGGGGGCACTTCCCTCAAAGGGAGGCTCACCTAGATAGGGTAGCGATGCCAATTTCCACCCTTGTGAGCGTATCTCCCAGCTACAGCTGTTGCCAGCAGCCTTTTTCTCTCAAACCCCAAACGTTCAGAGGGGCGGGGGGCCGGGAGGAAGGGGCAGGAGAGACCCTCCTTCAGACCTGCGCCTGGCCCGCCACCACCCACGGGCCTGCCACGTGGGCTCCCTAGCAGGTGCAAAGCAGGAGAGGAGGGTGCTGGGACGAGGCGCGGGGGGCTCTGTCTGAGCCTGAGCACCGAGGCTCCGGGGGCTCCACGGTGGGTGCCAGGAGCGGGGTCCTTCCCGGTCCTTCTCTGAGGAGGGTCCTTTATGGTTTGAGACCAGCAGGCAGCGAGAATGGGCCAGGCCTCTCGGAGCCCCGGGGATCCAGTGGGACTGGGCCTGCCCTGAGCCGCCCCAGCTCCCTCCACTGGGAGGGAGCTGGCCGAAGGGCCAGTAGAGGGAAGGGCCGTGGGGCAGGATGGTGGGGAGAGGTGCTCCATCCCACTCCCGGCCGACAGGGTTCTGAGCCTGCGGCCACTCCTGTTTACAGAGCGCCCACCCGCTATGGGCCAAGAATCTGCTTGTTCCTTGGCACTGGCCACCCAGTTGGATTCTCCGGTTGGGGCCCCTGCTGACCGGTTAATGGGATTTGTTGAGGCCCTACTATGCGCAAGAGTGGGTGGGGTCCCAGCCACTGGCCAGAACAAGGACACAGGAGACATTCAGGGGAAGCCCTGTGGAGGACACCAGGCAGGGTGGGAGGCTAGGAACGGGCCGGCGGAGGAAGCTGGGGAGACTGGGGGCCAGGGGACGGGCAGAGAGGAGGCAAGGCAGGGGAGGAGCCCACGGTGGGACCCTCAGGCCTGGGTCTGGAGGGTGGAGCCCAGGCCCCGCCTCAGGGGCCTCTGGGCAGGGTCCCTGGTCCCAGGGTTAGGAGGCCTGGGCCAGCCACTCCCCTTCTCGGAGCCTCAGTTTCCACCTGTGGAAACGGGCAGGGCTGGGGTCGGAGCTCTCCCCAGCCCCTCGCAGTCTGTGCAGAGAGAGGTGCTGAGGTCAGGTGCTGCGGGACCCAAGGAGGTGGGCTCTGCAGGGGGCGGGAATAGCCCTTTGAGCAGGGTCTCCCAGCCCTGAGCTCAGAGTGGGGAGAAGAGAACAACCCCGGGAGGGCCTGGCGGAGCGGGGGAGGAGAACACTCTAGACCAGGGGAGGGACGGTCTGGAAGGAAGGCCCCTGAGGAGGTGGGTGTGATGAGGTGCATCTGGTGGACGAGCCAGCGGCTGGAGCCGAGCGGCAAGAAGCCCACGTGTGCCGGCGGTCACCGCGTCAGCGTCAGCGTGGGCGTGGTGCGTGCGAAGGTGCAGGCCTTCCTGCCAGCGTGCCGGGGTGGGGTGTGGGCACCGACCGCAGCCACGGGGCTCAGCCCTGGGAAAGGCTCGCACCGTCCAGAGAGGCCAGAGACGACGGGGAGAGGATGCCGCCCGCTGCCCAGTGGTCTGGACCCGCTAGCTCGGGCGTCTCCAGAGCGGATGCTCTGTCTTAGCAAGCACGCCGCTCCTCTGGAGGTGTTGACACAGGAGGCCTCTGGCACCCCACTTCCTCTCCCAGAAACTCCCCCAGGCAGCCCTGGGGTGGGGCTGGTGCAGGTGGTGGGGAGCCCCACCACCCCAACTCTGTTGTCATCAGCCCGCCCACCGCCTGCCGACTTTAGGGAGGGGTGCAGTCAGGGGGACCGGCTCACCCCAGCCCTGCTTCCCCACCACCCCCATCAGGCAGCACCTGCAAAGGCTTCGGCAGCTCAGGAGGAAAACCAAGGCTGACTGCAGGTCAGTGCCATCAGGTCAGTGCCCCTGGGGCCAGGGGTCTCAGAGCGGGATGAGGGCTGGGATGGGGGTCTCAGAGCAGGATGAGGGCTGGGATGGGGGTCTCAGCAGGTGAGGGCTGGGATGGGGTCTCAGCAGGTGGTGGCTGGCATGGGGGTCTCAGCAGGTGAGGGCTGGGATGGGGTCTCAGCAGGTGGGGGCTGGCTTGGGGGTCTCAGCAGGTGAGGGCTGGCATGGGGGTCTCAGCAGGTGGGGGCTGGCATGGGGGTCTCAGCAGGTGAGGGCTGGCATGGGGGTCTCAGCAGGTGGGGACTGGGATGGGGTCTCAGCAGGTGGGGGCTGGCATGGGGGTCTCAGCAGGTGGGAGCTGGGATAGGGTTTGAACCTCAGCAGAGTGTCCTGATGGAGGAGCTCTGCGGGAGGTGATGTTCTAGAAAGGGGGCATGAGCGTGGACAGCAGTGCAGAGGAACTTAGGGTGTCTCCCAGGGCCTGGAATCCCACCTCATTCAAGTCTCTGAAATGTATCCGTGGGTTGAGACAAGCATGTGAAGCTGGAAGAGGAGGTGTCTGAGTGGGGTTTTCCTAGCACAGTGAGCGCTGCTTTGTGAAACTTGTCCTGGATCCTGGGCTATTTCTAAAGTGGGGTCCCAGCTCCAGAGGTCTCTATGGTGCCCAGGCAACGGGGGTCTGCGCCCACTCTCTGCCCCAGATCCCATTCAGGGAGTCTGCGGGGTTCCTTGGGGGGCCAGCAGGGGGGGCTGGCGGGAGGCTGTGTTGTGCTCAGACCTCCCAGACATGAGCAGACTTATCTCCAGTTGACAGCAAAGGTATCTCAGCGCATAATCAGAGGGCGGCTTCCTGCGTCTCGCAGGGGAAGCAGCCTGATCTCACTGTCACCCCTGGAGCAGGAAGTGACACCCCGAGGTACTCCTACCCCTCGGGCCAGCCTCCCCCAGCAGGAACTGGCAGAGGGCCCCTGACAGCCGAGCGGGCTGAGCGCCGGCCGTGCTGCGAGGGGCCCTAGCCGCCACGGGGCAATGGCTGCACAGTGTCTGTGGGAGGTGACAGGTCTGTACATCCAAGCGGGAGGCCAGCTGGCGTCCCTGTTCTCCACAGAGGGGCCCATGCCCTCGCCTGGCACAAGCAGGGACCTGAACTGGTTGCCGTGCCTTCTGGGGACCCCATGCTATTTGAGCCGGACCTTGGGACTTGACCCCCCGACCTTTCTCACCCTGCAGGACAGAGATGAGGTACCATGAGCAAGGCACTTCCTCAACGTCTCACGTGCCCCTTGAGACTCTGGCCAAGCTGGTGTCCTTCTCCCGACAGTTGGTTTGTTTTATTATAAAAGGGAAAATTGAAAGACTGCAGTTAGATTTTGTAACTTTCCTGCACAAAATATTGGGCCACACTGAGGCTACACTGAAAGTTATACGCCCCCAGGTGTGTGGACCGGGGCCCAGACCCTAGGCAGCCGTCTGAGTGGAGGGCATCGAGGGAGGGGACAGGCCCGCCTCCTTCTTCTCCCGCCCAGGCAGTGCCCTGGGCCGCGGGTGACCCAGAAGGGACAGCAAGCATCCACTGCTGCGGGCACCGCTGGCCAGAGTCGCGAGGGGCAGGCCCTGCACCCAGCTCGGGGGGGGACCCCCTGTGGCAGCTGGGCCTGCAGAACCGGGGGATATTCCCAGCAGGCTCCGAGGGTTCTGGGCTGGGGCTGCCACACACAGCTGGCCTGGCTGCGGCCAGCAGGGCAGGCGGACAGGAAGGGAGGAACCCAGCAGTTGTTCCAGTGGGTTCCGGGGTCTGAGGAGACTGCCTGCGTGGGTCTGGGGGTCACAGAACCTGTGCAGAGTGACGTGTCGCTCAGAACAGGGAGAGAACAAGCAGAATCCTGCAGAAACGAGGAGAGAGGCTCCTTAGGGGCTGTAGAGATTTCATACACAGTGAAAGGGTCCATGAAAATTTAATTGCTGGCGAACGTGCCGTTTAAAATTCAGCAGAGATGGAACGGGATAATTGGTGGAAGACTTCTGTTCTGGCTACAGTCGGCGCTCCCGCCTCCCTAGGGGACTGTGGCCTGGAGGCTCCCAGGGGGCCGTGGCTGAGGAAACGGGCACCCCCGGCCAGGCACCAGTGAACCTGACACTGCGGCCGCTGGGCTCTGGATGATTCTTCCCTTCCTTGTGCGGAGGGGGCGGGCGGAGCAGAACCCACCAACCTGGCTGTGGGCCCTCCCCTGAGTGGACTGAACCCCCTTCCCTACCTCGCCTAAAGGTCAGCGAGCCCCCAAGAGGGCCTGTGCTCATGGGGGAAGGAAGGCCACTCCCACCCCACCCCTCCTGGCCCTTCCAGCCAGAGAAACAAAGGTGGGGGGACGGCAGGGGGTCTGGGGGGCGTGCGCCACTCACGCATGCGTGCTCCGTGGTCCCACACGTTTGACACCAGCACCCCTGGGTGCTGCCCGGCTCAGGGTGAAGCCGGAGCCTGACCTTTGCACCATCTGCCACGGCCGGAATGTCAGACCGCTGACCCCAGCAGTCCTGGGCGGTGTCACAGAGCATGTCCAGGGGAGCGAGAGGCATGGAGGGTGAGGGCACGCGGGTGCTTCTGCTGATGACAGGGTGTGCGACGCCCAGTGCCACCCTAAGGCCGGCTCTGTGCCGCGGGCCTGCAGCTGGAGGAGCAGGGCTGCCCTCATGTCCCTGACTGCAGGGAGCTCAAGGGGACCCCCGACCCCAGAGGGGGTCTCAGGCCAAGCTAAGTGGGACCTCAGGGCAGAGGGCTGGGGAGGGTCTCGGAGGGAGGGAGGGAGGCTGGTGCCTGGGGTGGCCGCAGCCACTGTGCCCTCAGGAAGAGGATAAAGGACTGGAGGGAGGGAGGGAGGAAGGGAGGAGGGAGGGAGGGAGGAGGGAGACGGAGTTCTGGAGCTTTCTGGAGAGCTGGTTGACTGAGCCACGGACCCTGCTGTCCTGAGCCTCAGCAGCCAGGAAAGGCCAGGTGGGGCAGATGCCAGCCCACCGAGGTGCAGGTGTGGGTCACACTCGGGCACCACCTGCAGCTGGGTGTGCCGAGCCGGTGGAGGTGGCAGTAGGCGGCCCTGGGCTTTGTCCTTGGCCTGTCTTGGAGTCGCCTCTGAGCGTCCCCCTACCCTGTGAGAATGGTACTGGGTCTGGGGCGAGGCTGGCCCCCTCGGCCCCCCCCCTCCCGAGAGCTGGCAGAGTGAGGGTCCCTGGGATCTGAGAGCTGGCGGAGTTGGGGCGGCTGGGACTGGAGGTGGGCGGTGGGCTCCCGCCTTCCTTTCTGCCCGGCGGCAGGCAGGTCCTTGCAGACGAGGGCTCGGGAGAGGGGAAGGGGAGCTGGGTCCAGCCCTGCGCCCGCTCACTGTGCCACCTTGGGCCCACGGGCCTCTGAAGGCCTTGGCTTCCCCGCCCACCCAGCTGGTGGGGGGTGGCCGGGAGGGTGCCTCAGAGCTCCTTTCGGTTTCTTCTTTGGAAAGGTGAACTGGGGGCTCCTGACTGCGGGGTGGGCGCTCGCCGCCTGCATCCCTGGCCGGAGGTGGGCGGGCCCAGGCTCCCCTCCCGGCCTGCGTGCCTCACGCCCTGCTCCCCTCCTGCAGCCCCAGGACCATGAACAACAGTACCTGCGGCTCCAGGGAGCTCCCCGGGCCCCAGGCGGCCAAGTACCTCTTCCTCACCTACATGGGCGGGCTCCTGGTGTTGGGTCTGTTGCTCAACGGCCTGGCGCTCCGGGTGCTGTGCTGCCGCCTGCTGCGCTGGACGGAGACCCGCGTCTACATGGCCAACCTGGCCGTGTCTGACCTGTGCCTGCTGTGCGCCCTGCCCTTCTTTCTGCACTTCCTGAACAGCACCACAGACACGCCACTCTGCCAGCTCTCCCAGGGCATCTACCTGGCCAACAGGTACATGAGCATCAGCCTGGTCACGGCCATCGCCGTGGACCGCTACGTGGCCGTGCGGCACCCGCTGCGAGCCCGCGGGCTCCGCTCCCCGCGCCAGGCCGTGGCCGTGTGTGCCGTGCTCTGGGTGCTGGTGCTCGGCTCCCTGGTGCTTCGCTGGTTCCTGGACATGCAGGACGGCGGCTTCTGCTTCTCCAGCCGCTCCGGGCAGAATTCCTACACCGTGGTCTTCTCGCTGCTGGGCTTCTACCTGCCGCTGGCCGTGCTGGTCTTCTGCTCTCTGCAGGTGGTGACCGCCCTGGCCCAGAGGCCAGTCGCCGACGCGGGCCAGGAGGAAGCCACCCGGAAGGCCTCCCGCATGGTCTTGGCGAACCTGGCCGTGTTCGTGGTCTGCTACCTGCCCTTCCACGTGGTGCTGACGGTGCGCATGGCCATGGGCCTGCACACCTGTGCCATCCATCTTGCCCTCCAGATCACTAGCAGACTCTCAGATGCCAACTGCTGCCTGGACGCCATCTGCTACTACTTCATGGCCAAGGAGTTCCAGGAAGCCTCTGCGCTGACTGCCCTCCCCGCCAGGGCCAAGGCCCACAAGAGCCAGGACTCGCTGTGTGTGACCTTGGCCTAGGAGACGGGCCACGGGCTCCTGGGAGGCGCTGCCGAGGCGGGGACCTGTGAGCAGAGACGAGGAGTTCCGGGACGGGGCTGGGGGCACTTTCAGGAGGCCCAGGTGGGCAGAACAACCCAGGCACGGAACCTGGGGAGGAGACACCCCTACCCCTGGGGCCGAAGAGGAACAGGGAGGAGGGCAGGAGGACGAGGCCTGAGCGAGGCCAACCCCAGGGACCCTGGGTGCGGCTGCACATCTGTTGCACCCGGAGCCTGGTACATCTGGGGCGCTGGAGGGTGGGGCCTTCTGGGTGCTGGGAAGCTCTGATGGCCAGCTTTCTGCTGCTGCCCCGCAGGGGCTGGAATAAAGCTCTCCACCAAGGCTCTGTGTGTGCCACCCACACTCACACAGTGGGAGGTGGGGGGCCTGGGGGCATCTTCCCAGGTAACTTTCTAGAGCTTTCCACTTGGGGGCTCTCCTCGGGCCCTGCCACCTGCTTCACACCCCTGCCCACTCCCCATCCGTCTGGAGCTCTGGCGGGGCTGTTGGCAGTTCCTGGAGGGGCCACGCTGGCCGCCATGGAGGGCTGGTTCACATCTGCCTTGTCAGTCCCAGGCCCGGGCCACGCCTGAGTTAGGCAGCTGGTCCTGAGCTCTCAGTCCAAGTGTAAGGAGGGGCGGAGGGGACAGTTAACTTCTGTGTCTGGCAGGTGACACGAGCAAGCGTCTGTAAGGGCCAGAGGTGGGAGGAGCCCCATGAGCCATCTTCTGCCTCAGCCTGGGGCGTTAGGAGGCCCTGTAGCCAGAGACAGTCTCTGGAATAGAGAAAAAGTGAGAGATGGGAGAGAATGAGAGACAGATGAGGAGAAGGCAAGAGGGAATGGGGGTGGTGAGAGAGCCTGGGGGTGGGAAGTGTGGAGGAAAGAAAGGGGGAGCGGGGACAGAAAACAACGGGGGGAGAGTGATGGGGACGGGAGGAGAGAAGGACGGGCCAGAGACGAGAGTGAGGAAGACATTAAGCAGAGCGAGAACGGGCATCCGAGGAGGATGAGGAGAGAGCACGAGGGCAGAGCCGGAGAGGAGGGACAGAGAGGCTAACAGAGAGAGACGACAGGTCAGCCTGGTCTCCCCGAGGCGCCAGGCCCTCATGCTCTCCTGCAGACCGGGAGCCCCAACGGCTGGCCTGGGAGCCCTCCTGGTCCCTCAGAGGGTCCCCGAGAGCAGGTGGGTGTCCTGGATTCTTGAGGAAGGACCGGGGGCCAGCTCTGCCTGCCCAGGAGTCTGGGGACCCCACGCCTAGGGCCGCAGGAGGATGGACCTCACAAGGGGCCACGTGGCCTGGGCAGACAGGGTAACTGGGCAGAGGTGCGGACCGGCAAAGGTCCTGGACTGAGCGGAAGCCTTGGGTGGAGAGGTCCAGAAAGGACCCCCCACAGAGCCCCCTGCCTGGAAGGATGCCACGGTCCATGCCCAGGCACAAGGCCAAGGGCTGGGGCCCCTCGTCCCATGGGGCGGGGCAGGGGAGGTGGCGGGTCCACAGGCTGGAGGGGGCCTTGGTGGAACCCCCTGAGGTTAGGTGAGGGGGCACCCTGACCCAGGTTGTTCGGGAGCCCTGGGGCTGGCACTGGAAGTCGGGGGGAGAGAGGGAGAGAAAGCTGGAGGGGCTGGGGGAGGGGAAGAGAAAGGCGGCAGCCTCTCCCTCCCTGGCCCAGGTGAAGCTGAACCCAGCCGGGGCAGTCCTGGCCCTGAGCCCGCTGAAGCTCCCACCATCTTCCCACCCCCTCCCAGGCCGTTGGCCTCGGTGTCTGTGGCCGCTGTCCCCGGGAACGACTCCAATGGCTGCGGTACGGGCAGGAGTGTCTTGTCCAGGTGGTGACCAGTGTCTCCGTCTGCCTCCTCACGGCGCTGGGTCTGCCCTCAGCGGGCCGGCGTGCTGTGTGTTCTGCCACTGCCGGCGTAGGTGGGCAGAGACCCGCATCAAGTGGTCAACCAGGTGGTGGTGACCGCCCGCTGCTACTGAGCTGGACGGATCCTGTCCCCAGGCCCGGGAGGACGCCCCGTGCGAGGTCCTGCAGAGTGTCTCCTAGGTCAACACCTACAGGAGCAGGTGTGTCATTTCAGCGCGGCCTGAGGGGAAGCTCCGGGGGACCCTGCTATGCCCAGATCGTCATGGATCTCAGGATGTGTCAACTCCACTGGGGCCAGAGGACCTGGCTTGGAATCAAATGACTGGATCAGCACAAACACCTGCGCTAAGAAGCCCAGGAAGGCGACCATCCTGAGGACTCGTGCTAGAGCCCAGAACCCCCAAACTGGGGCCGGGGCAGTAGCGGTGGGTTCTCCTGACAACCTCAGGTGACCAGGTGACCAGAAGAAGGAGCGGGAGACCCAGGCCCCTCGTTGGCCACCCCAGCCACACAGGGAGATGTGTTCATGCAGAATGAGGGCGGACAGGCCGCAGGCAGGGCAGTGTCCCAAGCCAGACCTGCTTTCCTGCCTGGCCACCAGCCTCAACCTGAGGGAGACAGACTTCCTGGCACTGAAACAAAGCAGCAGGGCCCTGGACCTGGTCAGCGTGGTCTGCTGGTAAACCCCCCTCCGCCCATGCAGGTGCCCCACCCATGGCCTGGCCCCGGGGTCTTCCGCTGCCAGGAGGTCCAGGCTCACCTGGCTGCCCCGGCCACACTGACCGCCGGCAGCTGCTCACCTGCCCCCTCCCGCACTTGCTCTGGTGAGGTGGGGGGGGGGTACCTCTGGCCCCTGGGTACACTGCTCTGGGCCCAGGCACAGGGACGCTTCAGATGGCCCGTCAGCGGGCTCCTCAAAGAGGCTGTTTATGTGGCCAAGGCCGGTGGCGGCATCAGTGCCCTTGGCCGCTGCTCCAGTGCCGAGGAGGTCAAGAGCAGCTGTCCTGTCCTCGGCTCAAGTGCAGAGCTTCTCGGGGTGCCAAGATCACGGCCACAGCCCCTGCCCCCGTCTCCTCTCGGGGCTGCCTGCTGGCCAGAGTGGCAGCTGGCCGGCAGAAGGAGGTGTGGCCCTGGCCCGGCATCCCCCGCTCTGGAAACTGCAGGGCATGAAGTCCGCCCCACGGGGTCCAATCGTGACCACCAGTGGGCGGGGAGGGGGTTCCTGAAGGGGGCACCGCCGTGTCATCGTGAAGGGGCAGCGCCTTGGAAGACGACCCTGAGCTGCGAGTGACCCCCGGAGGGCCAGACCTGAGTTGACTTATTCATCAGCAAGTAGAGATAAAACCAGCCCCGTGACAGGCACTGGACCCCAAACGTGCACCCTGGAGCCTCAAGGGCTGCGTTCCGAGGCCTCACATGGAGGGAGTGGGGAGGAGAGAAGCTGGGAAGTGGGCCAGATAGGATCATGGGGCCTTGCAGGGGGATGCAGGGCTCATGGGCGTTCTGAAGGTGTGGGAGGGTTTGTGTCAGAGGAGCCGGGAGGCGCTCTTCGTGCTGGCCCCTCCTCGTTCTGCTCTGGGGGGTCCAAGGGAGGGGTGGCCAGGGCCAGGGTGGCAAGGGCAGATGTTGGCCAGGATGAGGGCTCCGACCGTGAGGAGGGGCAACACGGGACTCAGTGGGACACTCTAGAGGGGCGTGGCTAAGGAGGAAGAAAGGGGGCCTCCAGGAGTCGCGGTGTCCTGGTTCCAGTGCGGAGGGGTGGGAGGGCCAGAAGGAAGCAGGGAGCAGGGAGAGGCAGCGGAGTGACCCTCCGTGACCAGGAGGGATTGCCCAAGGGGTCACGCTAGGTTCCGTCTCTTCTCAAGGACACCCCGGACCCCACCCCCACCCCTGCAGGTACCGGTTCTGCAGTCTTTGCGCCTCACACGCTGGACTGGAGGCCGGAATCGCTGTCCTTCGCGATGCTCAACTTGCTGGTCCCAGCCCGGCGCCCCGCACGGGGCAGGGACAGGCTGGACAGGACAGCCCTGGCGGGCGGGGGCGGAGCTTCGGCGAGGAGGGGCGGGGCCAGGCCACCGGAGCCGCCCACGTCCCCGCCCCTCCAGGTTCCGCCCCTCGGCGCCAGGCCCGGCCCATGCCCAGGGCCCCGCCCCTTAGCGCCCCGCCCCGCCGACTCCCCTCCTTTCCTAGGAGGTTCCGCGCCCTGTGGGGCTGGGGGCCTCTGGTGCAACCCCTCTTCCCTCCCCAAAGACGGTTCAGGCTCCAGGAAAAGAGCCCGGGGGAGGCTCCCGGCGCTGGTGGGGAGGGGGAGGAGGGCCGGGGCTTTGCCTCCCGCCTCACCTGCCTCTCACTACGCAGCTGTGTCCAGCTCTGGTTAAGGTTTGGTTAAAGTTAATTTACGAAGGGAATGTGAATTCTGCACTGCGACCCAGATCAACAGGGTGAGGATAGCATGCTCAACAGAGACCCAGCCGGGGGCACACAGGCAGCTCGGGTCATGGGTCTGTCCTGCCTGCCGCTGTCCCTCGGCCCTGACTCCTTCCTGTAGGACTGTCCCAGTCTGCCGAGGCGGGTGGGGCGCTGTAACAGAACCACAGGCTGGGTGGTTTATAAACGGAGCCCGACATCAGTATCCACTGGGTCCGGGTGCTGGTGGGGCCGGCTCCTGGTTCCCAGACCACCGTCTTCTGCTGGGTCCTCACATGATGGAAGGGATGCGGGAGATCCCCGGCATCTTTTTCATAAGGGCGCTAATCCCGTCCCTGAGGGCTCCACTGTCGTGACCTAATCAACTCCCGAAGGTCCCACCCAGTACCATCCCATCCGGCGTTAGGATTCCAACATAGGAATTTTGGGGACACACAGACATTGTGACCATAGCAAGGGGCAAGTGATTTGACTTCGGTAATCACCTAGAGTTTGCCTGGCACATAGTATCACGAAGTGCTGGTGTCTATCAGGAACTTCCAAGCCCCCCTAGATGAGAAGCACTTTAAATGTGCCACCCGAGAGGAACAAAACTGAGCCCTGGGCCCCTGCCCTCTCCCCTCCCTGCATCCCGGCCAGCACACACGCGAGAGCGCCCATCTCCCCTCGCCTCTCCTACCACCTCCAGATTTTACACCCCAGCTGCCCTGTCCCCAGCCTGCCATAGCCTCTGGGACCCTCCCGCCTTTGCCCTGTTGGCCTCAGCTGGGAGCCCAGTGTGCCAGGCCGGCAGGCTCTGACCTGCCTTTAGGATAGCCCGAGGTCCCGCAGTCCAGAGCGTGGTCCCGCAGCCCGGCTGCCTGAGTGCAGATTCGCGGGGCTTCCTTACCAGCCTCAGTGTTCTCGCCTGTATCCTGGGATCCTTGGATCCAGGGTCACCTCTAACATTTGTGGGGCTGAGGACATGAGTACAGGTGAGACCCAGGCACGTCCAAGTATTGAACTTACACCCGAACCCTCGGAGTCTGGCCTTAGTTCCCAGCCCAGGTCCCCAGCCCTGGAGACCACAGGGGGCCCAGGGGCTGAGGAGGGGGCCCATCCCTGGCAGGGCTCCCCGGGAACCTGAGCCATATCCCCATCTTCAGGGGCTGGCCAGGACTCCTGGGAGCGGTTCCCTGGCTGGGAATGATGGGGGTCAGGGTGGCCTCCCTCAGGCACCCCTTTTCAGACTTGGGATCCCGAGGACTCCCCCAAACCACCACCTGAGCAGAGGACAGGGAAGGGCATGTCCCGCCTGCACTGTCCCTGTGAGCAACTCTGAGAAGCGGTTTTCAACGCTCCTCCCATCTCATCCCCTGGACTTGCTGCAAGGCCCCTGTGGGTCCAGGCACTGCAGGCCTTGGTCCCTCTATTTGTATGTAATATTGCCACAAATGGTCACTATCTTCCTGTCAAGATGCCAAAGCAGCTCTGCATCAGACTCGGGGAAGGTTGTGGGCCTGGAGAACCCCAGGCAAAGCTTGAGTTTCGGGGTGTCGGCTTTGAGGCCTGGAAGTGGGGAAGCCGTTAGAGGGTCAGGATAAATGGCCACCCATGATATTTAGCGGCGATACCTTTGATAAAACGGTCACCTGCATAAAGGCCAGAGCCAGAGATCACCAGGAAGGCTCCGTCAGCAATCAGCATCTGTTTTATTACTCACTGCAGTGGGGGACTAATAAGATTCACATTTATAACAGGTACATTTATAAAACTCTATCCTAAGAATTATAATTCTATCAGGTCCCCATGTGAGATGTTGTTTGATCACTTAGATGATAGCATTAAAACTGAAAGAGAAAAACATCAAAATTATTTTAGAAGACAAAACAAAATTCTTGCTGTGGTACTGGATTATTTTATTACCCTGTTTGCGACAACAAGATACTGTAATTACACTTCCCACAAATGGAATAACTTGGAAGCCCTCACCTTCTAAGGGAAAATAAAAATGATTTTAGTGGGGAAAAGCATCTCTATTGGTTCTAGATCTTCAGAAGCTCGTGGGAAGGTGGGGGCAACTCGGAGGTGACTCATTTCTGGGACCCCTTGACCTAGAGCCCATGCCCTGTGTTTCCAAAACCTGTGGGTGAAGTCCCAATAGAAGCGAACGTTAGATCTTAGGAGGAGAAAGGAATGCAAGAGTTGATGAGATTGAGGTGAAACTTTGGATGAAAATTGAAATGCTTGAACAGACTGCAGGGGAGGTGTTTGCATCTGCTGTAGCAGGATGTATTCTGGGGATACGTACTGTGTCTGACTGGGGACAGCATCCCCTACCTAATCCTGTAAAACAGGAGGCGTGTAAACCCACCCTTCAGCCAACATTGATTGGGAGTTCTAAATGGGGGTCAGTGAGATTGTCCAGCCCACAGAGGTTATTAATATGAAATAGTATAGGGCGCCCGATGGACGAAAGGGGATTACCATCTTCATTATGTCCGGTAGAAGCTGGAGCGCAGTAAGGACAAATTGAACTATAAGGCAAAAGAACTATTGCCCCATGTGGAGCACAGACTGGGCCTTAGAGTAAAAGTCAGTGAGCACCACCCAGCGGGGACCACTGGGATGCTGGACCGGAACATTTCCGTCTGAGATGATTGGTCAGCTATTGGGCTTTGACTGAGACCACTCCTCTTACCCAGGGACATAAAGTAATTCTGAAACATCCTAAGTGATGCCAAAGAAACCGCCAGTGGGGAGGTCAGTGACCGGAAGAGCTCCAGAATAAGATGGAAATTTTATTTACTTATTTATACAGGTGCATGCTCCCAGAGGAATATCCACGATCAGGGAGCCTCTTTCCCCCTTGCACTGACTTTGGAACCCCTGAGGAGCCGCCAGACGCCACTACCGCATGGACAGTGCCCGATAAGCAGCTCTCAACGGACCACCAGAGGGCTGCCCGGTTTTCGGACGGCAGTTCCAAGGGGAATGGGCAGCATCCTGCTTGGATGGTCACCATCTGATCAAAGAAGGTAAAAACAAATCAGCTCAGTGGGCTGAATTGCATGCTGTTTGCCTCTGCGTTTGAGTTTTTACTGACTCATGGGTGGTGGCCAGTGGCCTGGCCATACGATCAGGTAGATGGTCAACAGAAAACTGATCTGTTAAGGAGATGGTCCCATGCAAATTACTATGGAAATTTAAGGGGTGCATTAAACTAGGACATTTCGATACCCAACAGAAGAACCCCCTTCCAGGATCAGAGGTGATTGGAATTGGCAAATGGCTATCCCGGTGCTCTTGCCTAAGGTGGCCACAGGGACCCATGAAATGAGTGGACATGTGGGCACTGCAGCCCTGCAGAGATGGGCTGAATCTCTACAGGGTCCTCCTGCACCCGCTGAGGCACAGAGGGCCAACAAAGGCTGTGTGTCCATCAGCGAGAGAGACTGAGACTGCAGACGGCTGGGGGTAGATTCCCGGCTGGCAGTGGCTCCCACAGGGCTGACAAGTCAGATTGATGCCCCATGGCCCCAGGTGGCCACAAATGGGTCCCACTAGGAGCAGATGCTGACCGTGCCCTGGGCTTTGCGGGCCCAGTGGTAGATGCAAGCGCTCAGAGGGCCAGCAAATAACTGGAACAGCAGGGTTTGCACCAGTTTGTTCGGTCGAGTTCCGTTTCTTCAGACCAGAGAAGACACTTTCATCTTCAGAGTAATGGTCTGACGGAGAATTGGAGCAGGTGATTGAAACACTGGCTGTCTAAGCGGTGGGGAGATGTGACACAAAGGGCCGGTGTGTGCTCACCCTCAACACAAGGGGCCACGGGCAGCTCCTCCCAGAGCGCTTCCTCTGTTTTCCTGGGGGGTCCAGGGAAAGGGGGTGAGGGAGAAGCTCGTCCAACTATACAAGTCTAGAAAGACTTGTAGAAACGGGGAAGGATTCTAGTGCGACTGTGCGGTTTGGTGCACATACATTAACGATTGCCTTGTCTTCTTAGTGCCTTTAACCCCTCTTATCAATGTGTAATGTCTCTCTCTGTCCCTGGTAATTCCCTTTGCTCCGCAGTCTATATCTGATATGAACATAGCCACTCTGACTTGACTTTAGTTCATGTTTGCATGGCATATCTTTCTCCATCCTTTTACTCTCAGCCTCCCTGTCCGATGATGGTTGAAGTCAGCTTGTGAAAGGCAACGTGGCTTAGTGTTTTCATGTCCATTCTGCCAGGCTCTTTCAATGGGCATATTTGATCCATTTACATTTCACGTGGATATTGACATGATAGGGCTTTGTTCTGCCATTTCATTTTTTATTTACTGTTTGTTCCTTCTGTTTTTGTCTTTCTTCTGTAGAATTTATTTTTAGAATAGTTTTAGATTTGTAGACAAGTGGAGAAGATCGTATAAATAGTTCCCATGTGCCCTGTACTCACTTCCCCATTATTAGCATCTTACATTTGTGTGGTTCATTTGGTACAATCAACGAAGCAATATCAATTGTTGTTATTGACTACTGTCCATAGTTCATTCCTATAGTGTAGTTTTACCTAATGTACTTTTCATGTCCCAGCATCCCATCCAGGATGTCACGTTACATCTAACTGTCCTAACTCCTGGGCTCTCCTTGGCTGTGACAGTTTCTTAGACTTTCCTTGTTTTTGATGACCTGGGCACGTATTTTGAGGAGTACTGGGCACATATTTTGTAGGATGTCCCTCTATTAGAATTTATCTGGCCTTTTTTCACTATTAGACTGGGATTGTGGGCTTGGGGAGGAAGACACAGAGGTAAAGTGCTATTTTCTTCTCGTCATATCCGTGTACGTACTGTCAGCATGATAGTTCATTGTGGATGTTGACCGTGGTCACCTGCCGCAGGTGGTGCATGTCAGGTGTCTCCACTGGAAAGTTGCTCTTTCTCCCCTCTTTCCATCGTGTCATCTTTGGAAGGCAGTCACTAAGCGCAGCCCACACCTAAGGAGTGGGGGATAGGCTCCCCTCCTTGAGAGCAGAGTATCTGCATCAACAGTTTGGAATTCTTCCACACAGGAGTTTCTTCTACCTCATTAATTTATTTATGCGATCATTTATTTTTATCAGCGTGGATTCATGGATATTTATTTTATACTTTGGGTTATTGACTCAGTTTTTTGTTGTTGTTTTTTAAAGTTTTATTTTATATTGAGTATAGTTGATTTATAATGTTGTGTTAGTTTCAGGTGTACAGCAAAGTGATTCAGTTATACATATACATATTTCCATTCTTTTTCAGATTCTTTTCCCATATAGGTTATTACAGAATATTGAGTAGAGTTCCCTGTGATATACAGCAGGTCCTTGTTGATTATCTATTTTATATATAGGACTGTGTATCTGTGAATCCCAAACTCCTAATTTATCCCTCCCCCACCTTTCCCCTTTGGTAACCGTAAGTTTGTTTTCTAAGTCTGTGAGTAGTTTTTTGTTGTTGTTGTTGCCCAAATTGTTCCAGTCTTGGCCATTGGGGAACCTTTTCATTTGGGTCCTTGTCCCTTTGACATACTCCCACCAGTGTGGGTGTTTGGGGGGGTTTCCTACCTTCCTGGCACTACAAGATGCTCCAGGCTTACCTTGTGTATTTCCAGCCCCAGCCCTAGAAGCAGCCATTTCTCCAGGAAGTGCTGGTTCCTTTGATCGGAGGATGGGTTTAGAAATCAAGCTCTGGGAGCTGGAGGGGTGCTTTTGGGCCCTCTATGCAGGCACGGGACTCCTCTCCAAAAGACCCCTCCCTCGCCGCAGCCGGGCTCCCACACCCCACACAGCCAGGATGGGTGGGGGTGTGCTGGGGGGAGGGAGGGGCAGCGGGCCAGAGACGGGGAGCTCTTTCCGGAGCCTGGTGTCTGGAGCCCAGGAAGCCAGAGGTGTTGCAGGGCAGCCCGGCCCTCCCTGCAGGCCCAGTAGAGCAGCCCCTGGGGTGCACCCCCCTGTGCCCCTCCCGCCACTACCCTGATCACTTCCTGCCTTCAAAGTGGGCAGTTTAGACCATCAGGGCCTGGAGGGTCTAGGAGGAGTAGGGGTGCCGAGGAAGCTCCTGGGCTGCGCCTGGAGGCCTCAGCAGACGGCAACCCCTCTCGCCCTGTAGCCAGGTTACGGTTAACGCCCACTGCCCACAGCGGGCTCCCCCGATTCCTATGTCTACCGCAGCAGGCCCTGAGCAGCCCACGCCTGGGGGGCTCCCCCCAGAGAAGCAGGGCAGCCCCAAGGCCTCCTTCAGCTGCGCACCGGACTCTCTGGCCTCCCACTGACCTCTTTCCCGTCGCGCCTCCTCCCTGGAGGGCCCGTGGGCTGCGATGGGCACCGCGCAGTCAGACCAGCCTCTCCCGCCCCCGGCACAGGGGCTGTGAGGGCGCAGCCAGGGGACCAAGGAAAGGCCCTTGGAGCAGGTTAGCGGCGCTCGTTCCCTAAGTGGCCAGCACGGGGACAGCGTAGGGGCTTAACCAGCACCCGTCAGGATGATGACCGGTGCGTGCCCTCCACCACAGAAGCAGGCGTCCAGGCCACTTAGCGCAGGTTAGCACAGGTGCTGCCAATGGCCAGGCGAGCCCGGGGCCCAGACCCCGACGAACGCCGCGGGCAGGCCGGCTGCTGGAGGGGCCTTCTGGGGGCTCCGCCCTGAACCGCCTGTGTAAGCACGTGTGTGTGAGTGCATGGCCGCACCCCCCGGGCTTGTTCATTTTGCCTCTTCCGTGACTCTGGCGTTTCGGAGTCTAGGTCAGGGTTCCTGTAGAACAGCCCACGCCCTGGGTGCACCCCACCCCTTCCCGGAGGTGGGTGCTGTACCCCGCTCCCTCCGTCCCTGCACTTCCAGTGAATTAAAATTGGGTTAGAGGCTCTGTTCGATTTGGCTCACACGGGCTTGGCAGGAGGACTTCAGAGGTGACAGGCTTTCCAGAGAGCAGCTGAGGGACTAGTGTCCTGATTTGGCTGCCTGAGGACGGGGAGGCTGCCTGAGCCCCAGAGAGCCCGCGGCGTCACAGACAGACACCACAGGGAGCACGAGACTATGGGGGAAAAAAAACAAACCCAGGAGATCACTGTAATTTGGAAATTACACGCACAAGCCCAGAAAGGTTGCATCTCCTAAAAAAGGTTTCAGGGGCCCCTTGGAAATCTAGCGAGGCTGATTGGGGAAGGCCTTAGCCCATACAAAGCCAGTCTGTAAAGCCTGGGAGATGTGACTCTTTTTTTTGAAATGCTTACAACTCAGCAAAAATATTCAAAATATTCCTCTGTGTACCGTATGGAGTCCCTTTGTTTCGAATGGTTCTGTTTCTCCAAGAACCGCTTTTGAGTACTGCTTGGTCCAATGGACTTTTTGCCTATAACAGCCCCTCCCAAACCCGCTTCTCCTCTATGGGAGAGTTTCCTCCCCATAGCTTTACCAGACTCGCATATGGTTGCGTGTCCCGAACTGCAATTATTTGCGGCTCCTAAATAAACCCATTTTGCTGGTAAAATCACTGGCTGTTTTATTGTTTTACAATGTAAACTTAGTGTGAAAAACATGGTGTGACTTTTATATCGCACAATAAACAATACTTTATCAATGAGAGATTTTGATCCCTCGTCCGATTTTCCTGTCTCCCTTTTCTGCAAATTCCTTAATTAGGTAATCAAAATTTATACATTCGGCAACTTCATTTTCAGTTAATCTAACTGAAAGCAGTATCCGTCACTCTGGGCAAATACAGGATTGCAATCATTTTTGACAATTTTTAACTTTGAGAAGGATCTTTCTGCTGATGAAATTGTTGCTCGGACCGTTCAGAGTATGAATAGGCTGTGAGAGCATTGGGATACTTTCTAATCATTTTGAAACATAAATTTTAGGACATTTAGAGCTGATGATTCTTTCAGAGCAAGTTTTCTAAAAAGATTTAACTCTTCATACAAATCAGTTTTGTGACAGTTTGAATTTAAATGTAAATCTATACAGTGCCATTTTCATATTTCCTGTAGCTTGTGGAGGTCATATAAGAAACTGACTCATAATTTGTGTGTAATTGCAAACACCTCTTTGTGCATTTTATCACTGTATCTTCAATTATATCGAAAAATTAATTATTAAGTTGTCATGCATGTTAGTAATTGGTTCATCAGCGCTTCATGTGGAAATTGTGCTCTTTTCTGTCTAACGCCAGGTTCCTTAAATTTAATTTTTGTTTCCAAGCCTGTGGATTTTGGTTTGCAATGTTAACATTTTTCAAAATAGAGATTCTAAACTCCTGGAATAATTCTAATAACTTGCTGATATGCTTTATCGCGCTGCCCACATATTTGCTTTTCTTGAACTAATTTCCTGATACAATTTACTGCCCAGGCAGCAGCGGTTTCTGTCCTGGAAGGGTTTGTGCAGAGGCTGCAGGGACTTTCTGCGGGGACAGATGTGCGGGTGCCCCACCTCGGGTCCTGGTGCTCCAAGCGAGGGGCCATTGCTCCGCGGACACCGTGGCTCTGGAGAATGGCCCCTGTACCCACAGGTGCCCAGCCCCTCTTGCTGCACCTCTTTTAACCCTCAGGTGGATGCTGGTACCACCCACCCCCGCTACAGAGGAGGGACAGGCCCAGAGAAGTGAAGTGATTGCCCGGGGTCAGCCAGCACAGGGGAACCCCCGACTTCCCGCCCGTGACCACTACGGGCGCTGCCTCCAAGCCTCCGAGTCCTCAGGGCAAATTCTCACTGAACTTCTGGATAAAGATGGAAAATGGAGCACAAGGCCTTGTTTTGTTGTTTCCTGAAACGGCTCTAAAAAGACTGAAAGAGGTTTTGGAAACGGTGTCAGCCCGCCAGGATCAGGCGAGGGGAGCAGAAAACAAGGCGAGACAAACGCTAACGGAATCAGGGGGCAGGCTCCTCCGGCACGATGCAGAAAGCCGGGGAGCCGCCCAGAGTGTTCCAGGGGGTGCCCCAGAGTTTCAGCAGGTGGCAGCCCAGGCCCCCTGGAGGTGGGGCTCACCTGGCACCAAGCTGGGAGGAAGAACTGCAAGTCTGCGGGAGAAGTGCTGGGTCCCAGGACCCTGGACGCCCGCCTGGGCCCTCATCACGGTCGAGAGAGGCCGTGGGGACCAAAAGCGGGCGCGTGCCCACGGGTGCTCGCCCCCAGCCTCCTCCGCAGGCGGCTCCCGAGGGGATCCTGACGGCTTCGACGTCGCCATGGCAGCTCTGGAGTTAGAGGCAGGACGGACCTGAATGGTGTTCCACCGGATTCAGGCCATTCCCGGAACCTCGCAGTGTGACTTTATTTGAAATAGGATCTCGGCAGGTGTAAGTGGTTAAACGAAGATGAGGTCACGCTGGAGTAGAGTGGACCCCGAGCCAGTGTGACTGGTGTCCTTCTAGGAGGAGGAGAGGCGGAGACACAGTGAGGACGGGCAGAGACGGGAGCGATGCGGCCACAAGCCCAGGGGCGCCCGGGAGCACGGGGAGCACAGAGCCAGGGAGTCAGGGAGGGACGTCCTCGGCCTCAGACACAGCACGGCCCCCACCCCGATTTCTGCTGCTCAGCTGGGGAGCTGGGTGAGCACGCGACCAGTGGTCTCGAGCCTCTCGCTGTGGGTGCTTTGCTGTGGTGCCCGGGGCTGAGGCAGGGCCAGGAGAGTTCCATCCCCGCCCAACCGGCAATCATGGGGGCTCGGAGCCAAGACGTCTTATTTCAAATTTCCCTGCCAGGACCCCGTCTCAGGACCCTGGGGGAGACGCGCCCCACCCCATCCAGCGGAGGGAGCAGAGGACGCGACCAGGGCATCCCCCGAGGAAGGATGGAGCTGTCGGGGGAACTCCCGGTTGTCCATACCTCTTGGGCGACATTGACAAAGGGGACACTGGTGTTGGAGTCAGGAAACATATGTAGAACACCGAGCGAGGCCTCCGGGCTCCTCTGGGCCAGTGGTGACAGGGTCAGAGCGGAGTGGAACCTTGCTGCTGGTCTCACCCAGCGGATCTGCGCCCTCCCCAAGGTGGGGCCTAAACTGAGAAATCCCCGTGCAGCCCAGAGGGGGACATAAACCCGAAACACTCAGCTGAAAGGAAGACGCGGCCTGGAGGAGGGGATCCGGGCGGAGGAGGGGACACGGCCTTTTTTGTACATTTCCTAGGACTAGGTGCACCCAGAGCAGAAGTTAGAAACAGTAACAACGGCCTAGGAGCCCCCCTCGCTTGTTTCTCTTCCCCCAGGAAGCCGAGGCCAGGCTCCCTGAGTGCTCACCCCGTGTAGACAGAAGTGGGAGGAAGCTCCCAGAGTTCCGCTGGACCCCGACTCCCATCTGATGAGGTTGTGGAGAGCTCAGTGGAGACAAGGGGCTGCGACCAGAGGCAGGGGAGGGTGTGACCTCCACCCGGGGCCTCAGACTCCCCGGGGCCGGATCCCTGGGATCTGGTGGCTGAGGACAGCACCGTTACCTAGCCCTGCGGCCACACTGCTAATGGGCCTTTGCTGCTCCTCTGCCCCGGCACAGGCACAGCGAAGGAAGGGCACCCACGGCAGGGTGAGTTGAGGGGGTGCCCCCAGCTTCTGGGAGTCACAGGGGGCCCTCACCCAGGAGCCGCAGGAGAAGGCTGGTCCCTGACCCCATGTCTCCAGGGACATCCAACACCCGTCCTGACCTCTCACCCCTGGATGGACTCTTCTTCCCCAGCCCTTTTCTCCATACCCCGCAGCTGCAGGAGGTCATCTCTGAGAGAAAGAGAGAGAGAGAGAGAGACACACAGAGATGGAGAGACAGAGACAGTGAGAAGGGGAGACAGAGACAGAGAGACCGTGGAGAGAGACTTGGCCTAACGAAGAAACAACAGGAGAGAGGGGTGGAGGGGACCGAGAGGGGTCACGTGGAGAAGCACCAGCGTCCCTCAGCCCCAGGCCAGCTGACCATGGCCGGTGATCAGGGACCTCCCCTGGGCAGGGCCAGAGCAGGGCCTGGGCCTTGGGGAGAGCCTTGGGCGGCTTCCACAGGGGCTGAGGAGCCCCATGAGAGCTTGGTCAGGAGGCTCGTCCTGGGTTGGGGGACGGACCCAGACAAGGGAGGGGGATGGGAGGTGTAGGAGGGGGAGGGGGGATGGGAGGGGTGGGGGGCTACCTCTCGGGTGACACATGGGGCCCAGAGGGAGGGGGGAGGGGACTGAGGAAGAAACGGCAGCCCTGAGTGCTCTAGGAGGGGTGACCGAGGGTGCAGGGGCTTCCAGACCAGAGCCTGGGCCCTGAAGAAGCTGCACCGGCCACCCTACCTGCCTCAGGTGTAGGCCTTCAGGGATGAACAGGGACAGCTGGGGGGTGTAGACAGACCCAGCTAGGAAGGACAGCCCTGATAGGGGCCGGGGTCCCAGCCCAACACACTGTGTCCAGCCCATCTGGCCGCCATCCCCACCAGGTGCCCAGGAAATGGCCACCCCCAGACTCTGCAGCCCCTCGACCAGCAGCCCCTCTCCTGCGTGTCCACAGGCACGAGTGTGCGGGGTGGCCACACGGGCCCCGGGGGACGGGCAGCCAGGTCTCACCCGTGTAGGCCGTGATGATGACCAGCAGGGCCACGGCCAGCACCCCGTAGACGGGAAGACTGTTCCGGCAGCGGAGGAGGGTCAGGTGGAAGAGGAAGGCACAGGAGCCCTCCACCAGCGCGCGTGGGGCCCCCCGCAGTGCACGTCCATGAGGGTCTGCAGGACGCGCATGTCGCTGAGCTCCCAGGCCCAGTAGAGCCACGTCAGGGCACAGGCCGCCTGCGTGCCCAGCGCCTGGGCTGCCAGGTCCAGCAGCGTGCCGGGCAGAGAGGCCTCGGTCAGGAGGAACTCCTGCAGGGACACGGCGGGATCGGCCGAGGCCCCGTCCAGGGCGGCCCCGTGCACCAGGAGGAGCAGGAAGAACGGGGTCAGCAGCAGGTCGGGGCCGAAGCCCCCTCCCCAGGGGCCGACGTCACCCAGCGTCCGCATCTCCAGGCAGCAGGCCCCCAGCTGGGCGGCGCCCACCACCTCCCGGGCAAAGCGGGCGTAGGTGCCCCCAGGGAGCAGGGCCTTGGCCGCCCTCCTGGCCACCTGGCAGAGGACGAAGGTGGCAAAGAAGAAGGAGAGGGACGTGTTCAGACTGGCCATCAGCCTGGAGGCTCCAAGAGGGCCCGGGCTCAGCAGGGGACTTGAGCTGACTGACGTGTCAGGGACTGGCGGCCCGGCCCCAAGGGCGGGGGGTGGGGGCTGTGGGAGCGCCACACCTGTGCCCGCACACCTGTGCCCTCACCACACCTGTGCCCTCACACCTGTGCCCTCGCCGCACCTGTGCCCTCACACCTGTGCCCTCACACCTGTGCCCTCGCCGCACCTGTGCCCTCACACCTGTGCCCTCGCCGCACCTGTGCCCTCACACCACCTGTGCCCTCGCCGCACCTGTGTCCTCACACCTGTGCCCTCGCCGCACCTGTGCCCTCGCCGCACCTGTGCCCTCACACCTGTGCCCTCGCCGCACCTGTGCCCTCGCCGCACCTGTACCCTCACACCTGTGCCCTCGCCGCACCTGTGCCCTCGCCGCACCTGTGCCCTCACACCTGTGCCCTCACATCTGTACCCTCACACCTGTGCCCTCGCCGCACCTGTGCCCTCACACCTGTGCCCTCGCCGCACCTGTGTCCTCACACCTGTGCCCTCGCCGCACCTGTGCCCTCACACTTGTGCCCTCACACCTGTGCCCTCGCTGCGCCTGTGCCCTCACACCACCTGTGCCCTCGCCGCACCTGTGTCCTCACACCTGTGCCCTCACCACCAGCCCCGCCTCTGCGACCCTGCGGGAGGTGGGCCAGGAACTCCCCCAGCAGCGGCCCGCCCCTCGGCCACCCTGCGCTGCTCCTCAAAGCCTCCGTCGGAGCCGGCAGGGCTCTGTGACCCCCAACCCACCGGGCTCCTGGCTCCACAGGCACAGCCAGGCAGCTCCCTGCACCTGAGCCGTGTCCCCTCCTGCACGAAGGTCCCCGGCTCCGCCTGCCCTGTGGGTCTGCTGACACCAGTTTGCCCAGGGAAGGCAGCTGCATGCTGGGCCAGGAGTCCCCGCGTGGGGAAACTGTGGGTGCCCGGCAGGGCTGCTCTGGACGCCTTGGAAGCTGAACCTGCAGAAATGGGCCCACTTCACCTTATACTTAATTTGTCTGCCTGGAGGGTGGGCACGTAACATGCATTTCTAAGAGAGCAGTGAGTCAGTCCTGAGCAAAACAGGTGGCTGGGAAGTTCAGGGGCTGCCTCCAGCTCCCAGCATGTGATGAACTTGTTCCAGGGCAAGCGGGGATCCCCTGTGACCCCCCTCCCCACACCCCAGTCACGCCCACAATGCACCCCCTTCCTGGAGACATGTTGCTGGGCCTCAAGTTGGAGGGACCGGGAGTCCGGGACTCTGCTGGTGACTCGGTGCTGGACGCTGGCCAGGCTGCAAGAACACAAGGCCCGAGGTCGTGGTCACGGACGCTCCTCAGGGACCCCAGGATGTGCAGGAGGAGGGGCAGACACTCGGGGGGGTGGGCTGCACTGGATCCGCTGGGCCGCCCTGAGGCAGCAGTCATCCCAGCAGAGGGGACAGGCTGAGTGAGGCTGGAGGCCCCCGGGGGTGGAGGGAGCCTGGCCGGGGCCGGGGCCGGGGCCGGGGCCGGGGGCTGGGCTGAGCCCCCTCTCCCAGGCCTGTCCCGGAGCGGGAGGAGGGGGCCGGGCCGGGGCAGTAGGGAGTCCTGGGCAGGACGCTCCCAGGGCAGGAGGAATGAGCTAGGGGTCGGAGGCACCTTCTGTTGAAGACCCAGGTCCAGGTCTCTGGGACGTGGCTCTGTCACCCGCCAGCCCTTGCAGGGGCCGAGGCACAGTGGGGCGGAGGCATCAGCAGGGCGGGGTCGCCCGGGGGAGATGGGTTCCCTCTCCCTGAGCCCCCACCCTCACCCCTGCAGAAGGGTGGACAGAGCAGGGGAGGTGGCTTTGAGCCCAGGAGCCGTGGTCTCTGCAGGGCAAAGGCCTGGCGTCCAAACACCGCCAGGGGACCCCCCGGGAAAGGGGCACAGGTGACACCTCTACAGCCCCCACCTCGTGCCCACCTGGAGGACCCCCAGGCCCCGCAGCAGCTGCTGTTCTCTCCCCCACGTCGCATCCCTGTCCTGCTGTCCTCCACCTGCCCCTCGGTGGACGGCAGGACCACCCCTCACCGCCACCTCCCCCCTCCCTCCTGCCCAGGCAGCGATACCAAAGATTAGAGAAAAAAAGGTCGTCAAAACCAGTATGAATTTCCTTCCAAGGAGTTCAGCTGGGCCCAGCGCTGCGGAGGGTGCTGAGCGTGGAGGGTGAGAGCAGGGCCTGGCCACCTTCGTCGGCTGGCTACGCCCCAGATGGAACCTGTCACCTGCCGCATCCCTGGTTTCCCCACCAGACGCCCTGCTCCTGGCGATGCCCCGGCTTGGGGATCCGCATCCCCGAGCAGGTCACGGCACTTTCAACGCTGGGGCCCGAAACCAGCCAAGGCTTCCAGCCTTGCCACCAGAAGCAGTCTTGCTGCTCGGAGGGCCGCGTCTCCACCCCTTACAGGCCCTCTTGTTTTCTTTTTCCCACCCAACATCTGTCCCTCCTGGAGCTCAGACTCAGGGAGTGGGGACCCGCAGCCTGAAGGATTAGGAGCTGATTTTTTCGGTTGCCCCGGTAGACAGTTTGGAGGTTTAGGACTTTCCCAGAGGTGGGGAAGGCGACTGGCCCCCCCGCCCTCCGGGGAGAGGGGTGAGGTTTGCCCCCGCAGGAAGGTCCCCCAGGGCCAGCCTTGCCAGAAGTCCACCCACTGTCCCCTGGCCCCCGACTTCGCTCTGGAAGGCGAACAAGCCCCCAGACTCCAGCCTGGGGTGTGCGGTGTGTGTGTGTTTGTCTGTCCTTCCCTTGTACGAGGCCCCTGCCCTCTCAGAGGAGCTGGGAACAATCTGGAAGCCACTGAGACCTGACGGCTGGGTGCACAGAAGCCGGTGATAAAAGAAGTGTTCACCCATTGAGGTCTGGGGAAGTCATTCTGGCTTACACATGCGTTAGCTTGAATTTGATGCTGACTCGAGCAGCCTGTTTGTGGCTTATCAGACGCACATTGTACGGATACCTCTGCTTTAATGATTAAAGAAAAGGGCACATTGACCAGAAGTAAAGAATGTCCATGTTAAAAATAAAGATGAAATGCCTCCCTTCCTGGGACGCCGATGCTGGTGCTGTTTTGAGGACAAGACTCCTTCCCAGGCACCAAGTCACGCTGACTCGCTGTGTACCCGCTGGTCTGTTTTTTTTTAAACTTTGAAGGAATGTAACCCTGACTTGGTTGATGTTCTTTGTTCTGACAAGTTATAAAACTGCTGAAAACTCTGCTTCTGCAGAGCAGTTTCCCAGTCATCTGGAAAGCTGTTTTCCGGACTATAGTCTTCAGTCTGGCTTAAGTAATACTCTTCTCTTCCTATTACAGATTATCGGTTATTTTGTTCGACAGCGGGTTCCCCTCAGGGCCCACGCGGTGCATGAGTGCACGGGGAGACCTCCTGTCCACCTCGGGAGCTGCTGGCCTTCGTCCTTGCCTAACTGTCACCCCGCTCCCAGCAGTTGGGGCCTGGTCTCCAGGTGTCCAACACCTGCTCAGCTCAGAGCACACAGAACCGCATGACCGCACGGACCTCCTGACTGGAGTTCCACGGTCATTCACACTGAATAATCAATGTTAATTAAGTTTTTATTTCTTTAAAAAATTTATTTATTTATTTTTATTTTTGGCTGCGTTGGGCCTTCGTTGCTGCACGCGGGCTTTCTCTTGTTGCGGCAAGCGGGGGCTACTCTTCATTGCAGTGAGCGGGCTTCTCATTGCGGTGGTTTCTCTTGTTGTGAAGCACAGGCCCTAGGCGTGTGGGCTTCAGTAGTTGCAGCACATGGGCTCAGCAGTTGTGGCTCGCGGGCTCTAGAGCTCAGGCTCAGTAGTTGTGGCGCACAGACTTAGTTGCTCCGTGGCATGTGGGATCTTCCCGGACCAGGGCTGGAACCCATGTCCCCTGCATTGGCAGGCGGATTCCTGAGCGCTGCGCCCCCAGGGAAGCCCAGTCTTTGTTTTCTGATAAAACTTAAGTGGTGCGGAGCCCACCAGTCTTAATAGTGGACTTCCGAACTGTGTGACAAGTGCACAAACCCAGGTAACCCACACATTTACCCAGATAGGAACGTTTTCCCAGAAAGTCTCGCGTCCCTTCCCAGTCGACCCTGCCCCTAATCAGAGGTGTCTGGCTTCCTGCTTTACTTCATCACAGGCTTGGGGACAATCAAATGTAACCAGACTCCCGCGTCTCCACCTGGGGGCCAGCAGGGAGGTGGACTGATTTTGTTTCCAGTGTCAGAGTTTTTTTTTTTTTTTTTAATTAATTTATTTATTTATTTTTGGCTGTGTTGGGTCTTCTTTTGTGTGCCAGGGCTCCCCCTAGTTGCAGCGAGCGGGGGCCACTCTTCATCGCGGTGCGCAGACCTCTCACTGTCGCGGCCTCTCCCGTTGCGGAGCACAGGCTCCAGACGCGCAGGCTCAGCAATTGTGGCTCACGGGCCCAGCTGCTCTGCGGCATGTGGGATCCTCCCAGACCAGGGCTCGAACCCGTGTCTCCTGCATTGGCAGGCAGATTCTCAACCACTGCGCCACCAGGGAAGCCCCAGTGTCAGAGTTTTGCTCCTTTTTATTGCCGAATGGAATTCTGTTTCATGGATGAACCACAACTTGTTAATCCATTTTTCCTGATGATGAACAAACATTTAGGTTTTCTTCCATTTTTTTTTCACTAATACAAATAAAACTGCTATCGCACGTTCGTATAAGTCCTTGTAGACAATTTTTTTTTTTTTGAGTAAATACCTAAAGAATTTTTCTAGACCACAGGGCAGGTGAATGCTTAATTCTGTAAGGTACCATCACTACTTTCTGCAGGGTAGTTATAGTTTTTACACTCCCAGGAGCAATGTATGAGATGCATGGTGTCTATAAAAGTCGGTGCTGTGAAGACTTTCACACGTTTCCTGTTCTCCCTGGTGTTTAGTTCTCTCGGTGGTGGGAAGTTGCATTTCCCTGATGACAGGTGATGTTACACACATTGTCAGGAGCCTACTTATTGGTCATTCAAATACCTTTGGTTCTTTTTTTACTAAACTGTATATCTTTTTTATCATTGAGTTATAATAATTCTTCATATATTCTGGATACAAGTCCTTTGTCCTATAATTGTTTTACAAGTATTTCCTCCCAGGTCCTGGTCCATTTTCTTGATACGGTCTTCGGATACGTAATTCTAGAAGTTCTACAGTTTCCCATTTTACATTTAGGTCTAAGATCCATTTTGGCTCAACTTCTTAACTTTGTGAAAAGTGTAAGATCTGTGACCAGATTCTTTAAAATACTTTTTTTGCCTGTGGGCATCCCATTGCCCCAGCACCGTTTGTCGTGAAGACTGTCCTCGTGCCCTTGAACTGCCTTCGCTCCCTTGTCAAAATCAGTTGACTCTGCTTGGGTGGGTCAATCCCTGGGCTCTCTGTCCTGCTCCGTTGATCTATTTATCTGCTCTTTCACCAGCACCACACCATCCTGATTTTTGAAAGCTGATAGTAAGTCTTGAAGTCGGGTAGTGTGAGTCTTACAACTTTGTTCTTCTTCAGTACTGTGTTGGCTCTTCTGGGGCTTTGGCCTTGACGTACAAACTTTGGAATCAGTTTGTCAATATCTGGTGTCCTGGCACTGTGATTGGGGTGCATGGAATCTGTAGGTCCAACCAGAAAAACTCACATCTTTACAGTAGTCAGTCCTGCAATCGGTGAACACAGAATGTCTCTCTATTTACTTACATCTTTGATTCCTTTCATCAGAATTTTGTTGTTTTCTGCATACAGATTCTGAACATATTTTGTTTGATTTTTACCTACCTTGTGTTTTTGTTTTTGTTTTACTTATTTCTCTCCTTTTTTGGGTGCTACTGTAAATGGTGTTTTTAAAATTTGAAATTCTAGCTGTTTGTTTCTGGTATATAGGGAAGTCACTGACTTTTTCTTTTCATTTTTATTTTATATCGCCCCATGTGGGGCAACGATGAGTAGAGTTGCTTTAAACATATGAATATCAGTTTTCTAGGGCATAGTTTTTCATTTCTCTAGGGTAGATACCCAGCAGTAGGACTGCTGAGTCATATGAAAGTGTATGTTTAGCTTTCTAAGAAATTCCCAAACTCATGTCCAGAGTGGCTGTGCCTTTTGCATTTTCACAAACAATAGAGAATTCCAGTTGCTTTGTTTCCTCACCAACCCTTGATATTGTCAGGTTTTGTTTTTTGTTTTTAATTTTAGCCTTTTTAATTTGTGTGTAGTGGTATCACTTAGCATTTTTAAATTGGGTTGTTTTATTTCTTATCATTGAGGTTTGAGAATTCTTACTGTGTTCTGGAGACAAGTCCTGTGCCAGATGTATGATCTGTGAGTGTCTTCTCCTTATCTGTAGCTTGTCTTTTCATTTTCTTTCACAGAGCAAAAGTTTTTTCATTGTAATGAAGTTCAATCTTGCATTTCTTTTCTTTCATGGATAGAGCTTTTGGTGTCATGTCCAACAACACTTTGCCTAGCTTTGTCTCCTGGAGATTTCCTTGTATGTTTTCTTCCAAAAATTTTATAGATTTAGATTTTACATAACATTTTGAGTTACTTTTTGTATAAGGTGTGAGGTTTAGGTTGATGTTCATTTTAAAAAACATATCAATGTCCAATTGTTCCAACATTATTTGTGGAAAAGTCTATCCTTTCTCCATTGATTGCTTTTGCACCTTTGTAAAAAAAAGAAAAATCAGTTCGTTGTATTTGTGTGTGTGTCTATTTCTGGATTCTCTCTTTTGTTGCCTGTATCTATGTGTCTGTCCCTTTACCAGCACCACACTGTCCTGATTACTGTAGCTTTATGGTAAGTCAAAATTGGGTAGTGTGACTCTTTTTACTTTATTCTTCTGTGTCAAAGTTGTTTTAGCTCTTCTAGTTCCTTTACTTTTCACATAACTTTTAGAATCAGGTGGTTGATATCTACAGGAATTTTGATTGAGATAATGTTGAATTTATAGATCTATTTGGGGAGAGATAACCACTTAACAAATATTGAATCTTCTAATTATGAATACAGTGTAACTCTTCATTTCACTTAGGTCTTTGATTTCTCTCATCAATGTTTTGTAGTTTTCAGCATACTGATTTTTCATGTTTCATCAGATTTATACATACGTAGTTCACATTTTTGCTATTTTTTTTTTAACATCTTTATTGGAGTATAATTGCTTTACAATGGTGTGTTAGTTTCTGCTTTATAACAAAGTGAATCAGTTATACATATACATATGTTCCCATATCTCTTCCCTCTTGCATGTGGTACATTTTTTAACTCAAATTTTCAACTGTTTATCGCTAGTATATAGAAATAAAATTACTGTTTGTAGTTCAATACCTTGTAATAATGTATAATGGAAAAGAATCTGAAAAAGAATATACATATACGTGTGTGTGTGTACATATATATATATAACTGAATCACTTTGGTGTACACCTGAAACACTGTAAATCAATTATACTTCAACAAAAAAATAAATAAAATAAAATTAGTGTTTGTATATTGACCTTGTATTCTGCAACCTTGCTTAACTCATGTATTAATTCTAGCAGATTTTTGGTATATTCTTTAAAAAAAAATTTTTTTTTTTTTTGGCTGCGTGGCATGTGGGATCTCAGTTCTCCAACCAGGGATCGAACCATGCCCCCTGCAATGGAAGCAGAGAGTCTTAACCACTGGACCACCAGGGAGTCTTTTTAAATTTTCTACCTATTACGCCATTCTTCCATTCTGATCTGTGTGCCTTTTCTTTCTTCATTTTGCCTTACTGCACTGGTTAGGATCTCTATTACCATGTTGAATTGGGGTGATGATAGAGGGCATCCGTGTCTCGTTCCCAATCTTAAGGGTTAAGTATTAATTTTTTTGCTATTAAGTATGGTGTTAGCTACAGATGTATTGTAGACACACTTTATCAGGTTAAGGAAGTTATCTTCTATTTAAAGTTTTGATTAGCAATGAATTTTGGATTTTCGTCAAATGCTTTTTCTGTATTTATAGAGAGGATAACATGATTTTTCTTCTATTAGTTTAATATAGTGAATTACATTGATTAGTTCTTGAACCAAGCTTGCATTCCCAGGATAAACCCAACTTGGTCATGAGGTATTAACCTTTTTATGTACTACTAGATTCAATTTGGTAAAATGTTATTGAGGATATTTGTTTCTATGTTGATGAAGGATATTGGTCTGTAGTTTTATTTTCATGGAATGTCTTTGTCTGGTTTTGGTATGAGGTAATGCTGACCACATAAAAGGACTTGGGGTTGCCTGGGCATGAGGCTGGCAGTACAGGGGTGGCATACCCAAGGGCACCTGGAGCTGTTCAGACAGGTGCAGCCGGGTACTGAGGGAAGCAGGTGGATGCGACCACGATAAACACCGTCTTGTACCTCCCACCCCTCAAGGCTCTCTCCCCTCCCCACCTCGCCACTGGGAGATGCGTGCTGTCCCCAGACAGCGCTGGACACCTGGCCCTGTGGCTATTTAAGGCCCCAGCAAACAGACCTAACACACAAATAAAGCCAAGCGGAGACCCGCGGGTCTGGTGTTGCATAAAGAGCCATGTTTATTTCTTAATTGGACAGAGCCTTAAGTGCACACACACGGTACAGGAGCCTAGAGCCTAACACTTGGGTTTCGGACATCAGGGAACGAGAGTCATCACATCAGGATGGCACTTACAGTGCAGGGGCCGGGGTGTGCCACAACCACGTATGTACAGCCACGGGGGCACTCGGGGGACAGCTGGCCGCGGGGCGCACGGACCTGGGAAGGAGTCACAGCCTGTCGCCTCTCCCGGGGGAACGCGTGGCCCAGCCCCAGGGACACAGGAGGGTGCCTGTGGGGTCCCCGCGCTGAGGAGAGCTGACGGAGGACCAGTGTGGCCACCCTGCTCGTGCCTGCAGCATCGGCGACGTTTGGGGACCCTCCCCGAGGGCCTTGCGACATCCACCCCAGAGGTGTCGAGGGGGGACTAGGATTGCCAGGAGACCACGTCAGTGCAGCCGCCCTGGTGTGTGTGTGGGTGTGCGTGCGTGTGTGTGCATTGTCGGTGAGCGAGACAATCATTACGCAGAACAGAGAGGCCTTGAAACTTACGAGCGTCTCAACAGCCGGCCCTGGGCACCAGCCGGATCGCTTTGGAGCCGGGCCGCTCAGCTGGGAGCCCAGCATCTCCCTCCCTGGGGCTCCTCCCTAGGGCCACAGCGGAAGGAGCCCAGCCCTCCCTGAGGGACAGAGAGCCCCCTCCAGGCGAGCATGGCCTCAAGCACAATGAGGCTGCAGCCTGAGTGGCAGCAAGCACTGCAACAAAAACCGTCCAAGAGAGATGGCTTTCTCGATCTTTCTCTCCTTCCCCACTCGCAGAACACAGCTGCCACAGCCAGACCTGACTTTCCTGTCTGCACCTCACAACCTGAGGACCCTCACGGGCCTCCAGACCAGCCTCCCATGTCACAGATGTGGCAACTGAGTCCCAAACCACTTGTCCCTGGCTTACACGGCACCGGGCACGGGAGAGCAGCTTTCCCGACTCACAGACGGAATTCTCAGACCCAGGCCCTCGCGTGGGAGCCGGCCTGAGAGGAGGAAGTGGTGACGGGTAGGGGACACCAGGTGGGCCACACCTGGCTCCGAGTCACTGCCAAGACGGCACAAGGCCCAGACGAAGCAGCCCTGGAGGCCTCCATGGCCGTGGAGGCCCCTGAATTTGGGGCGATTCCCAGAAACCCTCCCGGGGGCCCCCTGCCCCACTCAGCGGGTGCTCTGCAGGTTGGCTGGCCCCAGACACCTGTGCCCGGGGTGAGAGGGCCTCAGACTCTCCGGAGGTCACGGCCTCAGGCTGGCTGACCTGAGTGGCCGTGGCCTGAGCCCTGCACCTCCAATCTCCCTGTAGGAAGGAGGGGCTCTCGGAACTGACCCATCTTAGGACAACTCACCCCACCCGTCTCTCCTCCCTGCCCTCAAGGCCATCACGAGGCCAGCGTCAGCGCTTGCTCCAGAGCGTGCCGTCCCCTCTGCTCTCTGCGTCTTGACCTCTGCCTCCAGGGAAGCCCTGTGGGGGGAGCACAGGCCTGCTGGTTTCCGGACAATGTTTGACTTTAGTCCAGAATGTGAACCCTCCGTCACCCCCTCTGGGGGGACGTGGTAGGGACGGGTCTTGTGCTGCAGTTGCTGTTTTCCCTCGAGCTAAAAAGAGGCTGAATGTGCCTCTGAGTGTAGGGACAGGTCACTGAAGACCCCAGGCCCTGGTTTCTCTGAAGGGTTTATGGCCTGGGCATGACACACAGCCAGACTCTCAGCCCGGGGCTGGCTCCTGCCCGGTCCCGGGCAGCCCTCAGGCATGGGGTCTGCAAAGGGGACGAAATGGATATTGTCACGAGAGGGCAGAACAAGACAAGGGTGACACCCTCGGATACAGGAGGAAGCCCCCTTGATGACGGATGACCCCAGCACTGGCTGCCCTCACCTGACCCCATGGAGTTTTCTCACCGGGACTCACAGAAACTCCTCTCTTGGGACAAAGAGGGGAAGTCACGATTTCTTCCCTGGAGCGACCTGGAGCTCACCCCGGTCTCACAGTGGCTGGAGATGCCACACCAGAAGCCCCTCGCTGCCTAGACCACCTCTAAACACAGCTCCCCGCGCCCAGCCGGCCTGGACACGTGACACACCCGGTGGGACCCTGACCACCCTCCCGCTTGGTTCCCACCAGGACGGCCCCCAGCCAGGCGCCTGCTGCCTCACCTCCCACGTGCTGCCAGGGACAGGCTGCCGGCGTCACCTGGACAGTCGCACCTCAGGTGGCTGCTGTCCAGGTGAGACGTGGGTCCTCCCTCCTGCGAGGAGGAGTGCACCCACCTTCTGCGCTGCTCGGACTTCAGGCATCAGAGCCCCACAGACACACACACACACACACACGCACGCACACACATGCCCTGGGACCAGGGCCTGCCCCACAGGCCACTGGGCAGAGGCCTCAGCTCCGGCCGGGCAGGTGTCCCCGTGGTGCCAACCAGGAGGTCCCCGGCCTGTCCAGACGCCACCTCACTGTGGTCTTCCCAGGCGGCTGCCCCGCCTTGTGTGTCCTTAAGAAGCTTGGGAGGTGCGTTTGGGAGCAAGCGGGGTGGGTCCACCTGAGCCCTGCGGGTCTATGTGAGGGCATAAGAGATGCACACTTATAAATAAAACACAGTCTTACAGTTAATTTCTGAGTGGACTGTTTCAGTGTCACTAACTGATGTATGTTAATTATCGTCTGTCTATGCTTAAAAAAATATTAGAACGGCAGCGATGCCCCCGTGGCTCCTGTCCTCCGGCCTTCCTGGCGTCTCCCAGCTCTTCCCACCCAGGGCGCGTTCCGAATGAAGAAAGGACAACAAACGCGGCCTCTGCTGGGAGCACGACAGGTCGTGTGGCAGGTCCCCGGCCAGAGGTGGGCTTTCGGGGCCCAGCGCGGGCATCCCCAGGAGGAGGGGGCGCGTTGGCTGTCTGCTGGGAGCAGGGCTGGGCGGCGGATGACACGACAGGTGGTGACGAGGGTGGGAGAGTGGGGCCGGGCCTGCTGGCTGTCCAGGAGGGCTCGGCTCAGACCCTCATCTGGGCAGACCTCCTCCTGGAGAGCTTGGACCTGCCGAGGGCGGGAGAGAAGTGGCGGTCAGGGCGCCAGAATGCCGGCATTAGTGTCTCTGGTTCCCCGATCGCCCGAGAGACGTAACCCCCGTCTCCTGGCCCTGTGACTCGGGGGGAGCAGCCCTCCTCCCAGTCCCGTCCCCCCACCCCAGCCTCCTTTGTAAGTCACTGACTAGGGGCGAGGCTCCACCCACCGAGGGCCTGCCTGTCCCCAAGCCTGGCTGCAGTATGTCCCCAACATCGAGGCCCGCCCTGGTTGAGTGTCAGTTCTGAAAATCTTGGGGATTTACACACTCGGTGAGGAGCAACGACCCGAAAACAAGAATTCACGTTCTCAAGACCGTCCCCCCCGCCCTCTGCAGGCAGGACATACCGTATGGTCCCTGCCAGGAGGGGGTTGAACGCGTACAGCCAGTCGTGCATGTCCTTGTCGCTGTTGGCCTGCAGCAGGATGCCCCGGTGCTCCGTGCACACGGCGAACGTGTTGGGGGTCTGTGGAGGGAGGCTGCCGTGAGGGGCGCCAGGCCTCCCGCGGTCAGCTAGGGGCAGTCGCCACTCCACCGGGGCCCAGGTGGGCGGGGAAAGGCCCCTCCCCGCCCCAGGGGGAGCGTCAAGGATGAGGAAGCAGAAAAGAAGACCCCTAGGAGGGGGCGGCGCTGCTGCATGCACAGCCCATCCTGACCCTGCAGGCGGTGGCTCCCATCCGGAAGCCTCTGTAGTCAGGACACCGGTATCTTCTCATGTCCCCGTGGCCACGCCCGAGGCTACCTTGTCACTGCTCTGTGTCCCCGTGGGATGAGTCAACCCCTCACAGGCCAAGGTCCCTCCCCCGGGGACCCTAGCTCAGCTGCTGGCCCAGATGTATCCTCTGGGGCCCGTTAATCCTGGCATCTTCTCTCAGGCCCGAGCCCTCGACGTGGCGGGCGTGGGTGGCAGGCTGAGCTCACACCTCCCCCTCCCCCACCACAGGGAATCAGTGCCCAGTGGGCCCTGTGGCCACCAGCCAAGAGTCAGGGCTCCTCACATCCAGGGCCACCGCTTGCTCAGAGAGGAGCAGGGGCAAAGCCAGGCACAGGGGGCTGGACTCCTGGGCCCACTGCCCCGCTGGCCCTGCAGGGCTCCATGACACCCACTGTGGGCGTCCCCAGAAGGAGGGGACTGTGTCGTTAGCCATCGAATGGGAGAGGAGTAACGCTTGCGCCACCCATCACCGCTGCTGTCACCAGGACTACCAGCCCCATGGGTGGGCAGAGCGACCCCGGGACACGAGAGGCAGAGAGACAGGGAGGCTGACCCCCATGTCCCGGCCCGTGACAGACGGGCCTGGCTTCAGCCGGGCAGCGAGCGGACGCAGGGCCCGCGGAGGAGGACTAGGCCCGGCGCCCGCCCTCCCCCTGCCCTCCCCCCGCCCGCGGCCGTGTCGCACCTTGAGCATCGCCTGCTGGTCCTCGCTGTACTCAACCTGGGCCGTGGACAAGTTGAGCACGAACCTCTCCACGGCATCCCTGTCGCTGTTGTACATGTAGGCGTAGGGCCGCCGCACCACCACGAAGCGCTTGGCCCAGCCGGCCGTGTGCGGCTCCAGGAAGTGCAGGTACCCCTTCTTGGAGACGATCGGGCTGGGGGCGGGGACGCACCGAAACCATCTTTCTGCAGCTGCCCACCAGCTGCCCAGCCCCCGCCCGGCACTGGCCCTGGCTCTGGCTCTGGTTCCCCCTCCTGCCCTTTATGTCTGCTCATTCTCCACCCCTGTCCTAGGTCAGGGGGCCCTGCCCGACCCCCCGGCACAGAGCTGTCTCCTTTCCAGGTCAGGGGCAGCCCACCTGTCCTTGCAGGGGCAGAACTGGCGGGGCGGTGCTTTAGAAGGGCCCCCGTTTGGGGCAGGGCCCCCACGCACCTGACCCGGATCTCCTGGATGTCGGGAACCAGCTGGCGCTGGGGCTCCTTGTTGGTCTCCGTTGCCCGGGCAGGGGAAGGGGGCTTCTTGGAATCCACCTCCGGCAGGGGCTCAGGCTCTGGGCTGGCTGGCCGGGAGCAGGGCTGTGGGGTCCTGGGAAAGCAGAGTGAAGCCGCTGCACTCCTGCCAGGAGGTGCCTCTCTGGCCCAGCTTCCCCGACAGCCAGTGTTACCCCCTCAGAACCGCCGGGGGTGCCTGCCTGGGCCTGCCCCCCACGCCGGCTCAGACCTCCGGCCGGCCCGCCACTGCGCCGCACTGCGCTGCACTGTGTGGCGGGCAGGGTCCACGCCGACGCGGCACCTTCTCCCGTGGCACGTTCTGGCTCCCCACCTCCACCCCCCGTGAAGGCGGCTTCCGCATCTCGTCTCCAAAGTTAAACTGAAGCTGACCCGACTTTCTCAGGGACCATGTGTGTGGAGGGAGCTGCTAGTCGACTGTGGACACCAGGCCCAAGCGACGGACCCGGTGGCCAAGGAGGCCTGACTCAGGATGGCGCCCAGAGGGCTTGATGCCTTTTTCTTTCAAGAAGACAATCTGGAAAGCCTGAGGTGTTATGAGACCTGATGGATCAGACACGAGCACTGCCAGCAATGCGTCCCCTGCCCCCAACACCGCTCAGCAAGTGTCAGGTGGGCTTAAGTGGCCTCTAGGCTCTGCTTTGTCACCACTTTGCCCACTGAGTATTTTATGAGCGCTGCCACTGAATAGGGCTTTTTGTTTAGTGTTTTGACCCGTTCCTGGTTTTATTTCACGACTGTATTCTAAATCTACTCTTTAGCAGAAAATGACCTTGGACAGGGCCCGTCAGCCGGCAGGGCAGACCCCCTCCCCCGGCCCTGCCCTAGTGTGTGGCTGTCCCCAGACACCCAGCCCCTCGAGCCCTGCCTTCTTGCTCTGTGCCCGAGTCCCAGCCGTTGTCGTCGGTCAGCTTGTGGAGGCGGAAGCTTTGCCGGGAGCCTGGAGCTCACTTACCTCAGGTCAGCAGCTCCGTACCGGCCCTCGACCAGGGAGGGGCAGGTGGAGGAGGGGGTGAGCGTGGCCGCCCCCAGAGGGGACATGGACGGGTCCCGCAGCAGGGTGACAGACATCTCAGAGAGCTGCGGAGGAGAGACGGTTCTTCGGGGACAGCCTCAGGGCCCTCTGTGGGTGGGGGCATCCCTGCCGCGGCACCTTTGCCTGCATTTTACCTTCTGTTTAGGGCGACCCCACTCCAGCTGCGGGCTGGGCTCTTCCCAGCCTCCCCACCCTCTCCCAGCGCTTCAGGCTCTGCCTTGCCAAAGGAGGTCCTCGAGGCTGTAGAGCTCCAAAGACGGAGCGAGGACCACTGGGTGGGGGTCAGGGAAGGAGTAGCCTCTGAGCCCCGACTTCAGGGTGTGCAGCCTGGCAGCCTCGGCGAGAGGAGATTTGGGCAGAGGGAGAGGTCAGTGCGGAGCACAAAGGCCGGGCGGGGCCGTCTACCAGGCTGAGGGGGGACTGGTGATGGGCCAGAGCGCCGGAAGGGAAGCCTGGAGCCTGACGCGGGGCAAGGCCAGCCTCCAGCAGCTCCGTGGAGGGCGGCACAACAGCCGCCCCAGCCTTGGGCATGGGTATAAGGCAGCAAGACCAGGGTGGGCCCCCAGGTAGGACGCCAAGGAGGGAAGGACGCCGAAGAGAGGGGGCTTGACCAGCCCGGGACAGAGGCAGCTGGGTGAGGGCCAGGCTGGATAGGGCTGGGGACTGGGAAGACTGGAGCCAGGGAGGACACCGAGCGGACAGCCCTGGACCCGGCGGGCCCCTCGCTCCCTGCCCTCCAGGACCCCAGCCTCAGGCCCCGGGAGGCCACCCCTCAGCTCTGAGGCATCCCTTTAGGCTGGGAGAGGAACGCTCCTAAGAAAACCCTTATCCCCTTCTCTCGGCCACAACAGCCCCCGCGGGCGGCCCTCCACGCCCACCTTGCTCTCGCTGGCGCTGACGCAGACGTGGCCGTGGGTGTGCTCTCTGGTGAAGGAGTGGGTGAGGAGCCGTAAGCACTGCCGGAGAGCAGACGCCTGGTCAGGGGCTTCCCGGGACCCAGCTCCGCCACGGACACAGGCCCGGGACACGGGAGACTGGCTGAGGGGCCAGGCACCCCAGGTCAAGGTGGGAAGCACCCTCACCTCTCCCAGGTGATGCGGCCGTCTGAGGAAGCCCCCGGGGCAGGCCTGGGGCCTGGGCGGGGCTGGGGGTTGAGCCAGCATCCCCTGAAGTGCGGGAGGCCTTCCCCGTGGCCCACCCAGCAGCAGAAAGGGCCAGCTCTGGTGTAGGTGGCGAGCTCCCCATCAGCATAGGTATGCAAGAGAGAGCAGGGCACTGCCTTGGGGAGTAGGCTATAAGAGGTCCCCGGGTTCCAACGTGGATAGGGTGGGGTGGGGGCGGGGTCAAGGTGACCCTACGTACTCATTCTCCCAGGTCCTGGTGGCCATGACAAGACACTGGCACCAGGAAAGGGCCAGGAGCACGGCCGCCGCCCGCCTGCCGCCCACCTTGACCGCCAGCTCCCGCTGCCTCTCGTTGGGAGCCTCCAGGGACGACGGCCGGCCCGCAGCCGCGAGCGGGGAGGTGGACGAGCTGTGGGCCTCAGAGTCCTCGCTGGAGATGGGGGACAGGGCCTCGGGAGCAGGCCGCTGGGCCGTCTCCAGCTTCTCCCGCAGCAGCAGGTAGTGCCTGGTCTTCTCCACCTGCACAGAGGAGCACGAGCGTGGTTTTGCCTCTGCTCCCGCCAGGGCAGGGAGGGTGGGCGGCTGCTCTGAGCCCCAGGCCCGGTTAGGCCCGGGAGAGCCGACCGCCCAGCCGGGCTGTGGCGTGGGACATGGCGCCAACAGACCCGCTCGCGTGCGCCCGCCGTGAGCCGACGGAACAGACACTGCGTCCCCGCAGCCGCTTTCCAGGGGGCCGTGCGCGCTGCAGCCGTGGCCCAGCGAAGGGCCCAGAGGGTGGACATGGCCCCGGATGCCCGCTTCCCACCCGCGCCCTGGCCCGCAGTCAGCGCCGCGGCTGGACACTGGCCGTCCTGGCCTGAGCGACAGAAGGGCCTCGCCCTGCCCACTAGCTTCCCACCCGGTCTCCTTCTTGTCTCATCTACTGCCCGACAGTCTGCGCTTGGGTCGAGGATGAACCTTCCCCGCTAAGCCGGTGGCCGTCATGCGGCCGGGCGGCTCGAGTGCCACGTGCCCCATCTTGGGCGGGGTGAGAGCCCGGCGGGCCCGGCCCTCTCACCTCCTGCAGGAGGCTCAGCTTCTCCAGCTCCCACTGGTGGTCCAGGATGAGACTGTCGCTCCGTGGCCTCCAGCCCGCCAGGTTCTCCTCACCCCGGACGTAGGCCACGGACGTGTCCAGCACCCGCCGGCGCCGCCGCTGCATCCCTGGAGCGACACCGTCAAGACGCAGCCCTAGCTGCAGGCTTATCCACCGAGGGAGGCGGGACCCCCGCCCCAGGCCTCCAGAGCCAGGTGTCCCGCGGGGTCTCGGCTGCCCCTCCTCTCCCTTCCTCCCTCCCCTCCAGCCCCCCAGCAACGCTGGGGGGCATGAGGTGGGCACTTGAGTCTCCAGGTGAGGGGCCCCCAATGGCAGCGTGACTGAAGTCACCCAGGTGATCCCAGGGGACCGGGCTCCCTGACCTCCAACGGTGCCCCCACCCCCCAACCAGAGAGCCCAGGGTAGACGCTTACCTGGGCTGCCCGTGTCGGCCACGTGGCACAGACTGAGCTCGTACACGCCCGTCACGCGATTGCTGCCAGGAGTGGTGGGGGGTGGGAGGAGGAACGTCGTCACCTGGCCCCGCGTCAGCCAGGCACCGACTCTCGCCACCATCAAACGCACACTGGGCGCGAGTCCTGCAGCCGCCCACGCCAAGCGGCCTTGCACGGGGTGGCTGAAGTGCTAGGTTCCCCGCAATGCAGTCCCTGTACATGGTTCCCATCCCAGACTCCCGCTGGGCCCCCCTTTCTCTTGGGACCACTGATTCTGCCAAGGGCACCCCACTAACCCGCTCATGGAGAGGGGCTCACGCGCACGGGGTGACCTCCTGCATGGCCAGCCCAGGACCCCCACCCCCCCTTCCTCCCGGCTGTGCCAGAGCAGCCTGGACACGGGGGCCCACGAGACAGTGCACGGGGAGCCTCACTGAAGGCGGCCAGCGGTGACCTGGCACCCTTGGTGGTCCCTGTTGCTGGCGCAGGGCCCCCTCTTACTGCCTTGACATTCTTGGCCATTCCTGCCCTACTCCCAAGAATGCAGGGAGTGGTCAGAGCGCAAGAAGGGACGCTGGTCCTGGTGTCCGACTCCCCCACGTGCCGCCAGCCTCCGAGAGGCACTGGCTCAGCACAAGTCCTCAGCAAGTGCTGTCCAGAGTCCCCCTTCCCGCCCAGCCCCGTGTTTACCCAGCTTCTCCCACGGAGTGAGGGGAGCAGTCCCAATAGCACAGATCCGCATGGCCCCTGGGGACGAAGGTCACCGGCACCTCCCAGGGAGGCCCCAGAGTGCACACCTCAGGCCTTCCCACTGTGCCGTGGGGAGAGCCTGGCTCTCTCACACCCCCCAACATGACATCGGTGTCCCCACAAGTGCCCGGTAGCGTCCACTGACGGTCCGAGTGAGATGGACCCCAGCGCCGGAGGCCCGACGGGACGGGGGCGGGTCCTCCGTCTCATGGGCCAGCCGGCCCGGAGTGCACCACGTGACATACTGCTCCGCGCACAGCCCAGTCTGCTGCTCGCTGCGCCCAGGGCGCCACCGCAGGCTCACCTCTCCGAGGCCCGCAGGCTCCCGCTGCCGAACAGGTTACGGATGGAGCGTGACGCCGGCAGCTTGGCATCGCGGGAGTAGAAGACCATGCAGAAGTCCTTGGTGATGACGGCCGGCTGTGTGCAGTTCTCCAGCTGCGGAGGGCAGGGAGGGGCTCGGACCCAAGGACAGCCCAGGGCGCTCGGCTCCAGCTGCACCTAGCCATCTCCCCCTCGGGGCACGAGAGCCTCCGCCCGACCCACAGCCAGGCGGGAGAGAGAGCCGGGCACCCACTGCCGGGGGCCAGTGTCCGTGCAGGGGCCCCAAGTGCCCCGGACACGGGCCTCAGCTGCCTCACCATTAAATCGGGGCGACACTGTCCCCAAAACGTTTGTGAGGATCTGACCGGACCCTGTCTGTGCACCCACAGTTTAACTCTCAGACGCCACAGGAAATTACTGCACAGCGAGCGAGGTGCTGTCTTAAACAGCCAGTTCTTTGGTTTTCCCGAAGCTCCAAGATAACTGCTGACAAAGCTGGGGTCTTGTCTGGGCAAAGCCCTGCAAGTGTTTTCTCAGCCTGAGCAAACCTCATCCCATGGGGCAGTCACACAGGTAGGTCCCCATATTACAGCTGGAGTAGTTAGGCTCTAGGGGGGTGGATGCCTTTGTCTCTACCATCCCGCTGGCTGCAGACCCCAAATCCCCGCCCCCATTCCTCATTACTGTGCACAGCAAGAAATGCCCATGCCCCAAGCCTCCTCCTGTGCTTCGAAGGGAGGTCATGGCCTCAGACCCTGGGGATGGAGAAGGGGAGGCTTCTGCTTTTGTGCTGCCTGGAAGATAGATGCAATGTCTGGTGGTGCTGCAGCCATCTTGCAACCCCAAGGACAAACCCATACACTAAAGATAGCAGCATTAGTTAATTGCGAGCATAGCCATTAAAAGTACATAGACTTAATTCAAGGACTTAAGAAGCCTTCTGAGAAGAGAATAGGGTTGACTGGGTTTGTCCAGGGCTAACAAGCACCCTCACTGCCCCTTGGCAAGCAGCTGAGGCTTGGGGCACGGATGATTTTGGTGGAGTGCCCTGGGGGCAGGCTTCTTGCCTCAACGTAAGCAGAGAGGGTCATGTAGATCTTCTCTCGGTAAGGGGTGACCCGGTTCAGCAGGAGGGAGTTGTGCATGGAGCTGTCCCACGCGGCCTCAAACTGGTAAAACGTCCTGGATGGAAGCAGAGACAAGGTAGAAGGTCGGATGCGGCTTGCTCTCGGTGGGGGTGGGGACATGCAGACAGACAGACACAGACAGACAGACGTGTGGGCCACCCGCAGGGAGAGCCGCTGGGACCACAGGTCAGAGGCCCAGGTGCTGGTGTCCAGGGAGGATGGAGCCCTCCTTACTCAGGACCATGCCAGGTGGGGGGCTCCAGGCGCCCCCCAGGATGAGTGCAGAGCTCTCTCAGCTCCATCCTGGGGGAGGGGGAGGGGGAGGGGGGTCCCCTGGAGCTGAGGCAGGAAAGGATGGAGAGGGGAGGAAAAGGGAGGGGGCTGTGACAAAGGGGAGGGAGAGTGAGAGGAGGGCGTGAAGGGGGCAGAGGCGACGGTGGTGGTGGGGAGACCGTGGGAAGGGGTGACCGGCTCCACTCAGTCTCGGCCTGAGTAAGGAGGCGCCCTGGCCTCTCCCTGGACTCAAAGGGAGCCCGCCCGACTTTGCCAAAACTCTCCATGGCCATCTCCTCCACCAACCGACTCGCCCTTGGGGGAGGATGCTGGGGGTGAAAACCGGAGTGGCCCCTCTCCCAGACGGCATGGCCTCCGTCCACCTCAGCCAGGCCCCATGGAAAAGCAGGGCCCCACGTAGCACAGAGCAGGCAGTGGTGGCTTCTTTCTGTCCCCAGTCTGTAACCCGGAAAATAATGACCAGAGCGTGAGCCAGTGGCCAGGAAACCCCTCTGAGGGCAACTCAGGACAGCCCCAGGGCCCAGACAATTTGGTGGCCTCCACTCCAGGGCAGGGTTTCCTGTTATAGGACAGTTTCTGTTTTCAACCACCTGATGGCAGAGCTCCTAAACTCTTGCCTCAGGCCGGCTGCATGTTTTGAGGACCCTCGTATTCGAGCTGGGGCTTTGCCTCAAGGCACAACGTGGCCGCTCTGTGGGCCCTGGCAGCCCCCAGCCTCACCCGGTTTCCATCCAAGCATCCTCACAAAGACACAGTTGAGAAACGCATCAACACAAGCAGCCGGCCACAGCACACGCCCTGACATGGCCCGGCCCCTTCGGAGGAGCCGGGCCCACCCGGCAACGCAGAGGGAAGAGGAGAGAAGCCGCGTAGGGGCAGGGACAGCGCCACGGCCACCCCCTCTCTCCATGGCGCAGTCCAGGGTCGCGGGAGAAGCAGCGGGACAGGGCAGGGCCACTGCCGGACACGTCACTGAGGAGAAAGATCCAGAGGCAGGACGTGAGGACAGCAGGGTAACCAGAGGATGGGCAGAGAGCGCGGGGAGACATCGGGGGAGAAAGGAAATTGAAAGTCAGAAAGGACAGACCGAGCGAGCGCAGAAGAGAAAAGTGAGCTGTACCTAGTGTCATTTCCGAACGAAACGCTAAAGGCGGTGGCAGCCAGGACACACACGTACACACACAGAAGAAATTCACATGTCAGAACGAGCACTGTCACCCGGCCAGGTACCAGCTAACTGACATGCAGCAGGCGGGGCCGTGCCCCACCAGCCGCAGGGCTGCTGACTGCTCTCGTGGGGCCCAGACGCGGCCCACGGGGGTGGGGGGCTCCCTGCGGGTGGGGCCCACTCTAAGCCCCCAGCCCAGGCACTGCAGACACCCCCTTTCCCTGTGTCCGCAGGGAGAGACTTGGGTCCATCTCCAGCAGGACCAGCGGGGCGCGCCGGGTGCCACCACCCCGACCCAGAAGGATGCCCTCTGTCCCAGGGGTCCCCAAATGCCCCAGCTCTGAGGCGCCAGGCCTGCGGACAGAGCCAGAGGCCTGCCGCAGCGCAGCTCAGAACAAATGCCCCCCCGACAGCCCAGCTCCAAATGCCACTTCACAGCATGTGACCAAAGGCTGACAGCAGACATCTCTGTGCCCTGCTTCCTGGACCAATGACGGGCAGTCACTGCCCCGCCTCACTGAGACGTCCTGTGGGTTAAGTAAGCCAGTGAGGAGCTGAGGACAGGGCCTGGGAGGCACAATTGTTATTACTAGTCCTCACCCCAGGAGGCCCAACCGCACCCTGGGCAAGGCCCAGCCTGAGGCCCCGGCCCTGGTAGGCCGGCCAGCCCCAAACCCTCCTGCTGGCCCAGGGCCTGGCTCAGCGCTGCCACCTCTGTCCACCTGCCTAAAATGTCGCTACAGGACGCTGCCGGCTTCCTTCCCGCCGCAAGTGCTCGGGGCGTGAGGACCCAGCCCACCCCAGCAGGGCGGGAGAGTGGCAGCCCACCCACATGGGACCCGAGCAGCCACACAGGAGGCCCTGAGCTTGCTGGGCAGGGTGTCACATGGCAGGAAACTAAGACCCAGCGGGCTGAGAAGGAGCCACGGTGCACCCAGGAGGTGACTGGCAGGCGGGGAGACCACACCAGGACCCCGACTCATGAGCAGCCCCAGGAGACCCCTCTGGGCATCAGGTCACCCGGAAGGGCGCCCCCTCCCCTGCGGCGCTGCTCACTCTACCCGAGCGAAGTTCAGTCAACCCCCCAGGTACACTTTTAAGGGAAATGTGTGGCCCAGACTTGGGGTCCCGGGACCCACAGCATCTGCACCACCGGGAACTGGTCAGAAATGCAGATTCCAGGGCCCCCGCACCCACGGAGGCAGAACCGCTGGGGTGGGGCCACCTTAAGGGCAGAGCATCAGAGCTTCACCATCGGCTCAGCACCCCTGTCATACTGCGGACCCTCTGCATCCAGCCCATTCTGGGGAAAGTGGCCAGTCCCTGCCTCCAGCGAGGCCGTGCCAGGCTCCACCATGGATCCTAGCCATTTGCCCTTCCATCTGCGCGCCGTGCCCTGGGACCAGTTTTAAAGAAAGGGGCCACAGGCAGGCCAGCCTGCACCCACAGCAGAGCCCCGGGGGGTTCCTGCAGGGCCCCCAGCCGGACGGAAAATGCCCATCAGCACAGTCCTTCTGCAGCAGAGTGGGGACCCAGCATCGAGGAGTCCCCCCCCACCCCATACACCTCTGGTCCACTTCCAGGAACCTCCAGCTGACATCTTGACTCCAAGCAAGCCTTCCAAGCCTGGCAGGGGGTGGTTCCTGGATGGGGAGGCCTGTCTGGCAGCTCTCCTCCAGCCAAAGGGGTCAGGCAGCAGGGGCCCGGAAACAGAACCGCCCCAAATTCAGCTCTGGGACATGAGCGTGATGCTCAAACAAGCGAGGGCCCACATGGGGAAAACTTGAAAACTCAGTTAAAAAGTTTTGTTGACAAAATGTCACATGTTGTAAACATCTTTTCTGTCCTGCCACAAATACGCTGCAGCTGTTTCGTTTTCCCTGGGGTTGGTGGAACGGGAACCCGTATTGGCCCTGCCTGTGAGCACGTGTGGGTCCGCGGGAGGCCCTGGGCTGCCCAGAGGCCCAGGTGGGGCTGGTCCTCATCTCGGCTGGGCTGCCTGGGTGGGAGGTGATGGAATCTCAGGGCTCTCAACACGAGCGCCTGGTCATTCTGTATGGGACTCTACCACGCCTGCTGCCGACGGCCCATCAGAGCTCGTTCAGACAACTTCTGACATGCGTCACAGCCATCGTGTGCCAACAGGCTGGCATGGCGGGCATCCTAAGGCGAATGGGTCTGTCGAGAATCTGAAAATTAAACCCCACGCTCGAGGTTTCAACCAGAAACTCGTTATGCTCTGGGAACTATGTTTCTCGAAAAAGTGTCACTTTCAGGAGTGGCCCAGGTTCTTGGGGAAGGTGGTCTGATGGGCAGGCTTCCAGGACTGAGCCCCCAGACTGCAACTAGGGCAGCCCTCGTGTCCGGTGGGAACCGTGATCCCAAGACGTGCTCACGCGGCTAAGAGCAGGGAACGACCTCGAACTCAGGAATTCTGCTCAGTGTCTGGATGCCACACGTGCTCGGCCAAGCGGCATCACCCAGCACGCAGAGCGAGCTTAGACCAGAGGGACAGAGGGGGTGGAGGATCGAGGGGATGAGGGGACAAGCGAACTCCCTGGCCAGGCTTTGAGCTTCCTGGGGACTGCCTGTTCCTGTCTTAGTCTTTAAGCCCCCTTCCTAACACCCCGAAGAACGTGGCTCACACGTGATAGATGAATGAATGGGTGAGTGAGGGTCACGGCCCCATAAATGGTGCAGCATGGCAGGGCAGGAGGGGAAACTCAACAAGATCCCACATCTGGGCCCTTCCCGGGAAGGCTGGAGTAGCCTTTGGGGCACCTGGGCCACCTGTTTGGAGAAATCAGATCCCGCGCCTGGTGGATGGGTGAGGGTCACCGTGGACTGCCCTGCTTCCCAGCCTTCTCCTCAACACCTCTGTGCTTTAAAGGGTCTTGAGGACCCTTTCTGCTCCGGGCAGGTGGAAACCCGAGCCCTGGGCAGGAGCGTGAGCTGGGGTAAGATGTGCGGACAGGGTGGAAGGTCTGACCCAACTCTTCATGGATCACAGGCTGCGTCACAACCCCTCTTGCGCGTCTCAGGGGCTCCGCAAGGTGGGCGTGAGTCCCTGGTATTTAAGTGGGGCTCCTTTGGCAAAATTGGAGTGGTTAGAAAAAAAAAACCCAGGCTTTTGCTCAGGAGGTATGTGTTTTAAATTGATTACAAGTATTTTAAATTAAATACTAACAAGGTAGTAGTGAAAAAACCACACAACTTACATTAATAAAGTTCCACATGCAAGACCCCTGCTAAGAGCTTTTCATGTTCATCTCATTTAACATCACAACCTTAGGCAGGCCCTAATAAAATCCCCTTCCTGAGGCGGAAAGAAACCAAGGTTCCAGAAGATTCTGCCACTTGTCCACATTCACAGCCAGGCTGCCCCAGCCCAGTCGGTACAGCCCCCAGCCCCCACCCCACTCCAGATGTTGGGGACGGGACCCTCTACTTGTCCCCAGTACCACCCACCACAGTGGTTTCCTGCCCCGCAAAACATAGCCCCGTGAAAGAGGCACCAGCCTGAGTCTTGGGGCTCTGACCCCTCACCCCTCTGAGCGCCCTAAGCCTCCTCTTGCAGGCCAAGTCCACTGGGGGCTGGGGCCCCCTGCTCAGGTGCAGGGGTGAGGTCCTCCCGAAGTCTAGGGGCTGACGAAGGAGGCCCTGCTGGGAAGGAGGGGCTCTCCCTTCCTTTCCTGGTGCCATGTCTCCTCCTGGCCGGAGGGTATGTTTCCATTTTACCCAGAACCTTCCTGGAGGCGTGAGGTACTTGTACGGGGGTGTCCAGGACCAGCCTGAGCACCCCTCTATCATGCTGGGCTGGTTGTGGAAACGCAAACTTGAACAGAATGCCCACACACCCCCATGCGATCGTACTGATGGGCCTGGAAGTTTCCACTGATCAGGGAAACAGCCCCTAAATCGGGTCCCCTCCAGGGATGAACCCGAGCCGACGGGATCCCGCCCCAGAGCCTTCTGAGAACCGGGAGACTGTCTGGGCAGGCTGCAGCCGCCTCGGCCAGCCCAGTCCGCCTCCAGGACCAGCTGGCAAGCTGCCACCTCCAGCAAGCCCTCCGGACTGCCCGAGAGGCAGGTCCCTGCTCTGGGCCCTGCAGGGCTGTGACCCTCCTCTGGTACAGCCTCCACTGCCGTTTTCCTTGACCAGGTCTCTGCCCCACCCAGCTGCGTGTCCCCAGGGAGGGCAAGGAGTGGGGGCACACGTCCTCGGGCACACACCCAAAGGAACCACAGTCTGCTCGCTGCCCCAGGGGGCCTCGGCTACAGCTGCCCGGGGCACATTCACCGTGACCATCTGTCCTGACGCACCACCCCATGACCTGACAAGGACACGGCCTCAGAAGGTCCTGTTGTGCCCCAACCTGGTCCTCGGGCTCCCCCCTCATAAAGGGGCAGGCGCCACCCCACTCCCCTCCCTGCAGCTTAAAGCCTCAAACATCCGCACTGGAAGCCTTCCTGCTGCTCCTTTCATCCTTCAAAACAGTGACCCCCAGGGCCACCAAGCTCTGGCCACCATCCACAGGGACCCCCGAGCTGCCCACCCCAGCTTGGCCCGCAGAAGCCTCCCCCTCACATCCCGCCCAGCCTGGCAAGACGGTTACGGCCTTGACCCTCCACTCAGAACAGACTAGAGTCTCACGGACAAAGTCTGAATTAGGGACCGTGAGGTTGTCCACCCCCAGGGTCTCAAGGACCCTGCACCCGGTCACCGCATGCCAGGGCCTCACTCGAGTCGGGAGGGATCTGCTGTCCCCGGCCCAGGAGCCCGTGCCTCGGGGGGTTGGACCTGGGGCCACCCGAGCGAGTCCAGAGCCTGGGCCCTTCACAGCTTGACCACCCACCTACTTCCAAAAAGGGGTGTGCGGTGGCCACGGCAGGAGCATGGCGAGAGCCACCCACCTGGCCAGGCAAGGGGCTCGCACCCAGGCCTGGGAGGTGCAGAGAGAGGAGACCTCAGCCGGGCTGCTCCTGTCTGCCCCTCGGCCGGTGCCCACTACAGCCCCTCCCTCCCTCCCTCCCTCCCTCTTTTCTCTTTCACTTTGCGGGGAGTGGGCCTGGCCGGCCAGCCTGCATGCGGGTGCCTGCTCCCGCTGGGGTGCAGGGGATGGGCAAGGCTCAGGAGTGGGGCGGGGGGGGAGGGGGGAGCAGGAGGTCAGCCATTGTCTACCAAGGGCAGGAAACTACCAAAGCAGGCAAAATCAAGAGTGGGGGCAGAAGGGACTCAGCCAAGGGAGGGTGATGGGGAAGGAAGCAATAGGAAGAGAAAAATACAAAAGGAAATAAAATGAAAGGAGAAGATGGGAGAGACAGGAGGGAGAGGTGAGCAAGTGTGGAAGGAATCCAAAAAGCTGAAATGAAATCTCAGGGCTGCGGGAGTGGGAGGAGAGGCTGAAAGGAAACCAAGGGGCACAAATGGTACCTAGGCATGTCCGAATCAAGAAACTGCCTGCAAAACACAAACAATCACAGGTTAGTGAGGGGCGGGGGCCGGGCAGTGGGGCAGAGGGGCGGCCGCAGCGAGGGCGGGGGCAGCGCGGAGAGAAGCTGTCCGCGGCGACAGGCCCACTCTGAGCTGGGGAGGCTGCAAAGCACGGGGCCTTTGAGCGGGGAGGAGGCTGAGGCCGCGGCAAAGCAGGTGGGCAGCTGAGGCTCCGAGGCCCAAGCCAGACCTGGGTCTCTGAGCCTCAGCGTCTCTGGGGGCAGAAGGGCCTGCCGGGTCACCCACAGGGCAGCCGGGCCCATCGCGGCTCCGAGGACGTCAGCCACGGTCCAGGGAAGAAGAGGGCCCTCAGGAGGAGCTGCCAGCCTGGCCAGCTAAGCCTCAGAATGTCTCCTGCCTGGGGCCACCCCCTGAGGAGCGTCCCCGAGATTTTCCAGGCCGGGCTGGGGTCGGGGCAGTCCTGGGGCCATACAGCACGGGCAGGAGCCAAGCAGGGGCCAAAGCAGCTACGAGCAAGGACTACAGCCCCAGCCCAAGGACGTCCTTGAGCCTTGAGGGCCCTGACCGGCCCAGACCTGGCCGGCCTCACTTCCCACAGCCCCCAGGGAACAGGACAGAGCCCGTCAGCGATGGGTCCTCTGGCCTCCAGGAACAGGGCGAACCTCTTTAGCCAAAGCCCCACTGACCCAGGGTCCAGCCAGGAGCAGCTGCCCCCTCCGCTGCCTGGGGACTGAGCCCAGGACGAGGTCCCCTGTGCCCTGCAGCAGCCGCGCTGGCCGGAGGACGGGAACCCAGAAACGCAGTCCTCACAGCAGGGAGACCGTGCAGGGCGGGAGGCCCAGAGGCACCCCCGCCCCCTTCTCTCCCCCCCACCCCTTCTCGCCCCAAGAATCTAGAAGTTGCCGGGGCAAAGGAAGGGTTAGAGGTCAGGGGAATGCTGAGGTCATTCTCCAGGTCCAAAGCGGCACTCAGCATGGCAGACAGAGCCCTCCCAGGCCCCACCTCCCCCGGGGTCCCCATCCCTGACGGCCCGGGCACAGCGGCCCGTGTCCCTGCAGGCAGCCCGTGCAGGTGGGCACCAGGCCCTCTCTGCCATGTCCCCAGGGTGTGTTCTCATGGTGACAGGCCCCCCACACCGTGCCTCACTGCCCCCCGCCCCGAGGTAAGCCCAGCCAGCCTGTCATGGTGCCCCCTGCCCCCGTGAGAACACCCCCCAGCAATCTTCACCCAACCCCTCCCCCCTCTGGACATGAGTGCAGGGTGAGTTTCTTCTGGAAGGTTGTGGGGCAGGGCTGGAACCAGAGCCACACCTGCCCCTGTCAGGGTCTCTGCCCCCACCCCCCCAAGCTGCCCGCACCGAGGGATGGTTCCCTACAGCCCACTCTCCAGGGAGTCTATAAGGAAACTGAGCTCCGTCTGGACCCAGGACCCTTTATCCTTACGGATCCAGTTCTCCCTGCACGTGTGGGGTCCCCGCACTCCGCTCTGAGCACACTCAGCCCTCAAGACATCTTTCCTGCAAACAGCCGCAGAAGGCCGTGGAGACGCCCATGGCTCGAGCTCAGGGTCGGCTCTCGGCTTCTTCCTCCTGGGCCAGGTCAAGCCCTCGGGACTCGGGAGCACCCTCCCTGTGTCCCCGAAGCCCCAGAAAGCAGCATCTCAGACAGAGCCAAGCCCTCCGACATTCCCCGGAGGGCGGCTCTCAGCAGTCATGAGCTGCCTGCCCCGGCTTGGCCCCCAGACGCCTCCCCCTCACGTCCCCGCCCAGCCTGGCAAACCCCGACAGGCCTGCTTTGCCAGGGGCTGCCGGGGGACCACATCCACCCGCCCTGATGCGGTCAAGCTCAGACTGCCCTGGTTGCAGAGATCCTGGCCATCACCTGGGAGCTTGGAAAGGAACAGCCCAGTGACAAGGAGTGTGGGCTAAGCTGTGCCGCTGGGCAGACCTCCACCCCGGGACGCCAGACTGCCGACCCAGCTCGACCCTGAACTCCTCCAGGACCCTTGGCCCCAGCACCCCTGCCAGAGGGTACAGACTTGCCCGCAGCGGTGTGGTTGGGAAATCCAACCTGTCTGTCCGCCCCATGCTGCCCACTGCCCCATCCCGCCCACCCACCCACGAAACTCCCGAGGACGGGACCCAGCTCATCCACCGGCAACTCCCACGCGGCCCCTCCGTCGGGTGACCGAGTGAGCTAGCGACAGGATGGTGCGCAGGCAATCCTGCCGGGGGAAGACGCGGCCACAGGCACCCCTCCCTGCACCCCTCCCTGCAGGGCTCAGAAAGGAGGGCTTGGAAAGCTTTGGGCCCTTTGCTGGGCCACGTTGGCGAGCTGAGAACGCACCCTGGGTCCTGACTCGGATCCTCCTCCAGGGAGCTGGGGAGCAGCCCTGCCGCCGCCCCCGGGGGACTCACCGGTCGTCCTGGGCCGGGTAGATGTATCCAGACGAGAGGATGTTGAGGGACAAGATGTTGGGGTCAATCAAGGACTCGTCGGTTTCCGGGGTGTTTCGGATGCGACCTACAGGAAAGTGGACAGGCCATGTGTCACTTCCCAGGAGGGCAGGCGGGGGGCTGGGTCCCTGCTCTCCGCCTCTGCCTGGGCCGGAGCTTCCACCTGTGAGGCCACGTCATGCGGCTCCCCACGTGGCCACAGGAGCACCTGACAAAAGGCAACACCGGGGGGTGGGGGGCAGGGAGGCCTACGCAGGATCTGCACCTGCACATGGTGCCACCTGTCAGGGGGCGTCCTGCCATCTTCCCCCTGCAGCCTAAGTTCTGAGTTTCTTAGTTTCTCAGCCGTCGATAACTCTCGCAGTATCTCCCCCACCCCAACTGATAAGATTCCAATCCCTCAGCCTAGAACACACAGGCTCTCCTACCTGCTGGAAAAGGAAATCTTAGCAAGATGAGAAAGAGAAAATGTTCCCTTTTCTCTTTACACTTAAAAAAAGGAAAAAAGAAAGAAAAGAAACACTATCTGCATCAAAAATCTCTCCCTGTAAGAAGCATCTCTATCAGAGCCCTCTAAGGCGCCCGCACTTGGGTGGGGGGCGGGAGTGACTCTGTAAACGGCACCAGAACGGCTATGAGTCAGAACTCCCTCCTGGTGGTTTCATTAATAATTTCGTGCTCTTGTAGAGATCCTTAAATTCACTGCTCTGCTTCCTCGAGGAATAAACAAATACTGACTTTTTTGTGTTAAGCCAGAAAGCAATCCCTGGCCTCTCCCCTCCTCCCCGCCCCCCATGCACGGAGATGAAATAAGACCCAACACCAGGCCAGAATTCTGAGCCCACACGCTGGGGCTCCACTTCCTGGAAGTCTCTTGCAACATTTGAGCTCTGGGAGGAGGCAGGTGTGAGCCTCCAGCCACGTGTCCCCGCAGGGTGTGTCCCCCATGGCTGGAGGCTAAGGCAGGGGGAGGGCCACACAGCCCCTGCTGGGGAGGCTCAGCTGCAGGAAGAGACCTGGCCCATGTGCCAGCCTCACCCCTCCTCACCCCCGGGCATGGGCTTCAGCGGAGGCTCTTCCGAGGGACTCTGTCCTCTCCGAGTCTGCCCAGGCGCTCCACCTGCAAAACTGATGCCCTCGGAGCCCCGGTCAGGCCAAGACATCCACTCACAGGTCTGCGAGTTAATGCAGCCCAGAGGGGCAAGCCCAAACCCCTTAACCCAAAAGTGGGGGCCCTGGTGTTCCTGCCAGCATCTCCCCGAATCCCCTTCAATAGCACCCTTATCCCCTCACCACACACATAAGCGAACACCCCTGTTTGCATTTTCAAATGGGATGTGGCCGGGAGAGCAGAGAGAAAGGTGGGATCCCGGGACCAGGGCCTGGCTCCCCAAGACCAGCGAGTGTGCAGCCTCTGTGCAGACACAGGGGTGCTGGTCACTATCCTAGGGATGAGGGTGATGGGGTGGGGCGTCAGGGAGAGGTTCCACCAGGACCAGAGCTGGGTCAGTAGGCGGTGTAGACCCTTCCCTCTGGGCAGAACAGGCTCGGGGTGAAGGCGGCATCATTTCCCACCCACGTGCAGTACGTCCGTGAGCGAGTTGGGTGTCTGCTTCATCCTTCTCTTTAAACTGATGCAGAGTTTTTAGAGTCACCCTAAACAACATCTGAAATGGGGGTGTATGTGCTTGTTCTACCGTTTTTCTGACTTGTGTGAAAATAGATACGAAACGTCTAAAATAAAAGCATTTGTCCTGGGGCCCCCAGAACCTCCCTGCCCACAATCCTGCACTTCGGGTGCAGGACAATGGGTCCCTTGTCACAGTCCTGTTACTACACCCTCAGAACCCCCCCTACAAGCCCCCAGGGACACTGCCCTGGAGCTGTTGCCCACCAGCCACAGCAATGCCCCAGGGTGGACCCTCCACGGGACCCTCAGCTCCAGGCCAGGGTGGCGTGGGCGCCTTCATGCTGATGACACGCTGGAATGGACAGTGGTCCCTATCCTTGAATGGAAACTGGGAAGACAAATTCTTTACAAAGAATCAGCAAAGGAAACGTTTCCAGTAGATGAAAGAGTTCATGACATGAAGTTACAGAAGAAAAGCGTCTAAGCTCCTGGGTGATCTCTGTAAGTTGAACTGTGTCCCCCCAAGAAGACGTGTTGCAGCCCTGACCCCCAGGACCTTATTTGGAAATGGGACCTTGGCAGACGTGATCAGTCGAGATGCTATCCCACTGGAGTCAGGTGGGCCGTCATCTAAGTATCTAGGCCCTGTGAAGACGGAGGACCGGGGTGATGTGTCTACAAGCCAAGGATTCCCTACAAACCACCAGAAGCTGGAAGAGGCGAGAAAGGATTCTCCCCTGAGGTTCCAGAGGGAGCGCGGCTCCTGCTGACCCCTTTATCACAGGGCTTGTGCCTCCGGAGCCGTGACAGGACACACTTCTGTGGTTCTAAGCCACCAGCTTGTGGTGCTTTGTTACAGCAGCCCTAGCAAGCTAGTACAGTGATTAAATAGGAATCTGGAATCATCACCTGAGGCCAAGCCCTTGTTTTCAGGTGAGGGGCTGGGGCACAGAGAGCCAAAGGCACACAGCAATAGGGGCAGAGCCGTGGTTAGAACGCAGGCGTCTGGCCAGGGGCCGGGGGTGAGCGGGGTGTCTGTGTTCTTCCCCCGAGGCCCCCCCCGCCCCCCCCCCCCGCCACTCACCCACGACCAGCTCTCGCACTTCCTTCCAGTGGATGTGGCTGCCTGTCTCATGCAGCAGTGTCACGGTTATCCGTCTCTGGATGCCCTGCGAGGCACCAGGAGAGAAGACACGGTCAGATGTCCTGGGGTCCCTGGGTGGGGGGGGGGTGCTCGAGGCTGGTGGGAGCAGCAAGCGCTTCGCACCTGGTGAAGCAGGAAGGTCCCCATGCACGGCATCCCGCCACGGTGGTCCACCACTGCAGGGATGTAACTGGGAGAGAGATGTGAGAGCTGAGGGCCGTGCCCCTCCTCCCAGCCCCCCACCCACAGCACACACACCCAGCGCCCAGGAGCAGAAGGGGTGAAAACAGGAAAACAGATCAGCTGCTCCCTCCAGCAAAGGTGGGGTGGCCCGGTCCGGGGAGACCAGAGTGCCACCACGTGCTGCCTGCCCCAGCCCCTGGACCCCTCCCTGCTCCACAACCCCAGAGGACCCCAGCCCATCCCCAGCGTGGGCAGCACCAGCCTTGGGACTTACTCGCCATTGGCCTCCAGCTCGCAGATCTCGAAGTAGACCAGCAGATCGTACTTGCAGTGGCAGGGCCCAGGGCAGGGCCGCGTCAGCGTGCTGAGCTTGGTGGCGGGCACTGGGGGCGACAGGGGAGAAGCACACACTGATAGGAAACTGAGAAGCCACGTGCCGAGGGCGCGCTCAGAGGGGAGGCCAGGGAGGGGACGCCTCAGAAGCAGTGAGGTCGTTGCCCTCCAAGATAAACCACCAGCGGACCCCTCCCCCGGCCCCAGGGTACGCCCCGCTCTGGGTACCGATGGACCTGGGAACAGACGTGACCGTGGGCTTCCCTGTGCCCAGCGGGAGGAGCACTCAGCCACACACACCTGGGCACAGGCCTCTGAAGAGGGCAGTACTTGAGCCCCACAGAAGCAGCAGGACAGAGGAGCCCTGCCTGCTCGGAGGCCACACGACCCGCCCAGGACCCTCTGCTACACCACCCTCACCCTCAGCCACTGCACCAGCCCAAGCACCTGCCTCCAGCTCAAGGGGCCCCAGTCCTCGGCTCCCACTGCCCTCCACAGCCCCTCCTCTGGGCCAGCCCACAGGCCGCTCCTCCATCAAGTCCCACCTGAGCCCCACTGCTCCACTACAAATGTGCATCTGGGTGTCCCCCTGGAGGCTGCAGGGAAGGCTGAACAGCCCAGGAAACATAAGGGGCCAACCTAAGACCCACAGAGAGACCAAGAATAATGTCCACAAGTGGTCAGCAGGCCTGGAGGGGCTGGCGTGCATCCCCCTGAGGCACCCTCAGTCCACAGACCACCATCTTACGGGGACTCTGGGGTGGGAACGCAAGGGTCACCGCGGACGCGGCCCAGGAAGCAGCAGACGCACCTCCTGCATGGCCCCCCTCGGGCACCAATGCCGAGGACAATGCCCCCCAACCTCAAGGCGGGTTCCTGGGCTGCGAGGGCCTCAGCTGCACCGCCCGCCCCAGTGCTGACGCTCCAACCTTCTAGTGACTGTGTCCCTGGGCTTCAGCTTTTGTCGTGAGGGCAGGAAAAAACCCTATAACCCCTTTTAACTAAAATCCACCCGATCTCAAGAGCCCCTCCTCCTCCCACCTGCTCCTGGGGCTCTGGGTGCCAGGCAAGGGTGCTGACCGTCCGGTGCTCTTCGTCCAGGGGCCCCACTGGCTTGCCCACCACCAGCCTCAGCCTCCCGTGGACCAGCTTCCTGGTCTGCCTTCCACCCCAAACCTTGTCCATCCTGCGAGAGTCAGCTCAGATGTCCCGGCCCCGCTGAAGCCCCTGCCCCCCGCTGTCGGCTCCGGGCAGCCTCACGGGACTCTGGGCAGGCACCACCTGACCGTTGTCCTGCTGCCCTGTGTGTGCCGAGGAGTAAAGGACGTCCCTGTACCTTCGCCCTGTGCCCCCCGCTCCAGTGTGAGCCCCTTCCTCCGTGGGGACCCCATGAGGCCCAGTAGGGGCAGGGTGGCCCCAGGAGGCCGGGAGAGCACCGACCCATCACCAGGACTGCGCTCGGCCTTGGAGGGGCCGCCTACACGGGCACCCACTTGCCCAGGCGTGCACCCACGGGGGCCCCGCCTACCTGGCTTGGACAGTGGCATGACCCGCGGGAAATGGCGGCGCGAGGGCCTCAGGGGGCTGTGGGGACAGAAGCACCAGTGTGAGGTGACCAGAGACTGGCGCCTGCAGGACCCCAAGCTGGAGCGGGCAGCCGAGGGCAGGGGCTGGCCGGGGAGGCTGGCAGGCTGCCGACGCCAAGCCCGGGTCTCCCTCCTTCCCTCTCTCCCTCCCACAGGGCCTGGGCAAGGCCCGGTCTCAGGCCCTCCACCAGCTCGGAGCGAGAGGGGGGCCCCGCAGGACCCTAGAGCCCACCTGGGAGGCCCCACGAGGCCCCGAGAAGCGGGGCAAGGGCCAGGGGCTCCCAGGACAGGGCCCCCTTGGCACTCCCAAGGACAGACAAGGCTCCTGGGGCCAAATGCCCCGATACCAGCTCCTCGCTGGGCCCTCTCTTTCCCCGACACCCCAGATGCTTTGCTCTGGGTCCCTCATGTCAGCTGAGAGGAGAGATGGAGGTGGCAACAGGGGCTCCCACTGTCCCTGACGCCTGTCGGCTGTTCCCCCGACGCTCTGGGTGGGGTGGCCTCAGAGGGGACGCGCCCGACCCATCAAGTGAGCCCCCGGCAGGTTGCAGCAACGAGGGAGCAGACGAAGGGCCCTCATTCAGTCTGGGGAGCTGAGGACTCCGGGACACTTCGGCGGAGTTCTCGGGGGGCCACAGAAGCCGTCTCCACGTGGGCCACCCCGGCCTCCTCCAGCCCAGCACCCGGCTCCCCTCGTCCCCAGGATGCAGTCTGTGCGCAGCCTAGGCTGAGGTTCTGACAGCGACGGTCTTTAAGAAACCCCTCCTCAGTCCTCAGGGGTCATCTCTGACCCGCTCTGGGTCCTGCTGACCCAGGAAATCGGCCGCCCGTAGGCAGGGAGACAGGTGTTGGGAGGCGCACGGCTCTGCAGCCGCCACACCAGGCCCGTCCAGGGCACGGGCCGACCCTGCTGGCCAGGAGGTGGAGAGGCCCTGACCCCATGACACCCTGATCCCCCCGACCCGGGGCCGCTGACCTGAGCACGTCCTTGCAGAGGGGCGGGAATGGGTGCTGCTGGTAGTGACCGAAGACCTCGAACACGATGGGCTGGCTCTTGATGTACTCGATGAAGGACTTGGTCACCTCCACTGCGATCTGGAGGGAGGTGTGGTCAAGTGGGGGAAGGAGAGGCACAGAGGTAAGTGCCCAGCCTCCACAAAGGACCCAGCACTCCAGGCCCAAATTGGAGACCCCTAGCCGAGCTGACCTCTGCCCACGAGGGGAGCAGTGCTCCTTGCCTAGGTCTGTCCAGCCCACCTCTCCTACCGTCACACTCCCAGTGGACAGGCCACCGGGCAGCAGCCCTAGGGCTCGCTCCCCAGGACAGATGGGGCTGGGGGCCACTAGGCTCAGCTGCTTTTTCAGAACACGGAGCTGGAGGGACCTCTGTGATCCGCTCTGACCCTTCTCGGGCCCTCGCCCACTCACCAAGAGTTATGGGTTGAATTGTGTCCCCCCCTGATTCACATGCTGAAGTCCTAACTGCCCCCCGCACGTATGTTTAGAAACAGGGTCTTCACAGAGGTGATCAAGTTAGAATGGGGCCCAATCCAACATGACTGGTGTCCTTGTAAGAAGGGGACATTTGGGCACAGGCACGGATGAAGAGATGACGTGAGGACACAGGAAGAAGACGGCCGTCTACGAGCCAAGGAGAGAGGCGGGGGACAGATTCTCCATTACAGCCTCAGAGGGAACAGCCCTGCCCACCTGGATCTTAGGCTTCCAGCCTCCAGGGCTGAGAGGTGCTAAGTCTTCGCTGTTGAAGCCCCCAGGGTGTGGGGCTCTGCTGGAGCAGCCAGGAAAGGAATCCACCAAGCACACCTTCAGACCTGGCGTCACTTCACTGCCTTAGAAACCATGGGAGCCCCTCTTCCCCGAGGGTCAGGACAGGCTATAGTCCGCAAGGCCCTTCTGAGCAAGGCCCCTGTGCCTGCTTAGGCCACACACCCACAGCCGGGCAGCCCAGCGTCAAACTCACACTCCCTGGCCTGGCCCCTGAGGCCTTGCCACCTGACAGTTTCCGTCATGGCCCCATTTTCCTGCCTCACACCAGAAAGTCCCTGCTCTCCTGACAGCCTGACTTGGAGACACTCCCCGGCCTGGAGCTTTCCTGGCCTCTCGGGCGTCTGGCCGGGCATCCTGCAGCTCTCCGCGTGCCCTGCCCCGGCCTCAGCCCCAGCACCAGGCCAGGGTGGCCTCGCCGGGCACCCCAAAAACTGCACGTCCACATCTGCCCAAGGTTCGCTGCAGGGAGCCCTTGGGGGCTCTGATCTGCCCCCACCCCCAGTCTTAAACCCACCAAGGCCCCCAGTGCCCAGGACAGGGCTGGTGCTCAAAAGAGAGAGAAGCAGTGACAAAGAGAATGAATGAAGCTCAGGAAGCCCGCACAAAGCCCCGGCCCCCAGGAGGGGCCGATCATGGCGGGGGAGAGGGGGCTCTAAGGACGTACGTTTTGGACGTGGTAGAAGCCGAGTGGGGGCCCCCTCCCCGTGTTCTTCAGGGGCTCCGTAGAGAAGGCCTCGTCATGGCGATGGATGAAGCTGTGAACAGGGAGGAGATGTTTGGCGGGTGTGGGGCCTGAGCATGGGGACCCACAGCCTCCAGGGGGTCACCAGGTGCCCCCCGCACCTTGCCGAGACCCACCCGCACAGCCCGGCCCCAGTACAAGACTCACTTGAACTGGCAGAAGATGTCGGCGTATTCGGCGGAGATGCTGGACGCCTGCAGGACGGTCACGCGGAAGGTGAAGGTGCTGCCCAGGCCGAGGTGGTCCAGGGCGGCATCCAGGGGCCCATCCAGGGTGGCTTTCTCGGGGCTGTCCAGGAGGCTCTCCGGGGTCACCGCTGCTGGGAGCCAAGGGCAGAGGGGCATGGCGGGACCCGAAGGGGCTAGAGCCCAGGCTCAAGGGCTGGGCTTCACCACCCGTGCCGGCTAAGAGGCGGGGAGGGGGTGGGGGGGACGAGGAGGAACTCCAGGCCCTCGCGGGGCTGGGCCGTGTCCCAGAGCCTGTCCCAGCAGCCGCGGGGACCCACCTGAGCAGGTGTTGTTGTTGACCTCATCGGCCGAGGGCCCCGCGTCAGTGCCCTGGCCCTGGCCCTCCACGATCCGCAGCTCCTCCTGGGAGGTCCCCGAGCGGGACATCCCCACCACGGGGCAGGACTCGGACTGGAACTGTGTGGGAAGGGGACAGAGTCAGACAGAGCCGGCCTGGGTGCGGCCACTAGAGCCGCGTCGAGGACCGGGAGCCTCGTTCCAGGCCTGCCCTGCCGTGGGCGGCAGCCACCTCCCCAGACCTGTCTCCCATGCTGTCATGGCCTATGTTAGTCTACCAAGTGGAAAAGGAAGGTGGGAAACGGTCTCTGGCCTTAAGTTCTGTCCCCTCTCCCCAGCCAGTACCCCTCCCTCAGCTCCTCCCCGCTGTGGGCAGGACGCAGTGAGACTCTCCCACTGGCTATCAGGGCCCTGGCCAGGTACCCCGCCACCAGGTGCCCCCATAGCCTCTGCTGCCCCGTCCGTGCCCCCCCGTGCCCCCACATTCTCTGCCCGATGTCCTCTGCCCCTCCTGTGCGCCCCCAGCATTGACGACCCCTCCGAGAGGGACCGCTGGGGGGCTCTGGGCCCAAGACCTCAGAAGCACTGAGGTTCAGGGTGGGGCGGTGGGTGGCCGGGTGGTGTCAGGTTAGGAAAGGGGCTAGAAGAGAGAGAAGGAGCTGCCCGCTCCGGGGGGCACCGAGCGGGACCCCCCTCCTCTGCCCTCTCGCCTGAGAGCAGAAAGGGGAGCCCTGGGAGGAAGATACTGTCTACCGTTCCCCCGAGTGAGGCCCGGAGTGCTAAGGTCGGGCTGGAGGCCTGTCTAGTGGCGTCCACGGCTGCACCACCCTTGCACGCTACCTTCTCAAAATGCTGGTCGTCAAAGGAGATTTTGGCGGTTCCCGACTGGCGGACGCCGGAGCCGTAATCAGGGGCCTCTTCGTCGGCTGAAACGGGAACGGAGCAGGTGGTCAGGGCCCAGCTTGCCCCCCGGTGGGAGTGGCAGAGCTGCCCGGTGCGGGGAGGGCACGGGAACCAGGACGGGTTCTGACCCACTTTGGGGGGAACCCCGACACTGTCAACTGGCTCCGGAAGAACGAGGGCGCCGCCCTGGGCACACTGACCCCCCGCCTGTGCTAGCCCAGGGGCCAGAGGCAGCCACGTCCTTGGCACGGCCTGCTCTGACGGCCCGCGAACTCCACATTTTCAAAACAAAACCTTCAACCCCTGCCCCGCTCCGCCCCAGCCCCGCCCACCCTCCCCCACCTGTCCTGGCCCAGACTCAGATGCTCCAGCAGAACCCAGGGGCCCTCCGGGCCCTACCTCCCCCTCAGCAGGGCCTGCCCCACCAGGTCCTCCTGGCTTCCTCTGGGAATCGCACCTGTCCCTCTGCCGCCACCGTCACCCATCTGGACACTCAGTGTCCCACACGCTCTCACACCCCCTCCTTCACAGAGTTTGGGATTCCCCGCTGTGCTTGGGACAAAACCCTAACCCAACCCTATTCCTGCTGCCTAAAGGACCCCAGATCTGACTTCCCACAGACTCCCTGGCCCCCAAGTCCAGCCACTCTGGCTAAATGCCACCCCAGCAGACTTCACAGACCCCAGGGGGCTCCAACCCTCTGTTCCGCGGCCTTGTCGGGGTGCTAACACCACCATGCTCTCCACCCTGGCTGCCCGAGGGGCTGTGGCTCTGTCCCACCATCACCCAGGGCTGGCCCAGGGCCTGTGCACAGCAGGGCTCCGTGTTGGGAGACTGGATCAGCCGACCCCTGCCATGGTCGAGGGCAGGGGCAGGTGTGACTTCTGAGACCGCTGAAACAACACCCTGTGGCTTTGTAAAGTTCCCTCTCCTCCACCACAGCCACTAGACAGGGGACGTCAGGTGTGGCCCAAGCACAGACAGCGTCGACCTATAAAGCAGCCAGCTCAGTGGGATCCACTCAACAGGGCTGAGCAGGTCAGGAAGGGCCAAGGAAGAACACAGGGAGGACAGAGCCCCCAGAGATTGCAGGGGCAGTGTCCCCGGAGGGATGAGAATGGCACTAGATGTTCCCAGTATCCCTGTCACCTGGCTCTTCCCTAGAGCCACCCTCACCCCCCACCCCAGGCTCCCCCTTCTCAGCTGGGCCCCCAGGGGCCTCGGCACCATGGTGACATGACTGGGAGGTGCTGGAAAGAGCACCTGGAATGATGGGGCAGTGAGAATTTGGCGAGGGGGGGACCAGACATCCAGAGCGGGGTGGCGTGAGCTGTCCGGCGGGAGTACAGGCCACCCAGGTTGCTCACACTCCGAGCCTGTCTCGGCCTGGAGCCACTCCGCTGCCACACACCCTGTCTGTCCTGCCCGGCTCTGGCCCCACGGTGCCTGGGCTGCTGAGACGTGTAGAGGAAAGAGAGTCCTGTGGAGGCGCCAGGGGCCCGAGGGCAGGGAAGGGAGGAACGGACGTTACAGTGCGAGCACCTGGCCCTCTGGCCGAGCGCTCCCACATCTGTGTTCTCCAATGATCTCTCCACATTCCTGCCGCTAAGAAGCTTCAAAGTGGATGCCATTTTCGAGGGAGCAAACCCAGGCTCAGCGGCGCTGTGTGGCTGCCCACGGCCAGGAGGGGTGCTGGGAAGGTGACTAGGCAGTGAGAGGGGGTCTGCCTCTGCAGTGAGAGGGGCTGTATCGCCAGGCCCGCGGGGGAGGCGGGTGTTCATGGCCTCTGGGGACACAGGCCAGCACGTAAGAGGTCAAGGGGTCTAAAGGGGGCAATGCTGGGGAGTCAGGAAGGCTGGGGGGCTGCAGTGGGCAGGGCCGGAGCTAAGGGCTACAAGTCTGTGCGCCTGCCCTGGGGCTGAAATGGCGGTGGAGGGGGAGTGGCGGGGGGCACCTCTGCGCCAGGCTGGCTCCGTGGGTCCACCTGGGGCTGCCTGGTGGGAGGCCCAAGCCAAAGTGTGCTCAGACAGCCCTGGGCTCGGCCTGCACAGCCCCGGAGGCCCCAGCCGACCAGGAAGAGTCCAGGAGACCAGAGCCAGGAGCCGGGCAGCAGGGGCTTCTCCCACAGGGAGAAACAGAGGAGGCCAGGGGCCTGGGTGGGGCTGGATGCACGCGGACCACCATGTGAGGCCCGCAGAGGTCTCCCCACCCAGGGGCCCCATCGGTGAAGGGACAGAGCCAGCCCGGGCTGCCCCGCACGCACCTGAGATGGCCTGGACGGCCACGCGGAGAAAGCCCTTCACCTCGCCCTTCTCGCTGACGATGGCCACGCGGTGCACCAGGGGCACGGGGTACAGCAGGTTGCTCAGGTACACGAAGGCCCTGGGGGGAGGCAGAGGCCGCGGTCAGGGCCACCCCGCTGTGCGCTGTGACAGGCGGCAGCGGCTGCACGGCCCGGGCTCACGACACAACACTGCAAAGCAGAGCGAAGCGGGCAGCCAGGGCGGCAAGCAGCAGGGCGGGTGGGCAGGCAGGGCACTGCGCTGGGCGGGGTGGGGAGGGAGGGGTCCTCGGCCGCAGAGGAGACAGGAAAAGGCGCAGGGACAGGGGGCACGAGCGCCGGCGGGAGCAGAGGCTGTGGTGAGGGGGTGGGCCAGGGCGAAGCCCGCGGCCTGAGCAGAGAACAGCCGAGGAGGGAGGTTTCAGCCTGCTTCAAGGAGGAGGACCTGGGACCCGCCTCACTGACCTACGACCCTCACGCTGCTGCTGATGTCCCCCCCACCCCCGTCTCCCCACCCGTTTCCCAGTGGCCCTTGACGCTTGCTCACGGACCCCACGACGGAATACGCCTCATGATTCCCTCTGAGCCCCTCCAGGAACACGGTGGGTGGGAGCTCCATGATGTCAGCAAAGCCAGGGCACCCCCCCTCACCGGGGCCTGGGGTCCGGCTGAACGGAGCCCTGAGGACACCCCAGAAACCGCGGCACTGCCTGGCACGGCCCCACCAGCTTCCAGGGTGCCCAGAGCCCCCCCTCCCCTGTGCAGCTCAGCTGTGCACCCAGCCAGTGCCAGCACAGGCGGGACAGAGGCCACGTCACCCCGGCGGTGCCCCTCTCCCTGAGCCGGCCAACGTGTGGGAGTCGCATGGGCAGCCAGGAGAACAGGGGGGTCCCTGGAAGAGCCTGTGCTGCCCCGCCGGGTGGGCGGTCTGCTGTGAGCATAGCTCCTCACCATTCGGGGCACCCTCCTTTCGGGGGGCGCCCTTGCCTCCCACCCTGCTCTGCCCTCCCCTCCAGCCCAGAGGAGCAGACCTCGGCAGCCCTGAGCTCTCTGGGCTGGCGGTCCGGGGGTGGTCCTGGGGGAGGGGCACGGCTTGGGCAGGATTTGGACAGAAAAGGGTGGGAGGCGCTGGGGAGGAAGTGCAGAGAGTGGGGTGAGGGAGGCCCAGGGCCTCGGCCAGGGATGGGGGGAGGTGGGAACACAGGGGAGAGCAGCAGGGAGGACAGTGGAGGGCAGGTGGGAGTCTGCTGGCCAGGTGCATGGCCGGTGGGGGAGGCGGAGCTGGGAGGACGGGAGGAGAGGCGTGTCATCCCAGTCACCCTGCCCCTCGCCCAGGCTGAGCCGCTGGTGTCACCCCACACTGAGAGCTCCAGGGTCCCCACTCTGGACCCCCTGTGGTGAGAGGCACGGGGAGGGGCCCTTCCCCGGGGGCCCTGATTACAGACCCTGGTGTCCCCTCTCAGCTGGGCTCCTGATCTTGCCGTGTCTTCCCGCCACCCTCCCCCCGCAGGAGGTCGGAAATCTGAGCACCGTCCTGGCTTTTATCTCAGATCTATGAGTTTTACCTTAAAACTCTCTCTGAAATCCGCCACCCAGCCCATCACCCCTGGCCTCCCTCCCGCTTCCTTCACGGCCTCCACAGCCGCCAGAGGGGACTCGAGGTGCGAACAGACCCACACCCGCCGTGGCCCCCAAGCTCTTTGCATCCAAGAGGCACCTGAGCCCCTGCAGCAGCCCCGCCCGCCCCGCTCAGCCCCGCTCTGGCCCCCGGCGCCCATCTCCCTGCTCCTGCCACTGCCCCCAGCCGCTCCCATCTCCGCATCCAGGCCGCCTTCTGCACGGCTCTCCCTGTTCGTCTGAATTCACTAGTAGGCCCATCTCTGTTGACTGCTTTTCGCTTTCTGGGCACCCACAGGCCAAGGCAGGCCCCAGTCAGGGGAGGGTGTGCTGCCTCCCGGGCCGCCCTCCTGGGGCTAGAAGAAGCCCCTCTTCCCCAGCACAGTGCCCCTTCCTTCCACGAACTCTTTGGGGGCAGCGTGTAGATGGATCGCGGGGTTGGCGGGGGCCTGGGGCTCCACTGCCCCGACCACCCACTAAGGCGAGCCCCAGCCCTGGTCCCAAGAGGACACTGAGGCCCAGAGAGCGGAAGCCCTCGCCACAGCAGCAGAGGGCGCCAGCGGGCAGGGGCCGACCGGGGTGGGCTGCTGGCCTCGCCCAGCACCTGCCTCGGGACGGGACGGCGGTGGCCTTCCCTTGCCGGGCAACTGGGGTCCTGGCCAAAGGCCTTTGATTGACATTGGGAGTGGGAAGGGGGCTACCATGAAACGAGCAAAGTCATGAGGTCCAGAACGGGAAACAGAGGGGCCCAGGACTCAGGCCGTGGGAAGAGGTGCAGACCCTGCTCGGCCCCTGCACCCGGAGGCCTGTCCCCTGGGTTGGGGCACCGCCCAGCCACCCCACCCTGCCTGAGAGCGCTTAGGGAACGAGGTAGGACAGCCCCAAGCTGCAGGGCCAAGTCAGCACCCACCCTCCAGCAGGTGCAGGACCTCTTCCCCAGGGCACTGCCCGCTGCAGAAAGCCGGGTGTCGGGAGGTTCCCAGGAGCCCCAGGCACGGCCAGAGGGAGGGGCCGCGGCCTGCCCACTCCACCCGCAGCCTACAGGGAACCCACAGGAGGACCCTCAGGAAAGGCGGGGACGCCTCTGGTTGTGGGCTAGGTGAGGGCATGGTGCCAGGCACGGGGGTGCTTCATCAGCACAGCTTGCCCAAGGGAGAGTTTAAGGGCTGTCCAGGGCCACCTGGCCAGAAGGGAAAGCCAGGCTCAGGGCCGCTTCAAAGCCCCCGGCCCGCCCAGGGCTGCCTTCCTGAAAGGGTCAGGGGGCAATTCCACAGGGGCTTCAAGCTCCCAGAAGGCCACTCACAACACCCTGGAGGCGACCCGGGACCGCCCCTGAGGGGCAGTAACGGAGGGGCAGGAGGTTATCCCTCCCCTTTTGAGTCCGCAAAGGCCAGGCCAAAGGGAATCTGAGGCACTGCACAGAGAAGTAAACTGAGGCAGGCGCCGGACCCAGCCCAGGTCATAGGCGAGGCCAAGGCAGGCGGGCCCCCTCCTGGCTCTCCCCCAGGGCCTCACTGCTCCACAAACCTACTGTGGTCTCCTGGGGGGCGCTTTCTGCCACATGACCCACCCGTGGGTACAGACGCCAGGGTCCCACACATCAGAGGGGGCTGCGCCCCTCGTGTCCTAAGGCTCAAACAATCCCATTGGCAGCCCGCGAGACTGAAAACTCCGGTGAAAAAACCGTCTGCGCCTGCCCCTCCAAGCTCACGGGGGAGGCACTGGAGCCCCCAGCACCCCGGGCGGCAGGTGCGCCCGCGTCTCCTCCGCTCACGTCCCCGGGCGGCAGGTGCGCCCGCGTCTCCTCCGCTCACGTCCCCGGGCGGCAGGTGCGCCCGCGTCTCCTCCGCTCACGTCCCAGCACGGAGACCAGGGCCCCTCCAGTGGTACATCTTATCTGGATTGGCCGCGTCTTTCTCTCTTAGGGGCACAACTACGGTGCCGGAGAGCTAAGACGTCGTGCTAGAGCTGGTGAAACACGCCATTCCTGCCCCATTTCACAGGTGAGGAGATGGAGGCTCAAGGACATTAAGGAAGTTGCTGGCGGCAGAGCCCCAGCTGGGATGAGACCCCACAGGCTGGCTCCTGTGCGGCTCCCAACTGTGTGGACACCACGCTCCATTCCCCACCGGCTTAATTAACGCAGCTCATTAATTAAGTAAATCAAGCCTTTCTTGATCTTTCAGGATTTCCCCACGTGAGAGGGGAAAGAAAGCCCAGATACTTCTGGCATTGAAAACCGCCAGGGCCGGGGGCCCCGAGGGACCCCTCGGTTGGAGGTTGGGTTTTACAATGAAAAAGACGCCTGGAACCCACGGCCAAGCCCACCCTCTCTGAACTTCGTTACCCGCCTGTGGACGGCCTGCTCTCACGCTCGCTGGGGTGCCCAGGTGGGTTCGCGTGCAAATCCAGCTGCGGCTCTGGGGCCGGTGCTCCCAGAGGCGGAGAAAGCCACACTGCATACGCTCTCTTCCTGCTGCCCCTGGTCCCCGTCTGACCGGTGACAGTGACCGGTGCACTCATCCAGGAGGGACCCCTGGGGCCCAGCAGCCACGGCCCCTGCTGGCAGCACCAGCCTCGAGGGCAGGGGGCGGGGGCCGGAAGACCCCAGGCCCACCCTGCCCGGCAGCCCCAGAACTTGAGGGGATGGGGCCCACGCTGCAGAGGCTGGGCCTCCCCCTCACTGCCCACCAGGTGCCAGAAACAACCTGACGTCAGCACCCGCCCCCCTGGGCCAGAACAGCCCAGCCCTGTCCGGAGGACCCTGCCGGCCACGGCGCACCTACCCGCACACAGGGTGGCTCGGAGCCTCGCGGGTGACGATTCGGGCTGAGCGGCTCGGCACGCAGAGCGCACCCAGCTGGGAGCTGAGGGCTCGGCCTCACCAGCCCAGATGGCACAGAGCGGACATGGCGGGTCAGTGCTTTTCCACCCAGAGTCTTGAACACGTCCCTTGGGCAGTCGCCAGTCCCCCTTCCCCGGGACCCTCCATCCCAGACAGTCATCCCCTCGCCTTCCTCTCTCTGCAGCCCACCCACCTTCTGAAAGCCGCAGCCCGAGCAGGGAGGATCATCGGGGAAAACTGAGCCCCCAGGCCCACTTCCTCCACCTGGGTTGGCCCATCTCACCTCCCAGTTCACTGGCACCCAGACTGCCAGAGGGAGAGGCCCCCTGGGGGGCTGACCCTGGACTTGGGTGAGGAACCCCGGGTCAGGATGGGGGAGGCCCCTGCCAGGGGCCCTGTTCACAGAGGTGAGGGCACCTTGAAGCAGGCTGAGACCCGCCGGAGAGAGAGGAGGTGGCAGAGCCGGGGCTGAGTGTGGGGCAGCGCTAACCACGAGATTGGTGAGGTGCAGACGCATGCTGGGGCCCGGAAAGCCTGTCCGAAGGGAGACAAGAGTGGGCGCCCCAATTTCGCTTAAGCTTTGGAGAGAGAGCCAGCAGCTACCAGAGGGAGAAAAGGAAACCAAAGACGGGGTCCTTCTCAGGGCCTGGGCCTGCACAGCTGCTGCACGGGAAAAGCCAATTCTTGCCAAACCAAAAAGATCAGGACGTTTCCAGATGAAGCCCCTCGCAGACGGCCGCCGTGGGGAGCTGGCCTCTCACTCGTGGCTTTGGTTTGGCTTGGTGGTTTTGTCACATCCCAGATCCACAGAGGGGGGAATGTCGGAAGGACCCAGCTCTTTCCGGCTGAGACTGCAAAAGCCCACCCCCATTTCTCCCGGTGTCCTCGCCCCCGTGTGCCCTGACCCCACGCCTGCCTGGCACCTGGCAACCCTGGCCCTAGCGGCCGGGCTTTCTGAGAGGCCTGCGTGGAGCTGGCCCTGGGGCCGCACCTCCCGCTTGGGCTCAGCAGAGCAGGAAGCCCGGCTGGGGCGTCTCGGAGAGAGCCACGCGGTTCTGTCCAGTGGGCCAGCATCTCGCACTCAGGGAAGACTAATCAGAATAAATCCATGACGCACCAGCTGAGAACCTGCTTCCTTCCAAGAGGAACCAGGGGGGCCTTCACTCCATCACCCGCACCCAAGGGCTCCCAGTGCAAAGCCCGCTATCTGGGGACCGGCCTCTGTCTTCAGCTTTCAGTACTGGTGCTCCAAGGTCAAGACTTCCAAAAACTTCCATCAGTCTAGCCCAAGGAAGCAATCTCAAACTCCTAAAGAGGTTGCTGTTAAAATTATCTTACACCTTTGCGTATATGCAAATTCAGTTTTTGTGAGCTGAATTTCCTACTACAGCTAGGTTTCTAGGCCTTTCCTTCACCTTCTTGCTTGCATTCCATTCCATGGTAATAGACATAAGGATGGACTGAATACGCCCAACCTGCCTGCAGGGCGGGGGACCCCGCCCCCTCCCTGAACTTGACCTCTCTCCTCTGTCCAGGAACCTGAATCATGGGCTCCTCTGCAAAGGGCACTTTCCCATGAGGGCACGCAGCCACCGGCACCGTCTCCGGCACTGACGGCCTGGGGGTCAGGAGCGACAGGACGCCCTCACCTTTAGACAGAGACTGGCTCAAGAGAGGCCGGGCTGCCCGGGACTCAGGGCTTCAGAAGGAGGCCCTTCCACTGCCCGGGCGCCTGCCCTTCCTTCCCTGCCCCCCGGGCCAGCCGGCTCCAGCTTCTGCTGCTCCTCCCACAGAGAGGGCAGGGGCCCTGGGAGCAGACCAGGACCCGCCATCTCTTTCGGAAAACAGTGGAGGGAGGGAAAGCCACCCTGGCTAGATGCATGGCTCCACCTTCCCAAACGCCCCCGCGGGCCCTGAACGGGCGGGGGCGTTGCTCTTCCCGGGTCCCAGAGGCCTCTCTGCGGAAACAGGCCCACCTGTGCGGAGCCCGTGCCCCAGGGCACCCTGCCCTCCTCCATCACTGGGGCCCGCCTCTCCCCGCCGGGCCCCTCCAGGAAGGCCAGGAGCCCTCGCGCTCCCTCACGCCCGCTCCTCGGGGAGGCCCTGCTCGCCGGGGGTCACGCCCTGACGGCGGTCAAATTGTGCCCGCAGCAGTGCTCCTGTGCAAAAGAGCTGGTTCCTTCCCAGCATGCTGTCCTCGACCTCACCAACCTTCCTACTAAACTGAACAGGGGGGGCCGGTCGTAAAACGGGTCCCGGCCGTCGCACAGCACGTGCTCCGGAAAGACGTCGTCCTCCAGGTCCTCCTCCTCCTCCTCCTCCTCCTCCTCCTCCTCCCCCACGCTCTGCTCCTCAGCAGGCTCGGTGGCGTCGGAGTCGGGGCTCGAGAAGGTGGGGGAGGGGGTGAGAGCAGCCATGCGCTCGCTCATGCATGTGTTGAGAAGAGGGTAGCTGTTGCAGCCAGAGATGACTGAACTGGGGTTAGTACGACAAGACAGAGAGAGGTTAACGCCAGCTCCTGGGGGGCGGGCGGGGCGGGGGGGGGCTGCCGAGGAGATCCCAAACCAAACACACAGACCGCCAAGAATGCTGCCTCGACGGGCAAGAGAGCCAAAGTGCCCGGTCCCCAGGCGTGGGAAGACACCGCACGGGGGTCAGTGTAAAGCTCCGGAAGGTTCCGGAGGGCACCGGCAGGTAGGATCCTGGCCGGGTGTGGCTGAGGTCGGTGAGGGCCTCGGGAGCCTGGCCGCGTCGAGGCCTCAGAAACCATGCCCTGTGGGGGGCAGGGGCCGGGTGCAGCCCCCGGACCAGGAAACTGGGGACAGCAGGCATAGACTCAGCTCTGGGAGGATAATCCTCTGCCTCCTGCTGGCACCCCACCTGAAAGCCTGACCAAGCCTCACATTCACACACACGGACAGCTGTCACCTGACGGCCGTGGTCCCGAAGTGGGGGTGGGTGGCGATGCTGAGACCCCCCTCCCTGGTCAGGGCCCACTGGTGTGTGGAGAGGACTGGCCAGGGGGCTCAGACCAGGAAGGACCAGGGCTGGGGAGTCCGGATGGAGAAAGGCATCTGGCCGGCCCCCTCCTCGTGTCAGGGCCGGGGCCCAACCCCTCGCTGCCCCCCACCTTCTCTCCATCTCTCAGCCCAGGGAGAGGGAGGCGCCTACCTGCCCACGAGGCGGAACCAGGGGAAGCGGTCGTAGAAGGGGTCTCCACCAGTCACCACGTTGTCACAGTCCTCGATGACGCTGGAGGGCACCTCGGCCGCCCGGTCGTACATCTCCCGCATCAGGTCCAGCCGCTGCCTGCGGGGCAGAGGTCAGCGTGGGCCCGGGCAGAGCATCCTGGGGTCTCAGGCCCAGCCCGGCTCAGGCCACAGCATCCTGCTCAGGGTCACCCACGGCTCAAGCTGGTGTGCCAGGCGGACCCTCCGGGGTCCTCGGAGTCGGCCAACTGTGGCCAAGAGGCTTGCAGTTCGCCACACGTTCCTCTCAGCCCCCGTGATGGCCATGGGACGTCAGCCGGGTGGGGTTGGGGACCAGCCACGCTCAGGATGGGGCGTCAGGGCACGAAGCCCCAGAAGCTCGGGGAGCAAAGGGCGAATGGTGAGAAGACACAGGGAACAAGGCATTTTAGAAGCTATCCCCCGGAAATCCGGCAGGTGGTGGGAGAGACGCAGACGTCTCCCTCGGGGGCTCAGGTGCAACAGGAGGGACGTGGGGGGAACATCCGCCCTCCAAGAGCAGACGGTAGCCCAGGAGGACGGGGCAGGGGCAGGCGCGTGTTCGTGAATGCGCGTGGGTCAGTGCGTGTGCCGGGGGTGGGGACCTCATAAGAAGGGAGGGCGTCTGCGTGTGAGGGTGTGTGAGTGGGACGGAATGCGTATAAACGTGTCTCCGTGCGTGAGCGCATCTTGACCACGTTTTTCATTCTCTGTTTCTCATGACGTTTCGACATCTCTGGGGCCTGCCCCGACAGTGAACAGCCTGTGGGTGAGCCCACCTCCACACAAGCCACCCCACCCACCCCTTAGCCGACTCGCACGCCAGCCGGTTCCCCAGCCCTAAATCGCCCGGGGACAGCGGGGCCCAAAGCCCGCAGGCGTTACGCTGACCAGCCACTCCTCGCTGTTCACCCTGCCCTGCTTTGCCCATGAAAACCTCGTAGAGGCCGTGGCGAGGCCCTCCCCTCCCTCCTTTGCCCCCGGACAGCCCTGTGCCCACGCGCCTCTCGTTTCTAGGGGCACTTGAGCAACATTAAAATTGTCTTCAGTGGCAAAAAGCTGTCCTGTCACCTTCACCCAGGAAAAGCCAGGTGCACGTCAGGGTGAGCATGTGGGACCTGAGGTAGAGCCGTAGGGCAGACACCTCCCAGGACACCTGGCCATCCTCCCTGGGGCCCCCACCCAGCCCTCCTCCACCCCCCCAGGTGGAGGAGCCCCCAGCTTCCTGCAGCGCCTCACCCGCCCCTTCCTCCAAACTTTGCCACTGCTCTGGTCGAGGAGAATATGGATTCTATAACGAGGCTGGAGTAAGCAGGAACTTATTTTTTTTCTTCTGATTTTAAAATATATCAAAACAGGAGAAGAAACTGCCTGGACACGTGAGCCCCGTGCATCCCACGTCCACCTCCGTTTCAGTGGCCTCAGCCCAGGCCCGGGGAGCAGCCCCGCCCCACTGCCCACCGCACGGCCCACCCGCTGCACCTGAGTTTCTCCAGCGTCCAGTAGTGGGTGGCCCCGTTCTTCTGGTCCTGGACTTCCACGGCCACGATGGTTCGGGGGAAAGGGCGAGTCTCTCGGTCTTTGGCGGCCTCTGGGGGCAGCAGGTCAGGCGGCAGTGGGGAGTACAGTGTGTCCGTAAGGAGGACAAACTGGAACTGGACCTGTGACCGGTGAGGAGGACGCCCGTCAGCCCCAGAGAGGGCGGAGCCTGGCCCTGGAAGGGCCTCTTTCCCGCTCCCAGAGATCCCGCTGCCTGTCCCTCAACCGTTCCCGGAACCTTCCCACCGGCCGCTGGAGAGGAGGCTCCACCTGCCCACCGGCCTGCCTGCGTGTCCCCCTCTGTCAGTCCCGGGCCCCCCCTCCAACTGCCCACCCTCCCCCTGGGGGCTGCAGGTCAGGGGGTCCGCCCCGCCCTCCCGGGAGGCAGAGCAGCCTGGCACCGAGGCCCGACAGGAAGCAGGATGGGTGACACCCGCCCTCCGAGGCGCAGACAGCGGGGGCAGGGGCAGCGGCAGGGGCCCACCTTCTTCTTGAGCTCGACGCTGATGGCGTTGGCCTCCTTGAGGAAGATGGCGTTGCCCCACAGCAGGTCCCGCAGGGACGTGAACTGGTACCATTTCCACTTCCGGAAGGCCCACAGCGCCAGCTCACACTCCCTCTCCGTCCACTGGACTGTGGGGAGAAGCGCACGTGGTCATCACGGGGCTGGGGGCTCGGGGCTCGGGTCCCCACTTTCACACTAACTGGCAGCAAGCTCTGCTGCAGGGAACGACCCTCGCGCCCGAAAGAGGCCGCCAGCTCCACCAGTGTGAGCGCCAGGGTCCTGAGAGTCGGGCTGGAGCTCAGCAAGGACCTGGGGGGCAGCAGTGGGGCGGGGGCAGGAGGGCAGACCGGGGCTTGTCCCACACACCCTCTCGGGTGGACGAGTCCAGACAGGGGAGGCCTGGTCACGTCAGCACAAAGGTCCCGACCAGCTGACCGGAGGCCGAGCTGGACGTGAACACCCTGCCCTTGAGCCATCCTCGGGCCCCCGGCAGCAAGAGGTCAGCCAGTGGGCCGCCCAAGCAAACGTTCCCACAGCGGGTCCCAAGGTGTGGAGCAGAGACATTGTCCGGGGAGGAGCACCAGCCTCCATCGGGCAGGACAGGGGTGAGTGGACGCAGGGCACCCGCCTGGAAGCGCCAACCCCGCGCCGTCCTCCTCGTGCTCCAGGCCGCCCCCGCCACAACCAGCAGGCGTGTGCACACATGTGTGCGTGTGTATGCACAGGTGCTTTCCTGCTGCAGCACAGCCTCTTAAATCCTGCCTTCAGGCCAGGGACCCCAGGGCAAAGCTGCCAACCAGCTAACCTGCAGGGAGCGGCCCGGGGCCGCCTCTTCCCTGAGACCCCTCCCCAGCCCACCTCCACGCCGGATGAGCTCCCTCACCTTCATCCCCCGGCTCCTCCTCCTCCTCGTTCACCTCCGGGTAGAACCGGGCGCCCATCTGCTTCTGCAGGGCCTCCAGCTTGCTCTCGTAGTCCTGGGCACAGACGCAAGGCCTGTGGTGCCACGTGGACACCAGACCGTCCCCAGCCCTCCCATCCGGGCCTGGGCCTAGGGCGCCCGGACGCAGCCCCACCGCAGCGAGCGCTCGGGCAGCCAAGCACAGGGCCGGGCGAGCAGGGACCCTGGGTGCCCTGAGCCCCGCGAGGGGCCTGGCGGGCGGGCCGCCCTCACCAGCCTCTGCTGCTCCAGTAGGTAGGTGGCCTCCTCGCGCTCCCGGCGGTACTGGTCCTCCAGCTCCTGGAGCCTGCAAGAGCGCGCAGGGGTGAGGGCGGGTGGGACGACGGCGGGTTCGGGGGGCGCCCGGGCGGCAGCCCCTGGGGCCTCACCTCTGCTCCATCTCCTGCTTCATGTCAATGCCCTGCTTCTCCAGCAGCTCACGCTGGGCGAAGGCCCAGTCCACAGGCTCAGCGGGCGTCTCCGCGCAGGGCGTGCGCTCACGCTCCTGCCTTGCCTGCTCAGGGTGGTTGAACCGGAACACATGGCTCTTTCCCATGATGATGCGGTTTCCTGGGGGACGGAGGCGAGGCCAGAGTTGGTGGACCTTTGGCCTCGGGTGGTCTCGGGGGTGAGAGGGGGGAGGAGAAGGGAAAGAGGAGGAATGCAACTGGGGTCCTAGCGTTGCCCACCCCTGGGAGGGCCTCCAGCTGCCAGGAGCCGGCCCCCCGGGTCCTGTGCCCACTGTCACCCTCGCCCCCGCCGGGGGGCCACCTCCTCCACCAGGACCTGAGCGGGCCTCCTCACTCTCCCCGGTTCCACCCCTCGGCCCCTCCCCTTTCAGTAGCAGTGATGTTGGCAAAACACAGTCCTGGGGCTTCTCCACGGTCCCATCCTCTCCACGGCCCCACAGGTACCACCCCTGGGCCAGCCTGGCCTCCTGCTCCCGTGCCCTGGGCCTTGGCACTCCCCTACCCGAGGGCTGGGGTTGGCCCCCTCTTGCAGGGCCCCCTCCTGCCGGGAGCTTCTCTTCCCATCTGTCCCACCGACGGAAGCAGGGCAGGGGTCTGCGTGTTTCCAGAGCCAGGGTCCACCCTGTCTGCAGGACCCTCCAGGGCACACCTGTCCCACGAGGGCAGTGCCTGCTGTCTCTGGATAGTCCTGCCGGTGGGGGTCTCTTTGGATGGCCTAGTTTCTTTCCAACTTTCTCCAGGAACCTCAGCTCTGCCTTGAGGCCTGCAGAGCTGGTTCAGGCCCTCTACCCACAAGAGAACCCAGGCCTGCAGGCTGGTCCTCCCCAGGCCTCCCTCAGCTCCACCTCCAGCTCCCGAGTTCGGCCTCCCCTCCCAGCCCGGGCCCTGCCCCGAGCCCGCAAACACCAGGCCCCATCGTGAAACAACAGGGGGGAGAAGGAAACTCTGGACCTGCCCTTGCCCAGCTCAACCGCCCCATCTCCCCACACTGGCTGCCAGGCGAGGACGCCAGCCACTGGCAGCCACACGAGGCCCATGAATCCAGGACGCGCGGTGTGTCCCTCCCTCAAAACATCCCTCGGGACCCAAAAGGCAGGACCCTGAGTCCTGGAAGCTAAAAACAAGGCCCTTCAGGGTGGCCGGAGAGGTCTGGACGTCAGGCTGCCAGGCGTTACCTCCTAGGCCTCCCATCCCCTCTGCACCTCCAGTTGGGGAAGGGGAGGGTCCCCCTCAATCTCAGCAAAAAGTCACCCCAGCCAAAGTTGACACGATGGTCAGTGCTGTGTGTCAGTTTGGCCAGGCTGGGGAGCCCAACGGTGCACCTACAATCACGTGACCTCAGGACAGGAGACCACCCACCGTTACACAGGTGGGCCTCCCCCCGTCGGGTGAAAGGCCTCAGGAGCTAAACTGAGGCTTCCCTGAGGAGAAAGTCCCGCCTGTGGATTTCAGACGTGCCTGTCCAGCCCTCACCACCTCCTGAACCAATTCCATTAAATAAATCTCTGGACAGATGGACAGACAGACATATCTCCAGGTGTGTTTTAGAACGTGAGGACACGAAGCCAGGGGCCGGCGTCCGGAGGCCGGTGCAGCGCGCACCCCGCTGGCGGCTCCTCCGTTCCACACCGCGCCAGTCCCACCGGGGCTCCGGGACAGGCACCCCACCGCCCGGAATCCCGCCTCGGCCGGCCTGCCGCGTCGACTCAGCGCCGCTGGAGCAGCCTTCGCCCCCCACCGCCCCGGGCCTGTGTGCTGCCCGGCTGGTGGGGGGCGGATGGGGGTGCCGCACGAGCAGGAGGGGCGCGCGTGCAGAGCGGGCGGGGCAGGGGCCACCCCTGCCCCCACTGTACCTGACCGCAGGACACTGGGCTCCGTGACTTTCTTGCCGTTGACATAGGTATCTGCCCCCCTCACAGGGCTCCAGGGTCACCACGGCTATAGGACAGATGGGGGCACGGAGAGGAGGACCGTGAGGGGCTGTCCTCCTGGCCGCGTCCCCGTCTGAGCCCAGCAAGCCCCACTCATGGTCTGGGGCAGGGGGCGCGACCCACCTGGCCACCTGCCACCCAGGCGCGGCCCCCGCCAGGCCCCTCTCCTCCCTGTGGCACCTGGCTTGGGCCTCAAGAAGCCGGAGGGGCCTCTCAGCCCCTCACAGATGAGGAAAGTGATGACCAGTTGGGAGGCTCACGGGCCCAAGTCAGAGGTGGAGAGGCCGTGCTGGGTGACCGCCCCATCCTGCAGGGTCTCCAGGTGGGATGGGAAACAGTGGCTCACATGTCCCCAGGAGTCCCAGAGCCCCTCCTGGCTTTGTGCCCACCCACCGAGGGGGGAGAGAGCTTCGGGGACAGAATCCTGGGAGAACCAACGTCCGCAACACTGTTTAAGGCCACCACCCTGAAGTGGCCTGGTCACAGAGGGGACTTTGGTCACTGGTCTGCATCCCAGAGGCTGTCCAGACGCCTGCCCTGATCTCGGGGGCCATGGGCACTGGGACAGCCCAGCAGGTGCCTTCTTGAGAAGGAAGGGTCATGCCCAGAACCGGCAGTGGGGACGGAGGCCCGAGGGCAGGCCGGCCAGGGAGATGGACAGATGGCCGCTCCCAGCCCACGGGAAGGCGTGGCCTAAGAATCACCGTCCCTTCGATCCAGGCTCAGTGCCCTCCCACCCGTGAGCACCCGAACCAGCCCCCTGTGCAGGGACGGAGCTGCATGTCCCCAGCCCAGCCTTCAGAGCACCTTTCGGGGGGGGCGGGGGGGCTCCCAGGACTGAGTGGGGAGCCAGGAGGGCGACACCAGCAGCGCCGGGTAGGGGCGGGGCCGGGGGAGGCCATACCTTCACTGCCCCCTCGGGAGTCGCTCCGGAAGACGCAGTGCTTCTCCTTGATGAAGTGCCCACTCAGGACTATGTCCTGCCGCTTCTCTGCGCCTTCCCGGCCCACTCTGTGTGTGTGGTGCGGTCATCAGCGCCGGCTGGGCCCACGGCACCACGACGCCACCCACTGGCCCGCCTGGTCCCCCTGCAGCCCCCAGGATGCCCAGCTCTTACGGGAAATGCCTGGAGAGCACAAGCGGGGGTCCGGGGGACAGCCCCCCAAGCGGCCTGGCCTGGGGGAGCCACACTGCCCAGAGGGGCCCACAGCACCCCTGCCAGCAGATGCCCGGGCTCAGCGACCCCTCAGTGGGGGAGCCCACCCCTCCCCTCACCCCGCCGACCCCCACCTGGTGATCCCATCCTTGATGTAGTAGAGAAGGCACTCAGACATGAGCGGGTCCTCATTCAGGTTGACGAGATGCGGCGTCTGCGGAGATAGAAGGGTCACCTCTCTTTGCGGGGAGCGGGAGCCCGGCCCGGGCTGCCTGCTGCCCTCTCTCTCCCCAGGACCCTACCGCCACCTGCCCTAGGCCTGGCCTCTCGGGGGACACAGTATCCTCCCAACCTGGCAGAGAGGAGAGGAGATGTGAAGGAAAAGGCTCCTGAGGAGGAGACTTTGATGGGGACCCCAGAGTCTTGGTAGGACAGTTGCCAGGCGGCACTTGAGGGGCTGGGCTTCGGGAGGGGCTGCGACCCCAGCTCTGAGCACTTGAGGGCCCAGGGAGTGCTCGGAGGCTGTGGTAGGCCCTGGGATGTGCAGGGCAAGGCTGGGTCCCATGGGGCCTGGGCCTGGTCCTCCATCCTAGAACAGGGCTGCAGGTCCCCATTCCAACCCGGGCAGCCAGGAGCTGAGGGCCCCGGGATTAGGACGCTGGGCAGGGAGGGGTCGGGCCCTGGATGCCAGGGAGCAGAGAGGCTGTGAAAAAAGTCCCCCTGAGCCCCCCAGGTCAGACGCCCACACCTGTCCTAACCACGGGTCTACCAAAGCATGACCCAAAGCCAAGGTGACCACCTCTCGCCAGCTGCCCCGTCTAAGCACTGCCCTCGGCTCCCCACCCCATCCCGTGCCCAGGGCAGCCACTGCAGGCTCTGTCCACTGGGCCTTGGACCAGCACCCCCTATCTTCACTTTCTCTGCTGCTCTCACCCGGGGTCTCTGGGCCCCGACACTCCCTGACCTCACACCCGGTCCCGGGCAAGGATTCTGCAACATGCCAGAGGCTGGAACAGCTTCCTGTTTCCCACCTGGCACCTTGGGGCAAGCTGCCCCCACCCTGAGCTATAAACCCCTCTAATACCCCTGCACAGGGTTGTGGACACCTGGTCATCAGACACAGGACAGACCATCCACAGCGGCCCCTTCCCCTGAGCACAGAAGGCGTCCAGCCAGGAAGGGCCTGTGCTCCCTCCACGGGGCCAAGCGGGGGACCCAGCTGGCCCATGTGCTTCTCCAGAGTCCTGGGGACCCCACTGTCCTCCCACTCCTGGACAATGTCCAGACCCGGGGCCACCAGCAAATCCCTCTGCCACCAATGAAGCCAAAAGACTGCACAGCCAGTCTCCCGAGGGCACCTGTACCCCAGCTTCGCCTGCCCACCCCGGGGCACTGTGCCCAGAGGCAATGCAACGGCTCAAGAACAATGCATTCTAAACGAAAACCAAAGGCCTGTCCAAAAGGGAGTGAAGTAGGACCCCACCAGGGTGCCACCTGCTCCCCGCCCTGCCGAGGTCCTCCCAGGCACCCCTCCTTCCTGCTTCTAGGCCTCAGGTGCTCCCTGGGCCGGAGTGCATGGGTGCAGAAGGAGCCTGAGGAGCCTGGCCCTGTCCCCAGGGAGCAGCCACCCTAGCGGATGTGCCCATCGTACCAGCGCCCCGTGCTCCTTTTCCCTTGGGGCCCCAATGGCTCAGCGGGGGCTCTACAAGCCGCCAGCTTCGGAGACTGGCAAACAAAGAAACGCTTTGCTGGGGTGAAAAGTCAGCCAGGCACTTCCTCACCAACAAGGCAGCAGGGGCAAGGCCTGCAGAGTCCCGTGCTGGGGTCAGAACAGACCGCCACTGCCTTCCAGGAAGGCTTCTGGGCTTGAAGCTAAGCTCCTAAGGGCTCTAAGGGTCTGGCAATCTTTGGGGTGGGTGCATGGGTGTGTGGGTCTGGGCCCTAGAATCATGCAGAGACTTTTTCCCTGATGTTCACGCTTCGCCCCATCTGAGCTACTGAACAGGGGGTGGTGCTCTGCTCCATTTGAGGGCTGGGGCCACGGGCAAGCTGGGCCTGGGTGGGAGAAGAGGGGTCCCTGCTGGGACAGCCAAACCCTGCTTTAGCCAATCTCCAAGAGGGCAGCTGGCTCCCAGCTCGTGTCCAGCTCGTGTCCAATCTCCAGAGGGGTGCAGGCTCCTGGGGGGTCCAGGCCCCACCTGTTTCAGGACCCCGGTCTCACCCCAACCTGAGGGGCCCAGTCCACCCCTCAGGCAGCTAAGTGACCTCTCTGACGCCCTAAGGCCGCAGAGACAAACCACCATGAGGAGGCAGGGTCTAGGCTCCACACAGGGAAGGGATGGCTGCGGGGAGCCTGGCCGGGTGCCTGGAGTCGCTCTCCCTGCTCCCAGGAGGACCCTGCTGACCTTCCAGGAGCTGACACCCTGCCAGGGGCCGCAGGTCCCCCAGCCCTGTCCACATCGGGGCAGCCCAGAGAATGGCCGGCTCCTACCTTTTTGGGAGAGAACACCCCCAGGGTGCCGCCGTCCTCCCTCATGGCCACGCCCATCTCGGCCAGCAGCGCTTCCCTGGGGGACAGAGCGGGGGTCAGCACCCACACGATGTTTCATCTGGTCAATGAGTTCAGGTGCCCACTTGAGGGACTGGTCCCCTGACTGGGGATCAGGTCAATGGGGCCATTGGTGACGGGGGCGGTCACTGGATGAGAGGGGACGGGTATGTCCTGCACTGGACGCGGCCACCCCTGGGTACAGGAGCCGAGAGCTGAGCACAGGGCTGCTGCCGGCCCCCCGCCCGCACCGCCCACCTCTCCATCCGGATGGCTTCCGTCCGCCGCAGCTTCTCCTCCCAGGTCTCGTTGAGCTCAGCGATGATCTTCTCCGTCTCCTGGGGAGCAGACAGAGCAGAGCAAGGTCAGGGCAGGGGGCAGGCAGTGGGCAGAGGCCTGGGTGCCAGGCAAAGAGGAGGCGAGTAGCCGGGCCTGCAAGGCCCGACACCCCAATTCCCAGGTCCATCCAGGCTGCTCGAAGTCTGAAAGATCAAGGTGAAGGGCTGAGAGCTAATACGTGCAAAGGACGCGTGTCTTTCCTGTGGACACACCCAGAGAACAGAGAGAAAGGCAGAATAAACCCAGAGGGAGAAACAAACACGCGGGGAGACGCTGACACCGGTTCTGAGGCTCGGATGCCCCTGGACCACGGGTGAGACGGACGACACTTCCCACACCAGCACCGCCTCCCCATTTCCTTCCCAGTCCCCACATTCCAGTGGGCCTCTGCACCCCAGGTCCATCCCGGGTGGACGCCTCCCACACCCCAAGTGGGACCCTATCCCCCCAGTGGAGCCCCCCACCTCAGGTGGCCCCAGGCGGGCCGCACAGCCCACCCCTCATCAGCCCGGGTCTGGCGCCTGTGCCGTTGTCCCCTCTGTCTGGGCTCGCCATCCACCGCTCACACCAGCACCTTGTTCCCACTCACTGAAGGAAGCCAGTAACCCAAACCCTAAATGCAGCCACCCATGGCCAAGCCGGGAGGGTAAAGACCATGCAGGAGCAGGTATAAGCACGGAAACCCGGGAAGGAGGACACAGAGGCCCTAGGACCCCCGCCCTAATCAGCAGATGGGCCCCATGGTCCTGGACAGGGCGCACCGACCCCCTGGATGGGGTGCTTGGGGTCGGGGGCCGAGACGCACCCCGCGTCCCCCTGCACGGCTCACTTCACCTCTGACCAAGCCCCTCTGCCTGCGACCATCCAAGAGGGATCTTGGCCTAGCGCCCACCAGGTGCGAGCCCGGCCCTGCCTCACCTTCAGCCTTTCTATGGCCTCTTCACTGCCCGGGGCAAACAAGATGCGCTCGTGCAGGCTGGACACAGAGGCGGCACGGCTGGACAGGGCCGAGAGCGAGGACGAGGGGCTCACGCCCACCAGGGCGTTGGTCACTGTGGAGAGATTGTCAGGGGCTGGACTCAGCTCCGCCCCGCCACGGTTACGGTTATTGTTCTCAAGGTCGGACACGTCTACGGGAGGAAGTGGGGCAGACAGACGGGAGGAGAGAAAAGAAAGACCAAGTTGGGAAAAAGCAAGAGGCAGGTAAAGAGAAGGTAGCAAGCAGGGACCACGAGCTGGGCGCCCGGACGAGCACATGCAATGCTGCCCCCGCCACGGTGCGGCTGCGCCGCCAGGTCCCTCGGCATCCCCGCCCGGGGCCTGCGCTCCCCCTGCACACATGCCAAGCCTGCGGGCCACTGGCCTCCCTGCCCTCCTGCCCACCGCCCTTTGCTGTCACTGCCCGGCGGCCTCCCTGCACCCAGGCCCTGATGCTCCTCCTCATCCTCTCTGCCCCACGTCGCGCCCGCCACCCACCAGCCCGCCACGCACCCTGAGCTGTGGGCGCGGGCGGTGCTGTCCGCCCCGCTGAGCGCCCTGGCCGAGCCGTGGACTGTGGGACCTCCGAGGGAGCCCCCACTCCTCCACCCCAAGAAGCTGCTCTGCGCCCCCCGCCGCCCCGGCCTCCTTGCCCCCCAAGGCCCGGGAGTTGGGGCTGCCACACCCCCTGGGGTGGGAGGTGCCCAGGCCCCTCCTGGCAGAAGCAGACACACAGCAGAGCAGCGGCAGACGTAGGACAGCACGGGCACTAGGGAAACTGAGGGCGCCCTGTGGCCCCTGGGGTGGGGAGGCCCCAGCACGTGCCCCTGCCCAGGGAGCCGGGCCCACAGCCAGCGGGAGACACAGGCTGGGAGGACGTGGCAGCATTCACACTCCTGGCGTTTCCAGGGGAAGGGGCCTTGGGGTGGGTGGGGTCAGAGGGCGGCCGGAGCCAGGAGCCAGGGATGGACCCGGCCCTGTGAGCGGTCCCAGCCCCTGTGCTGACATTCAGGCCTCTAGGAGCACGGCAGGCAGAGAGCCTGACCTCAGCCACGCTCGGCCAGAGGAGGCCTTGGCTGCCCCGCGCCTCCCTGTTGCCTCAATTTCCCAGCAGACGCGGGGGTGAACCAGGACCACGGCTCGCAGGGTGCCGTGAGAGAGAGGGCTCAGGTCCCCCAGCCCCCAGAGGGGGAAGGCCAAGGAGGGGTGCGTGCGCCCCGCCCCCCCACCGTGCTGCCCTACGCCCCGCGGGGCCGGGCCGAAGCAGGGATGCGCAGAGAGCAGCGGAGGGGATACACACATTTGGGTCCTCCGGGCACAGTGTTGGCTAAGGGGGGGGAGACGAGGGGGAGAGACAGAAACAGAAGAACAGGTTTGTCTCCAGAGGGCGCCGTCGCAGGCCAGGCATCAGGTAGGGTGGCGGTGGTCTTCAGCGGGACGGGGGGACAACCCCGGCACCGCGGCTGGCCGCTGTGGCTTCCGGGAAACCGTCACCAGCCTGCTTGGGCCAGCGGCAAACCCAAACCGTGCAGCTCCCCAGGCCCAGCCCAGAACCCCGGCCCCCCACCCAGAGGTGGCTCCGCCTGGAGCCCGGAGCAGAGCCTGGGCCTCGGGCCAGAGGGGCCGCGAGGGCATCGGGACCTGCCCCAGCCCCACAGCCCCGCTGCCCTGCCCAGGACGGGCGGGTGGGCGCAGACACTCACTGTCGGCGATGTCACCGAGACCCTGGGCATACAGCAGGTCCCGCAGCCGCGTCACCTCATCCTTCAGCTCGCGGATCAGCTTGTTGTTGGGGTCCTCGTTGATGACGGCGTTACAGCGGATCTGCTTGGCCCGGTCCGCGTACCTGGGTGGCAGAGGGGGGTTGGGGGCTGTGGGCACCCGGAGCCCCGCCTGCACCCACCTGCAGGGGCATCTCCGACAGGGAGTCACCAGGGCCACTGACCTACAGGGGGGCTTGCCACTTGGGGAAACCGAGGCCCCAGGAGGGGAAGGGACAGGGTGGAAACTTCTCTGCACGACGAGGCCTCAGCACCTGGACTTGTGGTCCCAGGTGGACGGTGCGAATCTAACCTGCACTCCAGCCCTTTGCGGTGGCAACCAAGAGGCCAGAGCGCCGAGCCAGACCACTAAGCTGCTTCCCGCAGCCCGGGACAGCCCCTGGCCAGAGGGACCTTCAGACACGCCTGCCCCCCCGTGGCTTGTTAAGGACCCCGGTGGCTCCGTGGACCGTGGGTGGGGGCGAACCGCTCAGCCCACGAGCCCAGCTCTCCTGGTCAGATGGCAGGGCCCTGGGCCACTCGAGGCCACAAGCCGTGGGAAATGGAACGGGGCCCGAGAAGCGCCAGGTGCCCTGCCAGCCATTTGGAGCCTCAAGAAGTCCAGGTGAGCCGGCCCTGCAAGGAGGCACCTAGAGGATCCACTACTGCCCAAGCCGGCTGGTGGGGGACAGGGAGGGTCCACCCCCCTCGGGACACACCTCAGCGTGCTCAGTGTCTCATCGTAGTTGATGTCTGCGGGGCTCAGCGCCGCCACCATCGCTGTCCGCGAGTTCCCGCCTGTGGGAGGAGAGCAGGTGGTCCCAGCGGAGGGTCAGCCCCACTGCTGCACCCCCCCCCGCCCTCCCCCCGCACAGGTGTAGCTGAGAGGTGAGCAGACAGCAGGCGGCCGGCCTCCCTCACCGAGCCGGGCACCTTGCTCACTTTTCATCTACATAAAACCATGCTTCTCTGACATTTGGGGTCACGTTACAACCAGCAGGCCTCCCCCTCCCCATAATAAAGAGAAGAGTTGTGGAGAGTTTTATGGCCTTCACTACAAGGACTGTTTTTGTCCCATAAAAATTTCACTTTTATCTTTCCTATTTGGAACACATTTCTTAACGTTTCAGGTCAGATTCCCAGCTCGGGTCACATGGATCCCGGCATCAGGAAACGCACGGACCCACAGACCTCAGGGACCTGTGTCCCGGGGACCACATCCCCAGGGCGTGGCCTCCACACAGACTGCGAGGTGACGCTGCGAAGGGCTCGAGGTGCCGTGCTGTGAAGGGCCTCCCAACCCACCCTGGGGCGGGACCTGGGTGTGGCCCTGGGGGAGAGGCCTGCCTCCCGGCCGCGTCTCAGGTGAAGGGACACTCGTTCCTGTGACTCTCGTGTCCTCTCTCGGGGGGCCCACCTGCCCCCGGGGTCTCCCATCTGCCCTCTCCTCCACCGGGAGGCCTGACACTGCACCCGACGCTGGCCCGAGCCGGGGACCAGCTAGGCTGGTTCTGGGGTGCAGGGTCCAGCCATGCAGCCGAGGAAGGCTGGAGACCCCCAGCTGTCCACGTCCATTGGGTCAGCCCGGGGCTCAGTTTACGTTCCTGGGTGTCAGGCCCCCACTCTAAGTGTAGGTGGGGAGGACCCCAAGGCCATTTTGGGTGGGAAGACATCGGAGTTGGGACGTTTCCGGCTCCGTCTCCCCGGCTCAGAGCTCAGGTGGAGGGGAGGAGGGGGAACCAAGGCAGCCCCCCAAGAGCCAGCCAGAGGGCTCCCCAGAATCACCGAGGCCCAGAGGGTGGCCTCGGTCTGGGCGTCACAACCCTGAGCCAGCAGCGCCGACACAGCGGCTGCTCATCTGCAGCCCCGAGGGCCACCCGGGTCCCCGGCTTGCGTCGGGCCCCCGGGAGGAGCCCCCGGGCTCGCTGCTCCACCCGGAAACGATGGGCACCCTCCCCAGCCGGGGAGGACAGGGCGGCGGCCGGGCCGGGTGTCGGATCCGGGTCGGGCGAGTCCTCACCCAGGTTTTCCCGGAGAAGCCAGGTCAGCACCGAATCTCTGTAGGGAATGAAGTCTGTCTTCTTCTTTTTCTTGTTCTGCAGGAGAGGAGCGTCCAAGGTCAGCCCCGAGCCCACCGGAGGGGCAAGGAAGAGGGGCTCAAGCACAGGTGGGTCCCCGAGGTCCAGGCCGCCTGGGGCTCAGGGCGGGGCCTGCTCCCAAGGCCTCTCCAGCCCACCCCAAGCCCCAGTGCCTCCGCTCGGGCTGCTTCAGGGACTTGCCAGCACGTTCCCTGGCCTCCCCCTCCTCCGTCACCACGGTGTGTCTGGGCCACACGGCCGGCCGAGCCCGGGCGGGCTGATGCCAGCGGCCAGGGCCAGTGCCTCCACACTCCGCGCCGTCAGAAGGACCAGCGCGAGCCCATCGGCCCACAGACGCCGCCAGCAGCTCTGCCGACTGAGGGGAAGAGACCCCTCGCCTGCGGGAAGCCCTGCGAGGCCCCCTCCCCGTGCACGTGCAGCCGCCTCCGCCTCCGCCAGGCCCGGGCCCGTCCCGCCTAAGCGGCTCCAAAGCCCCCAACAACCTGGTCCCCCTCCCCACCCCCTCGCCCCGTCAGGACGAGGCCCCCTCAAGCCCCACTAATCGCGGCAGAGGGACTTCCCCACGTCCCTCGTTCGTGCACATTTTTGCTTCCGGAGCGTCCGCTGCGCAGCGGCCCCCAGGGCCCCGCAGGGCGTCCTCAGGGTGCAGACGCGGCACCCCCGAGGGGAGCCTGCAGGGCCCGCGAGTCACGGCCGCTCCCGGGACCCGCCACTGGGGGGCGGGAGGAAACGCCGCGCGGCTCCCCCGCGAGAGCGCAGGTGTGGGGGCGTCTGGCCACCAGGGCGCAGCTCCTTTCCCACTGCAAACTTGGTGGGTGAAGAGACTCTACTTGTACCGCGTGTTTGATCGCTTAACCCCTGAGAGTGAATTCCCTGCCACGTTTGTCACATTCTCGTTCCCACACTAAACGCCCCACGGTCACCCCACGAGGAGCCCAAGTGGCGCCTCTGGCTCGGTGGCTCCCTCACACGTTCCGCCCTCCACTCCGCCTGCCCGGCCTCGAGTGCCTCAGCTCCAGGACCTTCGCCACCCTGACGCTCCGCCGTCCCGCCGGCCGCCCCCCCTGCCAGCGGCGCCTCACACCGCGGGCGCATCCAGCTGCAGTCAGCCTGCCTGAGCCCGCGGCCAACCCATGGCCGCTTCCGCTAGATCACGGTCAGCTGCTCCCTGATGGCGCTGGGGAGCAGGTCAGGCCCGGCCCTCTGGCCTCATCACCCACGGGCCCCCGCGCTCCCGGCTCCCGGCGCTGCCCCCAAACCCGTCTCGCCCTGTTCCTACGAAGCCTCCATCACAGCTCCTCACGGTCCCTTCCTTGTTCCCTCACACGGTTCCCCACACCGTTCCCCAGAGTTCCGCGCAGCTCCTCCCACTCCCTTGCCGAGCTCCCCTCACGGCTCATCACGCGGTTCCTCGGTACTTCCTGCACTTCCTCACGCAGGGTCCCTGCCCAGAGCACCAGGCTTGCAGCACAGCCGCGCGCACAACTCCTCCCAGGGCCCCGGCTCCCACACACAGTCCCCGCGCCTTTCACGCACAGCCCCTCAGTCTTCACACGGCTCCTCACGGTCCCCAGAGTCCCTCCGTCTCCTCACAGTTACCCGTTCACTTCCCCCAACACGGTCCACACTTGCCCCTAATTCGCCACACAGCCCATCTCACAGGTCCTTGTGCATCTGCCCCCGAAGCGTCTCACGGCTCCTCTCACACAGTGCCAGCCGGCGTCGCGGTTTCCGCACTCTCTCACCTCCTCACAGAGCTCCTCACAGCCCCTCCCCTCCCGGGACCCCCCCCCTCCGCACGTGCGTCCTCTCACGGCCCCTGACGCCCGACTCCTCCCCCCGCTCCTCACGCGCGTCCCCACGCGGCTCCCCTCGCGCCTCCTCGCGGCCCCTGACGCCCGACTCCTCCCCCCCCCCCCCCCCCCCGCGCTCCTCACGCAAACCAAGCTCCTCCCACCTGGGCACCTCACACCTCTCGGCGGGCTTTCCAACGGCAGCGTGAGTGCCCACCGGGTGCTCCTCAGCCCCCAGGCCCCCGCCCTGGAGCCACCGCTCCCGCGACGCCCCCGGCCCCCAGCCATGCTGACGAGAGGCTGCCCTCCTGCCCAGGGTCACCCTCACAGCCCAGTTCTGTCCTCTACGAGGCTCACCCCCGTTCGTTCATCATGACCTCATTTCCCGCCATCTCTCATCCACCCCCGCGGCGCTGCTCTCCCCGCACCGGCACCGGCCCAGCTCTGATCGGGGCTGGTGTGTCCCGCGGCTGCGCTGCTTCTCAGGCTCCCCCCACACCCGCCCGAGAGGGCTGAGACCCCCCCCACTCCCCGAGAAGCGAGGAAAGCAGGTGCTTACCTTGTTGGGCCCCGAGTCCTGCAAAAGCAAAGGCAGAGTCTGAGGACGGAGCGCGCTGGGCCCAGGGGTGAAGGGGTGGGAGGAGCCCAAGCACAGCCCAAGCCCCCCTCGCCACACTGCCTCCCCTCCACCGCCCACCAGGCCCAGCCCCTCACCCCGAGGGTCCCGGCTCCCCCTGACAGACCGCCCGGGGGGCCACCCAAGGTCACTGCCCCGCCCGCAGCCCAAGGCCACCCCCACGGCCCTGTGGGGAGGTGGCACATCCCCATTTCACAGGTGGGACAACTGAGGCTCGGGAGAGTGACAGGGTCATGGCTCCATCTCCAACCCGGGGACCGCCCTCACCTCCAAGCCTCTGGGCTTTTCCGTGAACCTGGCCCCACAGCAGGGACCGGTGGCCGCTCCCGGATCCCCCCAGCAGGGCAGGACGGAGGCGCCCGCTGTCCCCCCACCCCGAGCCCAGCTGTCGCTCACCATCTCGGCCAGCGCGGAGATGACCTTGCCCAGGGTGGTCAGGGACTTGTTGATGTTGGCTCCCTCCTGCGTAGGGAAGATGAGGCCGGGCGTCAGGAGGCCTCAGGCCCCTCGCTCCGGCAGGACCGGGCCTGAGCCACTCGGCCCTGATGGAGGCCCAGCGCCCAGCCCTCCGCCGTTGACCCTCCCCGCTTCCCCGTCCCACGAGAGCAGGAGCAAAGGGGGCGCCCACCCGAGGCCGGCCCGCCTCCCCCACCCCCAGGGTCTCGGTCCTTGCTCCCCGCCGCCCCCTGGCCCTGGAGCCGCTGGGCGTCAGGCCCCGCCGGCAAGCCGGAGGGGACCCTGGTGGGGGGCGGCCCTACCTTGAGGCGCGTGCCCTTGGCCCCTGTGGAGTCGGCCCGCTCGCTCCCGGCCAGATCCACCAGGCTGACTTTGCTCACCTGCGGGGACACGTGTGTCACGTGCAGGAGCTGTGACGCTGCATGGGCCCCCCCTCCCCGGGGCCGGAGCGCCCAGCCCTGCGGAGCACAGCGACCTCTGCTCTCAGCTCTCCCCGCTCTCCTCTGAGGAGGAGGCCACCTTCCCTGGGAGGCTGCACGGCCTGCCCCCAGCAGCTAGCGCCTGCTGTGCCCTGCCTGCTGGCCGCTCTTCACCCGCATGTCACTGTCGCTATCACCCGTGCCACAGACCAGACTCATGGTGTGGTGGGATCTGAACCTGGCTCCGGGAGCCCCTTCCCCCACTGCCCGCTGCCCCCGGAGCCGCCCGGGCCCTGGGCAGGGGCCCCCTCCCCCGCACTCGCACAGCCCGGGCTGGGCAGCCGCATGCACCCGGGGAAGCCCAGGGCTGCGGGCAGGAGTCGCCTGGTGGGACCGCCAGCTGCCCTGAGCCCGAGGGGTGGGAGCAGCAGGCAGCCGCAGCCAGGCCGCCGGCTCAGGTCCAGCTCCATCACCCCCGCCCTCCCAGGCCCGCGGGAGGACGGCGCCAGGCGGGGGTGACCCGGCATCATCAGGGACTGAGCGCCCCGAACTCCCCCCGGCCACTCTGCGGACCCCAGGGTGCTGCCCCCGGGAGCAGGGCCTGGCTGGCAGGGCGGCGATGGGGGGTGCCCAGTCAGAGAAATCGAGATGCCTAGGGTCACAGCCACGGAGGGCGCCGGCCCTACTGCCCCTCCAGCGCCCACAGTCGGCGTGTCTGGATAAAGGCCCCAGGAGACGAGGCCCCTGCCTGGGTCCACTGACAAGGCCAAGGCTCATGGGAAAGGCATCTGGGGCGGGGGCAGTGGGCGGGGCCGCTCAGCACAACCTCTCCTTTGTGCTCACAGATGCCGGCGCCCACGGGGTGAGGGGCACCCCCAGCCTGCACCAGGGCCCACGGTCAGCCTGTGACGGGCACTCACAACCTGCGGCCTTCGACACCGCCCTCCACGGGCCCCCGAGGCGTCTCTGGCCAGTGGGGCTGCCCTGGAGACGTCCCTCCTCGGCCCTACAGTCTCCACCATAACTGCCTGGCAGGAGGCTGTTCCAGGGTCCACGGCCCCTCCACTCAGTCCCTTCCACACCCACGTGGCACCAAACACCGAGAGGAGGTAGCCTCGCAGGCCTGGCCAGCCCCTCACCGAGGCCCAAGCTGGGCAGGGAATGGTCTGCGCCCATGCCTCACGGGCCGGCATCTGGCTTGGCCTCCTCGCCCGCCTGACCAGCCCGACCCAGTCCCCGGCCGGGGGCCCCGCCCGCCGAGGCTGAACTCACTTTCTCTGTGGTGATGTTGGTCTCTGCATCGTGGCGCTTCTGCGTGAAGATGATGTTGAAGACGGCGTGGGAGCGGCTGCTGGTCTCGTTCATGTTCGTGGCTGCCACGGTCCTGGGGAACAGAAGCCACACGTGGTCACCCAGTGTCCCGTGGTCGGGCGTGGGGGCCGCTGGTGCTGCTGGCCCGCTCGACCAGGTCACTAGATGTCACCTCCCCGGGCTCCCGGGGCCGCCCTGCCCGGCCTGGTGGCGACCGTGCCTCCTGTAGAGCTCGGGCGGGGCCCACACTGCCTGCCCACTGTGTCCGTTGTGGTTCCTTCGGCCCCCAACTCGAGCCTAGCACTCGGGGCCCCGTGACTGGGAGTGCCCTGCTTCCAGGGGCTGAGCAGAGCCCCCTGGGCAGTGGCCTGCAGGCTGTGACATGGAAAGACCCCCAGAAGGGAAAGGGGGCTCTACTGTCCATCCACACAGCCGATCCGGGGAGGGCCAGCACAGCCTTGGGGGAGAAGGCCCGAGGCTGCCGAGCGGAGGCCAGTGGTTGGTCCTGATGTCGCTGCCGTGCAGAGCCCCCAGGGAAGCCCCCAGGCTGGGCTCGCTGCCTGACAGCTGCCTCCACAGAGGTAGAAAAGCCCCCGGGGACCCCTGCTGAGTGCAGGGCAGGCCACTGGCCAGGGATCCTCACCCTTCCGGGAGTCCCTGCGTGGCAGAAGGCGGGGGACTGTTGCCATGACAACCAGGGCAGACCCTCCTAGGCTGGGAGGCCCGGGGCAGCGTGGTCACGGAGACCAATAGCTCATGGCCGGCAGCACCTTGTGGCCGACCCTCCCCACATGCCCCCGTCCAGAGGGCCATCTGCCCTCCAAGCAGGCAGGGCTGGTCCTCACAGCCTGGCCCCACCCAGGGCAGCCACCGCCCCCCAGGGCGCACAGCCTGACCCCCCAGGAGGAGCAGACCCTGTGTAGGTGACAGCGTCCCCTTCCCGGGGGATCTGGAGGCCCCCATGGGCTGGCATGTGCCCTGGATGTCCTTAGGCCCACAAGGCCCACACCTCCATGGGGGCCGCTGGACAGACCCCATGGGGATACCAACAGGCGCCCCCAAGGACAGGTGTCCCTCGGAGAGACTCGGAGTTGCGTGGGTGGTAGGGGGAGGGCAGGGAGGGTGGGGGCGTCGCCCCGCACACACCGGGCCTTGTTCCCTGAGTCCATGAGGTCCTGGATGTCATTGTAGGAGGTGACAGCCAGCTTGGACAGGTCCTCCACGTAGGGCCCCAGCAGCGGGTGCTCCCTCACGCGCAGGTTGCCCTTGTTCTTGGGGTTCAGAAGGTCACGGACACGCTCGCAGTAAATCTCCATGTAGCTGACCTGCAGGACAGAGATGACATCGGGGACCTCTGAGGTGGGGGGAGCACACAGTGCGCTCCAAGCCAGCCGGTGCGGCCAGGCCCCCCGCACGGACGTGTCAGTGGGGGTGTCAGCCCACCCCCTGCCTGGCCCTCCCCACACACAGCCATGCCTGGGGCTCACCCAGCACGGTCACACTGGGGCCACCCGGGCCACGGCTCAGCCTGGGCCACGCAGCTCGGAACAGCTGCTCAATAGACACCGCAGAGCAGACACTGCCCCTCGCTCCTGTGCCCAGCGTGGGCTGGCATGTTTGCAACATGCACGCGTGAATGACAAGCTAAGGGCACAGACCAGCGGCGGGAACTGGCTTTAAATCAGTAAAGCCACGTTCCAAGGGACAGATGACGGAGAGCCCTACCTCCACGGAGTAGGACATGTTGTCGTTGGTGGTGTCGTTGATGCGGGAGAAGAGGTCCTCACAGAGCTGCAGGGACAGAGCACACCACCAGACGTGAGGCTGGGCTGTCCCCCGAGCCTCACCCCTCGAGGCGCTGTGGCGCCTGCAACCCAGGCTGGGCTCTGCTCTCCCGGGCCCCTCCCGCACCCTCCCACTCCACCTTAAAGGCACTGAGACGGTCTGTAGCCAAGGAGCCCCTGTCTTCTGCTAACTCGGGGGTCCCCCCAGCCGATGTCTGATCCCCTCCTGCTTCTCACACCATCCTTGCCTGCATGAGGTGAAGGGTCTACCATGCTACAGACCACCCAGCATTCTCCCCTGCCCTGACCATGTCAAGTACTGACCAGCTCAGGTTCACAGACCCACCCAGTGGGCGTCCCCTTGTCCCGGGCCTCTCCCTGCCGGGACCACCAGCCCTCACAGCCCTCCCAGGGAAGGTCTGCCCCTACCAGCGGCTGTCCCAGCCTCCCTGTCTTATGGGTGTGACCATGGTGGGCATTGCCCAGGCCTGGGGCCCTCCGCAGCTCCCCATCCGCGGATCTGGGTCTCCAGCCTCTTCACAGCCTGTCTGCCCCACGCTGCCCCTCCTGCCCTGCCCTTCCACCCCCCTTCATGCTTTGCCTTCCCTCCTGGCCCTCTGCTCTCCCGGGTCTCAGCTTGTGCTCCCCCGCCTGTCCTGCCCTCACCAGGTCCCCCACCCCTGCCCCCGCCCCACATGCCTGCGGGATGATGCCCTGCTGGTCCTTCTCCTGCTTGCCCATCATGGTGTAGGACTTGCCGGCCCCGGTCTGCCCGTAGGCGAAGATGCAGACGTTGTAGCCCTCGAAGGCATGCTGTAGCATCTCCTCGCCAATGTCGCGGTACACCTGCTTCTGTGAGGCGTAGTTCATGTCTTCCGGCTGCAGGACAAGGAGGGGGAGCAGCTGCAGGAGGCTGGGCGTGCTGTGCCGGGGTCTCGGCCCATGACGTTCACTGAGCGCCTGCATCGCACCCAGGGCCTCCAGGTGCCAGGGCCAGCACAGTGGGGAGGGACGCCTGCCCGGCCCATCCACTTACAAGAGACCCGGAGAGGGGAAATAATCCTGCCTGGGCCGCAGCTTCTGGAAGGAAGGGTGGGAGGAGCCAGCCAGTCTAGGGCCAGACAGAGTGGAAGGGCATTTTAGTAGTGGGAGCAGCATGTGCAAAGGCTCAGAGGTGGGAGTACATGACGTGGTGCTCAGTGTAGCAGCCGTGGGAGTGATGAGGTGGGGCTGGAGAGGCAGCAGGGCAGGGGCCCAAGGAGTCCATGGTCCGGGCTATCACCCCTGGACGCTGTCCTGAAGACAGTGGTCACTTTAGGCAGGCCCAGGGTTACCCTGACGACGTGAGAGGAGGGGCTGGATGGGGAGGGTGAAATGGGGAGCCCTGGGGCCGTCCCGGGACCAGGCACTCAGAGGTGTGAGCCAAGGTGGGCCCTGGCCCTGGGGCAGGGGGCCTGGACACCTTCTAGGATTCAGGAGGCTGGGGGATGGGAGGACTGGTGTAGACCAGATGGGGGACGTGGAGGCACAAAGTCCGGGGGTCTCCCAGGCTCCCGGGGGAGGTGGAGGGCGTGCAGGGGCTGACGCCAGATGGGCAGCTTCGGCTTCGGACACCGAGCTTGGGGTGTCTGGGGAACAGGAGATGCTGGCAGGCAAGTGGTTGTACGGCTAGGACCCTGGGAAACTGCCCACAGTGGGCTGATGGCCCCTTGGTCCCTGCCGCAGCTGGGCACAGTGTGTGTCACGGCTCAAGGTGACCTTCCACGCACAAGGCGACTTAGGAAAGCAGGCCCCTCCCCACAGGCCTCACACCTGTGCCCCCACCTCCCAATCAGCCCTGAAGAGGAGCAGGGTGGTCCCTCGCCCCATTGGCTCAGAGAAGTCAAGGGATTGGCTGAGGGCCGCACAGCGAGCAGGGTTGAGCTGGCATCCACACGGCAGCAGCCCACCCATCTGGACCCCCAGCCCTGGGCTTACCGAGGTGTGTGACCAGTAGGAATAGTCGAAGCTGAAGCTCTTGGGCATCTCCTTGGGCTGTTTGGGGTTAACGATGGCTGCGGGGAGGGGACAGGCAAGGTGTTCAGCGCTGTGCTGCAGGGACAGCTGACCCTGGCTGTGCCCGCCCGAGAGGGACCCCAGGGCGGGGAGGTGGGGTCCTCAGAGGCCTTGGCCCCGACAAAGCCAGCCCCGCTGCCAATGGGCAGGGACAAGGGCCCTGTTTCCAGGCAGACGAGCCATCTCTGCCCCCTCCTCTGTCTGACCTCCCCCCGCCCCCGCCAAGGCAGCCCAGAGCGGTCCCGTGGTGCAGGCCCTGGGTCAGACCTCGAGCCCCTGGCCCATCCCACCGCTCGGGTCCACACCCTGCTCGCCCCCCCAGCCCAGGTCTGCCTTGTCTGCTCTGCATGCGAGCGCTACGAGGCGCAGCGCAGTCACAGCCGTGTCCCTGCTGCTTTGGGGCCCCATCACGCCCACGTGCTCATCCGTGTCCGGGGCGTGCTGGCTGTCCCCCCGCAGGGACACCACACATATTCCTCCTCCTGCCGGGGCACCTGCAGGTCCCATCCAGGTTGCTCTCAGGGGCTGTGGGACTGTCCTCTGCTCAGGTCCTCCCCCACCCCATACCCCTCCTCCAGCAGCTGCACCTGGCCTGGCGGGAGGCGGTGCTCACGAAACGTCGGTTCATCGAAGGAGGAGCAATGCCGCCGGCACAGCCCGCCGGGCCTGCCGAGTGCCCCGGGAGCCCCCCAGGCAGGGCTGAAGCACCCCATGTTTCCCAGGCCCTGGACAGGTCTCGGCTCCCCGAGGCCCGGGCTCAGCAGGCGGCGGGTCTTCGGTGGCTGGGCAGAAGGGGCTGCGGCCCCCGCGCCCACCAGGCTCCCCTCTGGGACACTGTCTGAACCCTCGATGTCTGTGTTGATAGAGGACCCCGAGGGCCCACCTGGCCGGGGGTTTTCACCTCCACCAGGAACGTGGGCCGTCCCGGTGGGAGAGGGCTCCAGGCCACCGCCCCACCTCATCCCATCTGAGGACCACATTCCCCCCACCTACTTGGAGATGAAGGACATGTCTGCCCACCCCTTGGATTGGCTTTCCTCAGCTGCAGTGGGCTGGGGGCCTCGCCTCTCTGGACTCCAGGACCCCCCCACCCTTCCCCACCAGCGCGTGTCCAGGGTGACCTGTAACTCACACCAAGAGAACAAGCCCCGGGCTGTTGCAGGTTGAATTATATCCCCTCAAAATTCACATGTTGAGTCCTAACCCCCAGGACCTCAGAATGTGACCTTATTTACATACTTGCAGACGTAACTGGTAAGGATGAGGTTACCCTGGAGTCAGGTGGGCCCTAATCCAACATGACTGGTGTCTCATAAAAGGGGAAATTTGACACAGACACACACATAGGGTGAAGGCCGTGTGAAGGGGGAGGGGGAGACTGGGATGGTGCTTCTACAAGCCAGGGGATGCCAGGCATTGCCAGAAAACCACTAGAGGCTGGAGAGAGGCAGGGAATGGATTCTCCCTCTGGACCTCAGAAGGCACCAACCCGGTGACACCCTGATCGGGGACTTAACAGCCTCGGGAACTGCCGTCTAAGCCGTCCCGTCTACGGTGCTCTGCTCTGGAGCCCTGGGACGCTGGGACCCCCACCGGCCTCGCCCCCCTCGGCAGCTGCCCCGGGCCATGGCTTGGCAGGCAGGAGCTGACTGGCTCTGGGTCCCAGACCCCAGGCTTGAGGGGTTCTGGGAGGTGACCCAGCACCCTCGGGAGGCCGGCAGGAGAGAGCAGGTGACTGACCATCACAGCCCTTTCTTTGGAGCCGAGAGGGGGTCACGTCCATGCTGGCTCCGGGAGTGATGCTGAGAGGAGACCTAGCCATCCCGGTTTCAACTCCTGCTGGGCCTGGGGATGCGGCCGCCACAACCCAAGCGCGGTAATGCCGGCGCCATGGAAACGACAATCACAGCGTCCCCTGAGCGCACGCAGCCTGGGCAGGGCCCCCGGCGCCCACCAGTGCCCCACCTCCGTCCACCTCCTCCCCCCACCCCACCCAGCCGCTCCCGCTTGCCGGCTGCGACACCCGCCCCCAGCGCTGACCTTGCTCTGACTGTGTCCTAGTGCCGGGGCGTCTGCTGTATACCCTGTGTGGACCGGGAGCTCCCTGAGGACCCCCCCCACCAGGGACGGGGCACGGATATGCTCAAGGAACACTGGGTGGGCAGGGGACAGCCGGCTGCGAGGGTCAGTGAATGCGGAGTGGGCCACGAGGAGAGCCCGCCGTGGGGACCACCGGGCAGAGCTGCTCTGGCCCGTGGGAACTGCTGTCACCTGCCCCCTCCCCCTCGGGTGGGGTCCCCTGGTGCGGTCTGACTCCCGCCCTGGTCCTGACCCCCAGGTGTCCTGCGGGGGTCCTGTGGTGTCTCCGTCATCACAGATGGGGTTCTGCGCTCCAGAGGGGACGGCCCTCCCCAGGGTCCACCCCAGGCCTGCTCTCCACCGACGCCTCTGAGCCCTCACCAGGGCGGCCTGCCTGGACTAGGGCTGGACGGGCAGCCCCCCGTCAGCACTGAGGCGATTGGGTGGGGAGGGGCTTCCCGCGCAGCTCTCGGGTCGCTTCCTCCCATGGGTTTGAGGAGGGGGGCAGGACCGCGGGCTGTTGAGTGGGGGGCTCCGTGCCCTCCGCCCCTGCTGCAGGAGCACAGAGGACAAAGGCGACAGCTGTGAGGGGCCAGCTTGCATGGGGGGCGGGCGCAGCAGGGACGGCGCTAAGCAAGGGAAGCCGTGTTCTCAGGGTCTGAAGCCCCACAGCCGTGTGCCGCGCCCGCTCCTTCCGGGCGCCGTGGCCCAACTCTGAGGAATTCCACGGCTCTGTGGTTAAACCCTGCGTAGCTTGCAACTGTCCGTGGGGAGAGCACTGACACCACAGAAACCGGCGAACAGGGGTGTGTGTGTGTGTGTGTGAGAGAGCGAGCGAGCGAGGGGCCTCGCTAAAATGGAGACCGAGACATCGGTGTCAGGAGCTTCGGGGACGTTCTCCCAACATGGGGCACGTGCCAGTCCTCATGAACCGTCAGTGGGGACTCTGGGACGATGGTATGGCTCCTCCCACTGACCTGGCTTGGCTCCCACGCTCCACGCCCCCGGCAGGGCCCCCACGCCCCCAGCAAGGCTCCCACGCCCCCGGCAAGGCCCCCCACGCCCGTCACTGCCTGCCTGACTGCGATCGGTGGCCCTTGTCACCAGCCCGTCTAGTTCCATCTCCGTGTCCCCACTGGAACGTCACCCCCAGGGCAGTGAGAGCCTCTGTCCTGCTCCCCGGGGCCCGATGCCAGCAGTGGAGCCTGGCGCGGGCTGGAGCTCAGTGATGTGTGAGACGTGGACGTGGAGGGACCCCCACCTTCTCCTCCCGTGTGGTGACGTGTGCTGACCTGACCCCACCAAGCCTCGTTTCCCCACCTGGGCCGTGGGAGCGTCCTCAGCCCTGAGGGGCTCAGGCAGCCCTAACCCTAACCCTAACCCTAACCCTGCAAGTGGAGAGCCCGCTGCGACTCTCACGGGTGACCCCTGGGGAGAGGCAGCTCAAGGCAGGGAGCGCCAGGGGCATCCTGGCCTGGGGCCAGCCAGTGACGGCAGGCCCCCAGCACCCTCGGCCGAGGCTGCCGACCAGGACTCCGCTGGCCCCCAGGGTCCCTCCTTTGACACCACGTGTGTGGAGCCATTCCTCTAATAGAAAGGCCCGCACCGCGTCACCACCTCCTGGCAAAACCAAGCTCCCTTCTGTGGACTCCCAGACCCAGTCTCACGGTATTTGGAGCCCAGAACATTCTAGAAGAGTGATGGCAAATGGGGCCGACTTCTCGGATGGGTTAAGTGTTGAGACCGCACGGGGGCTGCTGGTCAGGCGGATCCTGGTGGACCTTCCAGAACGGTGGTCCATTCCCTGAAAGCACACACCGGGCCCAGCTTGCCAGGGTCCAGGAGGAAGGCTGGCGGCCCGGCCCTGAAGGCGTCACCCTGTGGCTTTGGGCGGGTCCCTCCCCTCCAGGCACTGTCCTGGGTTGAACAGTGTCCCCTGGAACCTCACACTGTGACCTTATTTGGAAATAGGGTCCCCGCTGTAGGGACAGAAGCACACGTCACGTACAATTTGGTTGGCTCACAGAATTGCTAGATTTGCTGTGTTTCAGATGAAGAGTGCTGTTATCCAGGCCATGATTACAGGATAAGAATTTAAATTGACTTTTAAGTGTTTCTAATTTCTGTGTCCCAGTGGAGAGTCCAGGTGGCATGTTCAGAGAACTGGGGTCTCCTGCTGTGCCCCTCGTTTTGAGATTCAAGGAGTATGTCACCACCCCCGCCGGCCGGGCTGGCCAGATCATCCCCCACCCGGACAAAACGGCCACGAGCTGCTGCCCAAACCCAGCTCCTGTGAGCATCTGCCTCAGGTCAGCTCTGGAGCCGCCTGCCCTGCCCTAGCCCCTGTCCCAGGACCTCCAGGAATAAAGCTCACCCTGCCCTCCGACGCCACTCCTCAGGCAGGCTTCCCTGTGCTGAGGGCTGCCTCTCTCTCTGTGTCTGTCTGTCTCTGTCTGTCTCTCTTTGTCTCTGTCTCTCTCTGTCTTTCAGTCTCTGTCTTTCTGTCTCTGTCTCTCTCTGTCTCTGTCTCTCTGTCTTTCTGTCTCTCTCTCTATCTCTTTCTGTCCCTATCTCTATCTCTGTTTCTCTCTCTGTCTCTCTGTCTCTGTCTCTCTCTATATATCTCTCTCTGTCTCTCTCTGTCTCTATCTCTCTCTGTATCTCTGCCTCTATCTCTGTCTGTCTCTGTCTCTATCTCTGTCTCTCTCTCTGTCTCTGTCTCTATATCTCTCTGTATCTCTGTCTCTCTGTTTCTGTCTCTGTCTGTCTGTCTGTCTGTCTCTCTGTCTCTCTCTCTGTATCTCTGTCTCTCTGTTTCTGTCTCTGTCTGTCTGTCTGTCTGTCTCTCTGTCTCTATATCTCTCTCTGTATCTCTGTCTCTCTCTCTGTCTCTATCTCTGTCTCTGTCTCTCTCTGTCTCTGTCTCTCTCTGTCTCTGTCTCTGACTCTCTCTGTCTCTGTCTCTCTCTGTCTCTCTCTTTCTCTGTCTCTATATCTCTCTCTGTATCTCTGTCTCTCTGTCTCTGTCTCTCTCTGTCTCTCAGGCCCCAGGCGGGGCACAAGCCCCCCTGAGTGCAGCCCACCGTCACCTCCAGCTGTTTTGCTTCCGTGACACCGGCCCCACCCTGTCCTGGGCCGCCCCCAAGTCCCAGGGGAGACATGGCGTCTGCCTCTGATCCTTTGTTCTTTCTGTCCATTCTACAGGCTCCCGTAGGGTTTGGTCACCTGTGAGCCCCTCAAGCCGAGACCCCCAGCTACTGTCTAAGGTGGTGACTGTGCCGCTGGGGCCTGGCCCAGCATGGACGGCGATTCTCACAGCCATTCCTGATGTCCTGGGTCACCCAACAGTGACGTGGCCAACCCTATCAGCTCCTCGTGCGGATGTCCCCTGCCCACCCAGGGTCACGTTCCCACCCAGGGTCACGTTCCCACCCAGGGTCACAGCCCCTGGCTTCCCACCTTAAGGCTTGAGTCACACCTCCTGAGCACTTTCTCCAGCCTCGAGGGGGCCAGGCTGGAGATACAAGAAAGCCAGGACCTGGATGGACCCTCCGCCCGCGTTGGGCAGCAGCTGAACAAGACCCCCAGCCTCCTGGAGCGGACACCCCAGAGGTGCACTCTGTATTCAGAGGGTCCCAGCGAGCTGAGCCCCTGCTGCCCGTGGCGGCCACCTGCTCGCCGACGGCCCCTCGCGGCTTCTGCACCCCCGCAGTGCATCCAGGGACCACCTCCCACATAAGCCCTTGGCACCCAAATCCTCATCTCAGTTCTGCTTCCAGGGACCAAGCCGAGGCAGCACCATTCACAAGAGTCACTGTGAGCCCCCAGATATGCCCAACAGACCCCCACAGGCTCTGAGTGGGGCCTCCACAACCTGCTCCAGGGGCTCCTGCAGAGACCCCCAGCCACGCCCAAAGCCTCAGCCCCTCAACAGGCCTAGGGAGGCAGCCGCCATCAGCGCTGAGCGCCCTTCCCCTGGGGCAGCCGCTCCCTCCAACCTGGTAGATAACAGAAGGGGTGGCGTTACTCAGGTGCGGGCGAGGCCTATCCTCCTCCTACACCCCAAGGTCCGCTCGGTGCGGCTCACACCACCGGAGCCTGCGGTGACGGCAGCAGCTCCAAGTGCAAACCTCCCAGCTGAGCCCCGCCAACCCCACAGCTGGGAGAGAGGACGGCGAATTCTTGCTCTAAGTCACCAAGCGTGGAGGTGGGCTGACCAGCAGGAGATGACCCAAACACTGGTTTGACTTCCAGGGGACCCCAAACAAGCCCTCTAACCTACAGTGTTAGAAGCAAGGATGCCGGCTCCCTTTGTGGGTAAGGGTGGGTGGGTGGGGCCGGGGAGGGGGCTTCCGGGTGCCGGCATCGCTCTGTTCTCAGCAGCGGGGTGCTGCTGAGAACTCCCTGAGCTGCACACTGGGCTCTGTCCACTCTTCCGCAAACGTGTCCCAACTCAGGACAAAGTCTGCGGCACCAGAAAGAGCAAGGGGAGGCTCGGGGCCAAGTCCCCTCTGCTGCCCCGGCAGCCAGGTCCTGTGCGCTAGAGCGGCCCTGGAGGCCATGCCCGTCCTTCGGACCTTCTCGAAATTGCCATTCTGTCTCTTACTACTCCTTGTTCATCCTGTTGACCCTAGGCCTCCTACTTCTCAGAAAGGCTTGAGATGACTTACAATTAGAAACAAAACAAAAGAGCAGACAAAGTAAAAAGCAGCTGAAACAAGACAAGAAATCAGGAACCTTGTGCCCTGGGTTGAAAAGTGGCCCCCGCCAAAATTCCTGTCTACCCCGAACCTCAGAATGTAAGAAACAGGGTCTTTGAAGATGTAATCAGTTGTTGAAATGAGGTCATACTGGATTAGGGTATGCCCAATGGTCAGTGTCCTTATCAGGCCACACAAAGACACAGACATTCAGGGAAGAAGCCACGTGATGACAGAGCAGAGATTGGGGTGATGCAGCTGCAGGCCAAGCTGGCGGCCGCAACTGGAAGCCACAAGAGGCAGGAAGGATCTTCCTCCAGAGGAGTGTGGCCCTGTCAACACCTTGGTTTTGAACTCTGGCCTCTACAACTGTGAGAGGATAAATTTCTGTTGTTTTAAGCCACCCAGTTTGTGGTCATTTGTTACTGCAGTCCCAGGAAACCAGCACCCGGGGTGGACAAGGAGGGAGCCAGGGCCGGGAGGCCCAGGAGCCATGGCCCCGAGGGACCAGCAGCAACGGCAATCCCATCGCAATACTCACTGGTGGTGCTTCCGGACATCTGGATGATGCACTTGGAGTCGCGGCTCATTTCCCGGGAATTGAAGGGGCGGACGCGCACCGCCACCTTCACCGAGGCCCCAGCCATCTCTGCGGCCTTTGTGGGTCACTCCGAGTAGCGGCAGGAGCCCCAGCAGGCACAGGAGACACCTTGGGAAAAAGGGAGACGTGAGTTAGAAACAATACCCAAAAAGGCAGAACAGATGTTTCTGGCTGGCAATGACAGGGGCTAAATGACACCTGCTCGGATAACCAGTCCGCAAGGAAGAGGAACGGAGCAGGGCAGCTGCAGGTGAGAAATGCCACGAGTTTTGGGAAAGAAAGCCAATGGGATGAGAGGAGCCTAGGAAAGCTGGAACCTAACAAGAAACAGCCAATTCACTCCCTGGGACCCGGAAAGACTCCAGGTGCCTCTGAAGGTCAGAGGCTGTGTGGGACTGAAAACATGTGTTTGTGGAAAGTTAGCAGAGGGAGCGTCAGGCCATGTCATGGGTTAAATTGTATCCCTTGAAAATTCACATGCTGAGTCCTAAACCCCGGGACCTCAGAACGTGACCTTATTTGGAGACAGGGTCCTGGCACTGTAGCTGGTTAAGATGAGGTCCCACTGGAGTGAGGTGGGCCCTGCCCAGGGTGGCCAGTGTCCTTATAAAAGGAGATGCGCACAGGGAGAGTACCACGTGAAGACAAAGACAGAGGTCTACAAGCCAAGGACTGGGGGTAAACTGCCGAAAGGCAGGAGAGAGGCAGGCAGTGGTTCTCCCGCATGGCCTCAGAGGGAACCACCCTGCAGACCTGGGACTTCCAGCCTCCACACTGTGAGACAAGACATTTCTGTTGTCTAAGCCCTCAGTCTGTGGTACTTTGTTACGGCAGCCCCAGCAGAGTAATGAAGACCCCGAGACCACCTACCCCACCTAGTGAACATCCAGGACCTGCCCCCTGCCCCATGCCACTGTCAGGCAGGAGGCCAGAGGCTACCCTCTGGGAGAGTGAGGCTCGGTCCAGCCTGGAGTTCTGAGGACCAGCTGAAGGTGGGTGTGAAAAGCCCAGTGAAGATGCCCAGTAGTGGGACCCCAGCCTCCAACTCCTGCTGCAGGGCCCCCACCTGCTGGCTGCCAGGGAAGAGGGCAGGGTTCTCTGCTGGGGAAACTGAACAGGACCACACCCTCTAGCAAGCAATACAGAGACTAAAACAAATAGAAAAGGAACACAACAGAAAGAGACAAAGCGGGAAGAGAAGAAAAAAAATGTTTAAATACCTTGTAATTAATACCCTCAGAAAGAAAATTTACTCACCCATGAGCAAGTGAAGGATGCTTTTTTTAAAAGGACCATTTAATGAATAAGAAAGAGTCCTTGGAAATTAAGACTATGAAAACAGAACCTTCAAAAGTAAATAAAAAGGTTGGAAATACAATTAAGTAATTTTCTGTGTGAGGAGAGAAATAAAATTTGGGGATCAATGAAAAGAAACTATTAAAGAAAGAATTCAAGAAAACTTCCCAGCACAGCCAGTCAAGAGTTTCCAAGTTCAAAGGGTCTACCTACCCCACCTGCTATAAAAAGTCAGAAACCACAGCAAACTGTGAAATTTCAGAACCTCAGGGCTAAAAGGAAGATTCCAGAAGCTTCCAGAGAGAAAGGATGGAGACTCAGAATGGTATCAGCATCTCATGGATACCAGATGAAGAAACACTTCCAAATTGCGGAGGAACGGCGACTTTCAGCCTAGAACTCTGAGCTCAGCCACACCACAACCGGGAGGGAGGGTGAGAGGAAGACCCAGGAAGACTGTGCAGGAGGCTAGAACCTGAGCTCCAGCAGGTAGCTGGTGGGGCAGATGTGGGTGCGGGCCCAGCCCGGAGGATGGTGAAGGGGTCCCAGCAGGACCCTGGGGCTGCCTCGAGGGGGCGACGCCCCTCATTGGGGGGCAATGGAGGGGAAGCAGCCGGGGAGAAGACCGGGCTGCGAGGCGGGAGGTGGTCCCCCCACGTGGAGAAGCATCCGTCAGAGAGTTTGATGAGAGATCAGTGATGACCCCAGGCATTATGTCATCACTTATTCCTGACACAATGTTCTTCAAAGAAAGAAAATATAAGCAATATATGCACTCCTGAGAGCAGCAGGAAAGAATGTTCACTAGTTCTGCTGGTGTAAACACAAAACACTAATCAACACACAGGAAACACAGCAGGAAGACCGGGAGAGGTGTTGCATGTGGCGGGGTCGTTAGCAGTGCGAAGGGGCAGAAAAGCTGACTCTGTCCCAGTGGGATCTAAACGGATCAGAGAAAACCAAACACGGACTGGGGAGGGTGAGGCCCGGGCGGGGCTGCTTCTCCCGGGGAGACTCGCAGCCCTGACGGACCTCGATGCCACGTCTCCATGTGTTACTTTGGCAGAATTTTAAGAACAAACAAAAGGGAAAAGCCAAGGGGGAACCCACGGCGCGGCCAGGCTCGGGGCAAATGCTTGAGGAAGGAGGGCGAGGGCGCGGCCGCTGTCGGCCACCACGGAGTGAGCCTCTGCCCGCGGCTGCCACTCCCTGGGCCTGCTTGGCCACCACCCGGGGGTGAATGTGAAGCTGACCCTCACGTCCACTTGAAGGTCACACTCACACGGAGGAGGCCCCCCCCCCACCCCCCGAGGACGCAGGCCCCGGGCAGGCTCCAGGCCAGGTCTGTGCCGGCTCGAGAGGACTGTCCCTCCCTGGGCTGGAAGCCCACGGGCCCGAGATGAATGGACAGAGCAGTGCCCACGAGACTCGGATGAGCCGGGAGGGGGGGCAGGGCAGGAGGGGGTTGGTTTCCCTGGGGTGGAGCAGGGGAGTATCCAGGCCAAGGAAGTGGGGACTCAGGCAGCAAGGCCTGCGTCTGGCAAGGGGGCGCCCACATGACACCCCATCCTCCCCTTTAGAGGGGCGGCCCCTGGGCACCCACCTGCCTACCCTACGCGCAGGGCAGCTGCTGGACTCCCAGGAGAGGGAACCCTGGGGAGAGGGGCAGGCCGAGGTGGCAGGCCCCCTCCCGCCTTGGGGCAGGGCCTGGGGCACAGGGCACCCGCCTCTCCCAGCTGGCTCCAGGCTGGCCCCGGAGTCCAGCAAGGACAGTAAGCTCCACCCAGTACGGCGGGCAGTGGTCCACCCCCCCGCGTGTCAAGATCAGGGCAGGGGTATGTCCAGGGGCAGCGGCCTGAGGGGCCCAGGAGGGCCAGGGGGAGGGGAGGCGTGGCGAGGTGCCACCCGTGGCTCCAAGGCAAGGACACACGGGGGCTGAGTGTCCCTGTGGGCAGCAGCCCAGCCCAGTCACAGGCAAGGGGACAGTCCATAACGCGGGGGCACACAGAGCCTCAACCCTCACCTGGCAGAAAGGTAAAATCCATGGGAATCGAAAAGGCTTGGAAAATCTTGTTTCCGGATGACCAAGAAGGACCTACTGTAGAGCACAGGGAACTCTGCTCGATGTTATGTGGCAGCCTGGATGGAGGGGAGTCTGGGGGAGAATGGATACATGTATATGTATGGCTGGGTCCATGTGCACGTGAAACTATCACAACACTGTTCATCGGCTATACTCCAATATAAAATAAAAATTAAAAAAAAAAAAAGTAAAAGAAAATCTTGTTTCCACCAAAGCTGCCGCCGCTGAAGACCAGGTGATATGTTGCCTGAGCTGCCATGGCCGACCTACAACCCGTGACCTAGGAGGCTGAGCCCGCCCTGCCCTGCAGGCGGCCCGCAGCCCCGAACCACACAGCTGGGTGGGGTCTGCTGAGAGGCCCCTTCCTGTGTTCAGGCTCCTGTCCCCGCGGGGCCACTGCGGGGCCCTGCCTATCAAGGGAAGGTTTTAACGTCCTAGGATCAGAGCGCTCCTCAAGCCCTCGTGTCCACAGAAAAACACCGTCATGTGTGTCCCGAGGCTCGGCCTCTGCAGAGCTGTTTCCACTCCTCCCCGAGCACCTCGAGCCCCAACGGTGCCCCCGCCCCAGGCAGGGCCGCAGCGGCTCCCAAGCAAGGCCGGTACCCAACGGCCGTGGCCCAGGCAGCCTCCGTGGCATGGAAGGAAGAGGGTCAGGCAGCCCCGGGCTGAGGGCTGTCAGGGACCACGTGGAGCCAGTCCCACAGGGGCTCAGCCGGGCCCGGAACCGCCCTGTAACTCCCTCTCCTGAGCCCCAGCCCAGCCGTCCAGCCCCGCCGGAGACCCAGAGCGCGTGCCCTCCCCTGCGACAAGGGGCAGTGACCAGACGGGCTCTCTGCGAAGGGAAACATGACCTTGGCACAGCCGGGCCTTTAAATCACCAACGCGTCAAGGACGTTTGCAGTAGAATGTCCATGCGCACCGTCCCCCTGGGGTCTAGCTGGCGGCCACAACTTGATATGGTTTCCAAGCCATCAGGAAAAGGGATGATTTATTCAGCAAACCAAAAGGATAGGGCAGACAGCCCTAACCAATGGGACAGAAGTCTACACAACGTCCCCCTGTCCTAACTCACGCCGGATCCCGGGGTCCGAGTCCTGAGACCACACCCAGGTCACCTTGAGGGGAGCAAACCGTGTCACAGAGACTCGGGTGCAAGCCTGGGGTCAGGGGACCAGTCCTGGTCCTGCCTTTATCTCAGCTGTATGACCCAGCCCTTGGGCCTCGGTTTACCCATCTGCAAAATGACAGGGTTGAGGAGGTTGGTCCCAAAGTGATTTCGCCTCTGGGGTCCTGGGCCTCTGGGGAATGTCTGCAGCCTCTGCAAACTGTGACGCTGCCTTCCCCGGGGCTGCAGGGCACCGGCCAATGCCACAGCTGCTCACCCACGGGGACTCGGGGCTGAGGAGGGGCTCCTGGGAACAGGGAGGGGGACAGGCTCAGGGCAGAGAGCTGTTGGTCACAGGAAACAGAATTCAGCCAGGAGCTCTCAGGGCTTCCCCCTACCGTTGTCTAAAATGAACTTGGATGTCGGTTAAGTGGTGAGCCCCCTGTCACCAGAGGCATCCAAGTAGAGCAGAGGCTGGGGGGAGACTCTCCCACACTGAGGTTCCATGACATCTCCCCTTCTGAACAGGGAATCTTCTGCCTCAGTCTCCCTGCCTGTAATTGACACCCTCAGGAGGATCTGGCCAAAAGACCCCCTTCTAGAATGGGGCAGGGACCTCTGTGCATGGACCCCAGGACCAAGAGCAGGAGGGGCCTGCAGAGTCCCTGGGGCCCCTCTCTCTACAGATGGGGGAGGGCATGGCCAGGGCGGAGGTCAATGCTGTAAAGCCCCAGGGCCAGCTCCTAGGCTCCCCAGAACTCCCCAGAGCAGGCTGGGCACGGAGCAGGACCGTCCCCTCAGGCAACACAGCTCTTCCAGAGGCTACAGGGAGAGAGGGAAGTGCCAGACCAACCAACGACTGAGGGCCAACGGGTTCAGGACACGAGCAAAAGCCCAGGTGGGTGGGGGCAGAATTCAGGGGCTGCAATCATGCCCAGCTCCACCCCACAGCCCCTCACAGTCACGAGTGCGCCCTCATCTACACACCACGAATGTTTTCTCCAACAGTGTTTCACCTTCTTACATCCATGAATGACCATCCAGGGTGGGGTGGAGGACGTACCTCTCTGAGCATCCATGTTTCCTTATGCGGGAAAATCTCTGCCCTTTCGAAACTGAAAAAAGCCTTAGGACATTCTGGCTGGAGTGGGAAGAGCAGGAACAAGGTCAGGAATTCTTGGTGAGAACGCAAACTGGGGTGAGGTTTCCAGCAAGCCTTTAGCAACAGGCCTTATGCCTTAAAAATAAAGGCCGTATCCTTTGAATAGGTGATTCCCAAGTGCCGAAATAGGTAATAATTAGAAACGAAGACAATATTTATGAAAGATGTTCAATTTGACATTGCAAAATTTTCAGTTCTCCTCAGATTCAGCTATATTAATTCAGTGCAATTCCAGTAAGCAAAATATTCCAACAGGATTTTCAGTGGAATTTGGCAAGTATTTGGAAGAGAGTTTTGAAAAATAAGAACAAAGAGGGGGTGCATCCCCTACCAGCTATCATATTTACTCTAAAGCTACAATAATTTACAAAGTCTAGTAGTGACACCAGAACAGAGAGATCAGTGGAAAAGATGAAGCTTGGCCACAGACACACACACACACACACACACACACAGACAAATCCAGCAGATGATAAAGCAGCATTGCAGGGATTGGGTAAGACTGGTATCGGACAATTGGCTATCCCATGTTGAAAAATAGAGCTAGAACTTTATCTTGGAATGTGTTACAAGAACATATAGGAGACTCTGCTTATGGCTCTGGATAGAAACTCTGCATTGACACCAAGCATGAAAAACAAAGGAGGACTTGTGCGTCCAGATGGCAGAATGGCTGGCGGCAGAGGGTTGCTCCCTCCCCTCCGTGCACAACTAGAGGAGCTGCAGACAATTTTTAAATCTGTTTGAAGGTCTAAGAGCTACAGAAGCCACGCAGACAGGCAGGCCAAGATTCCAGAGATGGGGCTACTGGGGCAGGGGAGGACTTTCCCCAGCACTTTCTCCCTGAGTGTTTTGCATTCTGGTCACGGGCTCGAGGCTGGGAATCTAGAGTTTTCCCAGGCAGAAAGCCGTTGCTGAGGGATGGAGAACGTGCAGAGCTTTTTGGTCGAGAAAAACAAAACTTGAGAGGTCAAGATCCCAGGAGAAAGAAGCAGAGACTTAAGCTGAACAAATGGTCAGTTCTCCCCTTAAGACATCTGCCAAACTCCGAAGGCATGAGGGGCGGAAGTTTAAAACTCAAGTAGAAGCCTCTGGAAATCAAAGAGAAGTCTTCCACGGTCTCATGTGCCAAGGAGTCAGAGGTTAGAGTTCAGGGTCCACTGGGACGAGGGGCCACAGCAATCACGCCAGGGTCTTATTTGAAAGCCCTGAAAGGCACAGAATCTAAAAGCAGGGCAGAACCACACGTAGGCTACACCTTATCAAACTGCAGCCAGCCCTGACTCAGCTTGGTCTCTGACTGAATGAGGCATGACCTTCACTCCATCTGCCTGGAAGAGAAAATCTGAGCCATCTGGAGCCTCGAATATGCATTCAGAGGCAACATCTGAGACTAATCAAAACTCACAAGGCATGAAAAGAGACAGGGCTATATGACTCAAAACAAATTGGGAAAGAAAGGTAAAAAGAAAAAAAGAAACAAACCTACATATGATCCAAATCTAGGACTTATCAAACAAGGACTTTAAAATAATCATGACTGGGGCTTCCCTGGTGGCGCAGTGGTTGAGAATCTGCCTGCCAATGTAGGGGACACGGGTTCGAGCCCCGGTCTGGGAAGATCCCACATGCCGCGGAGCAACTAGGCCCATGAGCCACAATTACTGAGCCTGCGCGTCTGGAGCCTGTGCTCCGCAACAAGAGAGGCCGCGATAATGAGAAGCCCGCGCACCGCGATGAAGAGTGGCCCCCACTTGCCGCAACTAGAGAAAGCTCTCAAACAGAAATGAAGACCCAACACAGCCATAAATAAATAAATAAATAATTTTTAAAAATGCTAAATACGTATATATTTATAAAAAAAATAATCATGACTTATATGTTCAAAATAAGAGAGAAAAGGATGGAGAAAATAAATGGAAAATGGAGAATTTTGCAAGAGGATTTGAAACTATAAAAAAGAATCAAATGGAAATGTTAGAACTGAAAACACAATAACTGAAATTAAGAACTGAAGAGATTAGACACATCTGAAGACAGTGTTCATGAACTGGAGAACAGGTCAACAGAAAGTTAAAGACCAGAGAAAACAAAGAATGGAAAATGTAAAAATGAGAGTCAGAGAAATACAGGACACAGTGAAATGGTCGAACATGCATGTAACTGAAATCTAAAAGGAGAATAATGGAATAGGAGAGAAGCAATACTTTAAAAGATAATGACCATTAATTGTCTAAAACTACTGAAGTATATACATCCATCCAGATTCAAGAAGCTCTGCAAACACAAAGAAAACTACACCAATGCACATCATAATAACACTGTCGAGCACCAAAGATGAAAAGAAAAATCTTAAAAGCTGGCAGGAAAATAAAAACCTTTAAAGGAACAAGAATAAGATTGACAATTGAGGACTTCCCTGGTGGCACAGTGGTTAAGAATCCGCCTGCCAATGCAGGGGACACGGGTTTGAGCCCTGGTCTGGGAAGATCCCACATGCTGTGGAGCAACTAAGCCTGTGCACCACAACTACTGAGCCTGTGCTCTAGAGCCCGCAAACCACAACTACTGAGCCCATGCACCACAACTACTGAAGCCTGCGTGCCTAGAGCCTGTGCTCCGCAACAAGAGAAGCCACCGCAATGAGAAGCCTGCACACCACAAGGAAGAGCAGCCCCCGCTCACCACAACTAGAGAAAGCCCGTGTGCAGCAACTGAAGACCCAATGCAGCCAAAAATAAAATAAATAAATGTATATTAAAAAAAAAAGATTGACAATTGACTTCTCAACAGAAATGATGGAAGCCAAAAGATACATTCTAAGGTTTCAAAGTTAAGTAGAAAAGTAATCATTTATATTAGACTGTCAAGGATACTTGTTTCAATTGCTAGGGTAACCATCAAAACAGCAGAGAAAGAATGTATAACTAACAGGTTAATAGCAAGATAAACAGAAAAAATTTAAATATTTTTATTAATCCAATAGAAGGCAATAAAGGAGGAAAAACAGAACAAAAAAAAATGTCAAATGGAAAATGAAGATTTAAGACCCTAGATAAAAGCTCAAGTCAATTAGTACGGACCATTACTCCAAGTCAAATGTTACAGTTGTCAGAACAGATTTTTTTTTAAAGTTATAGTCTGTTGACAAGAGACATCTTTAAATAAAAAGACACAGAGAGGCTGAAAATAAAAAGATAAAATTTTTTGGTTTTCCTATTCTTTTTTTTTTTGAAGTGGACCATTTTCAAAGTCTTTATTGAATTTGTTACAATATTGCTTCTGTTTTATGTTTTTTGTTTTATTGTCTTTATTGGCCACGAGGCATGTGGGATCTTAGCTCCCCGACCAGGGATCGAACCTACACCCCTTGCATTGGAAGGCGAAGTCTTAACTACTGGACTGCTAGGGAAGTCCCCGGTTTGCCTATTCTATCAGCTACTGAAAAGGAAAAATGTCTATCATGCACATTCTTTTAAAGCGCCCATGAAACATTTACTAAAATTAGCCATATGCTGGTCATAAAGTAAACGCTAACGAATTTCAATTTAAAATTAAATTCATTACATTCATAAAATTAAATTCATATGTTCTCTGACCACAGTAGAATTAGGCTATACATCAATACCAAACAAAAAAGCAATAAAAAACCTACAACCAGGACTTCCCTGGTGGCACAGTGGTTAAGAATCCGCCTGCCAATGCAGGGGACACGGGTTCGAGCCCTGGTCTGGGAAGATGCCACATGCCGTGGAGCAACTAAGCCCGTGCGCCACAACTACTGAGCCTGCGCTCTAGAGCCCGCGATCCACAACTACTGAGCCCGCGTGCCACAACTACTGAAGCCTGCGCACCCTAGAGCCCGTGCTCCGCAACAAGAGAAGCCACCGCAATGAGAAGCCCGCACACCGCAACGAAGAGTAGCCCCCGCTCGCTGCATCTAGAGAAAGCCCGCGCGCAGCAACGAAGACCCAACACAGCCAAAAATAAATTAATTAATTTTAAAAAACCCCAAAAACCCTACAACCTCTCGACTGTTTGGACATAAAGCAATACAATTCTAAATAACCTATGGGTCAAAGGAAAAAAAACTCATTGACTATTAGAAAATATTTTGAACTGAATAATGATGATACAACATATCAAAGCTGTGGAGTGCAGTTCGCGCACAACTCACGAGGAAATGTATAGCTTTAAGTCATGGGGGTCGAGGTGGGGAGTCCTTCACAGCAGTCCCAGGTCGATCCAGAACCCACCGTCCCCAGGGAGCCATGGGTTTGCCAGGCGGACCTTCGGGACTTGAAGGTTTGCCTTGAGAAGGACCCGGTGCACGTGAACCAGCAGCTGAGGCTCTGCTAGAGCAGGATTGTCCTCTTGTTCACCCCTTAACCCTGGCGCCGGCAGGAGATGCCTGGAGATGTCAGGGAGGAGGGTGGACGTGAGCATTTGAGGAGGCGTCAGGGCAGGAAAAGTGCATCAGTCGCTTGTGAGCACTGACTCTCTAAGTCATGGAGATGGACGAGATCAAGGAGGGAGAAGGGTTAGAAAGGAAGAAAGAAATGCGGAAGGAGCAGGTGGGGAGAAGTCTCAGGAATCTAGCTACTTCTCTAGCAGACTTTGGACCCGTCTGCCCAGGGCAGCTGGGGGCCCAGTTCCTGAGCCTTGTGAGGACGTCCGCCCGCTGCTTCCCAATTTCCCTCCGTGCCTTTGGCTTTCCTGGACCTGCTGTCAGTTACCACATGGGTTCTGCTTTTCATTTTCCCAAATGTGGGTGCTGAGCCTTGTCTTCTGTTTTTTTATCCTTATGGAAGCATTTAGGTCTTTCTTTAGTTTACCTCTACTGTTATTTCAGTGGCATTTAAGGAGGGAGAGAAGATAAATTAGAAATGATGAACCAAATACTAAATTCTATATAATTCTATTTATGTAACTTCTGAAACAGGCCAAAAATGAGCAGAATAGCACATTATTTAGCAATCTAGAGCTAAATAACAACAGTAACAACAACAAAAAAGTAACAACAAACAGCTAAAGGGAGTTGAAAGAGGTTGCGGATAGAGAGCAAAACCTGCTGATTTCTAAATGATACATTTCTGTAGATACATTCGACTCTTCTAAATAATGCTCATATTTTACCTAAAAAGAATTATTTTTAAAATAATTACCAAACGGTTCAGGGAAAGAGGGAGAGAGAAAGCTAGCTCACTTTCGGTTGACAAGCGCTGGTGTGCATGAACACAAAAATCAGTTTTGCTCATTAAAATTAATATTTCAAGACTGATGGGGGGAGAAAGGTGATTGACAGACTCCCATTTCTGGCAATATGATGGATGAGATACCCTCCCATTAGAAATCACCTAGAAATTTGGGATAGATAACAAGCATCAGAATAAAAGAGGAGGGCTTCCCTGGTGACGCAGTGGTTGAGAATCTGCCTGCCAATGCAGGGGACACGGGTTCGAGCCCTGGTCTGGGAAGATCCCACATGCCGCGGAGCAACTGGGCCCATGAGCCACAATTACTGAGCCTGCGCGTCTGGAGCCTGTGCTCCGCAACAAGAGAGGCCGCGACAGTAAGAGGCCTACGCACCGTGATGAAGAGTGGCCCCCACTTACGGCAACTGGAGAGAGCCCTAGCACAGAAGCAAAGACCCAACATAGCAATCAATCAATCAATAAATAAAGGAGTTCCTTTAAAAAAAAGAATAAAAGAGGAGAATTCTGGAAAAGGGGGGAAAAGAGGAAGGAGGAGCTGAAATGAAAGTGGGGAGCCCATCCCACAAGCCCACCCAGAAGGAAGCTGCAGGCGTTTGCTGATGCCAGAAACGCAGAGAATTGGGTTTCACCTGCTGAGTGGGGGGATGGGAGACACAGCCTCAAACACAGGCAGTCGGGACTGGAACCAAATATCACAGAAAGTTGGATCCTGCAAAGTCACAGCCCCCGTGCAGTGGAAGGCTGGGGAAAGCCATCTGCCGTCAGAGGGATGTGGGCATTGGTCTGAATGATTCTCAGCTCCATGTGGTGAACAAGCCAGTGCTTCTGAGAATCTGAGGCCACAGATCTGACCTCATGCAGGTTTGGGTCTAAAATTCACCTGCACGATCAGGGAAGCCCAAGGTTGAGAAATTAGCTCAGAGTAGGTCTCGGGTGTTTGCACCCAAAGCACCTCACAAAGGCAGACACAAATCCTCCTTGGAAATAGCTTCCTACCCTTGGGGTCCCAGTATTCCCGGAGATGAAGATCAGTCACATAGGAGCTGATGGTGAAATATTACCCAACACAAGAGATGAAATTCACCACGAGAATCAGGAAAAAAAAAAAGGAAAAGAAAACCAGAATTAGATCCTCAAGGACCTCAGATGTTACAATTGTCACATACAGATTATAAAATAAGTGCACTTAAAATGTTTACAGGGGCTTCCCTGGTGACGCAGTGGTTAAGAATCTGCCTGGCAATGCAGGGGACACGGGTTTGAGCCCTGGTCTGGGAAGATCCCACATGCCGCGGAGCAACTAAGCCCGTGAGCCACAACTACTGAGCCTGCGTGTCTGGAGCCTGTGCTCCGAAACGGGAGAGGCCGTGACAATGAGAGGCCCGCGCACCGCGATGAAGAGTGGCCCCTGCTCGCCGCAACTGGAGAAAACCCTCGCACAGAAACGAAGACCCAACACAGCCAAAAAATATATATATATAAATAAATAAATTTATTTTAAAAAAATGTTTACAGAAATAAGCAGGAATGGGAAATAATGCAGTAAAATATGAGGGAAAAACCATGCAGAACTTTTAGATTTAAAAATGTAATCCTTTAAATTTTAAAACTTAGCAGACACATTAATCAGCAAATTAAATGGAGCTGAACAGAGAATTAATGAACTGGAAGATATGTCAGAAAAAATTACCCAGAATGGCCCCAGAGAGACGAAATGATGAAACCATAAAACAAAGGTTAGGAGTCATGCAACATGGAATAATTCATTAATTTACCATGGCAGTTTTAACACACCTCTCACTAACTGACAGATCAAGCCGACATGTAATTAATAAGTATGTAGAAGATTTGAACAACATAATTATCATGAACTAATGAACATATGTGCTCCCTTGCCCTCAAAATTTAGAGAAACACACACTTTTCTAACACATAGGGAACATTTTCAATATTTTACCTTGTAGTAGGCCATAAAGAAACTCCTAATAAATTTCAAAGACTCTGTAATGATCATGTAATGTGAACACAATTAATTGTGTTCATGTAATTAAATGATCATGTAATTTGAACACAAATAAATTAAAAATCAATAAAAGATCACTAAAACCCATATGTTTAGAAATTTTAAAAAATAAACTGCTAAATAACCAACACACAAAAAACAAAAAATCACTATAGAGTTATAAATAAACTTAGTAGTAAATGATCATGCAAATACTACCAGCAACATTTACAGCACTTCCACATCCAGCCATGAAGGAGTTACAAGGACCATACTTAACCTCCCACTGTAAACAACAACTAGCAAACTGGACAAAATAGATGAAAATGACTGTTTTCAGACATGGCACAAAAGGCACTGAGAGAAGGGAAACATATGAGTCTCCCTTCCCTCCAATCACTCCACATCTTCCCAGAGGCAATTTACAGACCTCACGCACTGGGAGGTGGGACCCAAACAGCTCAGCAACTCTGATGAGTTGGGGAGATGGAAGTCAGAGTTTGGGTAGGTTGCAGCTGCTGGAATCTGTGGGTCAGAGTTCTGGAAAGGAAACAGTTGCTCAGTAACAGAGCTCCAGAAATCTGCATAGGGATACCCTGGCATCTTTGTAGACTCCTAGCCCATGCCCATGGACTGGACAAAGAAGACTGAAGACTGAAGAATTCCCAAAGCTACACAAAGTCAGAAGGCATCTGTGCTTCCACCAGCCAGAATACAGTTCTCTTGATCCCTCCACCCCAGGCCCCCAGACATTCAGTAGAGACCCCAAAGAAATCATACTTTAGTGTGGGCTTAACTATTCCCAAAGTGTAATCTACCCTAGAGCAACTCTAAAAAAGCTTAAAATCAGGCCTTGAAGGATCAAATAAGTCCTCAAGTAATTTAACTGCCTGCCAAAACAAAGCCCAACATTCTTTACAGGAAGAAAGCACAATTCAGATGCTCCACAATGTAGAAATGTCTAGAATTCAATTTTAAAAATTACTACACATGCCAAGAAGCCAGAAAAGATGACCTATAACCAGGAGAAAAATTTGTCAGTAGGAACTTGAATTTTCCTACAATCATTAAATAAATTGATTCAATAGTTTAAAATATTAACCACGAAAAAAGTAGAAGACTTAGATACTTTTTATGAGTTCTACCATATATACAAAAAAACAGATATTTCCAATCTTATACAAACTTTTTAAGAGAACAGGAAAAAGAGAGGGAAACAGAAGGAGAAAGATTATATCCCCAACTCATTCACTGAGGCTAATATGACCTTGGCATCAAATTAGACAAAGAACATTTGAGAAATAACCAATTTCACTGATGAACATAGATAGAAAAGTTCAAAATATTAGCAAGACAGTCCAGCAGAAAATAAAAAAGATAATGTAGTAGGTTTATTTCAGGAATACCAGTATGGTAATATAATGCATGGTTTAACATTAGGGTATCTATTAATACAATTCACCACATATCAGATTAAAGGAGAAAAAGGCCAAATGAGGTCCTCCATAGATACTGAAGAAGCATTCAGTCATTTTCAAAATCCATTTGTGATAAAACTCTTGGCAATAGGAGGATAAAACTTCTTTAATCTCATAATAGGTATCTAGTAAAAATCTACCCAAATACCACACTTAATGGTGAAATAGTAGGAACATTTCCTTTAAATTCAGGAACAAGTTCCAGATGCCTGCTGTCACCACTTGTATTTAACACTGTAGCAAAGGTTCTTGCCAGAGTGATAAGGCAAGACAAAGGAATAACATCGGCAAAATATGGGTTGGAAAAGAATAAAACAAATTGTCATTATTTGCAGACTATTTGCTTATCTACACAGGAATCAAGAGGATCCAGAGACATATTATTTGAATTAGTGGGAAGGGTCAGCAAAGTTGCTAGGAACCAACCACGTGAGTATGCACTAGAGACAAGAGTTTTAAAATATTTTTAAGGTGGCATTTAAAAAATAACCAAAAATATAAAGTACCTTCATAGAAATAAATGTCACAAAGGATACATACAACTTTTATGAAGAAAACTTTTAAACTTTACAAAAACATTATAGAAAATCTAAATAAATGAAGAACAACAACCTGTTCATGAAAATGAAATTTAAATGTCTTAAAAATGTTTATTTTCACCCAAATGAATCAAAACATTCAATGTAATTTCAAATGAAATCACAAACAAGTCTTTTTGTGAAACTGGACAGATTGCTTCTAAAAATTTATATGGCATAAGATACTATAAATATCAATAACAAGCTTGAAGAAACACAAGAGGTAGAAGGCAACTGGCCCCACCAATAACAAGACTTAATATAAAGCTGTAGTAATTAAGACAAGGTGGTTGGGACAAGTAAGTCATCACCATTGTAACAGAAGGGACCCCAGAAACAGATCTGCACACACAGCCCTTCTGACATCTGACAAGGAGGCTTTACAGGCTGATGAGAAGAGAAAGGGGTGCTGAACCAGTGATGCTGAGAAAACAGGTGTCATGGACTGAATGTCCGTGTCCTCCCCAAATTCCTATGTTGAAACCCTACCCTCCAGTGTGATGGTGTTAGGAGGCGGGGCATTTGGGAGGTTATAGGTCATGAGGATGGAGCCTCATGAATGGGATTAGCGCCCTTATAAAGGTCCCAAGAGAACTTGCTCCTTGTCTCTGCTCTCAGCCACGTGAAAACACAGTGAGTCAGCCATCTGCAACCTAGAAGAAGGCTCTCACCAGAACCTGGCCATACTGGTACCGTGACCATGCTGCGCCCGGACCAAGCTCGTGCCCTGATCTTGTACTTCCAGCCTCAGAGCTGTGAGAATTAGTTTCTGTTGTTTTTAAGCCCCCCAGTCTGTGGTATTCTGTTATAGCAGACTAAGACAGACTAACACAACTGGCCAGTCATACAAAATTAGATCCCTTTTTATTCCAAAACAAATTCCATGCAGACTGAAGACCTAAATGTGAACAACAAAGTTTTGGAAGAAACCGAACACTGTTATCTCCATGCTCACCTTTAAGAAGGATTTCTAAGCCCATGGAAGACACCAAAAGGAAAAGTCCAGGCATCAAGATACCATTGAAAGGGTGAAGAGAAGCCCACCCACCTAGAGATGTCTGTAGCACATATGATCAACAAGGATTCATGTGCAGAACATATAAAGGACAGACAAAAATCAAAGAAAAGAGACACAAAAGAAAAAATGGGCAAAAAGATATGAACAGGCAAATTACAGGACAAGATACTGAACCACAATAGTAATTAACAAAGTGTTGTCTAAAACCATACCCGACAGATCACAACATTAAACCGTCTGACAACCCCAACTGTTATAAGGATATAGCAACAGGAACTTACAGATCACCTGGGAAAAGTTCATTGGTTCAACTGCTTTGAAAACAACACGGCAATTTTCTAGTAAGGCTGCAGACCACGTGGCCAGCAGCTGTGCAACTAGAGATGTTGTGCATGAGCCCAGGAGTTGGGAGGGAGGGAATGGAGACGCCTAAATGCCCCCCAGCTGGAGACCAGTCAGTCATACAAGAGCTCCATCCAGACATAAAAGTGAATGAAGCATCCTAGGGAATCTCACAAACATGGTTCAGGCAGCAACGTGCAGACAAGTGGACACGGTGAGATCAGCCAGTAAAGCCTCACACTCCTGGCAACACTACTGAGAGCCCAGGGGTAAGCAATGGAGTTCTGAGAATGCTGACGCCGAATTCAGGGTGGCGGGGAGACCCCTGGTCAGGGGTCCAACCGACTGGGGCCAAGGCCTCGACGTGGACCTCCAGGATGTCAGCAGCGCGGACGGACCTCTACACGCTTCAGTGGCCCCATGTGCAAAGCGGGTAAGACAGGCCCTCCCCCGACTCCATGAGGATTAGGGGAGCGGTCCTCTGTAGTACAATAGCGGGGCCTCCGGGGGCTCTAGGCTGAGGGCTCATGGACCCAGCGGTGGGCAGGAGTGGGCAGTGAGACTGAAGAGGGGGCCCTGGGTGCAAGTCTGCCTGTGGAACCACCACTTCGATGGTGAAACCCTCACCCCTTTCCCTGCCCCCTCTTCACAGAGGGCCGTGGCTTCCAAATCCTCAGACAAAAGGTAGGAGGCTCTTCCCTACAGAAATGGAAGAAAACACCAAGCAAGAGTGAGGTCCTCGATGTGGACGCTGGCCCCCTGCACTCTGGCGCTGGGGGCACAGCTTGGCATCCGGCTCCCACACCTTCGCCTAAAGCAAACCTGCCACTGGGCACCCCCCCACCCCACACTCGGCTCCAGTCGGAATCCCACCCAGATCGCAGGAACCCTTCCACTACCCAGCAGACCTCCCAACGTCTTCAAAGTGAAAGACCAGTAAACCAGCAGAAAACAAGCCCTGTGAGAAAGAGTTAAACCATAGGCAAAAACAAGCAAACCAACAAAAAGCCTTTATAAACTTACTCAGAATGTTTCAAGAAGATGCTACATTCTCAAAACAAGAACAGGATGCTAAGAAACGGGAACACTTAGACACAAGGAAGATGGTTCTTTTAGAGATAATCAGTGTAAATGCTGAAACACAAAACTTCCCCAAAGAACTCGAAAATGAAGTCCAAAACTTGTCCAGAAAATAGGACATAAACGAGGAGACAGAATGAGAGAAAAGGCCAGAACACAGAAGACCAATGCCTGAACTCAAGGAGGAAAACAGAAAAAATGAAAGGGAAGAAACACGAACAGATGAAAGAAAGAGCTTGTCTTCAGTTGAAAGGTCCCACTGAGCACCAATAAAAACATAAACCTACACGTAACCCAACTGCGTGGCTGGTCAGGAGTCCACGGATGAAGAAAGGATCCTAAAAGATTCCAGGGAGGAAAGTCAAGTTGCTGACAAAGATTTCTCATAGGTGACTGGATGCAGAAAGTGATGATGACAAAGGCTTCAGAGTGATTTACCAACAAAAAGTGCCCCCAGACAAAGCATCGACCCAGCGTGAGGACAGAGCAAAGACACTCTCAAGAAGCCAAGGACTCATCACCCTTTTTAGGATGTCACACAAGGATGTGCTTGAGCCAAACAAGACAGGAAACTAAGAAAGAAGCTGCTCCGGGGCCCAGAGAACAGAGAATCCAGCCCAGGGGATGCGGCGAGCAGCAGGAGGGAGGTGGCTTCCGGGGGTGCGAGTGCCAGGAAAGAGGGGACGCAGCAGAAGAGAGAAGGTGACTGAGAAGCTGGGGGAAGGTGAGGATGAAAGAAATGCATTCAGTTCAAGAAAGGGACAGCTGAGATCGCCCCTGATCTGGGCCTGGCCCACCGCATCACTGCTCGTCCTGGAGCTGCCACCCTCCTGGGCACGGCCTCGGCCGTGGTATAGCCCTGGCCCCAGAAGCGGGTGGAGAGTGAAGACCAGATGACACTAGCAGCTGAATGACCCTCTGCCCCAGCCCCATGATGGCCCCCCAGAAGCATGGTCCCCACTGACCCACAGGCCTTGGGCCTTGACGACCAAGCCCTGCCCCTCACCATCCTGGCTTGAGCTGATGACAGATGGGGAAGGAACCTGAGGGCCACCTGAGTGTTACTTGCAGGGCTGAGACTGGGGTGGGGGGCCAGGACTCCTGACACCCCTGAGGACAGGCCAGAGGCTGGGCTAGGGGCGGGGCCTGCAGGGAGCTGGGCCTACAGGAGCAGTTGGGGCGTTCCCACCCTTATCCCAGAGCTGCATTTCAGAAGCCCTGGCAGGCCCTGACGGAAACACAGAGACACACAGACAATCCCCGCCCCTGACAGAGAGGCAGCTGCTCGCCCTGGGGCCACAGGACATGAACTCCCTGGGCTAAAGCCACTGGCCCAACAAGGAACCGGCATTTACTGAGTGGCCACTGCGTGTAAGGCACTGTGCTGGCACGGGATGGGGTGGCAAAGGGGTGGGGTGCGGGGAGCAGAAAGTGCTAGAAGAGCAACGTTTTTGGAGTCAGAGGCAGCTGGGGTGGAATCCCAGGTCCTCTGTGACAAGTCACATGCTTTCTCAGGAGCCTCAGCCTCCAAATCTGAAAAATGGGGGCAATGCCACCTGCGTGTTGAGGTGTTGGGAGTGCGGACAAGGGGGCACACGGAGGTGTGCAATGCAGTCTGCCCCTAATCAGTGTTCACCTCCTCCTCACTGACCCCCAAACTACCTACGTGGGGTGGGGTGGCCCTCAGGGGTGCTTACGGCAGGCTTCAAGGTGCTGGCGGCACTGGAGCGGGGCTGGAACCTCACAGTGGGGGGTCATGTGGAGCGGGGCTGGAACCTCACAGTGGGGGGTCATGTGGAGCGCTCCAGGGGAGAGAGGACCAGGCGGGAACAAGCCGGGCGAGGGCTGCAGAATCTGTGTGTGTGAGTGTGTGTGGGAGCGTGTGTGTGAATGGGTGTGTGTGTGTGTGTGTGTGAATGTGTGATTGTGAACGTGTGTGTGTATGTGAGTGTGAGAGCGTGTGTGTGAATGTGTGAGTGTGTGAATGTGAGTGTGATTGTGAATGTGTGTGTGAATGTGAGTGTGTGTGAGAGCGTGTGTGTGAATGTGTGAATGTGTGAGTGGGTGTGAATGTGTGTGTGTGATTGTGAATGTGTGTGTGTGTGAATGTGTGAGTGTGTGTGTCTGCGTGTGTCTGTGTGAGTGTGTAGCCGAGTAGCGGCTCCAGTCAGCCCAAGGGCCAAGTGGGGAAGGGTGAGGAGTGAGATCAGGAGGCCAGGGCTGGGGGGTCCTGGCTTGTCCTCCCCAGACCCCAGGGAGCCCTGAAACCCAGGTAGAGGGAGGGACAGGGGGGGCATTTCCCCACCCCGGGGCTCCTGAGCGGGGGATGAGGCGGGGGCGGGGGAACCAGGGCTCAGCCGGCCCAGACACAAGGACAGGATTAGGAGATTATATCCAGCAGAGGCATTAGAGAGGCAGCAGGCAGAAGCGAGGCCCAGCCTCCCAGGCGGTGTGTCCTTCCCGATCCCAGGGGTGACACCTAGGAGGCTGCAAGGGGAGTGGCTTCCGGCAAGCAGGGGGGCAGCTGGGAGGGAGCAGTCTCAGGGTGGTGTGTGTCGGGGGAGGGCAAAGCCCGCAGGAGGGGCTGGGAAAAAAACCCAGAGGGGTCAGGAGGCTCAGCCTCAGCTGACCTTGACCGTACCCTCCACCCTTCCAACGTCTCCATTACTCTGGGCTGGGGCGCTGGGGGAGCCTGGGGTCAGCCAGCGCCCCTCGGCCCGAAGCCAGGACCCCGGTGGTGCTCAGCAAACCTGCTAGAACAGGTGGGATGGTGAAGCACACCTGCCATCAACCCCATCCCCGCCCCCTGCCCTGGGCCTGCCTGTGCAGGGTGAGGCCAGGTGGGGAGAGTTCCATCAGCTAACTGGACAGAACAGAGTACCGAGCAGGCCCAGCAGCCTGGCGGTGCCCCTGGGCACCCTGGCAGAGCCGAGAGGTTTGGGGGAGGGCATGGTCCAGCCCCTCCAGCACTCTCAGAGGTGCTCCAGGGTATGGGCAGGGGAGTGGCACACCTGGGTAGGGGTGGTGAGCCCGGTCCTTTGGGCCTAAGAACACTGAACGGGGAGTGCTCTAGGGAGCACGTGGGACTGGGCAGGAGGGCAGTCACGCACTCGTCCTGGGGGTCACTCGCTGCGGAGTGACCCCTGGCCAGCCACTCTCCATCCCAGGGGGGCAGCCCAGGCCGCTCCAGACTCAGGAGGGTCTCAGGTCTGAAGGGCTTGGCAGGCCTGAGCACAGGCCCTGGTCAGTCAATCCTAAAGTCCAGGGTGGGGTTCCCGGTGCTGGTAACCCTTCCACGGGCCCCAATCCTGTGATAGCCGGACCCCATGAGAATGTCCCCCCACCCTGCCACGCCCAGCTCACCCAACCTGGCTGGCCTATTTGAGCTGAACGGGCCTATGAACACTGCCCCACCCCTTCCGGGCCTTCTCCTGAGGCTACGCCCCCCATCTCCACCTCCCACCCATGTCTGTCCCCCCACTCCCGGTCCCTCCCCCAACCCCATCCCACCCTCCACAGAGCCCATGGGAGGACTTCCCTGCTCTGCGTCCAAAGGACGTGGTCAGCCCTGGGTCAGCAGTGGTGACACCAGGGGGACTGAAGGGGGACAAGGCTGGGTGGCTGGGCCCCCTGCGCCCAGTGAGTCTGGGTGTGAATCCCGGCTGCGCACCACCTCCGGGCTTTAGGCACAGCCTCAGCTTCCACCCGGCCGTGGCTGGCCCATCGGGAGGCCCCAGGACGGGCGGTCTATGGGCCACTCCAGCGGGGGCAGGCGGAAGGGAGGACACTCGGTAGGGGTAGCACCCAGTGGGTGGACATACAGCAGGCCTCTGGCAGGCCCTCCTCAAAGGGGCCCCCCCAGGAGCCTTGGGGTTGAGGGGCCCTGACTGCACACCTGACCCTCCCTCTGTCCTGTGGACCGCACCCCACAGGCAACTCCCTGCTCAGCTTCAGATCCGGGCAGAGCATGGGATGGAGTTTCTAGTCCCTTCCCTGGCTTTGACCCAGTACCCTCACCAGACTTCACACGCAGGTGGAGACTGACTGTCCCCTCCACCCCGTCTGGGTCTCTCAGCCAGTGGCCTCCTTGCAAGCATCAGCCCCTGAAGGTTCCTGGATCTCGACCCCAGCCAAGTGCAGCCCTGACACCTGGCCCTGGCCCGGCAGCACCCTTCACCCTACACTGCAGACACTGCAACCCACGGCAAATGCCACACCTGCTTCATTCCTGACTCCCCCCATCCCTCAGGCTCAGCCAAGGCGGGCGGCCGACCACACCTGCAAAATGGCCGCCGCAGGTACAGCCCCAAGCCCCCACTCCAGACCCCAGAGCTTCCCTTCAAACCTGCAGCAGCTTTCTCAGACCGAGAGGGGGATGGGCACGGTTGCCCCGGCAAAGGGCCCTCAGCCAGCTCGGGAGCAGGGGGAGGGTGGGTTAGGTGTGACTGTCCTGCAGAAGCGCGCGCTGGGTGTCGCGCTGACTCCCCAGGGTTAGGACAGGGACAGCCCTGCGCCGCAGGGGCCCCTCCGCACCACCTCCTCTCCGCAGCCGCAAGATCCAATCCTTTGCTCTAACAGGCCTTTATCCCAGCAACGCAGGCATCCCCTGGAGGGGGAGGCCGCTTGGGGAGGGGTCCGCGGGTCTCTGTGGGAAAGTCCCTCTTCCCGGGAACGTGGGCGCGCATCGGGTCCGCGCCGGGGCGATGTCGCGCCCGCGCCAGGCAGGCCCCATGACTTGGCATTCCCTCCTTCCCCTCCCCCCTCCGCCCCTGCGGCCCGCGATCCCCCAGCCCACCCAGCGCCAGGCAGACTGCGGACCCTCCCTGCCCGCCGCGAGGGCTGCGCGGTGGGTTTGGAGGGCAAGTAAGGGCGAGAGGCAGCTTAAAGGACTAGCGAAAGGGTCTAAGCTGCAGTGTCCCTGTCATCCGAGCCCAGGCGCCTGGGGAGCGCCGCCAGCCGAGACGTCGCGGCCCCGCAGCCCCCTCCCCTCCTGCAGGCCACACCTGTTACTGGGGCGCTGGCTGCGTGGACGCAGGCCGCGTCCGCAGGCGGCCCCTCCCAAACCGTGGGTCTTTCTGGAAGGGAGAAGGGGTCTCTTGGGAGGAGGACGCGACTTGGGGTGGGGCGATGGGCAGTCTCGGAGGTGCGCACCAAGCTGGCGGCCCAGCCCTCCCACCGCAGCCCCCGCCCGCCTGTTTGGCTCTTGGCTCCAGCATCCGCCCTCTCCCACCCCGGGGACCAGGGCCTCTGCTCGCGCCCGGCCGCCCTGAGTGCCCTCCCCTCCGGCCCGGCCGCCGCAGTCGCGCCCCCTCCCGGATGCCCCATCCGCATCCTCTCGCCTTCTCTCCATCCCTCCCCTCCCCCCGCCGGTCCGGTCGCAGTCCCGGCCGCATCCCTAGGAATGGCTGCACTCCAGGGGAGGGGAAGATCGGGGAGGGGAAGATCGGGGAGGGGGGAGGGTGTCTCGAGATGCAGCCAGCTGCCTGCGCCCTCCCCGTAACGACCCCCGCCCATCCCAGACGAGAGTCCCCCTGCAGCCGGGGCCGCAACGGAGGGGCTTTTCCAGAGGGCCCTGCTCAGCTGCTAAAGAAGGGCGGACACCCCTGAATTTGCACCATTGTTCTCCGCGGGGACGGGGGAGGGTCGGGGGAAGGGAAGGGGCCGCGCGGCGCCAGCGCCTCTGGCCGAGAAGAGGACGCCAGCGCAGGGCGCGAGCTCCCCGCCCCGGGGCGCAGTCGATGCAGGTGCAGGATGCGGGGTGCAGGTTCGGGACGCGGGGCTCGGGAGGCCGGGAGAGCCGCTGCCCTACCTCTCCGGCGTCACTGGCGGCGGCCCGGCATGAGCACGGGCATGGGCGCGGGTCCCCGAGCGCGGAGCTGCTGCCGCTCCCGGGCTGCTCCCGGCGCTCTGACGGCGGCACCGCGTGACGGCTGCGGGCCCCCGGCCCGGCCCGGCCCGCCCCGCGCCCCTCCCGCCGCGCTGGTTGGCTGCGCGCGGCGCCCAAGCCCCAGCCGCCAGCTGGTTTGTCGCGCGGGGAGAGGGACGGGCGTCGCGGCTGCGGCGGGGATGGGGCTGGGGCCGGGCTGTGACATCACCGCTGACACCGCGGTGCGATAGGTGGGGGAGTGGGGGACCGACACCCGGGCCCGGACGCGCCGCCCCCTCCCCTGGCGCAGCCCCGGGCCCCCCCCCCCCGCCCCCGAATTTACCCACGGATCCCGCGCGCCGGGCCCTCCCCGACTCGGACCTCTTTTAAGTGAAACCACTAAATCTTCACCTGCCCCACCCGCGATGCCAGCAGTACAAACGCATCGACGCGGAAGGACAAAACTCGGGTGGCCCCCTTCCTTGCACCATGGAGGGGCTGTCGGGGGTGGTAGGGATACTGACTTCTAGGTGTAACAGGTGAGTTTTTCAATCGCGCCTGGCGTCTGGGCCAGAGCCCTGGAGGGAGACCAGAGCATCGCAGACAGCCCTCCTGGCAGGGATGATGCGCCCGGCCGGCCAGTGGACCTGCCGCTTCTCCTCCCGTCATGCCTCGGGTGGAGACCCCCGCCATCCTCTCGCCCCACTCCTCCAGGTCGTCAGCGCCCCCGTCCTCACACCCTGTTTCTCCAGCTTAACTTCCTTGGACCAAGCCACACGCGGCTCTCGGTCCACACTGGCAAACCCCAGCCTTTGTCAATCGCCCAGCCGGAAAGCAGGCCACCAGGGACGGACTGGCATCTCTGCGTGCCACCGACGTCCATCCGCATACCCCATTGCTGGGCGACTTTGACAAAGCCTCTGGCCAGCTCACCCACCGGAACTGCGGTGGGTGCGGTGACGTCCTGCCGCCCGGAAGCCGGGGCGCCGGGACCCCCTTCCCACGCAGCGCCTGCGTCAGCCTCCTCCGCATCCCCGGGGCCTCGGTGGCGTCGGGCGGGTGCCAGGCGCTGCCCCCAAGGTTTACCCGGTTAACCATTTACTCCTCACACTGTGCAGTAAGGGAGGTGCTTCACCTCAGTTTGCAGCATCCGTGGGGCTTGTGCCTTGAAAGTAGCAAGGGCACAGACACATACGCTTCTGCAAAGGAGGCCACCCTACCCTCCAAAGCCCCCTAGGTAGCTTCTGTTCTTCTATTCCCTGGCACCACATGCATAAAAGAGAAGTTATTGTTCTTCCAGACTTTTGGTAGAAACAATAAAACTATGTGGACCCCCCAGGGAGGGTGGGTCTTTTATCCTTTCTATTTCCATCGTAGTTATCCCTCTGGTCAAATTCTCTATTTCTTGAGCCAAATTTGACATTTTACATGTTTCTCGGAATTAATCCATTTCACTGAGGTTTTAGAATAAATACTAGCATATTTATTCTTATACCTACTGTTTCTGTACTTATTTCTCCTTTTTATTCTGTATTTTGCTTATTTGCATTTTTCTCTTTTTTAATATTTTCAAAGGACAAACTTGTACTTTGTTAATCTTCTCACCTTTCCCTTTATTTCATTTATTTCTGTCCTTATCTATCATTTCCTTCCTTCTTGGTTCTTTGGATTTGATCCGTTGCTCCATCTCGAGGTAAATTCTTAGCTCATTTACTTGTAACTCTTCTAAATTTCTGATCTATTTAAAGCCACAAAATTCCTTCTATAGCACTGCCTTAGCTGGGCCTCACAAAATTTGAACATGCAATGTTTTCATTTTCATTCAGACCGAAATATTTCTTAATATTCCTGGTGATCTCCTTTTAAACCCAAACCCATGGGTTACTTAATGATGTTATTTATTTTCCAATAGTGTTTCTTTTATGATAAACTTTTGCTACCAATTTCTAATCTAATTGCATTATTGTCTGAGAACATAGTCTGTGTTCTGTAAGGATCCTGGCAGGAGGCCAATGGCACACTCAAACTGAGCAGGGCTTGGTAAAGGGAGTGCTTACAAAGGTGTGGGTAGGAAGTAGGGAAGCCACAGAGCTGAGTGACACTGTCTCCTGATTGCCCCGGGGGTGGGGGGTGGAGGTGCCCTGGCTGGGAGCAGAGGCCTTAGTTGAGGAATGCAGCCAGCCTGAGCACCCGTCAGAAGGGACTTGGGAAAAAGACCCTGAACCTCACTCTCCGCTATCTGTCGGTGCTCCCTTTGGCTGAACCCACCCACTGACATGGTCTATGTAGGACAATCTCTTAGAGCATCGGGCAAAGGGGATTTAGAAGCACAAATGGCGGACAGCAGCCCAGGCTGCGTGTATTTCTCCTCTGGAACTTATTGAGGCTTCTTTATGTCCTAACACATCGTGTATTTCTGTAAATATTCTACGTGTGCTCAAAAGGTTGTGTTCTCTGTATGATGGGTGTAAAGTTCTGTATGTATTTAAAAGTTCAGAATTATTAATTGTATTGATCAGAATTTGGAGATTTCTGCTCATTTTTGTTTGCTTGAGCTGTTAAATTATTATTTTTAAGTTAAAGTCTCCAGTTACAATTGTTGAAATACCTACTTTTCCGTGCAAATCTGGCAGGTGTTGCTTGATGGACACTGAGGCATACTCTTAGGTATTTAAATGATTTTGATGGATGTGCATTATCATTCTGCAGCCCCTTTCATCAGCATGCATGTAATGTCCTTCATCTGTTGTTGTTTTTTTGTTTGTTTGTTTGTTTGTTTTTGCTTTAAATTTGAATGTCATATATGAAGAGGTCAACCCAGTTTCCTTTGGTCCATATTGGCTACTATGTCTTCTGCCAACTTTTTTATTCTAAACTTTTTGTATCTTTAAGTGTATCTCTTTTAGGCAACCCATTGTGAGGATTTCAAAATCTAGACTGCTTCCACCTTTTACTTGGAATTTAATCCACTCACATTTATAGAACTGTTATATTGAGACTTAGTTTTGCCATCTTATTAAAAATTTCCATTTATTATATATATTGTTTCCTGTTTCTCTTTGAGTATATATTCTTTGAGTATATATTCTTCTGGTGGTTCATCCTTATTCTTATTTTTATTTTTATGGCAATTGCCCTTAATTTAAAACCCTGTTTCTTTCTTTCTTTTTTTTTTTCTTTTTCTTTTTCTTTTTTCTTTTTTCCCTACTCCCATCTGTTTGGTCACTTATTCCTCACTCCCTGGCAGTAATGAGATTGTGTGGAATTACACAGTTCTGAGTTATTGTGGATATACTCTATTTCTTTTCTTTTGTCCTCACTTTTAAGACAATTAATACACATTCTAAGAAACTTGGTCATCCTTATTGTCCATACCTCTTGAAGAGTCTTCTTCATTTGTGTTACTTATGAAATACAAAGTATTTTTAATGTGGGTCATGGGTGGAAACATTCTGAAACCTTGTATTTCTGAGAATATTTTTTATAATACTTTCAATTTCACTGGATGTAAAATTCAAGGTGCAAAGTTTGTTTCCTTCAATACTTTAAAAATATGACTTTGTGGTCCCCTTGTATGCTTTTGAGAAGTCCAACACTTATTGGGTTCTAGTTCCATGTTCTTTCTCTCAGGATGCTTCTAGAATTTTCTTATGGTGTGGATTTTTCTGTCTCCTGTTTGACAGTCTGTGAGTCCTTCAATCTGAAGTTGTTTATTTTTCTTTAATTCTGGAAAATTCATTTCCTTTGTTTTTCAAGTATTTACTCTTCTCTGTTTAAACATCTTTTCTTCTTTTGGGATGCCTAGCATCAGTGCCCCTCCCCACCATTAAAATGGCTAGCTTAACAATCAAATCCTTCATGTTTTAGCCCTGCCACAGCACACTTCCCTGTGTTTTTCCAAATCACGCTCTGACCCCCTTCTGAGGTGCATGTTGGCATCTGCTTTCAGTTGTGGGCTCCACGCCGTCACCACTCATCGTGATGCTTTCTGGTTTGAAAATGTCCACTTAGGTTGCATTTCAAATGTATCAACTCAAGGGCTTCACTCCGCTGTGGACTCGAAACAGCTTCTGGAAAGATGGGGGCAGCGGGTGAAATTGTGGATTTTTTTTTCATGGATAAAGGAAAACCAGTAAATTTGACAGGTTCAGAACTGAGGTCAAGGAGTGTCCCTGCTTCTGGCTGGGGGCTGCTGCCCTTCTTTCTTCCTGCAGACAGGTCCTGAAAAGATGATCAGACCTATGCTGCAGAAATGTCCACAGCATAACAAACCTTCTTGCTTTCACCTCATTGCAGTGTGGAAAGGAGGCCACACGCAGAGACTGGGAGCCACGCATGGCTTGCAATCTAAATGACATTAAAATGATCCTACACCTTGACTAAATTCTCTGGAATGCAAGTGTGGTTCAATATTAAGGACTCCATCAGTATAATCTACCATTCTAGTAAGTCACAGGACAAAAAGTAATAGGATGGTTTTAGTAGGTGTTGAAAAGGCATTTGACCAAAGGGCCATCCATTTCTGGTTAAAAAGCAAATAACTACTCCCTTCGGGGAAAGATGGCTTCTTCTTTCACTTTAGGAGAGAGCATCCCTTCAGGGTCTTGGGGGATAAGAGTCCAGCCAAGGGGCAGCATGGATTAGTGTCTGACTTCACTCTCCATCAGCTGTGTGACTCTGGGCAAGTTCAGCAGCACCTATGTCTGTCACCTCTCCTGCTGGTGGGATAAGAACAGTACCAACATCAAATGGCAGTGGTGAGGATTCATGTATGAAATGCTGGGTCCAGGGCTGGGCACACGGTACGCCCTATACAAACAATACTTGTAATGGTGAAACAGCAAAAGAATTCCCATTTAATTAGGGATGTGCATTATCATCTCTGTTTTATTTAGAAGTATCAGCCAATGCAATTACAAATGAGAAAAAAAGGTAAAAATATTGAAACAAAGAAAAGAAACACAATTATCAATATTTGCAGATGACATAATCATCTACCAAGAAAATTTAAGGGATGAGTGAAAAGCTATGGGAAACAGTACTTCAGGGAGAGGTAAGAAAATTATCACTGAAAAGGCAACGGTTTCCATAAAAACAAATAATAACCAGTTAGAGCCTATAATGGAGGAGTCTAATCACAATAGTACTAAGAAAGGTAAATAACAGGAAATGTGCAGGTTTCTCGTTTACAAAGAAATTAGGTAGGAAAACTTTGAAAATCCATGAAAAGAAGTAAATTAATGGAAAAGTATAGTATACTCTTGGAAACGAACAGGTGATACTGTAAAAGGTCTAGTTTTCCCTAAATTAACGCTACACATTTGTTGCAATCTCAATTTAAAAAGCGGCAGAAGTTCATGTAGAAAAACAAACATGAAAGACTAGTGAGGCAATTTGTTAAAAAGAAAGAAGAATGAGGAGGATTTGCCCTATTAGATATTAAAACATATCGTGATATTCTAATCATTAAAAATATGCCAGTATTAAAAGAAAATAGATCAAAAGTTTATGATAAAGGTATCATTTCAAAAAATTTGGAGAAAATAGATGATTTGATAACTGGTGTAAGACACTATAGGAAATACATAAAATTGGATCCCACCTGACACGACATCAAGATAAATTTCCAACGAAGTAAACGCTTATTTGTAAAAAAATGACATTTTAGGAAACTAGAATGAAGTGTGAATGGATGCATTCAACATCTTGGTGTGGAGAAATCAGGGTACTCAAGCTGATTGCTCTAAAGAAGACAGATGGACTACCTAAAAACTAAACATCTACATGGCCGAAACAACATAAACAAAATTGAGAGGCCAACCCTACCCTGGAAAAAATATTTCAAAACATATGAAGATGAAGGGAACTTCCTCGAGGTATAAAAAGCTTATGCAAACTAATAGCAAAAACTATAAGTAACCACCAGAGAAATGGCCACGGACTATGAAAGGGACACTTTACAGAAAGAAAATGGGTCAATAAGCAAAGATAGTCATAGTTAAAGAAATGCAGATCAGAACAGTGAGATCTTTTTTCTGACCTGTCAGATTGCCCAAAATTTAAATGTTTGGTGGCGTCCAGCACTCTGTGGGTGTGGGGAAAGGAGCCCCTCCACACCACGGCTGTGGTTGGGGAAGGGGTGAGATTTTTCTGGGCGTGTCTGCACTTCAGGTGTCCCCTCCTTGATTCAGTAATCCCACGGCTAGAAATCTGCCTGCAGTATCTGCGCACAAAAATTTCCCAAGAGACAAGATAACCAAGGTGTTCACCCACGAGCCCTGGTTAAATCAATCGGGGTGCACAGGAGAGATTTCTCTGATACTACTGAAAAGAATGATTCTCAAAAGTTATGTGCCAGTGTGGAAAGACCACCGAGATGTTTGTTCAGTTATTTAAAGGGGGCACAGAAGAGTGTGCATAATATACCCAAACAATCACAAGAAACGGTTGGCAGTGTTTGCCAGAGCTGGGACTGCTGTTGGGGGAGGGAAGCAAGGTTGCATTCACTTAAAAAAAAAAAGTATCTATCTATCGATCGATCGATCGATCTATCTACTTTCTGTTTATATAGTTTGAATTTTCTACTCATATTCAGGGATATCTTTTGTAGGCCAGTGGCACTATCTAAGAGCAGAAATTAAGACCCATTTTCACTTTTTACTTTTTTTGGCACCATTTACAATACTAATAAATACTACATTAAGTTTTTTAAGTTTTAAAAATCTATCAAAGCTGTAGACTTCCCTAAGGCTAAGCAATGTTGAAAGACCCCAGCCACTCCAAATATTAGGTTAAGTTATATAAAATTGCTTATGTTCAACTAATTTGGATCATGAAAAATGGTAATTTCAAATGGTTTAACCTCATAAGAATAAGTTGTAGAAAAATATATTACAAAATTCAAAATACACAAACCAAGCTTGCAAACAGAGAAGAAAAACTACCCAGGTGTCACAAACCAAGAGGAAACTAAAAATGTAGTGGTGGCTACAGTCAAGGTGAGCTGGGGGCAGGATGGTAATGTCTGGACAGCAGCTGGGCAGGTGCAGAGGGGACCAGCTGAACCAGGTGGGAAAGGAGCCAGCTGAAGGAGCTCTGCGGGCAGGATGGCAGGTCCAGGTCAGGAAAACGACTGTCCAACACGGGTCATCCCTGGGGCCTGAACGTGCTTGAACTGGGGGGAAGCTGGGAGGAAAAGGCTGGGCCGGGGCTCCTGCCTGGTGGGCACCCAAAGTCTAGGCTAGGCCAGGGCTCAGCAGAAAAGCCAAGGGCAGGTGGTGGGGTCCGGGGAAGCTGGGAACCAGGTGGAACCTGTGACCTGTGCTTGAGGAGCGTTCCTGAAATTCCAGAAGGAGGCATAGAGTCATTGAAACCATATTTGCAGAAATAATTGGCTTAGACTTTTCCAGAATTGTAGATAGATGGAAATACTTAAGGAGGAATCAGCATGATCCCGAATAGGAAAAAGAAAACCAAATCTGCAGAAACCAGAGACAATGAATGAATGAATGAATGAATGATGGAATGAAAAGACAGGTCGCCTGAAAAGAAGCCACAGCGGGGGGAGTGGTGGGATGTGAGGCTGCTACGGAACTAGGTGGGAGCCCTGGAGGAGCTGAGGGGACACGTGGAATTTGAACAATGCTGCACTGCCTCAACCTGGGCCTCCTCTGCCCAAGCCCGCCTCCCCCTCAGGGGCCGCAGAGCATCTGGTGTTCTTGCGGTCCTGGCCCTGGCGACCCCGCCTCACTGGAGGCCCCTCTCATTGGATGCCCCGCCCTTTGGATGTGCCGCCTGGTTGCCACGGCAACCCACTGCAGCCGAGTTCCGGGCTCTGCGGGGCCGCAGGGGAACGCCGTTGCCACAGCAACGGTGGGGCGTGTCTGGCCTGGTCCTGAGAGCGGGGCGCGCATCCCCGCGGACGGAGGTGCTGTTGCCCCTGCGGCGAGAGGGCCCCGCGGGGCACGGATCCGGACCCTGAGGTGAGGCCAGGCCGCGGGGGGAGCTCTGTGGGCTCGAGCTGCGTCGCGGTGGGGTTCCAGATCTAACGCTGGAAGGCCTTTATCTGTATTTTACAGATGGGGAAACTGAGGCCAGGAAGGGAAGGACTTGCTCCAAGTCAACGCGTTGATGTCCAGGCAGAGCTGAACAGAGCTCCCTTATCTGGCTGAAGCTCCCTTGCACACCTGGTCCCCGTTGATCCCCTATAGCAGGGGTCCCCAACCCCCGGGCCCCTGTGAGGGACCGGGTCGCAGAGCAGGAGGTGAGCAGTGGCGGAGCGAAGCTTCATCTGCTGCTCCCCATCCCCCCATCGCTCACATTACTGCCTGAACCATCCCCCCCACACCCACCCCCATCCGTGGAAAAATTGCCTTCCACGAGACCAGTCCCTCGTGCCAAAAAGGTTGGGAACCGCTGCCCTGTAGGCATCTGCTGAGCTACACTGAAGTCACACTCTCTCTTCAGTTTCTGCAGCCTTTCCCTAAAACTGAGACTCCCATCCTCCAAAGCGCTATTAGAAAGCCTCCTCCATGCAGCCTTCCTGCCTTCACCACTGGATGGAACGTTTCCACCCTCTGAGTTCTCATTTGTTTCATCCTCTGAGAGTCTCATGTTGTTGTGTTTAAAGTGGGCCCAATACCCTCCTTGGGGTTTGGAGAAGAGTAAAGCAAGTGAGCCAACAGGCAGTGTGTAAATTGTCTGAGAACCAGGCTGTCTGGGTCAGTGTTGGGCAGGAGAGCACGACACAGACCCCTCAGGCTGGTGGGCCAACACGTGTGCAAGCGTCCAGGAACCTCAGCAACAGTGCGGGCAGGATTCCTGTATGACTCACCGGAGGCTGCCGAGATGGGGTGGGGACCAGACACCAGCCACGGACCTGGGTGCAGGGGAAGAGGCCCAGCAGAGCTCCTGCCACTGGCCCGGCATATGCAATGGGGCTGGGGTCCAGAACTGTCCAGAGACTCGAGTCCTAGGGCTGGGACTCTCAAGCAGGCTGAGCTGAGGGCGGCCTGAGGCTGAGCACACGTTAACACGCTGGGGCAACCAGGCAGAGAGCCCCAAGCCCGCATACGGACACTGCTCTGGGCTCGCACCAGTAACCTGGGCCCTGCCAGCGTTTGCATCATGCTGCAGAATTTGCAAAGTGCTTACTTTTGAATAACTGAGCTCCTTACACGCAGGCTCCCTTGCACAGGGAGGCACAATTATCAACCCCATTTTGTGGATGAAGAAACCAAGGCTGAGAGACTTGAAAAGGCCCTGAGGGTCCCAGGTACTCGCGGTCAGCCTGAGCCAGACCCCTGGTTGAACACACTTTCTACAACTCCAGTAGCTTCTCAGGGGCCAGAGCCACAGGGGGTGAAGCAGCCCTTGGGGGATGGTAGGAAGCAGGTTCCCAGGTGACTGGCCCACCCCAGGCTTTAATTACTGGAGGCTCTGATTAGCCGGACCCCTGAGCTCCTCCCCTGGAAAGTGGGCAGGGCTGGGATGAGGCCCAGGAGTCTGAATTTGTAGGAAAACACGCTGCCCCTTAACCACTCCCAATCTCACTTCACTGCAGAATCACCCAGGAGGTAGGATTAATGTTATCAAACTTTATGAAGAAGGGAAATAACCTGCAGGAGAGAGGCATTGCTGGGCCCCAGATTTGGAAACCAGAGCAGAGCTGGGAGATCCACCCCCAGTCGAGCGTGGAGATTGGCGAGGCCCCAAGTGAACAGGTCCCTGGGCTTCGGGCTTGGGAGGCCTGGAGGGGATCTGCACTGCATTTGGAGAGCTCTGCTGGGTTCTGCTCCTGGTGCGCCTGACGGCCAATTGCTGACTCAGTGTCTGGCCAGCAGCAGCTGGCAGCCGGGCGGCTGGGCTGGGGCCAGAGCCCATTGTGGGGGACCGTGTCCGAACAGCAGCTGCTTCCAGAAGCTCCCTTCGTGACCCAGCCCAGAAGGAAATGCTGACTCTTTAAAGGTCAATCAAAGTCCCCAACACACCCCCCTCCCGGCCCCTCCACTGTTTTCCCTCTGCGCATCTGCAAAGACCCCACAAGCTCTGAGCTGTGTCTGGGCTTGTAGGGTGAGGAAACAGGAAGGGTGTCCTTCTCTGTATCATGAATATGTTGTTAGGTAGGGCTAGGAATCAGGACTCTCCCGCCACCCACCCTGAGCCACGTCCAGGGCGGGAAGGTTGAGGCTCCCCAGTGATGCTGCACGGATTCTCTTGTCAGCCGGCATGCAAAGCCCGGGGGAGGCTCTGGGGGCTAGAGCAGGTGCTCTGGGGTTCACAGTGGAGGGCGTCCGGCACACTGCTAGATGCCGGCAAGGGGTCAGGGGCTGGGTAGGACACTGTCCTGCTCAGGGCAACCTTGCAGCCTTACAGAAGACAGAGCCTTCCCCAGGAAATCTCTGCGAGGTGGAAAGTGTTGCGGTGGCGATGCCCGGCAGCGCACAGGGCAGGACCCCCTCCCTGACCCCCCCCGCTTCCCCAGTCAGCCTCCGCCCACTCTGTCCCTGACTGCTCTGGGCTCTGCTTTGGCTTCAGCCAGTGGGAGGGTCCAGCAGGAGGTTAGAGGGCAGGGGGAGAGGGTGGGGGAAGGTGGGGGCAGGTTTCCCCAGCGCCTCCTTTTCAGATCTCGCCGGGGGGGGCTGCCACCCTTGTTGAGGGCTCTGTTTCCCGCACAACCTTCTCCAGCTTCTGGTGCGGCCCCTCCCTGTGCCCTCCGGGACCGACACAGACTCCCAGGCTGCGGACTCCTGGGGCTCCCCCTCCCTCAGGGGCCCCCAGCCCTGCCTCCGCTGAATAAACAGCCCTTCACGAACTCTCTGCAGCCACCCCAGCGAGTTTCCTCCTGTAACCCTCACCAGTACCTGCTGCCCCTTCGCAAAAGCCCAAGAACGTTGACATAATTTTAATTAGGCCTAGAGCCCTCCAAAATATTAGTAAATTATTCAAAGAAGAAACTGTACAGGTCATCTTTCTCTGAGCCCCAGGTAATAAAACAGGAAGTAAACAAGAAAAGTGTAGCTCCGGGAGACAAAATCAAACATCTTAGAACTTAAAGAACTTATTTGGTTAAATGAGGAAATACAACTGAAATTATACTCTAGTTAGAAATGAATGAGAATTTGCTTTGTCAAAACCAATGGGATGTAGCCATTGTGTTCAAAGAAACAAATTCAAGCCTTAAATGCTTGGTAAGAATTCAAGAAAGATCGAAAATGATTGACCTATACATTCAACTTCAGAATTTATCTTTTTATCTTATTTTATTTTATTTTTTGGCTGCGTTGGGTCTTCTTCATTGCTGCGCGCGGGCTTTTCTGTAGTTGTGGTGAGTGAGGGCTACTCTTTGTTGCGGAGCACGGGCTTCTCGTTGCGGTGGCTTCTCTTGTGGAACACAGGCCCTAGACCGTGAGGGCTTCAGTAGTTGCAGCATGCGGGCTCAGTAGCTGTGGTTCACGGGCCCTAGAGCACGTGGGCTTCAGTAGTTGTGGCGCACAGGCTTAGTTGCTCCACAGCATGTGGGATCTTCCTGGACCAGGGCTCAAACCCATGTCCCCTGCATTGGCAGGCAGATTCTTAACCACTGAGCCACCAGGGAAGTCCAACTTCAGAATTTAGATTATGAGTAACAACAACAAAATTCAACAGAGAGTACAAGAAAGAAGCTAAGGAAAACCTGAAATTATGAAATAGAAAATAAACAATTAGACTTAAGAAAAAAAAAAAAGGATTGGTTCTTTGAAAATGAGGAGAGGATATAACTACAGAAAAGATATTTAAAATGCAATGTTTATATAAAAAGTGAAAATCTAAATAAAATTGATAACTTTCTAAGAAAATATTAATTACCAAAATTTTCTCACAAGGTGCTATAGACTGAATGTTTATGTCCCTGCAAATTCATATGTTGAAATCCTAACCCCTGATGTAATGGTGTTAGGAGATGGGGGCTTGGGCAAGTGATTAGGTCATGAGGGTGGAGCCCTCACAAATGGGGTTAGTGCCTTTAGAAGAGAGACCCCAGGGAGCTCCCTCCTACCTTCCACCATGTGAAGGCACAGGGAGAAGTCGGATGTCTGTGAACCAGGAAGCAGACCTTACCAGACACCAAATCTGCTAGCTCTTTGGTTTTGGACTTCCAGCCTCCAGGACTATGAGAAATAAGTTTCTGTTATTTCTAAGCCCCCCAGTCTATAGTGTTCTGTTGTAGCAGCCCGAACAGACTAAGACACAGGTAGAGAGAAAAGCTGAATGGTCCAGTAACACAGGGGAAAAAATGGGAGACGCAGTAAATGATTTGACTTCCCTCACACATGCTCGCAGGTTAGGCCCGGATTGTTGCATGGGCAAGTTCTCCCAACTCCTCCAGGAACATAATATCTGTTATCTAAAGTGATCCAAGGCAGAAAAAATACGGCACGATCCCTGATTTGTCCTCTGAAGGTAAAGTAGTCCTGAGATCAACATCAACAATAGCACAAAAGAGAAACTAAAGACTAGTATCACTTTCTAATATACATGCAAACATCCTAAGTGGGGTTGAATAGTACAGTACAAGAATGACACGTCTTGACCATGTAGAATTTGTTCCAAGAATGAAAGGATGGTTCAACATTAGGAATCTTATAATTAAATTCATTGCCTTAATAGGGTAGAACAGGAAAAACCATGTTTTGCATTGATCGATGCAAAAAATACATTTGATAAAATTCAACAATGATTCCTGATACAAATTCTTAAACTAGTAATAGCATGAATCTTCCTAACTTCAAAAAGAGATAGATCAAAACCTAACATCAGACACAGTCTCCATCACTCTCAGACATGGTACCCTACTCTATTTTCGTTGTAATATTTACATGTCCCTGAAATTGTTTTATTGTTTTTCTTGTTTACTTCCTCTCTTCTTCCAGGGAGGAAGGATCTTGTTTGCCTTGTTCATAGTTGTGCACCCAGAATCAAGAACAGTGCCTGGCACAAAAAATATAGGCCAAGAAATATTTGATGAATGACTGAATAAACAAAGAAACAAATAAATATTGGGATGAATAACTCAACGTAGTTCCATCAAGGTTAAAAACAACCAAGGATGGATGCTATTGCTGCTCAAGTTCAGTGTTTTATGATGCTTCTACTCCATGTGAAGGCAAGAGAAAACAAATGCTAGATCTAAGTGTGGAAAGGAAGAAAGAGTTACACTTTTCAGATGAAATATTTTCACTACTTGGGAAATTTAAGAGAACAAACAAGGAATTTAGTAAGCTGACCAAATGACAAAATAACCAGAAAAAATTCCAGCAGTAAACGTGAAAGAACACAATGGCAAGAAGGACTCATAGGGAGGAAACCCAAATAACCAGCAGACACAGCAAACACTTGAAAAGGTGCTCAACCAAAAATCACGATTACAACGGTAATGCCATAGCAGCCACGGCCTTCAGATCTATGAGCACTCAGCCTGCACAGCCCCAGGAGGCCAGGCTGCCGGCCATCCAATAAATCCCACCCCGACCCTGCTCAGGGACTAGGGTTCGGAAGGTGAGCGATTACACTCGGGATGTTACCCCAGCACAAGTCCAGAGGAGACACACACAAGGACAATCATCACAGTATCGTTCAACACCCCAAAATTAGAAAGCCCCTGAAAGTCCACCAGTGGAAGAGTGGATAAATAAAGTGTGATGTGCTCGTGTAAAAAGTGCTACAGCAGTTAGGATGAATGGACCAGATCTACGTATAGTTGCATGGATTAAACCCCCAAAACATAACCCTGGATAAAAGGGGCAAACAGCCGGTGTTTACCATGTGCATTTGACCACATAAGACATTTTTACTTATTGTTTATGAATCCATACAAATATAGTAAAATTTTGGAGGCACGATTTTAATTTTAAAGACCTTGGAGCTGAGTTTCTCTGGGGAGGGAGGAAGGAGAATAGGATTAGGGAAGGGTACATAAGAAGCTTCAATTGCGTCTGTGAGATATTCTCGGCTTTAGTCTTTATCGAGGTGTAACTTACGCACAGTGAAATGCTCAGATGTGTGCCACTTAATCGGTTTTGACAAATACCCAGCAAGCCAGGCACCTTTCCATCACTCCAGAAAGTTCTCACGTGTCCCTTCCCGGTCCATTCCCCACCCCAGAAGCAATCTCAGACCTGATTTCTAGTATCAGGTGTTCCTTTGCCAACTCTAGAATCTCAGTAAATGGAATTTATAAATGGAATTTGTACTCTTCCGTGTCTGGATTCTTCCAGCACAATACTTCTGAGCCTCACCCATGCTGTTAATACACCAGCAGTCTCTCTTCACTGCTGAGTAGTGATCCGGCTTGTAGCTATGCCACAGTTTGCTTGCCATTCTCCTGTTGGTGAGCATCTGGGTTGTTTCTAGTCTCTGACTATCATCAATTAAGCTTGAACATTCTTGTACAAGGCTTTAGGGGGATATGTATTTTTAGTTTCTCTTGAAACTGAAGAGGAGCTGCCGAGTCATAGAAAAAATGTATATATATTTAACTTTCCAAGAAACTGCAGTAAAAATTTCCACTCCCATCAGTAGTGTGAGAGGTTCCACTTGCCTCACAGTCTTGCCAACATTTGGTATTGTCAGCCTTTTTTAATTTTAGCCACCTTATTTTCCTTGATAGTTCCTTGATGGCTAATGATGTTAAGAACTTTTTTATGTGTTTATTGACCACTTGTATATCTGTGTGTGTGTGTGAAGTGTCTGTTCAAGTCTTTGCCCATTAAAAAAAAGCTGGATATTTGTCTCTTTATTATTAAATTGCAGGATTCTTTACATATTCTGGATACAACTCATTTGTCAACCATATGTGCTGTGAATATTTTCTACCAGTTTGTGATTTGCCCGTTTATTTTCTTGATGATATTTTTGATGAGCAGGAGTGTTTCATTTTTATGAAGTTCCATTTATCTTTTTTTGTGTGTTTGGTTAGTGCTTTTTTGTGTTCTGAGAAATCTTTGCTTACAAGGCTGCAAAGATTTGCTCCTGTTTTCCTGTGGTTTATTCTAGCACTTTTGTTGTTTTCACTTCTACCTTTAGGTCTACGATGCAGCCCCGATTTTTGGAGCACCACTCACTGGAGAGCCTTCCTTTCGCTGGTCAGCCGCACCGGGACCTTTGACAGGAACCGTTGACCGTATGTTTTGGGTCCATTTTTAGTCGCTGTTCTGTTGCATTGATCAACTGGTCTTTTCTTTTTCCAATACCACACTGTCTTGATTACTGTAGGTATCAGTACACTTTATTGTTTTAAAAAAACAGGATCTGAAGCAAAAGGAGGAAAATGTTAACATTTGTTAAATCTAGTGGTGGGTCCATGGATTCTGAAACCTTTCAAAATATTTTAAAATGTAAATATGTAATGGAAGACAGATTCCAACCACAACAGCAACAAAAACATATAAGTACCTAGGAATAAATTAAACAATAAACGGACAAGTTCTTTATTAAAAAAAACTATAGAAGGTTATTGAAGACATAGAATTTATATGAATAATTGAGAGATAGTATACTTTCCTGGAAGGAAAGACTGAGTATTATAAATTTAATGTAATTTCTATAAAAATCGTAAGAGAGTATTTTAGGAAGGTAAGTTGGTTCTCAAGTTAATCTAGGCAAAACCAATAAGAGTGGATAGCAAGAAAAAATTGACACAAGTAAAAGAAAAAATACTCAGGGAAATTTATCTATCTTGTGGGATATCAACCTTAAAGCTATAATAATGATAATAGTTCAATACTGGCAAAGGAACTGACAAAAAGATAAATGAAACAAAACAGACATACATGAATTTAGCTTGTGATAAAGGGGGCATTTCAAACCAATAGGGAAAATCAGTCTATCTTCTGAACTGTGTTTGTTGATTAAAGATCTGTTTGGGGGAGGAAAAAATTAGGTGTCTTCCTCATTTTACGTACACACAAAATTCCAAATGGAGTCAAAATCTAAAATAAAAATTAAGACTTCTGGTTATTTATGTCCCACAAAAAATACAAATCCCGTTTTTCACTTCCTCGGGCTGTGGAAGACCTTTCCAGAACATAAGGAATCCAGAAACCTGACAGGTGGGGCCACATCAAATCTAGAGCTTGAATGTGACAGAATCAACCAGAGACAGAGTTACACGAAAAAAAAAAAAGATCCAACCTAGGAGAAAATGGTTATAACACACATAAAAGATTGTGTATCTGGGGCTTCCCTGGTGGCGCAGTGGTTGAGAATCCGCCTGCCAATGCAGGGGACAAGGGTTCGAGCCCTGGTCTGGGAAGATCCCACATGCCGCGGAGCAACTGGGCCCGTGAGCCACAACTACTGAGCCTGCGCGTCTGGAGCCTGTGCTCCGCAACAAGAGAGGCCATGATAGTGAGAGGCCCGCGCACCGCGATGAAGAGTGGCCCCCGCTTACCGCAACTGGAGAAGGCCCTTGCACAGAAACGAAGACCCAACACAGCCAAAAATAAATAAATAAAATAAAGAATTATTAAAAAACAAAAAAAGAGCAATGGCCAGGAGAAATTGTTCTCCCAGACATTAAAAAAAAAAAAAAAAAAAAAAAGATTGTGTATCTGTATCTGTAACATTGAAATACCTCTAAATATTAAATCAATGCTTCAGGTACATTTGAGTGTTTATAAAAGAAGGTTCTAACTTTGAAGTGCTTTGAGAAATAAATAACCAATTTTTAAAAAACTACAAGAAAGTATGAGGTTATAAAAAAGTGCCCTGAGGACTCAGAAAATTGTGGGTGGCCCCTACTTGGGTGACTCCCTCCCCCACCCACCCAGGAGTCAGGAAGCAGGGGGTTCCAGGGGAGGGTCCTGGCTGATTGGGGCATGGAGGAGCGTGGGGTCCAGGCCCTTTCAACTCCCACCTTGTTGTGACTGTGTTTGTGTGTGTGTGTTTGTATCTTTCATTTGGGCCACGCGTATGAGTTTCCTGTGGCCACTGTAACAACGCACCACAAACGTGGATCAGGATGACCCACATTCATTCTCTCCTGGTTCTGGAGGCCACAAGTCCAAATCAGTTTCACTTCACCGAAATCAGGGTGTTGGCGTCAGCAGGGTCCCTCTGGAGGCTCCAGGGGAGAATCTGTCCTGGCCTTTCCCACCTTCTGGACCCACATTCCTTGGCTCATGGCCCCTCCCTCCATCTTCAAAGTCAGTATCTCAGCATCTTTAAATCCCCGCTTCCATTGTCACATTGTCCTCTGCCTTCTCTGTGTGTCTAATCACCTTCTGTCCCTCTCTTATAAGGGCTCTTGTGATGGCATCTAGGGACATCTGGATAATCCAGAAAAATGTCCCCATCTCAGGAGCCTTCATTTAAACATACCTGCAAACACCTTACTTGATAAGATGACATGCACAGGCGCCAGGGCTGAGACCCTGATATCCTTGGGGTCTTCGTTTGTCCTGGTGCCACGTGTCGCTCTATCTTTTATGCCGAGATATCAAAATAGATGAACACGTGGGCACTGCACTTTGGCTCGTTTCACCATGTGTGCTTTCCTGCCCTGCAGAGGCTGCGTAGCCCTTGCTGTGATATAGGCTCTGCCAACCCCGTGAGCTCACAGGGGTTTTGAAGGCAGAGGGCTGCTGTGGGTGGTGGCCCTTCCTGGTGGCCCAGGTCAGTCACATGGCTTTGGGTCATTCCTGGAAACCTGAGAAGGTCCCGATGGTCAGGAATGGTGACCAGCACCCCTCAATACACCCCTTTCTCCTCAAACCAGCCATAGTGAGTTCTCACTGACCCCTCTAAAGCTGTGGATCCCATCCACTGCTGCACCTGAAATCCCCGGGAAGCATGCCTGAGCCTCACGGAACCGACTGAATCAGGATGTCTGTGGAGGCGTCTGGCCCAGGCCGTTTTTAAGGCTCATGGGTTTGACCCACGTGTGCAGCTGGGCTGAGAACCACTGTTCTGGCGGCCCATCTGCAGAGACATCGGCTGCTGTCCCACTAAAATGTGACTTAAATCATCTCACGCCATTTCTATCGGGCTCCACGAGCGCAGCAGTCAGCGCTGGGACACCCCATGGCCCATCCAGACGGCCTTCTGTTACTGGTCGGGTCCATCACCGGCTTCACACAGTCTGCCTGGAGCCCCTTCCCCTAATTAGGCACTTCTGCCAACCCCTTAGGTTAAGTTCCCAAACACAGAAGTTTTGTACTCAAAGGTCGTTCACCTCCACACTTTTTGGTGTTGGTATCTTCCTGGCTGTGTTTTTTTCCCCCAAATTTGTGTTTCCCTCCGTATGATGATGGGCTTGGTATTTTTCTAAAGAATCCATCAATCACCTGGGACCTCTCTTGTGCAGACAGCCCCGCGAGTAGGATTCCTCTGAAGGACTGACCGGACGTGGGTCTCTCGGGAGCAGACGGAGCCCCGGCAGAGCGGCTTCAGCCCAAGAAAACGCAGTTCACGGAGGGTTTAATCCAGAAGGTGACATCGCAGGAACGAAATGGGCAGCAAAAGTGGCTGAAGTGAAATCTTGTCTTAGATCTTGTCAGAAGAGAGGCTGACCTGGGAGGAAGCAGTTTGTGGATCAATTCCTTTCTTGTCTGCTATTCAGGAGCAGAGGAGAGGGAAGCCGGAGGCCACCCCACGCCCCGATGACGCTGCTATCGGCTAAGCTTTCACCAGGAATGAGCGTGGGGCTGGGGTCCCTCCGGCCGGCCACCCCGAGCCTCGATTTCTCCGGTGCATTCAGGCCTCCTCACTAAGCGGCCACGGGCTTTGAGTTGGGAGCCTGAACGCCTCCCGCCCGAGGTGCAATCTCCAGGGAAAAATGGGTGAAACGGAGGCGGCAGTGCACCAGGGGATCCCAAGACCGAGGCGAGGCCTGTGCAGGCCCTGACGGAGGAGAGCGAGCTCCCTCGGACGGGTCAGCGCGCAGCAAGATGCCGGTGGCCTCGTGGTCTGAGCCACGTGCTGGGAGCAGTGGGGAAAGCGGGAGAGCGCGGAATGCGTCTGGAAATGACAGGGAGGTTAGCGGAGCGCTCCTGGTGGGCGAGTCTTCACGTGAGCCGCCACACCAGGTCCTGCCTGCCTGGGACAGCTGCCCCGGCCTGGCCCAGCACCGCCGCCCCCAGGAGGACCACGGCCCTGGCTGAGCTGGGGGGCGCCTGCCACCTCCCAGGGAGATCCGGGCTGAGGCCCTGACGACAAGCACCCCTCGGAATGACCCAGCGTTTGCTCCTTCCACACTCCCACCCGGGACTGAAAGCCGGGAGCCCAGCTCACCCCTGACGCCCATCAGTGTGTGCTCACGGTGGCTGGGGTCTGGGTGGACACAGTTCCAGGCCCCTCCTCCTTCAGGCCGGCTTGGTCCCCTCCCCTCTCCTCGCGCTCCTCCCCACTGTAATGGAGCTGCCCTTGCGGAAGTCGGTCCCTGCTCCATGCCTCAGTGTCCTAATTCATAAACAGGGAATTTAAACAGCCTACCTTCCTTGAGGGGCGCCAGGCTTGGCTGAGTCAAGTTCTATGAAGTGAGGACGGGCAAACCAAGAGCCCACTCACCATGCCCTGGGCTTCTGGACCACACGGGAATCCCACCTCCCGCCTGGGCTTTTGGTTTCAGCCCTTCGCAGAAGGATCTGGCAGAGGAGGGGGCCCCAGTCCCCCTCAGGACCTCCCACGGCCTGTGCTTCTGGAGGAACAGTGAGAATGAGCATCCTCTCGGGGTCCTGACGTCTCCCCGACACCTCCCCCGGCCGTGTCTGTAGCCTCCTGGGCCACGTCTGGAGTCTCAGGAGCTTGGATGCCTCGCACCAGCTTCCCGGGGGGCAGGGGCGCGGGGAGAGGTCAGCAGGAGGCCCGCGACCTCAGTCACCCGTCTTCCCGCAAGCACCAGCTCCGGGGGCAGGGGCAGCACCGAAGGGTGTGCTGACATTCTCAGAGCCCCTACCAGAGCAGGGCAGAGGCAAGGGGGGCCATCCAGGCTGGGAGCTGGACCCCAGGGTTTCCAGCAGGACCGGGTGAAGGTCTGAGCTGCGGTCTCGGGAAAGGAGCCTGAGCGGGGGTTCTGTCCTGAGGACGGGGACATCTCCTGACCTGGGATGACCCTTCTCAGGGTAGTCTCACCCTTCCCACCAGGAAATCAGGTGCGGCCTTGGGCCCCACGCCTCACGGGGTCAAACCTCAGACCCTGCGGAAAGGCGACCCTCCTGCCCAGTCCCTTCATCCCTCCCCCCTCTCAGAGGCTCCTGGGACGGGATGTCTGTGCCCCGGGGGTGCTGCGGGGTGAGAGAGATGCAGGAAGAGGAGGCCGGCCGGGTGGCCAGGGGCTGTGGGCAGCCAGCAAAGCCCTTGAGACCCAGAGCTTTCCATGACATGGGGGCTTGTTATAAATGCAGAGTCTTGGGCCCCACCCTGACCTCCTGAGCCAGGATTTGACTTTAGACAAGCTTCCTGCTGAGGCCTATTTCCACCGACGCAAGAGAGGCGGTCACCCATTAACGGAGACTTGCACCCAGCAACACACGATGCCGGGAGCCGGTCTGAACCCCAACTCTAACAAACCACCTTTGAAAAGTCATTTTTTGGGCAATCGGGAAAATTTGTCTCCAGACGAGCCATTAGATGATATTAAGGAATCTGATTTAGTTTTGTTAAGTATGAGGCTCTGTAAGAAAATGTCCATTTTTTTCAGATGCACACTGGAATATTTAGGTAAAACACCATAAGGTCTGGGATTTGCTTTGAAACAGGGAAAATTAGACAAGTGAACGTTGGGGGCTGGGGGACCAGATCAAAGAAATGAGGTCGACAAGATGTAGACGGCTAGTGGGCCTGGGCTGCTGGTGGGAACCAGGTTCGATGAGCTCTATATCTGTGTCTGCTTCGAGGGTTTCTGTCGTGACTCACACTGAAGATATTTTAAATTTGTGACTGTCCCGTGTGAGGTTCCACCACCACGTCCTTCCCGCGGTTCACCCATCTCTCCCTCTGCACGTCCCCGCAGACTCCGCAGGGGTCACTGTCGCGCTGCTCAGAGCACAGCCGCGCAGGCAGGCGAGGATCTAGCCACCTCCTGGGGTGACATGCACAGCCCAGACCCTCTGCAGGGTTGGCACTCTCGCCAGCCAGCAGACCTGCCCTTGCCCTGGGTGGGATCTTGGGTGAGAGGCACCGTCCTCTTTAGACCTTCCTGCAGTCCCCCTGCGCCCGCCTGGAACAACCAGCCTGTGTCACTTTGCCATCAGGAAGAGCAAGAAAGCTGTGTTTTGAGGGGGGAGAATGTGAAGTTTCCTGTGGGGTCTCAGTCTGGCCGCTGGGTGGCGCTGCTCCCCGCGGGGCCAGCACGTGGTCCCCTTACCTCCTCTGTCCCATCCCCAGGCTGGAGGCTCCCAGGGCCCAAGCACAGGCTTTTGGAGTCAGGTGACCTCTGACCCCAGACCCACCCCTCTGAGCCTCCCTGTCCTGTGGGTCCCCTGGGAATCCTGGCCTCCTCGGGTTCCCTGCTGAGGATCTCTGGCCAGAAATGCAGATTCCCGGGCCCACCTAAGTCCTGCTGAGCAGAAATCTGGGGATTCTGATACTCACTCCCATTTGGGACCCTCTGCACTCCAGACACACCGGAGGTCACCAGGGGAGGCGCCCCCTCTCCTGGCCAACTCTCAAAGCCCCTTCCTTGCTGGATCCGTCATTGCTCAGGAAGTGTCCGTGGTTCCGCGGGGCTTTCAGGAGAGACGCCAAATGTGCCTTCCTCTGTTCCTCCTGGTGCCGGCTCCCTGGGGCTGGCCCTTTGTGCCTCCCACCCTCATGGCCCCGGTCAACCTTTCTCCCCTGAAGGATCCAGAGCTTCCTGCCCGCCTGTCCCCACCTTGGACATGCTCCCTGCTGCCGCCTGGGCTTCTCGGAGGCCACAGCCTGCAGCTGCGTCTGTCCCTCCCCTGGGCCAGTATGTTGGAGCCGTGAGCCCGCGGGTTTTCTCATCATCTTATGCACAATCATTTATTCTCATACGGTTGACACAGAGAAGACCATCAGTCAATGATGGTGAACAAACGAAAACGTGAATTAATGAAGCAAAACGTCAGAACCTCTCTCAGGATAGGAAAGAAATGAGGCTCGGGCTTCCCTGGTGGCACAGTGGTTAAGAATCTGCCTGCCAATGCGGGGGACACGGGTTCAAGCCCTGGTCTGGGAAGATCCCACATGCTGCGGAGCAACTAAGCCCGTGCACCACAACTACTGAGCCTGCGCGTCTGGAGCCTGTGCTCCGCAACAAGAGAGGCTGCGATAGTGAGAGGCCCGCGCACCGCGATGAAGAGTGGCCCCCGCTCGCTGCAACTGGAGAAAGTCCTCGCACAGAAACGAAGACCCAACACAGTCATAAATTAATTAATTAATTAATTAATTAATTTTAAAAAAATGTAAAAAGAAATGAGGCTGAAGTTTGCCGAACAGAGGACAGAAACATGGATCTAATTACAGAGTTGTCAGTGTTGAAACACTCAACTCCCTGAGCTTTAAAAAGTCAATTGTGCATATTTGTCTTCGTCCCCAAGACCACCCCCAGGTTCGCTAGGGGGCCCCCAGGACTCAGCAGAGGCCGTGCTCACAGCTGGATTCAGGACAGAGAAAGGATACAAAGCAACATCGGTAAAAGGAAGGGGCGCTGGGACAAGTTGGGGACCAGGCGTGAGCTTCCAGAGCCCCCTCTCCTCACATGACATGCTTAGCTCCCCACCACCAGCCGTGACGACCGTGAGGTGCTGTCTCCCCGGGGAGCCCATCAGAGACACAGCGCCTGGGGCTTTTCCTGGGAGTGGTCGCGGGCACCTGTGCCTGGTGAAGGTTCCAGACTCCCAGCACAAATGTTTAGGGGCGGCGAGGACCTCTCCTCCACGAGGGGGCTGGGGACCCTCCTGGGAGCTCCCAGCCCAGGGCCTGCCTGTTAACCCTTTTCTCCACAGCAGGTGGAAAGCAGCTGCGGGGATGTCAGGGAGAGACACTGAAAAGATGTTGCTCTAGAAACGCCAAGGTAAATGATTTCAGCTGCAGCTGAATCAAACAGACCTGCTCACCCGACACACTAACAGATGAGAGTATCAACTCTCTGCCTCTTGAAGGTCTATGAACTGGCTTAAGAAATCGTTTCTTTTCCTGTTCATTAAGAAAAGCTTGGAACGGGAAAGGCTGACAAACTCTGAGCATCCAGACTGTCTCAGGAGGGAAAGGCAGCACCGGCTCTGACCTGTTCTGTATTCTTCCCTCAGGGACCATGAAGGCGCCGGTGTTAACACCACTGAAATATCAGCGTATATTAAATGATTTCAGTGATGCAGACAAAAACCTGGCAAGATGAACATAGAGTGTAAAAGGGGCCTAGTGTCAATAGAGGGTTTCCAAGCACTTGATTTGTTTTAAATTTCTTTCGTCTTTAAAAAAATTACTTATGGTGAACATATAATACTTTCATCTTTTAAAATTCAATTTAAAAAGTGAGTGTCAGGTAGGCATTGAACTCTTCTTCCTGGGAGAATTCCTGAGAATAGCAAAGTCGCCCAGGTTCTCCATAGCGTCAGGCCAAGGTGACCCAGGGCAAGAGTTTGCAAAGTGTCTTCTCACATACTATGTCTTTTGAGGCTCATAAACCCCTGGGATGCCAGTGAGGGTGGGCGCCTATACCTCCTGCCACAGAGGCAATCCCAGTCAGGGAGGTTAAGTGACCGATGAGGGCCAGGCCCCAGGAAGAAGCGGGTCCACTCAGGTCTCCCGACCTCCTCCAACAGCGTTCACCCGGCCCCCAGAAATAACTGCGTTTAGGGCAGTGGACGTTTCGGAAGCTCTCAGTGAGGGTCAGACATGGGAGGGCCGTGGGCACGAGAGTCCCAGGGGACGCGGGCCGTTTCTCAACTCTTTCCGTAAGAGCTGGGGTGAGTTTCGGAGGTGGGGCAGGGCTGGCAGCCCACCGGGAGGGGCCGGCACTGGCTCCAGCTCTGCGTTCTCTCGGCCTCGCCAACCGGGCTGAGCGGCCGCAGAGACGGCCTCCCTGTCATCAGCCGAGCACTTGCGTAGCCAGAGAACAACTTCCGCTTTTGTGTTTGCTGAATCAGAGTTTCAGAAACCTTGGGGGTGTGAGATTGAAGAGGAGAGTGAGGGCTTGTGAAAGAGACGCCAATGAGCCCGCAGAGGAGCTGTGCCAGGCAGTGGGACCGGGGTGGGGGGATTGGAGTGCGGGGCTGGCACCGACGGGCAGCGGGAGGCTGGAGCGCCCGGCTGTGAGCACGGCGGCCAGCAGTGCCCTAGCTCTCGACACGTAACAGCTGTTGACAGCAAAACCCAAAGGTAAAGCCCCAGCGTCAGGGGTTCCCTGCTGTGTTAGCTTCCTAGGGCTGCCGTGACACATCCCCGCAAACTGAAATGTGTTCTCTGCTGGTTCTGGAGGCCAGACGTCCAAAGCCAAGGTGTGGGCAGGGCCACACTCCTCTGAAGCCTCCGGAGGAGGCTCCTTCCTGCCTCTCCAGCTTCTGCTGGTGGCTGGCGATCCTTGGCGTCCCTCGGCTTGTGGCTGCGCCCCTCCCGTCTCATGGCCTCTGCTGTGTGTCTGTATCTGTGTCCAAATCTCCCTCTCCTTGTAAGGACACCTGTCATTGGATGGGGGCCTGCTGTGCCCAGGATGACCTTTTCCTACCTGGATCACATCTGCAGACACCTATCATAAGGTCACATTCACGGGTACCAGGGGTCAGGACCAGAACATACAGTTTGGGGGGCACAATGCAACCCACAACACCTGAGAGCACTGAGATCTACCTGCAAGGGGCCTGTTTCCCTGGCACCAGTGTTGGGAACGCGGGCTGCAGCGAAGGCACGTGGAGGTGGGCCTGACCCCGCAGAGCTGCGTGCAGTCCTGCCCTGAGCAGCAAGTCCTTGCAGACAACCCGCCTTCTGGCTTGGATTCCACAGTCGCCTCAGAGAAGAGAGTGGAGCAAAGGTGCCGGTCCAGCCCGTCCAGCTGCGGGCCCTGGGCCAGCTCCCTCCCTCCCGGGGACCTGCATTCACGGCCTCTGGAGGACCAGCCGGACAGGCCGTGCAGTCCCTGACAACAGAACTGGAACGGGTCCCTGGGATCCCAAACACGAAGGGCGGGGCGATCTTTCACCTTTCACCTTACCTTGCAGCTAAACCGCAGCTTTCCGTTAACAGGAAAACAGTCAGAGAGGGTTGAGTGCCTGCACCGTGGAAACAGTCAGAGAGGGTTGAGTGCCTGTACCGTGGTAACAGTCAGAGAGGGTTCAGTGCCTGCACCGTGGTAACAGTCAGAGAGGGTTCAGTGCCTGCGCCGTGGAAACAGTCAGAGAGGGTTCAGTGCCTGCACCGTGATGATCCGCGGGAGGAAACGCCAGGCATGCGCATCCAGTCCAACCTGAGCCTCGCCAAACTTCTCCGCAAAATCTTGTGTCCTGGGTTTTGACGATCCTCATCTCATGTTGGATTTTAAACTGACGTTAAAGTGGATGCTAAATGTATCCTCCGACTGACAGCAAAGCCTGGATTGACTTGTGTGACGTTTGTGAGGCCACTGTGTGTTATCTCCTGAGCTCTGTAGGTGGGACATACAAATAGCCACTTCCTGGGTTTTGGGGTGTGAGAGGGTGGGGCACCCTGGGCGATCCTAGACCCGGGTTCTGCTGTGTTAAAAGCAATGTTTTAAGTCCAAATGTCAGTGGGAAATACTCAAAAGTATCTCTTTACTTCTTGGTAAACTCAGCAGGCTGGTACCCGGCTGTCCTGCTGAGGCACTGGCCACAGGGGCTGGAGGGCACTTGGGACGCAGCCTGGCCAAAGCTCCTACCTCATGGGGCAGGCGCGAGGCTCCGGGATCCTCTCTGGTTTGTCACGACTGTCACATTATGAATGACACAGCGCCCCAGGGACCCATATAGGAAAGGGGCCGAGCCCCCCATGAGGCCCTGAGAATCACAACACACAGAGCGGGCACCTCGAGAGCCCCAGGAACGCTTGGTTTTTCTGCGAGGGTGCTTGCTGTGGTGATCGATGTGTCATTCGTCACCGTGTGGCCAGGGGCTTGTCTGCCTGCTCAGCGCCTGGAGAACAGGGGTGACTGGCTGCCGCAAGTTGCCCATCCACCCTCATCGTAGTGGAGCTGAAGCACGTGAGCCATGCCCGTGGCAGCGCCCTGAGACTGTTCAGTCCTGATTCTCCGAGGCAGAGCTGGGCGGTGCCCTCCGCTGGGCTCCTGGCCCCTCGCCGCAGGTGCAGGCTTCCACACCAAGACCTGGTGCCCTCACCCAGGGCGCCCTGACCACCGGGAAGCAGCATCATGCTGGACCGGGGTTAGGTGGAGGGGCGGCAGTTAATCGATGGTGTCCAGAGCCTGGCCCTGTAGCACCTGCCAGGGCACAACTAAACAAATAGCCAGGCACGTGGTGTCTCAGCAGGGGCTGCTCACTGGGACAGGCTCCCAGTGACCTTCTCCCGGCAGAGACCCACCCCTACCACTCAGGTGGTGACCTGGCCGTGGCGCCTTGGGCCCGGACGCCCTGAGGCAAAGCTGCATTTCACACCAGGCAGCCCTGGGGGTCCTGCTGCTCTGGCTGAGGCTGCGGGTTTCAGGCCATCTGGGACCTGGCGGGCTGTCTGTGAAAACGTGAGCGGCGGGCCTCTGACGGTCTCCTCTGGCCCAGGATGTCAGGACAGGCTGGCTTTAGCCATAGGTTTGAAACAGAGCATCCGGGAGACTCCCAGCTGGTAGATAGGACGAGAAGCCATCGGCACCAGCACGCAAGGTCACTGTCTGCCCGGAGGGCCAAGGGGACAGATGGCACCCGCCAGCCTTCACGACACGCCCCTGGGGCGCGGCAGGTGGCAGACCCTCAGGCAAAAGCAATCGTTTGTGCTTTTCACATCAACTGGGGGAAACCAGAAGTGAAACTTAAAAACCAGACTCAGTGCGTGGCAGGCATCAGCCCGTGGGTTCCACCACTGACTGGGGGACTAAGACACTCCTGGGTCTACGGGGAGCTGGCCCGGGAGGCCCCCCGTGGGCAGGCACCAGGAACTGGTCTGGACGTCATTTCCCCAGGCCCCACGGCTGCTGGTTCAAGGCCCCGCAGGGCGGCCTGGGGTGAGCCGGCTGGCCCTTCCGGAGCTACAAGACGCAGCTTCCGGGAGATGCTGTGCCGACCTTGGCCTCAAGACCAGGATCTGCCTAGCCCACCTGGCCAGGTGGCCCTTATCTCCAGGGATCCGGGAAACAGAGGTCGGGTGCCTGCCGCGCTGCTCGCTGTCGTCAGTGGCTCGCGGCTCCCAATCTGCTCTCGGGCTGAGGAGACGCCTCTCCGGATTGCAACACCCCGTCCCGCTTACGTCGACGCAGGACGTCTTCCTGATTTAGAGCAAAGGACACAAACCTCCCTGGTTGCCCTGGGCCGCCCCCACCCGTCCACCGGCCAGGCCGGGTCGGCCAACCCCGGGCCCAGGCTCCTCCCGCCCCGACGTGCCGCGCTGGGCACCCCGCAGGGCTGCACGACGTGGGGTCCTGCCCGAGGCCTGCACAGACAGGGCGGCCCATGCAGCCTGCGGCGTGGCAGAAGGACGTCTGAGGAACCCCAGACAGGATGGCTCCCCGGACGGGAGGCTTAGCCACAGCTCTGAGAGAAGAGCCAGAGGGGCTGAGCGAAGAAAGGGACAAGCCTTCCAGGCAGAGGGAACAGCACGTGCAAAGGCACAGAGGCCTTTGTTAGACTGGAGCGAAGGCGGCAGTGTACCTGGCGGGAGGCCCCGATGAACTGGTCCAGGTGGTGCAGCGCCCAGGTGGGTGGAGGGCGGGCCGAGCAGGACAGGCTCAGTGACTGAGGGAAGGGTCCCAGGGACCGTGTGGCTGCAGACAAGGTGACCAGGGCAGGCACAGAGTCGAGGGGTCCTCCCGCTCCCAGCAGGCAGGGGACCCCCAGGGTGGACACAGCTGTGGGGCTGGCATCCCCGCCAGCAGGAGAAGGTTCCTCACTGTGGCAGGTCAGCACCAGGGCTGGGCAGGGCTGACACACCTGTGACTCCTGAGGCCCAGTGCCGCACGGGCGTTACCAGGCCAGCAGCGGGCCCCAGACGCCATGGCCGGGCCAGACCTGAGGCTGACCTGAGGCTGACCTGAGGCTGCCGGCCCCAGCAGGGGTCTGCACAGGCCCTCCTCACACAGGCCTCCACCTCTGAGCCCAGGTCCCTGCAGCTCCTTCTGCCTAGCAGGCCCTCACCACCCCTCCCACCCTGGGGTGGGCCCGCCTCTCCCTTCTCCAAGGCCCAGCTCCGAAGCCCCCACGAACTTTGCCCAGCAGCCCCCTGGGGTTGTCCCCTCCTCCAGGCTCTCAGGCCCTTCAGGCTTCTCCTCTCAGCTCCCAGGAGGCTGTCGCAGACCCCAGGTCCTCTGCCCCACCCGCCGGCCGCTGGTAGGGGCTTCTGCTTCTCTTCTTGCTGACCCTGCATCAGTTGGAGCTGCCAGGTTGGGTCCTGGCCCAGAGGGTTTGCTTGGTAAGGAAGACGTCGGGGCAGTGAGGAAAGGAGGAAAGGAAGGAGCAAGGGGGGGAGCGCCCGCGGGGCCTCCCTGTGCGGACAGGGCCAGGCTAGCGGTGGCGTGGCAGGCCTGCCCTGGGCCAACAGGGACACGTTTGGGCCCCCTTCCCTGAGTTGCTTTCTGCCCACCACTCGGGGCCTGTCCCCTTTGCCTGTTCCTCCCCGATGGACGGAGCGCCCCGACCCAGCAGGGCTGTGAGGGTCCCCAGGTGCTCAGGCCATGCCTGTCCATCCTGGCTAAAGCTCGTGGAGTCCCTGCCGCCCCAGGACGCCAGATGAACCCAGCCCAAGCAGCGAGTGCTGAATGCAGGGGCTCTGCTGAGCCGAGCAGCAAGTCCCCGTGGGAGAAGGTCACGTGCAGGTGCCTGTCGACCATGGAGGCTCCGTGGAAGGCCGGACGGCTCCCTGCTTACCGAGGCTCAGGCGTTAGGTCCCTAAACACAAAACAGGAAGTCCTGGCAAGCTCCAGCCCGGCCCCTCGAGAGCTGTCAGACGCAAGAGCTACTCAGAGAGCATCCGATCCAGTGCCTCCCTGGCCTGGTCACCCACAACGCAGGGCTCCTTCGATGTCCCAGGACGCCAGCGGCTCTGCTGGGCTGCCACCCTGGGCTGGGCCTGGCTCCTCCTGCAGGGAGTCTTGGTTGCATTTATTCTACCCACCTGCTGACTCAGAAGCTGAGGAGGCTCCCCAGTGAAGACCCCTTGGTTACGTGTGTGGAGACCAAGCATCGGGGCCCTCAGGTGTAGACGGGCAGAGGAAATACTTATTCCAAAAGGATCAGGAATGGACATGTCCTCAGTGTGTGCGTATGTGTGTTTATACACGTGGAGCATATATATTTTCTAAAGTGAGTCTTTCCAGGAGCTAAGCCAGAGTCAGCAAACTGTGGCCCTGGGCCAAATCTGGCCCACCGCTTCTTTTGTAAATAAAGTTTTATTAGCACACAGCCACACCCTTGTAACCACCTTCTCACTACCACAGCAGGGCTGAGTAGTTTTAACACAGCCTATAGGTCTGCCAAGTCTGAAATGTTGGCGCTCTGGTCCCATAAGAAAAACGCTGGGGCCCGCTGAGCCCAGCCAGATGCACCAGGCTGGGCATCCCTCGGGGATGGAGCGGGAGGGGCAGCTGGAGAGCAGAGGACCGCTTGCCAAGATCTATTTTTCACGGACTGGACTTTGTTGGCTCCTCCTCTCCCGCTGAGGGTTCAACACCCCAGCTGCCAAGCCTTCACGTGCAGGACGAGCATTGATAACGGTCTGGTAACAACGACAAACAGCCAAAGGCAGCAGGTAGAGCAGAAACCCATCGACCAGGCTCGCCTCCTGGGCGCCCCCGTGTCCTCCGCTGCCCATCGTCAGTGCAGGGCCTGCTGGGAAATGCTCCGGGCACTGACCGCGGCCAGTGCGGCCCTGGGGCACAAGGCGGCGGGTTGGGTGAGGACCATGGCCTCCCACCCACTGCTGGTGGCCCCCCCAGAAGCCCTGAGTAAGCCCCTGTCCCTCCCCAGCCGGCTTCTGCTGGGGCCCGGCCCCTCTAACCTGACCCCCCGCGTCATGGCGGCTGGGGGGCGGCAGACAATAGGACACATGCACGAGGAGATGTTCCAGGTAGGCCACTGAGACACAGCGGTCAGTGCCCTGAGTGGCCTCCTCCCTGGGGTGGGAGCAGGGGAGGCGGTGACCTGCATATCCACTGCCCCCAGATCATGGACGAGATCAAGCAAGGCATCCAGTACGTGTTCCAGACCCGGAACGCCCTCACGCTGGCCATCAGCGGCTCGGGGCACTGCGCACTGGAGGCCGCCCTGTTCAACCTCCTGGAGCCGGGGGACTCCTTCCTGGTCGGGGTCAACGGCATCTGGGGGCAGCGGGCCCAGGACATCGGGGAGCGCATCGGTAAGAGACGGTGTGGGCGTGGGGTGCGGCCCTTCGCTCCATCCTTCCCCAGAGGCCTCCCTCCTCCGGCACGAAGCCCGGAAGCCCCCCTCTCCAGGTACCAACCTCGGGCCCTGAGCACTTACCCCCCTTGGAGGCCCTTCACGCATCCACCTGCCCGCCAGCCTGCTGTCTCCTCCAAGTGGGCGTCGGGATGCTCGAGGGGCCCCCATCCCCCTGGTCTCCCGGAGTTTGGGGAGCAGCTGTTTCCGGAGCCCGTGGTGGGGACGGCACTGCAGGGGCTCCTCTGGTCTCAGCACGAACCCAGAGCGTCCCCGCAGCTGTCTGAGGTCCCCAGGGGCCACCTCCACTCTGTCACAGGACAAGGTTTCAGAAGCTGACATCCCCCCCTCAAAATCTCAGAAACAGCTCTGTTTCTAGAGCTGCAAAATACGGAGATATGGACAGGGTTTCCACTTCCAGAGTAAAATTTACTAAAGGGAGAGACAGAAGTCGAAAGCCCGAGGGTGCATTGGGTTTAATGATTGACCGCGGGTTTGGAAACATCACGGAACCCCTGCCTGGTCAGCTCCACACATGGCCACACTCGGTCCAGGTTAATGGACAACCCCCGACAGCCCGAGGGCATCCTGACCCCTCACCGGGGCCCCTCCAGTGCACACGCTGGTTTTCAAGGGGAGCCCGGGTCGGGCAAGGTCCAGGACCCTGAGCGGACCTCGGCCACCCTCCTGGCCTGGGCAAGCCCCTCCCCTGCCTCCACCGCACACCTCAGGCCCCTGAGGCTGGGATGGTCCTAGGGCGTCCCCGCCTCCTGCATATGACACTGGGGGCCTGCTGTGCACGGGGGTGCAGGGCTTCAAGAGGCAGAGCAGGACAAGGGCCTGCCTCCCTGGAGCCCCAGGGCCCCAGAGCGGGCAACGCCTGCTCCTGCTTCCCGCGTGCATTCAATCCGTCACCCAGTCATCCGTCAAGTGCGCGGCCCCTCCGACGCCGCCCTCTGCTGGGAAGCTCCCGTCTGCTCAGCCCTGCACAGATGCGTCTCTACTTCCCGTGTGGAGAGCGCTGCCAAGCACCGGGGTGCCCCGGCCTGGCTGGGCTCAGGGAAGGTGGGCTGGGGAGGCGGCAGTGGAGCTGGGGGAGCCGCTCTCATTCACGGCACCGCGGAACCTGGATTCGCCCAGCACACTCCGCCTTCCCCCTCCAGCAGCGGCTGGGGGCAGGCGTGGGCGGCCCTCACAGGGCCCACCTGCTCAGCCCGGCCTCTGGCCCCAGCACCGGCTCCCGCCCAGCGTGCGGGGCTGCTCACCACTCACTCTGCCCCCAGGAGCCCGCGTACACCCGATGATCAAGGACCCTGGAGGCCACTTCACGCTGCAGGAGGTGGAGGAGGTACGGGGGGTGCGCCGGCCTGGGGAGGGGGCCGGTCAGCTGGGGGGCAGGAGGGGTTGAGGGGCGTCCAGCTCCTGCTGCCCAGATGTGTGCTGTCCCTGGGGAGGGAATGTGTGGGGGGCCCCACCAGGCGGAGGCCCCTTCCCCGCACTGGCTCCACCCACGGCTGTAACCTCCCTCCCCTCAGGCCCTGGCCCAGCACAAGCCCGTGCTGCTGTTCCTGACCCAGGGGGAGTCATCCAGCGGCGTGCTGCAGCCCCTCGATGGCTACGGGGAGCTCTGCCACAGGTGAGCCTGTCCCCTCAGGTGGGCCTGTCCCCTCAGGTGAGCCTGTCCCCTCAGGTGAGCCTGTCCCCTCAGGTGGGCCTGTCCCCACAGGTGAGCCTGTCCGCACAGGTGAGCCTGTCCCCTCAGGTGGGCCTGTCCGCTCAGGTGAGCCTGTCCCCTCAGGTGAGCCTGTCCCCTCAGGTGGGCCTGTCCCTCAGGTGAGCCTGTCCCTACAGGTAGGCCTGTCCCCTCAGGTGGGCCTGTCCCTCATGTGGGCTTCTTCCAGGGTGGCAGTGCTGAGGGCAGAGCCAAGCACACCTCAGACCCAGTCTGAGGACAGGGTAAGAGTGTGGTGGGCTGCTGGCCGGTCCCCCCAGCCTCTGCCGTGTGATGGGGGTGCAGGTCCTTGGAGGTCCTCCTGGCCCTGGGCCGAGACTGGATGGACCCTCCCATCTGAGAGCAGGGTCAGGTGTCCCCCCAGCGCCACTGCCCTCCTGGCCCATGACTAGAGTGGGCTCATGCTGACCCTGCAGCCTTGATGCCAGGGCCGCCCCGGCCTGCCCCCCTCGCCCCGAAGTCCCAGAGCCCCAACACAGCGCCGTGCTCCACTGCCTTCCACCAGCCTCCCACCACCCCTGCCCGGGCTGCCCAGGGCCTTGCGTGGGGTCAGGTGGGATTCCCTCCCGGGACCAGCAGTCGTGCTCTGGACAGCTGACCACAGGATGGAAGGAGAGAAGCTCCACCGACAGGCAGGGTCACCCCGGCAGGGCTGCCATCCTCCACGGGGGCCTCGGGCCCACTGGGCACAGCCCAGCCAGGACCCCTGCCGCCTGGAGTCTTGTCCAGTGAATCAAGCTCACCGATGTCACCTGGGCTACGACTCCCATAGGTCCACGTGGGATACTCTGTGCCTTTTTTAAAGAGAATGTGGAGGTGGAGGGAAGTCGGCGGTTTCAGCTCAGGCTGTTTCTGGACTCTGTCCTCCCCATGCTCTGGACTTCTGCCCTGTGGGCTGTCGGCAGAAGGAGATGCACCCTTGTGCTAGGCTGGTCCCTGGACCCTGCACGGCCCTTGGGCCTGAGCACTCAGCACCCAGCCAGCCCCCAGGACACAGACTGCCTGGCTGGCCTCATGAGCACCTGGGTCCGGCCACCTGGGGCCCCCAGGGTGACGCTCGCTGTGCCGGGGGCTCACCCCGGTTCAGACATAGAGCTGGTCCCGGGGGGCTGAGAGCCCCGGAGGAGGCATCCTGTGGGAGGCGGGAGGTTCCGCCTGCTTCCCCGGTGGCCCTTCTGAAGGCTCGTAGGCCCCTCCAGAAACCCCACCCAGGGGCAGAGTCTGAAGCCCCTCCTGCTCTCTGCTGCCCCTGCCCCCAGGTACCAGTGCCTGCTCCTGGTGGACTCGGTGGCCTCCCTGGGCGGGGTCCCCATCTACATGGACCAGCAGGGTAAGGGAGTGCCCCCCACCCCAGCCACCGGTGGCCCGAAGTGTCAGAAGCCCTGGCTGGGAGGCGTCCTGTGCCAGGGCCTGGTGTCCGCCAGCCGCACGCCGGATTAGGCGCTGGTGTCCACAAGGCGTGGGAGGAGCACCAACTCCGCACAGGGCAGGGCACGCTCCGTAAACTGGCCACACCCCGTGTTTCTGCTGGGCCATCGGGCCGGGACCGGGGGGAAGGCGGGAGGAAGGGACCCTCCAGGGGAGGCATTTGGAGAGGCACTCAGAGCCTTGGAGGAGGGGTGGGGACAGTGCCAGGGCCCCTGCCAATCAGGGCGGCGACCCCCCCAACGCCTGTCACACACCGGGAGCACCGCTGACATTGTCACTGCAGGCCAGCCCAGGGAAGCCTTCCAGGCCCCGCATCTCCTCGGGGAGCAAAGCCTGGATCCACTCTGGGTGGTGCTGGGCCCACGGCTGCCCGCCCCACGTGGCCTGGCCCGCTTCTCGCTCTGCAGAGTGCTCTGCTCCACGGGGTCCAGTGCTGAAGGGCGAGCCTTCTGGGCTGACCCCAACCACTGCTCTGAAAGGACAGGCGCACAGAGGGGCCCTGGGCATGGGAGCAGGGGGGCAGTGCTGTCCCCAGGGTGCCCACCCTGGGCTCCAGGCTGGCCGCCCCCGCCGTGGAGGGAGAAGCCGGGCAAGGAGGCTCCAGCCTGAGGCCCAGGCCGCGGAACAGCAAGGCCAGGCTCAGGGCCTCTGGCCTTCACTGCCCCATCCCGGCCGCCACGGGACCTTGTGGGTCAGCAGGCGTCAACCTAATGTCAACAAGGGTCCCTCGTGTTGCTGCTCCTGAGTATTCATCGCTTGTGTGAAAACACCCACTTCACCCCTTTCCTCTCGGGAGAACTTCAGGTCCTCCCAGTTTTAGGCTTTAGGAATGAACTGTAAAGAACGTTCCAGGTCCACCTGTCCGTGCACCTGGGCACGCAGTTCCCTCGGGTCCCCACCCTCAGGGAGTCAGAGGCGGGTGCAGGGCTTGGATGGGAGCCCTGGCCTTTGTCCTGCCAGCTTTGGGCTTGACCACCGCCCTCTGCTGCTGCCCCATAATTTGAAAATCCCCTCAGGCTGTGTGGAAGGCCGGGGGATGGGCACAGCCAGACGTGAAGGGGAAGCCCGTTTGCTCCTCCACGCTCCGCCGGCCCCCGCTCTCTCCCAGCGCTTCACCCCAGGCGTGTGGGCTTTCCACACCAAGCAGATGCTGACGGGGTGCCCTCTAGGTAGCTCAGCCCCCCTGCAATAGCGTCGGACCCCACAGGTTAAGGGTCTAGTCCTCCAACGCTGTCCCTCCCATTTCCGACACCAGTTGCTTGGTGGGTCCCAGGTTCCCGCAACTTCTGCTGGACCCTCAGGACCTGCGCTGGGCGGCCCCCCATGACCCCTCCCCCACGTGGGGCTCGGCCCCTGAGCATGCGCCCCTCCCCTCCACAGGCATCGACGTCTTATACTCGGGCTCCCAGAAGGTCCTGAACGCCCCTGCAGGCACCTCGCTCATCTCCTTCAGCGACAAGGCCAAGTGAGTGAGCCCCGCCCCCAGCCAGGGCTGGACAGGCAGCAAGGCCAGACGGCCCCAAGGAGGGAGGGACAGAGCAAGGGAGGGGACGGCTCCTCGGGCGGGCCGTGCTCTGCAACGCTCCCCCCAGCCTGGACAGGTGCCCGCCCTGGACAGGTGAGCCCATTGTCTGGGTTCCCCGGGAGCGGGGTGTCTGGGGCAGCCTGAGGGCCATGCGTGTGGCCGAGTGGCCTGGCCAGGCTGGCCTCCAGAAGGTGCTCCTTGTGGACCCGGGGCTTGTGTATGGGCTGCAGGGCCCAGCATTCCAGCAGGTCCCTGGCCTCAAGCCCAGGATGGGGGGCAGTGCCAGCCCGCTGCTGCCCCCACCCTGGCTCAGCATCCAGGAGCCGATGCAGGAGCTGCTCCCCGGGCTAGGCACAGGCCCCCTTCACCCACTGCAGCCTCAACACCCCCCATGTCCCCGGTGTCCAGACCCTGAACCAGGCCTGGGTGGGCTGGGGGAGGGGATTGAGGACCGGCCCCAGCAGGCCATCACCGTGAGCTGCACCCAGGTGACGGAACAGAGAGGATGTGAGGTGAGATCTGGAGTTCTGTGTGGGTGTGCGAAGTCTGAGGGGCCTGGAGGCAGGTCAAGGAGGCATCTGGGTCTGAGTCTGGAGGTCAGACAGCGGCCCCGGTCTGTTCACGTCCATCTGGAGCTGTTGGAGAACACCTCTATTTAACGTTTCAAGATCAGCCAGCATCGCCTGGGACCTGAGAGCAGAGGAGCCCACGGGGGTGCAGGGGTTGGGGAGACCAGGGGGAAGGAGAGGAGAGAACAGGACGGGCCGGGTGGGGAGGAGAGGCCTGCCAGGGCAGCCTGGGGTTACCTGGCCCGGGGACGCGGCTCTTCCCAGGCGGCCCCAGAGGCCCCTCCGGCAGACCCCGGCTTCACAGTTTCGTCCCCAAGGCTGCACTTGCTTCTAGGAGAGGTGAGGCCTCATCTCTAGACTCCCAGCCTCAGTCTCCCCTCTGTCATTTTCTTATGGGTATACTATTTTTATTTTAACTACGTTTAAATTTCACCATTAAACACTGAGCATAAGTATGTGCTGACCCTATGTTCAGATTTTTGAAACAAAGATAAATGGACACATAAGGGAAGTGTGCAATAAATGTTGTACCATATATCAAACAATTAGAGAAAATCTCAGGGGTGATATAACTACGTGCCTTTATACATTAGGTATACATTTAGCATAAGCACCAGACAGGTAACTGGAGGACTGAACAGAGAGGCCCTTGACTTCAGACTTGAGACAAACCAAGGGTTCTGCCCGTGTATAAAAACCATTGAATTCGGGAGGAGCAGTAGCAAACAAGGGTGGGTATTAAGGAACGGACTCCTGCCATCTGGGACTGTGGGCCAGTCTGCAGTGAGCGGGGCTGCCTGGAGCCTGGAAATGTTGCAGCTCAAGTCCCGGCCTGTAGGTTAGAACAGCAGTCTGGAGACTCCACGGTTAGTGCATTCTTCAAATTTTCCGAGTTTTCCAACAAGTTCCCAGGACGCTTTCCTCAAATAGGGTCCCCTCTGTCATTCTTATGTGTTTGAACTCACCACACAGCAGACCCTCCGGTCCCCCTTCTCTGACCTGAGGAATGAGTTGGGGTGACTCCATGGGAATCAGCCCGTCCCGAGTGACAAGCGCACACCCGAGGCAGAGGCAGAGGCTGGGCCCCAGGGGCCTGAATACAGACATGGGGGTCCTGGGGCCCCACCCATCTGGCTCACTTCTGAGCAATGGCGGGGGGCATTCAGGCTGATTCTCCTCCCCAGAAATAAGATCTACACTCGGAGGACCAAGCCCTTCTCCTTCTACCTGGACATCAAGTGGCTGGCCAACTTCTGGGGCTGTGAGGACAAGCCCAGGATGTGAGAGAGGGGTGGGGCTGGGCAGGGAGGGAAGGGGTGGGTGGGGAGGGGAGGGAGGTGCTAAGGGATGGGCAGGCTCCACCCTCATGCCCTCACACCCCAGCTGGAGCCCTGGGATTCACCAGTGCCAGGCCTTCAATGCCCCCAACGGGGTCCCCCCCATTCCCCCCGGGCCCCCCAGGCACGGTCCCCACCCCCCTTTCCATGCGGCCCTCTCCTCCCAGAAGTCCCAGCACATCTGCAGGCACTTTGGACCTGCCCTGACACATCTTCCCAATCCTGGGCTTGCTTTACCCATCTCTCAGAGGGAGAGGGGGACCAAGGGGCTCTCTGTGAGGTGGCTTTGACCTTAATCCGAGGCCCCTTACGTGACACATGTAGACAGGGACACCAGGAACTGTGCCCTACGCAGCGGGCACAGCAGGGCACTGGGGCTACAGGTGAGAGCCAGCGCCCGGTCTCCAGCCCATCAGCCTCCCCCGCAGCCCGGCCAGTGCCCTGCTCTGAGCCAGGCTCTTCCCAGATCTGGCTGCAGGTCTGTAGCCCCCAGGCTGGACCGCGCTCCCCTGGGTGGGGGCCGACCCGTCGTCAGAGAGCCTGGGCCAGCTGGGGCTGGGAGAGACACAGTCACTGCCCTGGCCCCGCCCAGTGACCTGGCCACCCCCTCCTGTCTTCCAGATACCATCACACCACCCCTGTCATCAGCTTGTACAGCCTGAGGGAGAGCCTGGCCCATCTAGCAGAGCAGGTGAGCGGAGGGGGCAGCTGAGCAGCGTGGAGCTGGGACCCGGCGGGTGCTGAGGCTGGCGAGCCGCTGGGAGGCACCCCCCTGAGATTCCCGCAAGCTGACTGGGGGCAGGGGGTGAGAGGGATGCTGAGAGACTCGGAGAACTGCTGGTTGGTTTGCTGAGGGGCCTGCAGGAAGGGAGAGGTGCTGGGGGCCTTGCTGGAGAGTAGCCCTGAGTGGGGAGGGGGATAGGCTCTGGGCAGGCGTCAGGGAGGGGTGGGAGAGCCGGCTGCCTGCTGAGGGTAGAGGCCGTGGAGGACAGAGCCCTGAGGGCAGATGCGGTGATAGGGCAGGTGTGGACCCCCTTCCAACCCCTCGGTTCTCAGTGAAGCGCTCAGCGCGGGCCTGGCTGAGCAGAGGGGCCAGGTGGGAGGAAGAGAGGGCGGGCGGCCAGGAAGTGGAGCCAGAGGGCAGGCGGTGGGGTGAGACCACCGTCAGAAGGCTGGGCTGTGCCCTCAGCCACTACCCGCTCCAGGGTGTGGGCGCAGCCACGTGGGGACAGCTGGGTGTGACCACGACCAGGGCGGTGCCTTGGCCCAGTGCAAGGTCCACACTCTCGGGACCCAAGAGGCCAAGTGTGGCCCAGGCCAGGAAACACAGCCCCAGGACGGCCCCCAGGGGCCCTGCCAGCTGCCGGTCCAGAGGCCGGGAGAGACCTGGGCCAAGGCCTGCCTCCAGCGAGGCTGCAGTGCTGCGCTGGCCACGTTTGCCCTCTGCGTCCACTCACGTCGCCACCGCCCCAGGGCTGGGCTAGACTCGAGGTGTCCCATGGGCTGGGTGGTCACCAGCACCGGGCTGGCGTGCGCAGCCGAGAGAGAGGCCGGGAGCTGACGCTTGCGGGGGGCGGGGCTGGGCCACGGCTGTGAGCTGCGCAGGCAGGAGAAGCTGGACCCCCGTGGAATTGGGACTGTGGGCTCAGCAGCTGGGAGGGCAGGAGGCAGCGTGTGGCCCAGAAGCCTTTCTGCCCCCTGCCGGCCCCCCACCTCTGGCCAGGGCGTCCCCACCCCTCCCAGGGGCCTGGAGGACCCAACAACCGGCTGGGCCGCCACGTCCCCCTCCCAGACCCAGACTATTTCCACTGCCCTGAGGTAGCCCGGGCCCGGCCCCTGGGGCAGAGTCAGGGCCCTGAACCTGGGGCTCCAGGGGGCTCCCGAGGGGCTCAGAGCCCAGGCCAGGAGAGGAGCCCCTCCACCGGCCAAAGTTGCCCCCTGTGGATGCCAGCCAGTTTCTCCCTCTCTGCCCACCGAGGAGGGCCCCCAGCGCCCCCTGCCCACCCCACTGCCCTCTCCCCACCCAGGGCCTGGAGAACAGCTGGCAGCAGCACCGCGAGGCCTCAGAGTACCTGCACGGGCGCCTGCAGGGGCTGGGCCTGCAGCTCTTCGTGAAGGATCCGGTGAGGAGGGCGGGTGCAGAGGGCATCAGGTGGCAGTGGGGGGAGGGAGAGCTCCTGTCCAGCCCCCTTTAGGGATACGGCAGTTCTGGTGGGGGCAGGGACGGTCCTGGGGATGGGGGGGCAGTCAGCTTCATTGTCACGGTTTCCTGGCCTCCGGATCTCAGGACATTTAATTGGATGCCTCCACCTCCCCCAGCGCCTCCCCACCTGGAGTAGTTATGGGTGATCCCTGAGCTGGAAGACGCCCATCGGCCTCCAGAACCCCAGCCAGACACCGTCCTGGAGGGGCTGGGGGTAGGGAGTCCGCTGAATAAGCCAGGCGCCCCGAGTTTCAGCGTGTGGCCTGTCAGAGAACAGACACAGGGAGGGGTCCCTGGAGGCTGGAAGCCCTGCCCTGAGCACCAGCCGGTGGGCGTGGCTCCTGGGGCGGTGGTGACCTCGCTCTCCTGGGGCCCTTTCTCCGTCCCCCACATGCACCCCTGCCCGCCCCTTTGGAGCCTGCGGCCGGGGCTGGCCAGGCCAGGGCAGGTGGGGCTGGCTGTGATGGCATGAGGTGGCTGAGCCCGGCCTGTCCTGCAGGCCATCCGGCTGCCCACCGTCACCACCGTGGCTGCACCTGCGGGCTACGACTGGAGAGACCTTGTCAACTACGTCATGGACCACTTCAACATCGAGATCACGGGCGGCCTTGGGCCCTCGGTGGGGAAGGTAAGGGGGGCCTGTGGTTCTGAGTGCTCCACACCCAGGCCGAGGTCAGCGGTCATCTGAGGACCCAGGACAGCAGGGCATCAGGAAGGGAACACCTTTCTCTGATCCCCGGGAACTGTACTGGGAGTGACTGAGGCCAAGTGTACCCTCCTGCCCCCTTCCTCCCGCACGGGGGACACCAGCTGGCTCTGCCCTGACCTCAGTCACAGCCAGGCAGGGCCCCAGACAGAGGCTGACGTCTGCGCCCCGCCCCTGCCCCAGGTGCTGCGGATCGGCCTGCTGGGCTGTAACGCCTCCCGGGAGAACGTGGACCGAGTGATCGGGGCCCTGCAGGAGGCCCTGCAGCGCTGCCCCCGGAACAAGCTGTGACCCGGCTGCCTGTCCCACGCCAACGCAGTCGACTGGGGGTGGGGGCCCGGGGCAAACAGACTCTGCAAGGGGGACAGGCCCCGAGGGCAGGACAGCTGCTGACCCAGCCCCGGTGAAGGGGGGAGGGGCAGGGCCGGGCAGCTGCCCCCGCCCCCAGCGGCCCGTCCCCTCCGAGTGGAGCTTCCTGGATGTGGGCCATTTGGACCCTCAGCGCCTCCCCAATGAGCTGCGGTCCCCATAGGTCACTGGCCTGTGAATGTTCAATAAAGAAGCAGCTGGTCATCTGTCCTCACTGTGTGGGGCTGGGCTGCAGAGGATCTGGCAGGAAGGTCCCCCGCTCCCTGACTGCACCTCTGTTGTGGGGAGCTCAGGGAGCGGGTCCTTGCCTGGGACTCCCCAGGGCCTCCCCAGGGCTGGAGGACGGGGTGTGTGACCAAGTCAGCTGGGCCGGGGGCCCTGACACTGCACACTCTGGGCCCAGATCTTGAACCTGCAAAACACATCCTCACGTACAACCTCCACGGAAGGCCCCCAGGGTCACGGGACTAGGGCACCAAGACGCCCAAGAGCAAACAGCCAGGACTTGAGCCCTGATGACTCAAGCGCACACCACAGGCACGCAGGCCACTGCAGGCGCTGAACGTCTGGGGCCACTCTGCCCTCGAATGTGCAGCGAGGGGGGCCTCCAGCCCCCAGCCCCCTCCCCCTCCTCTGCCTGGTTCCCCCTGACCCCCTGACCCCCTGACCCCCTGTCCCTTCGCTCCTGCCCCTCACTGGTCTCTGCCTATGCCAGGCTCCCTTGCCTCTCCTTCCTGGGAGGGGTCAGGCCAGGCCAGACCAGTCACAGCCACGTCCACACTTCCAGGTCCTCACCCGTCCTAAGAACCTCCAGGATGCAGGCCATTCCTCCCTCTGGTCGAGATGGGCACCCACACCCCATGCAGCCCTGTGTCTTTGTGGAGGGCTGGGGCTGGCCTGGCTCCCCCCCGTCGCTCACCCAGCTGGGGGCCGGGCACAGCTTTGGGCACTGGGGTGGGGCTCTGAGCAGACCCGAGGCCCGCTGCCCCATGGTGCTCACAGCCACTGGGAGAGAGGGCACTCATAGGGTGACCCAGACACTGTCACAGGGTGGCTGTGGTCAGCACAGGAGCTGAGAGGCCAGAGGGTCTGAAATCCCATTTTTAAAGTCCTGTTTGTTCATGTGTTTCCTTCATGGTCTGTGCTGTTTGGTTCCTCCCTAGGAAACCTCTGCCTACCTTGAGGTCCTGAAGATCTGTTCCCATGTTTTCTTCTAGAAACTTTGTGGTGTCAGGTTGTATGTTGAGGTTTATGACCCACCTCCCATTGATTTTGTGCGTGGAGTCGAGAAGGAGGCAAGATTCATTTTTATCCAGACTGATACCCAGTCTTTCCAATGTTTGTTAAATAGACTTTCCTTCCCATCTAGTTGACGTGGCCCCTTTGCCAGCTGACCATAGGTGCAGGTCTCCTTCTGCCTCTCTGTTCCCTTTCGTTGCTGAATTTATCCGCCCTTCTGTCCACACCGCACTGTCTTAAGTACATAAGCTTTATAGAGAGTTTTGAAATGAAGTAGTGCGCGTTCTCCAGTTTCATTCTCCCTTTTACAGATTGTATTTCCTATCCTAGATCTTTTGAATTTGCATATAAATTTTAGTCATCTTGTCTATTTCCTCAGACTAGCTTACTGGAATTTTGGTGGGAATTGCCCTAAATCTATATATCAATTTAAGGACAATGGAAACTATTAAAATATTACAAATTCTTATTCATGAACATTAATTTAGGTCTTTTAAAATTAAACTTAGCTGTGTTTCCAGTTTTCAGTGTAGAGGTCTTACACATCTTTTATTTGATGTATTCCTAGGTGTTTGGGGTTTTGTTTTATATATAAATTCATTTATTTTATTTATTTATTTTTGGCTGCATTGGGTCCTCGCTGCTGCGCGTGGGCTTTCCCCACCCCTCATCGCAGTGCGCGGGCTTCTCAGTGCAGTGGCCTCTCCTGTTGCGGAGCACAGGATCTAGGTGAGCAGGCTTCATGTCTTGGGACTCGCGGGCTCAGTAGTTGTGGCTTGCGGGCTCAGTTGCTCCACAGCATGTGGGGCCTTCCCGGACCAGGGCTCGAACCCGTGTCCCCTGCGTTGGCAGGCAGACTCTTAAGCACTGCACCACCAGGGAAGCCCCATGTTTGGTATTTTTGATGCTACTGTAAATAGTATTTTTAAAATTTCATTTCATAAGAATGAAATGTGATTCTTAATATATAGATTTATAGCTAACCCTTCTCTATAAACAAACCTAGTAGTTTCTTTGCAGATTCCTTGGGAATTTCTATGCAGACAATCAAGTTGTCTATGAATAACAACATTTTCACTCCTTCTTTTCCAGTGTTCATATCTTTTCATCATTTTTTCCTGCCTCGTTGCACAGGTGAGGACCCTGTACCAGGTGGCTCCTGATGGGCAGCTCGGAGCCCACGGTCCGCTGGGGACTCGCAGGCAGGGCCTCGTTCTCTGCCAGGGCCGCGCATCGTGGCAGACACCGTGCTGAGCAGTGAGGCTGCAGATGACGTGGTCTCGCTCCACCACCTCCACGACCACGTTAGGGTTTCCAGAGGTGCCACGTGCCGCCCACTCTCCCAGGGTCCCACCAGCACCTGCACCTGCACCTGCTGGAGGGCCCAGCTGGGCTCTGACCCCACTCGGAACCCACAGCCTTCCGAGTCACTTACCCTCCGCACTTTGGAATGAATATGTCTAACAAGGCATCCAGTGAATTGCTAGCTAATGCTCCCCGGGTCTTCTTCGCAGGATGTAATCAAAACGGTGAACCAGAGTGACGTTCTACAGGATGTCCCAATGATAAAGGCCCATCAGGCTTGTGTTGTGACACAGAGCGCAAGGATGAACCTGGGGCAAGTCGTGAACTCACATCGTTGCCTCTTCCAAGTGAATGCAAACTGTTTCTGATCCTCCTCTCTAAAGGGGGCCGAAGAGAATGCATTTCCCAGATCAGCAGTCACATAGCACGTCCCAGAGGCTGTGCTGTCTATTCTACTAAAGAAACCACAAAGCACAGCACCTGGGTTGCAGGGTACGGCTTGGTTCCGTTTATGTAATCCACTGCCATTCACCACAATCCCACTGAGTTTTTAATTTTTTAATTTATTTTTTAAGACACATTTTTAGAGCAGGCTTAGCTTCTGAGCAAAATTGAGAGGAAGGGTCAGAAATTTCCCATACACCCCCTACCCCCACCGGTATGTAGTCCTCCCCACTGTCGACATCCCCGACCAGCGTGGTGCATTTGCTGTAATTAATGAGCCTACACTGACACGTCATAATCATCTAAGGTTTAGAGTTTACATTAGGATTCACTCTGGGTGGTGTACATCCTATGGGTCTGGACAGATGTATAATGACATGTGTCCACCATTATAGTATCATACAGAGTATTTTCACTGCCCTAAAAATTCCTTGTGCCCCACCCATTCATCCCTACCCCTACCGCAAACCCTGGCAATCACTGATCTTTTTGCTGTCTCCATAGTTCTGCCTTTTCCAGAATGTCATAGAGTTGGGAGCATACAGTATGTAGCCTTTTTCAGATTGGCTTCTTTCACTTAATAATATGCACTTAAGCTTCCTCCATGTATCTTCATGGCTTGATAGCTCATTTCTTTTTAAATCTGAATAATATTCCATTGTCTGGATGGACCACAGTTTATTTATCCACTCGCCTACTGAAGGACATCTCAGTTGCTTCCAGGTTTTGGCAACTAGGAGTAAAGCTGCTATAAACATCTGCATGCAGGTTTTTGTGTAGACATAAGTTTTCAGCTGCTTTGCTTAAATACTAAGGGGTGTGATTGCTAGATCATATGGTGAGAGTATGTTTAGTTTTACAAGAAACCACCACATTGTCTTCCAAAATGGCTGCACCATTTTGCATTTCCAGAAGCAACGAATGAGAGTTCCTGATGCTCCACATCCTCGCCAGCATTTGGTGTTGTCAGTGTTCTGGATTTGGGCCATGCTAACGGGTGTATAGTGGTATCTCGTTTTAACTTGTGTTTCCCTGATGACCTGTGATGTGGAGCATCTTTTCATATGCTCATTTGCCATCTGCACATTTTCTTTGGTGAGGTGTCTGCTAAGGCCATTGGCCCATTTTTTGGTCAGGTTGTTTCTTTTCTTATTGTTGAGTTTTAAGAGTTCTTTGCATATTTCAGATAACAGTCCTTTATCAGATGTGTGTTTTGCAAATTTTTTCTCCCATTATGTGGCTTGTCTTCTCATTCTCTTGATATTGTCTTTCACAGAGTGAAGGTTTTTAATTTCAGTGACATCCAGCTTATCCATTGCTTCTTTCATGCCTTTGGCGTTGTATCAAAAAGTCAATACCATACCCAAGGTTATTTGGGTTTTCTCCCATGTTACCTTCTAGGAGATTTAAAGTTGTATGCTTTACATTTTGCTGTCTGATCTATTTTGAGCTCATTTCTGTTAAGGGTGTCAAGTCTGTGTCTAGACTCATTTTTTTCATGTGGATGTCCAGGGATTCCAGCACCATTTGTGGAAGAGACCACCTTGGCGCCATTGTATTGCCTTTGCTCCTCTGTCAAAGGTCAGTTGACTACGTGCATGGGTCTCTTTCTGGGCTCTCTATTCTGTTCCATTGATGTATTCGTCTAGTCTCTTGCCGTCTTGATTACTGTAGCTTTATAGTAAACCTTGAAGTCTGACAGTGTCAGTGCTCCGACTTTGTTCTTCTACTTTAATATTGTGTTGCCTTCTGGGTCTTTTTTCTTTCCACATAAACATTACATCAATTTGTTGATATCCACAAAATAAATTGCTGGGATTGGGATTGCACTGAATCTATAGACCAAGTTGGGAAGAACTGACATCTTGACAATACTGAGTCTTCTATCCATGAACATGAAATATCTCTCCATTTATTATTATCTTCTTTGGTTTTGTTCATCAGAGTTTTGTAGTTTTTCTCTAATAGATCTTGGATATATTTTGTTGGATTTATATCTAAGCACTTCATTTTTGACGCATCTGTTGCTGAGGTCATCCTGGTGAGTCACAGTCTTTGAAGGTGGCTCTAAGCCCTGATACTGCACTGGCACACAGTATGTTTTGCTGGACAATTTTGGCCATGGGAGTAGGTGGTTTTAAAGGCTTCCCCTTGGCCTTTCCTACCACTGTGGCTCTTACTCCTGCTAAGTACAGCCATCCATCCAGATATACCTCAAACAGCAAGGAAATGGCCACAGGGTGGGCCTGGACACTTTGTACCCATTACAAATCAGATTGGACCAAGATAATGTCTTCTGCAACCTCCTCTGCCTCATGGCAGGGGGTGGGGGGAGTGGGCATCATGGCATTTTTTTTGTCTCGCCCTTACCAAAGCCGTCCCACTCCACCCTGCACCCCACCCTGGAAGCCTCCTGCCCACCCCCACCGGTCCCCATCCTTCGTGCCACCCCTGGTCCCAGCTCGAGTCCTAGCCACTCCCTGCCTGCTGCCCCCGCCCTGGCGCCTCTCTTCTCCCCAGGGCCCCACACCAGCCTCCCAGGATGCCTCTCAGGAGATTCTGAGGCTCCTACCCATCCTCTGGGCCTTTCCCATGTGCCCCACCCTTCATCGAACTCCTACTGATGCCCTGCAGCCCTACACAAAGAGCCCTATCCTGTGGCATCGTCCCAGCCCTAGTCTGTGTACCCAGGATGCCTGGGCCCAGAATACATCTGAAGCCACCAGGATGGGCTTACCTGCCCCACCCCACACCAGTACCTTCTCTTCCCCAGACCCTGAGCCCCCAGCCGGGGTCCCTTCCTGTCACAAGGTGCCCTGCTGCACCCTCTCTTTCCACACCCCCGTCACCCCTCGTTCACTGAGGGGCTCAGGAACCACAGTGTGTGCCACCCCACGGGATCCCCTCAGCAGCTGGCAGCCCCTCAGGGGTGGGGCTGAAGGCCTGAGAGGGGCGGTGGGTAGGGCACACGGGGACTCGCTGCAGAGCCGTCTTCCCTGCCAGCTCGGCCCCCTCTCTGACCCTGACGCCCGGCGTGGGGCAGCACCTGCAGCTCTCACCCACTGCTCACTCTCAGCGGAGACCCCAGCCTCCCAGCCTCAGCTGCTTCCCCTTCACGGCCATGCAGGGTGGGGTGGATCAAGCCCGGATGGCAGGGGCACGGGGACAGAGGGGCTTCCAGGCCTGACACCAGCTGGCCGGAGTGCCCGCTCTGTGCAGCCCAACCCCACGGTCTGACTGGAGACCTGCACCCAGGCCCAGGACGGCCTCCGAGGATACCAGCCCCAGGATGGGGAGGCCGGCCTGAGGTGCCCCAGAGCCCTGAGCCCGAGGCCACACTCAGGAGCTGCAGTCTCACTTCCTGGGAACCCGGAGGAGGCCTCGGAGACCTCTGACACAGAGCTCAGTCCTGGCTGTCCACCGGGGGAGCCGGCAGGAGGGTCCAACCCGGGTGCCCCTGGCCTCGGCCCCTGGTTACAGACACGGGCCCGGTGGAGGCCGAGCAGGTACGGGGCACCCCCCCCACGCGTACCTTCAGGTGGCCGAGGGTCAGGCCCGGGCCCTCGCCGCCTTCTCGCCAGCTCTCGTGGTTGACCCGGTCCAGGACGGAGAGGCCGTCCAGGTGATGGCCCTGGAGGGAACCCAGCACAGCCAGCAGCCTGGTGAGCAGGTGGTCAGTGGAGAGCTGGAGGCCAGACAGACACACCATGTTCGGTCAGCACTGGGGCCTTGGCCAGGCGGCCAGGCCTCCGCATCCCCAGCTCATCCCCAAGAAAGACAGCGCCCCCCCACCCCACCCCTGTGGCCTTGCCAGGATCGAAGCTTCTGAGCCCCGTGAGACGGCCCAGACCATGACAGGGGATGGCCTGCTGCACCCGGCCCACCCCGACGTGCTTGTCGGAAAGTACACTTGATGAGCCGTCAAGTGTGAAAAGTCACTTTCTGTGTAGCTGCTCAGGCCCCAGAGCGTGGAGGGAGGCAGGGTGCCCCCAGGCATGCCCAGCCCTCTTGGTGTGGACAGGGAGGTGCCACTGTGACCGGCCCGGGGTGAAGCAGTAGCTCCTGGTCCGCGGGCAGGGGCCTGGGCGGAGCCACCCGGCCTGGCAGGGTGACGTCTCCACCGCAGGCCCCGTTTGAGAAGCCCAGCTGCCCTGCCGCCGGCAGCTGCACACTCGGAATCTGGCCCTCCAGCAGGGCTCGGAGCTCGGGCACTGCACACCAGCGGCACTCGCTGAGCGGACCAGAGGGACGGGAACTGAGGACGGTGCCCTGCGGGCTCCCCTCTCTGAGGGTCTCAATGCTGGACGGCCATCGGCCGCGTGCCCTGAGTCTGTGGCAGACGGGGCACAGGAAAGGCCGTTCCCCATTTACTTGTGAAAGTGACTGCCCAGCTCACCCCTTCCCTTTCCTCTGTGGGCAGTGGGCAGCCTGGACACGCCCCTACTCTGCAGAGGTGGCTCAGCTGGGGAGCCCTGGGGGCGGGGCTTGCAGGCTCTCTGCTGGGACTCCGCTAGGGCAGAAAACCACAGGAGGGCACAGCCAGCTTATCGCTTCCAAGAATCAACTCGACTGTAAGAGCAACCCCTGCTGACTGCAACCGTGTCACGTTCCTAACAGTGTCACCCCAGGCATGCGAGCTGAGCTGGCGGGTGAGTTACCCTGGACAAACCACAGTGACCTTGCACGCCAGCTGCTGGTATCAGGCCTGGAGGGGACTCAGTCCCCAGCGCTTGGTTCGAGGTGTCCAGGGGAGCTCAGCTTCTGCCCCAGGCCCCCCACCTCCCCTCACAGACGCGGAGGCTCCCCTTCCCTGCAGGCAGGCTCCTGGGGGGGAGACCGGGGACCCAAGGAGGGGCTGCTGGGGCTCCAGGGCTGGGCAGGGGAGGGGCATCTGCAGCTAGACACCCCAGATGGGGGCCTCAGGGCCGGGACACACATCTGGGAAGGGCAATCCGGACGGAGGACGCTAGCAAAGCCCCAGTGATAATTCCCCTCCTTAGACTCTGATCACCCTCGCTGCGTGGGGACCCCTCCCAGCTGCCCCAGGGACCCCTGTGGCCCTGGACAAGTCCCCTGACCCCTCTGCCGCTTTCCCACCTGAATTGAAGGCACTGGGCTGGGTGGTGAAGGGTCCCGTCCAGGGCAGCCCCTATACTTCCGAGTCCCTCCTCGCTGCCTGACAGACACCCCCCACCCCGCCCTGAGGCACAGAGGGTACATCTCCCCCTCCCCGCAGCTCCGAGAGCCGTGAAGCTGGCAGCAGGGAGCGGGCGTTCTGGTCGGACGCCAAGTTCCCCGAGACCCCAGTGATAGCAGCGTTGTACAGGTGCCAGGGCAGAGGCGGGCGGGGGACCCCGCAGGTCCTCCTGCCCGGAGTGCGGGAGCAGCGGGATGACGGCCCCTCCCTGCTGGCTCCCCAGGACCCCACAGACCCGGGAGGGGCGTCCTGCCTCCAATGCTCAGCTGGCCGGAACCAGGGCCACCTCTTGGCGGATGATCCTTTCCAGGCCGCCCTCGGGGAAGCCGGGCACCAGCCGGGCCCCCTCCAGAGTGGGCACCCTGAGCTTCCTCTGCACCATGGGCACCACGTTGAAGTGGATCGTTCTCCAGCTGCTGGACACCAGCAGGGACGGGCCGAGCTGCTCTTCCCTGAGGCTGTCCGCATTCAGAGAGCCTGCAACGAGCCGCCCGCCGTGCCAGCCCCTCTTCCATGCCAGCCTCTACCTGCGCAGTCCACGGCCCTCCTGCCCGCTCAGCCATGCCACCCTCCCCTACCTGAAGCCTGCGGCTCCTCCGGCCCACCCCACCCCTCACCCGCACCCACGCCTGCATCCTTCTGGAACCTGAGCCAGGCACAGGGCTGACGGAGCCCCCAAGTCCCTGCACGGCTGAGTTTTTTTGTTTTTTTAAAAAATTTATTTATTTTGGCTGCGTTGGGTCTTTGTTGCTGCTCACGGGCTTTCTCTAGTTGCGGCGAGCTGGGGCGACTCTTCGTTGCGGTGCACGGGCTTCTCACTGTGATGGCTTCTCTTTTTTTTTTTTTTAAATTATTTATTTATTTATTTATTTATTTATTTATTTATTTATGGTTGTGTTGGGTCTTCGTTTCTGTGCGAGGGCTTTCTCTAGTTGTGGCAAGCGGGGGCCACTCCTCATCGCGGTGCGCGGGCCTCTCACTGTCACGGCCTCTCTTGCTGCGGAGCACAGGCTCCAGACGCGCAGGCTCAGTAGTTGTGGCTCACGGGCCTAGTTGCTCCGCGGCATGTGGGATCTTCCCAGACCAGGGCTCGAACCCGTGTCCCCTGCATTGGCAGGCGGATTCTCAACCGCTGCGCCACCAGGGAAGCCCCTGCGATGGCTTCTCTTGTTGCAGAGCACAGGCTCTAGATGCGCAGGCTCAGTAGTTGTGGCTCACGGGCTCTAGAGCACAGGCTCAGGAGTTGTGGCGCACAGGCTTAGCTGCTCTGCGGCACGTGGCATCTTCCCGGACCAGGGCTCGACCCCGTGTCCCCTGCACAGGCAGGCGGATTCCTAACCGCTACACCCCCAGGGGAGCCCTGCACGGCTGTCACGCGGGCTGCGTCGTGTCTCCCAGAATTCCTGTGCAGAAGCCCCAACCCCCAGCACCTCGGGCTGTGACTGTATTTGGACACAAGGCCCCTCGAGAGGGGGTTAAGGTGCGCTGAGGCCATGAGGGTGGGCCTGACCCCTTGAGACTGTCCTTACAGAACAGACGTCGGGGATCTGCATGCACAAAAAAGCCCACCCGAGGATGCGGTCAGAGGGCAGATCTCTAAGCCCAGGAGGGCCCTTCGGGAAGCCAGCCCCCCGACACCTTGACCTTGCACCTCTGGCCTCCAGAACTTTGAGGAAATACGTTTCTGTCGTTTAAGGCGCCCAGCGTCTGGTGTTTGCCGCGTGGCCCCGTGCTAGCACGGTGCGGGTGCTGTTCGGCTCCGCAGCCCCGCAGCCCCGGGGAGACAGCGGCACCTGCCCCGAGGTTTCCCTTGGCGGGTGCCCAGGTCAGCAGCGTCCTCACCCTCCTCGCCCCGCCCCCCGAGGCCTGCGCCTCCCCAGGCCTGGCCGTGCCCGCCCGCTGCTCCACGCCTGGGCCCAGGGGCCCCGGCCGCCCAGGCCGCCTCTCCTCGCGGCCGCCCTCTCTGCGGGAGGAGAGGCCTGGCTCGGGGCGGGGGGGGGAGCAGCTCTGTGGGGGCAGGGTCTCGCCGACAGTGGTCCCCAGGCACTGCCCCACGGCTGGGTGCGAGGGCCCTCACCTGCCTGACCCCGGGGTGGGGCGGCCCCACAGGGAGGGGCCGGGTGCTTCCCGCAGGTCCCCCCTCCAGGACCCCCAAGGCCCCAGGCAGCTCTGAGACCCGCAGCTCTCTGCTGGAGCAAGGTTTCTAACCCTTCCCTCTAAGTGGCTGGTTTCTGAGGCTGCACCCACTGCCTCCATGCACCCCAGTGCCTCCTCAGGCCTCTGGAAGCGTCTCGGGGGTGCCCTTGTTGCCCCAGCACCTCTTTCCTGGGCCCGTGCCCAGTGGGTCGTAGAAGGCCCTCCGCAGAGGACAGCCCTGGCTGCTGGGCCACCTTGCCCGGCGGGGTTTGGAAGTCAAGCCCCACCTTCCCAGCAGCCTGTAGCCAGTGAGGGTCCTCTGGGGATAGGGGGCAGCCTCTGTGGGCACTTGAACTCCAGAGCCTGGGAGTGTCGGGCTGAGGCTGGACTTCTGCTGATCAGACCTGCTTGCTCCTTCCCGCCCCCTCCTGCTCCTCGAGGTGTCCCCGAGAGCCCCGGTGTGGTCCATGCACGAGAGCCCCCATCTCAGGCGCGGCCCGCGGCACACCTTGTAAGAAGGGCCGTGGAGGTGAAGGTCAGGGCCAGGCCCCAGGGCTGAATGCACAGTGTCCCTGCAGGCCTAGGTTGGGAGGAGCTGGCTGGGTTTGCCCTCATCCAGGAGGGGGCCCTGGATTCCACTGCACACCCCAGGCCTTGCACGAGAACTTTCTCCTCCTGCTACCGCGGACAACACATTCGAGCTGACGTCCTTCCCACTGCCTCCCCCCTCCCCGGGCTCAGACCCCATGGGGCCCAGCCCAGCACCCACTCCCCAGACCACCCAGGAGGGTCTGCTCCATGGGGTGGTGGGGCTGGGGAGACGAGGGCCCTCTGGCATGACCGGGGTCCTCTGGTCTCCTGCGTCAGGTATCCCTTCCCCCAAACAAATGGACACCACCGAGAGAGGAGGGCGGGCTGAGCGGGCATCTCTCAGGGGGCCGGGAGGGGCACCTACACGAGGCCCTGACGAACAGTGGCCCCCTGCCCTCCCCAGCACTGCCCAGAGAGGGTGCCTGGGACAGAGGTCAGGGGGCCGACCAGCTGGGGCTTGAATGGCATGTCATCACGTCCCAAAGGGAGTCCCCAACATGCGCCTTAGAGAGCAGTCTCCGCAGCTAGTGAGCCTGGGAGCCAGTTCCCCACCGTCCTACAGCCTGCGCTGCCTGCCCTGGGCCACCCACCGCCCTGGGGGTCCTGCAGGGAGGAGCCCGCCCCCCGGTACGCAGGCCCCTTCTCAACAATCTCCTGCAGGGCGGCTCTTGTGCTACCTCCTGAGACCCAGCCCAGAGCAGGTCCCGGCCCTGCCACACCTGGGCCACTCTGTTCCCCACAGAGGCCTCAGTCTCCCCATCAGTTAAGGGAAGAAAGGGCCTCGGTGATCCCCGGCCCCTCCCAGTTCAATGTCTGAGGCACCTGTCATGCAAAGACACCATGGGCAGTTTCATTTCCTTATCTACCTTTGGTCACACGTTTTGTTCACAGAAAGGTGGCTCAGAAGGCAGCCGGCCACCCCTGCCACTGTCCCAGCCACTCCCCACCTCAGCCCCCCTGGTCTCACCAGTTCCCAGGGTGGCGGCAGCCTGAACCCTGTCACCTGGGGGGCTGTTTCCCTTTTAAGGCAAGTGTCAGGAAGCAGTGCCTGGAACTTCCCTGCGGGCCCAGAGAAGTTAGGCCTGGGTGTGGCTTCCAGCAGGAAGAGGACAGCGGGGACCTAGGGGATGGGAAGGAGGGGCCTGGCCGCTCAGACTGAGCGCTCACCCCAACCGGTGGGTCTGTCTCCAGGCCTGGAGGTGACAGGGCCGCGAGGGACGGGGGAAGAGAGAAAGATCCCTGCCGAGCTGCCTGCGGTCACTGTAAGACTCAGAGGATGACCGGATAGGCTGTCGGCGGGGCCGGGCTCAGGAGCTCCCCGTGATGGGCTGCGGCCACCCCACAAGGGCACTTTCGTCATCAGCCCCCAGAGGGTGGTCACCTGCCCCAGGTCACCGGGCAGGTCTGGGGAGGGGCCGGGGCTGGCAGCCACTCCTTCTGGGGTTGGGGTCCCTCACATCAGCCTGCAGACAGATGCCGGGCTTCCCCAGAATCCACAGGAAGCAGCCTGGGGAAAGGTTAGTCCTCCGGGCCCAGGTAGCTGAGGTCCCTACAGCACCAAGTGGGCCCGAGCCTGGACGTGCAGCCAGACCTGAGCTCCAGGGCAGCTCACCGTCCCTCAGGCGGGCTGACCACCCCCACCTGCTGACCTCACGGCAGATGTGAGGGCCACACGTATACCAGGTGACGGCCACCTTTGCCACATGCCTGTCCCCTCCCAAGGGAAGCAGGACATTCTGTTTTGGTTCCCAGCCCTGCCGCCTTTGCCCTGACCCTCAGGAGGATGGGCTGCATCACCCAGGGTCCCCGCCCTGCTGGGCCCGGCACAGGCTGGCCCGTTCTTCCAACGCCCTCGAGGTCCAGGCAGCCCCTGCGGGAAGGAAGCCCATAACTTCTGGGTCTGCCAGGAGCACTGCCCACGCCGGCGCTTGCCACCCACCGGATCACATCAACAAGGCAACCAGGGGAGAGACTGAGGCCAGAGCCCTGGCTCACTTGAAAGTTTCCGGCCACAGAACCCGCTCAGGGCCAAGACGCCAATTAGCGACTGAGCCATACATTGAAACAGACCTGTGCACATGTGCACATACGCGCACACACCGACACATATACTCACACGTGTGCACACGCACAGGTGTACGCACACATGCGTTCACTATCCTGCAGTCGCACACACGTGCACACGGAGGAATCACACGCCCGCGCACACAAGCACGCGTGCACGGAATGATCCGGGCTGCACGTGGCGTGAAGAGGCCGTGGCGCTTGCAGTTCACGACGGCCGCCACCAGAAGGTCCTTGGGGACCTGCAGGACCTCGCTGGGCACGATGTGGCCAGGGCACTCGGCGCTGCCCTCAGGGGGTGTTGAAGACATCGTCTGTCATCCACCGCTCCAGGCCGGGCCCTTCCCTGGGGACGCCCGGGCGGCAGCAACCAGGCCGGCCCTGCCTCGGCAGCCCTCACCTCCTCAATCACGAGGGCCTCTGCGCCCACCCACTGGGGCACCTCCGTGAGGGGCGCAGGGCAGACCGGAAGGCCTCCAGGCCCCGGGAGTAGTCCGCGAGGAGGCGGGGGTCCAGGGCACGCAGCTGTTCCAGCACCAAGAGCAGCACGTCCTCGGCGCGCTGGAAGTCCCGGGCCCGGGGCGCCCCCGCGAGCGGATGGCCTGCAGGTAGTGGCACCTGCACGGCCAGGGCTGAGGGCGCAGCCTGCACAGACCGCTCGGAGGCCGGCTTCGCAGACAGGCGGGGAAGAGGCGCCTGCCCAGGTGAGCAGCAGGTCCGCAGGTGGGGCCACAGGTGCCCACGGGTGACTGGCAGGTGGGCGGGGTGCAGCGGGTTAAATGGCTGAACTGGGCCCAGGCCTCTGAAGTGAGGGTGAGTCAGTCACCAACAGTTAGGAATGTCACAGGAGCATTGGGCAGGGGGCGGGGCCTGGCTCCTCCCTTCTGTCACACAGACCACCCCCCCCAGGCACATTCAGGCTCAGGACTTCGCCCCTCCTGGGCCTGGCCTCCCCGCTGCTGTGCTGTCCCTGGTGCCCCCCTTTCCACCCTCATCCCAGTGGCAGCAGCCACGGGGTCTCTGTGATGTTGGGGCCTCCCCCCAAAACTGGGTGGGACATGTGGCATCCCCACTGCTCAGATGAGAAAGGTAAGGCAGGGCGATGGCTGCCCGAGACCCCACTGTGGGCCAGGGCTGGGGCTGTTTCCATAGCAACCTGGATATCCCCTCAGGCACCTGTGCCCTCTTAAAGCAGCAGCCTCAAACTTGGTGCCCTCCCAAGTGCCGGTGAGTATCCTGCTACCTCCCCCTGCAGGGTGTGTGTCCGGCCCCTGGCCCCCAGCCCCAGGTCCTCGGACCCTGGAGGTGCCCACCTCCCACCCTGCCTGCCCTTCCGCCTGAGAGAGGCTGTCACCACTTGAACCTGGAGCTGGACCCAGCCTGGTTCCGAGGACAGTCTCCTTGGAACCGCCCGGCCAGGCTGGGAAGCCTCGCCCTGCCGCCCCCTCCAGCACCTGCCCAGCCGTCTGCCACGGCCCCTCTGTCTCTATGGGACTCTGACCTGCAGGGAGGGGGCACTGCTGCAGAGGAACTGGGGTCCCTCCTTCCTGACCCTGACCCTCGGGCATGGGGCCCTGTCTGCACCTTGGCTCCACTGCCTGTGATTCGATGACTCTCACATTCCTCCAGCTTCACTTTCCCAAGAATCTCACAATTCTCCTGAATTTGCCCAGGATACCTGGCGACACTCTGTGTACCCAAAGCGCCAAGGGGCTCTGAGCCTAGAGGAAGGCCCAGCTCCACGCCCAACGGGCCCCACTGGGTATCTGCTCCCGGCTCAGGGGTAGCCCTGTGTCCGGGGGGCGTCCTCTCTTGGCCCCTGGAGCCCCATCCCCCCGGCCGGGGACATTGAAGTGCCTGAGGCTGGCCGTCCACTCTCCCCCCTGCGTGGTCTCCTCTCCCTTGCCGTGCGTGTCCATCATCGCCCTTTGCTGACACGCCTGCTCCTGTGGTCCCAGGACCAGGCCCATCTGCCCTCAGACGTCTCAGGCACCTTGTACCCAGCAAGCTCAACGTGCGTCTCCAGTCTGCCCCCAGAGGGTTCTCCCACCCCCCGCTCCCATCTCGAGGTCACCCTCCTTCTGCCCAGTTAGTCCTGGATCTGCTCGCCCCTCCCTGCGTGCACACCTCCACCCATAGCCACCCCTCCTCAGCCCCACGCCGCTCCTCCCCGGGCCTCCCGGCCACGGCCCTGAGCCTCCAGAGCCTGCCCACCCAAGGGGAAGGCATCCGACCCCACTGCGCGCCTCTGGTGTCATCCGTCTCCGTACTTGCATGCTCACAGGGCTCTCTTCCTCCCCTGGCCTGACAGCAGGCCCTGCCTGGCTGACCCCTGACCCCTCCTGTGGCACACTGGTCCCCTGCCAGTTTCTTGCTGCCCCACCCCAGGCCCCTCTGCACACGCTCCCCACCCCCACCCCTGCCCACTGCCCTCCCGTGCTTTCCCAGACCTCAGCTCTGATCGGAGCCCTGATGAGCCAGGCCACGTCCTTTCCCCTGCAGCCCCTGGACGGGTGGTAAATGCCCCCAGCAGACAGTAAGCTCCATGCGGCTGGGGCAGGGTGGGCCTCCTCAGTGTACGCCAGGGTGGGCACAGAGGCTGGCATGCAGCAGGCACAATGAGTGGAGGCCCCAGGAGAGCTGGATGTGAGCTCCGTCTGGACCTGCCAGGACCCAGCCGGGAGAGCGGGGAGAGAGACGAGAGAGTCGGGGCCGAGGGCGGAGGGGAAGCAGGCACCCACCCCAGCCGGCCAGGCAGCATTAGACCACGTACCTTGGGCCACAGCCGCCAGGACCACAGCGCTGGGACCCCAGTGGGGAGGAGCGGGGAGTGAGGGGAGGACCAGGCGTGCTCAGCGTCGCGGGCGGATCTGAAGAGCTCCCCGTGGGCCTTGGCGGCCCTGGGCGGGCGGGCCTGCACGTGTCTGCGTTGCTTCCATCTCTCAGTGTAGCTCAGGGCAGCGCGGGAGCCTGTATTTCAGGAGCTCCCAGAGGTGCTGGGAAAGGGGTCACGCATTCCACCTGAACAGGCTCGTGAGATGAATCCTGGGAGCACAATGGCAGCCCCCGCGAGGGCTCAGCACAGGTGAGGGACAATCCAGGTGGCGAGGGGCTTGCCCCCAGAAGGACACAGGTGGCGGCCGTGCCCTGACTGCCCTCCAGAGCAGCCCCCGGTTGGCCGGTGTCAGACGGAGGAGAGGGCTCTGGCCTCGGCGTGGCCTTGCTCCGCCCTGGCCCCTCGGTTCCCGGCCCATTTGGGCCGCATCCCACGTCGCCCGCTGTCCCCCGTTACTGGACGTCAGACTCGTGCACAGTGATGCCCCTGGGGCTGGAGCCCCTGGATCCCAGTGATTTCCTGGGAAAGCATTTCCCCCAGGTTACAGGACGTGAGCCCTGGCAGCCAGGATCTGTCCCCGCTCCCGGTCGCCGTGGCCCAGGGGCTGTCCTCCTGACCACCCATCACCGCCCCGCGGGCCTGCTTCTCAGCACGGCAGCCTCTCCCCCTTCGCTGGCACGGGGCAGGCGGAGGGTGTGGAGGCTGCTACCCGCTAGGAGGGGCCGGGGGCGGAGGGGAGGCAGGCTGCCCCTGGGGGGGCGCCCACCCAGCCTGCTGCCTTTTCTCACAGGGACCCAGCTCTCGGCGTGCGCCCAGCTCTGAAGTAAACACGCAGGGAGCCTGCAGGACTAGGTGTGGAAGGAGGTGATGGGACAGTCGACCCCAAGGTTGGTGGAGACGCCCAGGGAGGCACTCGGGTCGGTTCCTGCACAACATGCAAGATGCACGTGTGGTGTCGGGGGGCAGGGGGGCGCAGGCCGGGGTGTGAGGATCAACCTCTCCAATGGGGGCTGCGGGGGGGAGCCCCGAGGAGGTGAGCCGTCCAGGCGCTTGTGAACACTCGGGCCGCCCAAGGAGAAGCAGGCATGTGGCCGACCAGCAGGGTCACGGGGAAGGTAACCCCCCCACCAAGTGGGGAGCAGACAGCTGAGCCACGAAGCTTTCCAAGGCGGAAGGAGGCCAGGGGTGGCCACAGCCCAGGACGGGGCGGGAGGGGTCTATGGGGAGAGGGGGGTCCCAAGGGCCTCGGCACAGGGGTGGGGAGGAGGGGGGGTGAGAAAGGGACCCAGGGCCGACGTTCTCTCAGGCCCAGGAAGCAGCCACACGGTCACCTGGCGTCACACAGGGTGACCCAGCTCTGTCGCACAGGCCCAGTCAGTCAGCCCAGGGCCAGACCGGCGTCACCCCAACCCTCCCCTAGAATGCGGCATCTATTGCACAGCCCGGACCAAAGAAGCTACTAGGGCTCCTTTGAAGCTGCCAGGTGGGGGAGAAGAATTTGATCCCCAGGTGCTGCAGGCAGATTTGGGTTGTGTTTGTTTTTCTTTTTGATATGTTTTTATTGTGCCCAAAAAACATAACATAAAATTTACCATCTTAACAATTTTTAAGTGTAAATTCAGTGACATTAAAAATATTCACATCGTGCCACCAAGATCACCATCCATCTCCAGAACTCTTCTTCTTCCCAGACTGACCCCTTTAAACACTCACTCCCCATCCCCCTCCCCCAGCCCGTGGTAAACCCCATTCTACATTCTGTCTCTATGAATTTGACTGCTTTAAGGACCGCATATGAGTGCGATCATAGAGCGTTTGTCTTTTTGTGGCTGGCTTATTTCACTTAGCACAGTGTCTTCAAGGTTCACGTATGCTGTAGCCTGTGTCAGTACTTCACCCCTTCTGGCTGAATAATGTTCCATTGTATGCACAGACCACATTTTGCTTATGCATGCATCTATCAATGAACACTTGGCTGTTGTGAAGAACACTGCTATGAACACGAGGGTACAAATATCTCTTTGAGACCCTGCTGTCAATTCTTTTGGGTTTATACCCAGAGGTGGAATTGCTGGATCACGTGGTAATTCTATGTTTAATTTTTTGAGGACGCACCATACTATTTTCTATAGCATCTGCACCACTTTTTATTCCCACCAACAATGCACAAGGATTTTGATTTCTCCACATCCTTGCCAATACTTGTTATTTTCTGGGGCTTTTGGTTTGTTTGTTTGGTTGGTTGGTTGGTTTTTTTTGGCCATGCTGTACGGCCTGTGGGATCTTAGTTCACCGACCAGGGATCGAACCTGGGCCCTCGGCAGTGAGAGCATGGAGTCCTAACCACTGGACCACCAGGGAAGTCCCTTCTGGGGTTTTTTGATAGTGGCCATCCTAATGGGTGTGAGGTGATATCTCATTGTGGTTTTGATTTGCATTTCCATAACGGTTAGTGATGTTGAGCATCTTTTCATGGAGTTATTGGCATTTATATGTCTTCTTTAGAGAGATGTTTATTCAAGGCCTTTGCCCATTTTAAAATCGAGTTGTTTGGAGTTTGCTGTTGTTGAGTTGTAGGAGTTCTTCATATATTCTGGACATTAATTCCGATACCAGGTATATGATTTGCAAATATTTTCTCCCATTCTGAGGGTTGCCTTTTCACTCTCTTGATAGCTTCTTTGATGCACAGTTTTTAATTTATCCAGTTTATTATTTTTGGTTTTGTTGTTGCCTGTGCTTTCGGTATCATATCCAAGAAATCATTGCCAAATCCAAGGCCACGAAGATATTCCCCTGCGTCTCAGCTCTGACGATGAGGACTTTCGTGGCAGGGTTTTAATGCCCCGACAGCCCCACACCTCCCAGGTGCCCCAGGTGGAGGCACCCTCCCCCGGGCTCCTGTCTTCGCCGTGATGTAGAGTCTGGTGCTCCGCTGTACCCACCACACGAGAGCAGGTGCCGGGGGGCAGGGTCCCTGCGTCACCCCTGCAGCCTCTCAACCCCCACTGTCCGAGCACCCCCCCTTTGAGCCCCCCAGGTAGGAACTCTCCCCAGAGGGCAGGGTCACACTCTTCAAGCCCCCGAGCCCAGCTCCCTGGGGGCAGACGAGGCCCAGCCTCCGGGCAGCAGGAGGTGCCGAGTCTGCCCCTTCCCCAGCCCCCTCCCCAGCTCCCCAGGTGCTCAGTCCTTGGGGCCCACAGGGGTCCAGGGCTCAAGGAGCTAGAGGCGGCCTTGGGTGCCAGGCAGGTGCCCCAGCCATGGCGGTCAGAATCTGGACCTCAGCTTGGCGCCTTCGGAAGCCAGAAGTCACCACTAATCCAGAGGGGCCATGGTCAGAGGATGGCCTTGTCCCCCTTCCCCCAGAACTGTCCGGTGAGCCCCGCAGCAGCCCCAGATGCCCAGCAGGGCTGTGTCTGGCCAAGAGCCCGGCCTGTCCCTGCGTGGGGCACGCTCGTGGCTCTCCCCACGGGTGGTGGGGAGGGGGTGGGGGCAGCCTGAGGACACCAGGAGGAAACAGAGGGCACGCGTTTCTCGGGGAGAGCTTCCTTTAAGCAACGGCACCGCCGTCGTGAAGTTCGGTTCTGAGGAAGTGGCCTGGGCCCCGCCAGTCTCGCCCCTGGCACCCCTGGGGACAGATATGCTGACCCACTAAGTGTCCACCCTCACTGCTGGTCCCTTCTGGCCTTGCCCGGCAGGCCACCTCTATCTCCTGAGCCGCCGCAGAAGAGCCCAGGTCTCTGGGAGTCTGGGGACCACCGCCATCCCCAGGGCCCCGAACTGGCCTCCTTTTATTAGGGGGGCTGTCACTCCCGGCTGCAGGGCCCGCCTCCTGAGGCTGCCCGCTTCCAGGAGGGACTCCTGTCGGCATCAGCCCGGCTGGGAAAGGTCCAGATTTGAAGGAGGATCCCCTGAGGGCAGCGAGTGGGGAGGGAACACTGGGGTGCCAGGCTCACTGCAGAGGCCAAGGCTGGGGAGGACAGAGCTCTGGGTCTGCAGGGACAGCCCCGATCCCCCGCTTCTCCTCACCCATCACCACCCCCGACGGGTCAGCTGTTGCCAATGCTCTGTGTGGTTCCGGGGAGGCTCAGGTGAGGGAGGAGTGAACTTCCCGTGGCAAGTATGAAACGCACGACCCACGGGGCAGGTCACCCTGAAAGGGCTCCAGAGGGAAGCCGATTCCAGAAGGCGCGTCCAAGGGCGAGTTAGGAAGACGGGGGTCTCATCTGGTCCTTGGGCAGGTGACCTCCCCTCCGCAGGCTCAGTCTGCCCACCTGTTACACGGCATTGCCCTACTGAACTCAAGTTCCTTTGCAAATGCTCGGAAAAGAGTCACAGTTTATGAGTCTGAATCAGGAAGGACGCGTGGTCTGCACGCCTCCTCTACCTGGTGTGTGGCCACCAAGCACACAACTCCTCCCGGGGCAGCTGCCCAGTGGAGGGCTGAGGGCCCTTCCCTGCAGGGCTGGGGGCCTGGGGGAGAGGCCGGTCGCCCGGGTGTGGTCGCTCAGGTGGACGGCTTCACGCAGCGCCTCTCCAGGTCTCCTGGGGAACGGCTTCTGGACAACAGCGTTCCTTAGTCCCCGTGGCAACGGGGCCTGCACTCCTGTTTCCAGGGAAAACCAGCCCTCAGCGTCGCGGTTGCCGCAGCAACGCCTACGGGCTCAGTCAGCCACGCTGTCCCACCAACCCATAGAGGGCAGCTGGGCGCCCAGGACAGAGGAGCCAGGTGCTGCCCAGGTGCGGGGTCGGCGCACAGAAGGAGGTACTGGCCCGGCCAGGGTCCCAGGAGGAAACTCACCGGCAGCAGAGTCCCTGCTTTCCCTTGGGTCCTGTGCCCCAGCCCACGATGAGTTCCGCCTCCAGCGAGCCTGGCAACGGGGGCTCTGCCGAGCGGTCCCGGCCGGGGCTGGATGCTGTGATCCAGGTCAGTGACGTGGCTGTCCTCCGGCACCCTGCTGGGAGCAGGCCCCAAGGGCACCTTGGGAGGGAAAGGACCCTGCACAGAGAGGCCACACCCCCCGGCTCCAAGGGGCACCTTCCACGTGTTCATGTGGCCAGCGTGAGCACCACACGAGCGTGCACACGCACACACAGGCGCCCTTACACACAGGCGCACACACACACACACACAGGCGCACACACGTGCAGACTCTGCTCGGGACAGGAGCCTGGGAGAGACTGAACTGGGGGCCGGGGACCCGCGCCCCAGGCCCAGCCTCCCCGCTCCGCGCTGTGTGGGCTCGGGCTGTCAGCCCCCCTCTCTGGGCCTCAGGCTTGCTGCCTGCACGCTGGGGGTGGGGCATGGAGGACCCTCCCACCCCGACCTTCTGGGGTCTAGTTCACTACTGCCTTGGGGCCAGGTGTGGGAATCAGCAGGGGCTTCCCTGGAGAGGCGTGCACCAGTGGGGGTGGTCCGTGCCCAGTGTCTACTCTGCGAGCTCCAGAAGTGCTGGTTCAGTTTTCCTTCACAGCACCCACCTGCATAACAAAAACAGCAGCTACAACGGTAACGACTGGGAATTACCCCACACCCCCTCCTCGTCACTCCCTACTTCCAGCCCCGTGCCCGGCCCTGCCACCCCACCCCCTTAAGTGCCCCCCACCGGCCATCACAGACAGACAGTCCCCACCCTGATTCACCCCTCAGGGACCCCAGCGAACCCCTGGGAACCAGCTGACTCAGAGTTGTTTATTAACCCAGTTATTAGAAGCTCAAAACTGCTCTGTGTGAGGGGGGTGACATGGCCCTGTGCAAACAGGTCACCGCAGAAGAGTAATTGCCCACAGTTGTCCCCGTAATTAAATAACATGGCAGAGCCACCACACGTGCGCATGCACACACACAGATGCCCACGCAGCACAGAACACGACAAGGGCAGGATATTTGAATCAGGTGAGGCAGCCAGCAAGACTGACAAGATCGCCCTGGGTGGGGTGACTTTCTCTGTCCAGCTCCCATGAGGCCCAGCTCTGCGAGGTCCTGGGTGCCAGTGACCATGAGGGCCGGTGGGGGCTCAGGGGAAGGAGGGCCACTTGCAAGCCAGTTTCCAAGCCAGGTACCCCCTCAGCCTGTGAGGATTCTACCACCCCTTTGGGTTCCAGGAAAATAGAGGCTCGAGAGTTGAAGCAAGTTGCTATGGTTACAGGCCGGTTTGAGGGAGAAACACAGGACGGAGCTGACATCCGGCAGTGGGCATCGGTGCTTGGCAAAAGTAGCTGCCCCCCAACTCCCGCTGCCCGTGGGAAACCGTCATCTGAAAGCCACGGGGAGCCCTGGCCGAGGTCCGCTCTGCCTGCCCAGCCAACACCTGTTGTCTGCACCACGGTGATGGAGATCGCGGTGCAATTACTCCAGGGCTGAGCAGGCAGACAGGCGCCTCAAGATGCCTAGATAGGCCCATCCAGAGGGGGAGGAGGGGGGATCCTCCAGCCCCTCAAGCTACAGACGGGGAAACTGAGGAGTCTGGGCAAGGCGTGGCTTGAGGATGGGGACTCCTGTGGGACCAGACCTGAATGCGCTCCCCTGCCCAGAGGAGCTCCTGACACCCCGCTTGCTGCAGCCGGAGCTGCTGCCCCTGTCAACCCCGGCCCCGGCCCACCCTTACAGCTGCATTCTCTGAGGGTCTGGACGCAGAGGTGGTGGAGAAGGCCAATGGGCAGGAAGATTTGTAATTCTGGACCCAGTTCCTCTAGAAGCTTCAGGAATTTTCACTCTTTCTTTTGGGTTAGGTTTTGATTAAAGGTATTTTTCTAAGAACTTGTCCATTACATCTAAATTTTCAAATTTACTGCCAAAAGTTGTTCCCAATATCCTCTTATTGTCTTCTTGAAGTGTGAGGATGTGAAGCCGGGTAACCACCTGCCCCTGAGCGTTGAGGGGTTTGAGACCCAAGGGTCACCCAGGACCCAATCTGAGGAAGTCCCTGGCAGGCTGGGATGAGTTGGTCACCCCGAATTGACACCTCCTTTTTCATTGTTGATACTGGTCGTTGTGGATCCTCTTTACAGTACTTTTGTCTTCTATTTCAATGATTTATATATTTATTATTCCTTTGTTTTTAGTTCCTTGGGTTGTTGTTCTTCTAATTTTTTGAGATGCATGCTTAGCTCATTGATTTGCAGCCTTCTTTGTTTAAAAAATTTTTTTTTAATTAAAAAATTGTGGTAAATTATATATACATAAAATTTACCATTTTCATCATTTTTAAGTGTACAGCTCAGTGGCATTAAGTACACTCACATTGTGCGGCATAACCACCATCCAACTCCAGAACGTTTTTCATCTTCCCAAACTGAAACTCTGTCCCTGCGAAACACTAACTCCTCCTCCCCCTCCCCCAGCCCTGGCACCCACCATCCTCCTTTCTATCTCTATGAATCTGACTCCTCTAGGGACCTCATATGAGTGGAATCATACGATATTTGCCTTTTTGCGTCTGGTTATTTCACTTAGTATTATGTCCTAAAGGATCATCCATGCTGTAGCCTGTGTCAGAAGGTCCTTCCTTTCTAAGGCTGAATAATATTCCATCGTACGGATGGGCCACATTTTGTTAATCCATTCATATGTTCATGGATAGTTGGGTTGTTTCCACCTTTGGCTGTTGTTAATAGTGCTGCAAATATCTGTTCAAATCCCTGCTTTCACTTCTTTTGGGTGTATACCCGGAAGTGGGATTGCTGGATCCTATGGTAATCCCATGTTTAATTTGAGGAACCTCCATACTGTTTTCCATAGTGGCGGCATCATTCTACATTCCTGCTTTCTTCTTCAATGTATGCATTTCCTTCTATTTATGGGCTTTAGCTGCATCCCATAAATTTTGATATAATAAGTTTCATTATTACCCAGTTCAAACTGTTTTCTAATTTCCACTGTGGTTTCTTATTTTATCCCTGGATTATCTAAAGGTATAAATACCTTAGTTTTCAAACATATAGAGATTTTCAAGTTTTTCTTTACATCTAGTTTAACTATCCTGTGCTCAGAGGTTTTGCTTTGAGCGTCGTAAAGTGGAAAAGCTGATTAGCGTCCGCACGGAGGCAGTCGGGAGGCAAACGGACGTCTGGATCTGGTTTCGGGGAAGAGCTCCATGCTGGGACTAGACGTCCGGGGCTGTTGGCATGTGGGTCACTGGGTGAGATCCCAAGGGGAGACTGTACCCAGGAAAAGACTGTACACCCACACCTAAAGATGGGGGAGGCGAGAAGGAACCAGCCAAGGGGACCAAGATGGGGAGGCCAAAGGAGGTGAGAGTGACTGGGAGAGGGCGATGTCTGGAAACCTCATGAGGGGAGAGTTTCAGGGAGGAGGAAAGATCGTCAGCACAAAGTGCTGCTAGTAGGTCAAGCAAAGAGGAGATGGTGGACCACAGCATTCAACAACATGGAGGTCAAAGGTGACATTGACCACAAGGGTACCTCGTGGGACGTGTAGGGGCAATACATTTTTTTAAGGTGAGGATAAATTATGACAGTTTGTGTCGACAAGAATGGTCTGATAGAGAGAAAAATAACTGATACGTAAGCAATAAGGAAGGATTGCTGGAGCAATGTCCTTAGTACAAGAGAGAAGATGGTATGGGATGAGGTGGGGGGGGGGTGGGATGGGATAGGATGGGATGGGGTGGGATGGGGGGGTGGGATGAGTAGATATATGGATTAAAGCAGAGGCTGGCAAACTTTTTCTGGAGGGAGCCAGATGACTGATACATTAGGCTTTGCAAATCATAAAGTTTCTGTAGCAACTATTCAGCTCTGACATTGGAGCATAAAGGGGGTCACAGACAGTGTGTGAGCAAATGCATGTGGTTATTTTCCAAGAAAGCTTTACTTATGAACAAGCGGCAGGCCTGGATTTGGCCAACAGATAGAGTCTGCCAAGCTCAGGATTAGCGGACGAAGGGATAAAGGGACGTTCGGGTGGGTGGGGGAAGGGGCTGTCGTACAGATGGTGGTAGACGGGTCGAGTGCGTGGGTGGGAGTGGTGGACGGGTGGTAGCTTGGAGAATGGATGGAAAGTCATTGTCCTCAAAGAGTGGGGATGACAGCGGAGCCCCATATTCTAGAAACTGGCCTTTGAGATGAAAAATCACTGGAGTTTCTTTTTTACTTTTGGTTGAAGTATTGCATGCATACAAAAACGTGCAGACGTCCTAAGTGTGCAGCTTAACGGAGCCCATCGTGTGACTAGCACCCTCCCCAGTAGAGCGTTATCAGAATGCCAGAGGCCCCCTCCCCCAGCATAGGTTAGCCTTGCCCACTTGGGAACCTTATAGAAATGCAGCCATATACGTGCGTGTGTATACACACACTCTCTTTGTACTACACCACGTTTGTGAAATTCACCCGGAATGCAGCACGTCGTTATCGTTTGCTGTACACTCGAGTGTGTGAATATGTTGCGCTTTGCGTTCACTTTATAGCTAATGGCCATTTGAGTGGTTTCATGAACAGCACCGCCATGAACATTCTGCTACTTTATCTTTGGGGGCCATACGTATATGTTTCTGTTGGGTGCACACCCAGCCATAGAAGTGCTGGGTCACAGGTCTGCATACATCCAGCTTCAGTGAATACTGCCAACAGGTTTCCTAAGTGGCTGTATGGATTTACAGTGTGTGAGGGGCTGCTACACATCTTGGCCAACACTTGGCATTTCCTGTCATTTTCCTATTTAGCCATTATGGTGAATGCACAGTGGTATTGCATTATGGTTTTAACTATCATTTATCCGATGACTAATGAAACTGAGCACATTTCCCTGTGTTTATTGGCCCTCCAGACATCTTCCTTTGTGAAGTGTCTGCTCTACAATGTGCCCGTTTTTCTCTTAGGGTGCCTTCTCTTCTTATTGATTTGGATTTGATTGCATAATCTGGAAACAAGTCCTTTATTGAATACGTGCATTGCAAATATCTCCTGTGGGTGGCCTTTTCACTCCTGTAATGGTGCCTTTGAGGAACGGTTCATAACTTTAATACGGCACAATCTGTCCATTTTCCACCTTAGGTTAGTGCTGCTTGTGTGCTATTTAAGAAACACACTTTGCCTACTCCAAGGCACAAAGAGGTTCTTCTATGTTTTCTCTTAAAAGCTTTATTGTGTTACTTTCACAGTTAAATCTGCAATCCACTTGGAATTGACCTCTGTGTATGGTGTGAGGTAGAGACCACCATGCATTGCCTTCCATATGAATAGCCAGTGGACCTAGCCCCAGACTGAAAATCCCATCATCACCCCACTGCACTGTGTGTCACCTTTGTCACTCACCAGTGTGTGCATGTGTCTGTGCACGTGTCTGCATGTGCACGTGTGCACATGTACTTCCAGAGTTCGTGACCTCTTCCGCTGGTCAGTTGGTCCTTATACCAGTGCTACCCTGTCTTCTTCGCTGTGGATCTGTGACGTGTCGTTACGTCTGGGAGCATAAGCTTCGTCTTTCTTCACGATTCCCTACATACTTTTGACTCTTCCATATGAATTTTAGAATCAGTTTGTTATTTTCTACGAACTAAAAACCCTGCTGGGATTTGGACTGGGATTTTATTGAATCTGCAGATTAATTTGAGGAGGACTGACGTCTTTACAATATCGTCTTCCATTCTTCCATTTATGTTTTTGCTAATTTTACTCAACATAGTTCTCAACTGAGCGGTCTTGCACATATTTTGTTATCACATTGGCTCCTAGGTATTTGATGTGTTGGGAAGCTATTACCGTTTTTAAAATGATAATAGCTGAGAAACCGGCTCTGTTTTGAGGGTCGCTCCATTCCCAGGCAGCTACAAAATGCTCTGTGGCTGATCTTCCAAACTCAGAGCACCCACCCCCAGCCCAGGACGCCCTGCCGCTCACCTCTCCCTGAGTGTCGGCCCATCTACCCCCACTGCTTCCGTGGCTCTCTGACGTCTTCAGAAGTAGGAGCTTCACAGTCTAACTGGCTGCTCTAGTAACTGCAGAGGGAGTGCTGGCTCCCTGGGCCCTCTGTGTCCTGCGTCCTCCCCTCCCCACCCCCCCACCTTCTCCACCCATGGGTTTTGTAGAGGTGCTTATGGTTTAAGGTTCCAAAGTGGGGAGGTCTGAGGGGGAGAGGGGGAAGGGAGAGGCACCGGGGGGAGGGAGGAGGTGCTGTCAGGAGGCCCGGGAGGGGTGGCACAGTCATGAAGTCGCACCTGCCCCCGGAGCAGAAAGGAGGGCACTGTGGTGTTCAGGTTCTGGAGCTGGCTCTGCCACTGACTGTCTGCCTCAGGGTCCCCATCTGTACGAGGGTGAGACAGGTGGTCTGGGGGGCTCCCCAGAGCCTGGGTGAGTGAGGGCCCACCCTTGGGACAGGAGCCGGGATCAGATGGGACATGTCTCCCTTCCTCGTTCAGAAGCGAAGATGGGGCGCCAGCAACCTCACGGGGACGTGAAAGGCCTTCAGTTACCTCTCCCGCCTCACGGCTCCCCTGCACCCTCCTCCCCCAGCCCCGCACAGGCTGGACACCCATCCCGCTGCCTCTGCCTCCTCTGGCCCCTCCACCTGGACGCCTGACCTCTGTCCCCTCTGGCTGCTGGACTCTTATTTATCCTTCAAGGTCCAACTCAACTGCCACCTCCTCCTGGAAGCCTGTGTGGGCACAGAGGATTCAGTAGCAAACAAGATCGACAGGATGCTGCCCTTCTGTCATCCCGTGACATGAGTCATTTTTCAGTTGGTGATTCATATCTTGGACTTGGTTTTCAGTCCCTCTGGTAGTGACCTGTGTCTGAGCCGGCTTGTGTGCCAAGCGCTGATGGTGCGGGGGTGGGGACGCAGAGATGAATGAGAAATTGTCCCCCATCCCCAGTGCCTGCTTTCATGCCTGGCCCAGATCGCCCCTTTATTGTTAGCTGAGGCCCAAACTACCACCCACAGAAGCCTGACCCGGCTCCTGGGGTGATGCCCAGGGCCCCAGAGGGCTCAACGGACGCACAGAGATCTGAAGCGGGGCGGTGCTGAGACACAGCATGGCGGGGGCCAGGGGTCACCCCAGGCACAGAGGAGCTCTTTCTCCTAAGGAAATGGGGCCTGGCAGGCGGCCGCCCAGGCCCAGGGCCCTCTCTGCAGCCGGCCAAGCCGCGGAAGGACGGCAGGCAGACGTCCGGTGGCTGGACTTGGCTGGAGGCCCTGTCCTCAGATGTGTTCTTCAAGCTGTGCCCACGCCTGGCGAGGGCCAAAGCCTGGCCCTGGGGTGCCTGGGGCCCTGCAGGAGTGCTGGGGAGGGTCTGAGGGGCAGAGGCGGAGGAGGAAGCGAGGGTTGGGCCGCCCCCCGTTCCTCTGCCTTCAGGGAGGGGACCCAAGGCCAGCGTGCCTGCGGAGTCCTGATCTCGGGCCACTGGGAAGGTGCTGGGGGCCCACAGGCGGGGGCCCAGTCCCAACACTGCCGCCGTGAGTGCAAGACCCTGAGCCGCCCTTCCAGCCAAGGTGACAGATATAAAACGGGTGCTGGGAAACCCTGAGAGGTGACGCCCTTCTCACGTCTCCACGAGCAAGGAAGCCTCTGCCTTCCGGCCGCCCCCAGGAGCCCCAGCCTCCCTCCTCGAGCGCCGGGCAGGCCCAGCTCCTGCAGCGCCCCTTGCAGCCACACGGTGGCACTGTTGGAGCTCCGCCACCCCAGACCCAGGCTGCTGGCAGGACCCCCCGCCCCCGACTCTGCAGAGGGGCCCAGGATCCTGACTCGCTCGCGCTGCCCCTGCTCCCACTCGTGGGAGCGCGTGGCCTGTGTCCTGGCTGAGTTGAGGTCCCCCGCTGGACACCCGCTCTCGCAGGGTGACTTTAAATGGGGCTTCTGGCGCCCCTCCCTGCCTTGCCACTGGGCTCATCTGGACCCACCCCGGGCCACCCAGGGGTCTCCGTCACTGGGCTCTGAGAATGGGGCAGCCTCCTCTTCCTTCCAGAAGTCGCTGGGCTCCTCTCCCTGGGGACCTGTGCCTGAGCAGCCTGCGGATTCAGAGGGGCCACTCGGGGGTCCGATGCTGGTAACCAGCACGGGAAAGAGCGAGATTGTTCTGTGTGGTTCCCGTTTCCGTCTTACAGCTCCACCCGCCCTCCCGAGCCGCCTCGTGTCCTCACCTGCGAGGGTGGATGGCGGGTTCCCCCGAGCCGCAGCCCCCAGGCCCCTGGGACGCCCCACTTTCAAAGATGAGAACACACAGCTCAGGAGAGCAGGTGGCAGCCGGGGCTCAGGCAGCGCACCAGCAGTGGCAGAGCAGGGCCCGCAGCCCACCTCTCCCAGAGGGGAGCCCTTCTCCCATCCTGGTGGGAGAGAGGGGAGCCCAGAGTCCTCGGAGCGGAGACCCTCCCCATCCACACAGCCACACGGGGAGGGCGGCGGCGATGAAGGAGGGGGTGGCCACCCCACTGGGCCGCACACACAGGCCCCCCTCTAGGGCTCACCGGGGGTGTCACGCAGGGGCTGTGACCTCCCTGAGGTCCTTAGAGGCCGGTTGAGCGGACGGGGAGGAGGACGCTGGGGACAGAAAGGAGGAGGGGACATGGTCAGGCTCAACTGAGAGTCTGAGGTCTTTTGGGGAACTGATGCCCAGCCCTGGTGTCCCCTCTGGCCAGCTGAGACTGTGAGGGGGGGAGGGGGGCTTCTAGAAGTCTCCCAGTGCACTGCCCGGTCACAGGCAGACAGCACACCCCCCAAAGCTGGGCCGAAAACCCGACCCAGAGCCACCCCTGGCCCACAAGGCTGCAGGTGGCATCGCGGCGTCCCAGGCGGGCGTGGGGGGAACCAAGCCCCAAGGCCAGAGGTTGGTGCAGGCCCAGTGACCCGCCCTGGGTGAAGGCCCCTCCCGCTCCGGGCCCCTCCCCACCCCCCGTTACTGGGGGGGAGTGGGGGGGGCAGGAGGTGGGGCGGGGTGGGAGGGGGCAGCCCCAGGGCCTCCGCGCACCCCCGCCGTGCCGCCCCCGCTGCCTCCCTCGGCTCCAGCTGGGCCACAGCCCATCGCAGGCACCCGGCCGCAGCTGGAACCCATTACGCCCCCAGCTCCTCTTGGGACGTCTCGGCTAATAAGTGACCCTCTGTAAATGTTAGGAATGAGTCAAGTTTGTGCCGCTGCTGCTTTCCCGTTAGCGGGTGGCGCCGCGGACGCCCGGGGGAGCGGGGAGGGTGGTGTGGAGGGCGGAGCGGCAGGGGCCTTCCTGGCCTAGGAGGAGGCTTCCTGGACTTGACAGTCCCGCGGGCCTCAGGTGGCTCTCGCCTCCCCATTGGGCCTCAGTTTCCCTGAGTGCAAAGAGGGTTCAGGGCGGACGATGGCTGAGCCCCTGCCAGCGGCCTTTCCTCCCCTGAGGACAGGAGGGGCCCTGGTGGTCTTGGCGCCCCCTTCCCGGCTCTGCCCAGAAGGGGCAGCGGGCACCTCCGCCCCTCAGGAGGCGGAGGTCCTGGGGTCCAGGTGAACCGGAGCCAGGGCTCTCACTCCCCGTGGGGGGCAGTGGAATTCAGTCCCGAGAGTTTGCTCAGTGTCTGCCCAGCACCGAGCTCCTGTTGGGATGGGAACGTGGCTTCACCAGGTGTCATGCAAGAGCCCGGGTCTCGGGGTGGCCCTGGCCACTCTGGTGCTGAGGGAGGGGCAGGCCTTGTGTCCAGCCAGATGTGAGCGGAAGAGACCAGGCTGGGGTCTCAGGAGGAGGGGACGGGCTGAGATTGTACCAGGGCCGTGGGGTGGGGGGAGCAGGGGTGCACCCAGGAAGCCCTCCATCCCTACCAGCCCAGGCCTGAGGGTCAGAGCCAGGTGGAGGGGTCTAGGCCTCGAGAGGGTCTTCAGGGAGAGTTGGGAGGGTCAGAGGAGGACAGGCAGGTAGGAGGCTGTGTGGTGGTCACTCACCAGGGCCCTGGGCTGGGAGACAGATCTGGGGAGTCTCGGGGTGGGGGGTCTTGGGAAGCCGGGGGTGGGGAGGGGCTGGGCACATGGTGGTGAATTTGAGAAGTCTGGGACCTTCGGGGGTGATGGGAGGACCCTGGTTTGTCGCCCTAGAGAGTCACTGGAGGGGACATCCGTCTCCAGTACCCCCTGGGAAGCATCTGGCTACCCTCTACTATTTTCACTCACTGCCTGAAAACTCATGTCGCAAATGCAGCAGGGCCGGTGGGCAGCTGTGGACTGTCCTGACTCCTGGGCCATCTTGCCTCGTTACCCTCTCACGTCCAGATGTTCATGCTGGTTTAGAATTGACTGCCTCGGCCTGGAGCGTTCACAAGTTCCCCCCACAGTCAGCACCACGATAGACCTGGCGACAAAGGCCCCGCCCCGGCCCTGGGCTCTGGAGGGCAGCCCAGGCCCTCCCCCAGCTATGCCATCCTCGTGGAGTCAAGAATGCCCAGGGCCGAGGCAAAGTGCCAGCTCAAGCCCAAGACCCCAAGACCAGTCTCTGGGTACCCAGGACCCAGGGTCTCCTACCCACGTCCAGGCCTATTCGGGCCTCTTCCACAGCCGGTCAGCTGCTCTAGATGGCTAGGAAGGAGGGCCGTCCCCACGAACCTCCCACTGCCACTCCCTCGGCTCCCACCCTGCCCCGTCCCAGGGCCCACGCGTGCCCCTCCCCGTGGACGGGGAAGCCTCACATGGCTGGCCTTGTCCTAAAGGGGGGTGTGTGGGTGGACCTTCTACCAGTTTCCCTCTACTGTTGTCAGCCCCTCCTGCCGTGGGGTTCTGGGCCGGCTGGGTGGGGTTCAGGCCCCTCCCTGCCAACCCCACTGTGAAAACTGGGAGGCTGCCTGCTCCAGGAGGGTCAGCGGCAAGAGCCTGCCTCCCAGCGTCCCCAGAGAGGTCCACCACGATGGTCAGTGCAGCCCCCGCAGAGGCGGAGCAGGGCTGAAGGGTGGAGCGAGGTGGTGCCCTAGGCTAGGAGTTCTCCGGACCAGCTCTTCTTTCCTCACCTGTGCTCAGAGCAGCGCCAGGATGGGCAGGGCGCCCTCCCACCTTAAAAGGTGGGGAAACCAAGGCACGGGCCTTGGGTGACCTCAACCTCGCCCAGTCCTCTCCAGGGCACTTTGCCACCGTATGGGAGCCCCGTGGCAGCCCCCACTAACTCCAGTGGTTTCACGTGGGGCTCTGGCAGCTCCAAGGACCTGCCAGCCCCAGGCATCTCTGAGCGAGTGTTTTTCAGAGGCTGGAAGACACCGTCCTGAGCCCCGTGGCCAGCAGAGAAGACCGGGCGCTGACCGTGCGTGGGGGAGGCTGGCGGGCCTCACCCATCCCCGTGCCTGCCCGCATCCGTGAGATCGTGGCTGGCAACCTGGGCGAGGAGCCGCCGCAAGGTGAGGGGGGGCACCAGGGGAGCTGCAGAGCCGTCAGTCAGAGTCTAGCTTCAGGGAGCCAAGCCCCTCCCTGTCCCCTGAGCGGGCTGGCCCCTCACGGCCCATCATCTTCCCCTGTGCTAGGGCGAGAACCACACCTTCCCACGGCATCGTCCACGGGGGTCAGAAGCCGATCCCCACAGCGTGCTCACCACTAGGCCACAGGGACCGTGCCCACCTAGCCCTGCATTGGTTTGTCACACATTTGTGCCCACCAGCCTTGATTTCATCTATGTTCATTTTTCGTTAGATGAGTGAAATCCTAAAGGTTGACACTCAGGAAGCGTGGATGCTGGGCAGACCCTGCCCGCAAGAGCTCTGCTCCCCCAGCGCCCGGACCCCCTCGCGGTGCCGTCTCGCTGTCTGTCACGGCTGCGTGCGCGGCTGGGTCCCTGCACCAAGGCCACCCAGCCAGTAGGGCAGCCTGGCCCCAGAGTGTGCCCCGACCCCCTCGTGCGGGGGTCCCGAGACCCCTTTCTGAAATAAGAGGCTCTCCAGCCTCCTAGAGGAACTGGGGACCTCACTGTGTGTGTTAAGGAAAAAGAAAGCCCACTGTGTGGTCAGAACGGCAACTTACTTCTTGGGGGTGAGATCTGGTTACCCTGAGTCAGCAGTTCTCACTGCCTGATGGGGGTGTGGGATCCCCAGCGTCCAGGCCACCCCGCACACTCCGCTGTAACTGGTTTGGGGCTCACCCTGGGCATGGGTCTGTCCCGGGGTGAAACGTGACGTCCACTGACAGGAGAGGAAGGGCAGCCCGGGGCTGAGGTGCGGCCCCAGATCGGGGTCCCCCGAGTCAGTCCCAGCAGATCGGCAGATCGGCAGGCCGGCGGCGGGGACAGGGAGCCGGGCTGGGGGCTGGGGGCTGGGGGCTGGGGGCTGGCCTGGCCACAGGCTGACCTGCTGCTGCGCCTGCAGGGGTGCGGGAGCCGCCAGCCGCCTCGGCCCACGTGCAGGAGGAGCTGCTGGCCCAGGCAGGGGCCGAGCGGGATGAGCTGGCCGGCAGGTACCGCGCGGTCAGCGAGCGGGTGAGTGTGTGCAGGGACGCGTGGCAGCCGGAGGGTGGCAGCCTGGCCCGGGGTGACGGGTGGATCCGTCAGCGAGTCTCAGGACGTGGAATGACAGTGGTCGGCCACGGCACAGCCGGACCCTGGGCGGTGGCTAGAGAAGCTGAGGCCGGAGTGGACCGGTGAGAGCAGGACAGGTGCCCGGGGCTCCCCGGCCCCAGGGTCCCCCAGGACTCCCCCCCAGCTTAGGCACTGACTTGTGCCCCACCTGCCAGAAGCCCTGGGCGTGGATGGGGCAGTCCTGACCCCTCGGCCCCAGCATCCAGCCCCGCGTGAGCACGTGGCAGCAACTGCCCAGGGGAGGAGGGGGGAGCCCAAAGGAACCTCCTGGGGGCCTGCCGAGGAACTGGCCCCGCCCCCAGCCCCCACCCCTGACAGCCGAGGGTGGACGGACCCCGGACATGCCCTCGGCCCCTGGTCCTCTGTCCTCAGTGCCCTGGGCAGCCACGGTGCCCTCCAGGGTGACTGGCTGCAGCAAGAGGCCGTTTGGTCACGACCTGTGGGGCTGGGAGGGCCTCCCTGTGGACAGATGGGGAAACTGAGGCAGAAAGGTGACGAAACTTGCTAGGCCAGAGCCTCTGTCCCATGTCTGCCACCCCAAGGCATGATGGCTTCTGAGGCAGGACTGAGCTGGGGTGCCCGGCCCACAGTGTGGGGCACTGGGAGCCCCTGTGTCTGCAGAGTCCCCCTGGTCTACGTGGCAGGGCAGATGACCCCACTTTCCAGATGAGGAAACTGAGGCTCAGAGCTAGTCCGAGTTGCCCAGGGCCACGCTGCCATTGTTGGGGCTGAGACCTGACTCAGGTCTTTCTCCGGCATGACCAGTGACCAGTGCCGAACGCCCGAGGGCCCTGGGTCAGCCTCGTCTCCTCCAGGGTTCCGAGGGCTTCCTGGGATAGGCGGCGTCACCAGCCCCACAGAGGGAGGGGCTCTCTGCCCCCACCCAGAACTGTCACACCTGTTCTCATCACCAGCCCCACCCCCGGGCAGGACTGGGAAGGCCCTCCTCATCCCAGGCGGGACCAGGAGCACTGCGGTGATGTCTCCCGCCCTCCCTGGGCCCTGCGTGGGGCGGGGGAGGGGGCGGGGATCTTCCTAGCACTGGGTGGGGAGATGTTGGGAACAAGAGGGCCTGTGGGAATAGAAGCCGCAGAAATCCTGCTGCCGATTAGGAAACCTCGTGAGTCAGTGAGCTCTGAACTCACAGGCCCACGCCAGCTCCAGCAGGCGGCTCAGCACCCCTTGTGAGGGCCACAGAGGGGCCCAGCCTCCTCAGGTTCCCCAAGCAGGTGGGCGGGGCAGATGGTGGTAGCGGGGGGCCACGTGGCTGTTCCGTGGGCACCTCCATCCTGGCTAGAGTCCCAGCCCCCGCCCAGCCCCCTCGGCTGGGCTGGACCCCCGGCCCCTCCTCTCCAATCCCACTGGTAGCGGCGGGGGCCACTCACCTCCCTGTACTCAGGCCGCATGTCGTGCCACAGGGGTGCCCTTCAGCTCTCCTGACCTTCCGGCCTCAGCCCCCCACCAGCCGGCCTCCTCGGCTCGGGGCCCCCAGCACTGCCTTTTCCCCTCAGAGCCCCGGGTCCCCGTCTGCTCGGGCTCCAGCAGGCTCGGGGGCTGGCCTGGCCCAATTTGGGGGGCTCCCCTCCCTGCCAGGCCCACTTACTGGGGGTGTGGTCCCCACCCACCCGCTGGATGAGGGGCTGGGAGCAGACAGAGGGTCGAGCACAGGCAGGAGAGCAGCTGCAGGGGTGGGACCCCACGCTCACTCACTCCCATGGGGGTGACCCCAGGCCTGCTCTGCGTCTCGGCCGTCCTGCCCCTTATGTGGCTGGACCAGAGCCTGGGCAACCGCTCCACCGGCCGTGGGCACATGGCACAGGGCCATGGCAGGGATGGCTGCCTGCCTGACCCGTCTCAGCAGACCCAGCTCGACCCCAGCCCTTATCGCAGCCTGGCCCCCCCAACCAGGGACCCCAGGGGAGACCTCTCACCCGTCCTTGGGAGGGTTTTGTGCCAAAGCTGCCCAGCCCGCTGGGCTTGGAAGTGTCCAGCCAGGTGGGTCAATGCCCCTCTCCAGCTGCAGGCCCGGCTGGAGGCCACTGAGGCTCGGCTGCGGAGGTCAGAGCAGGAGCACAGCGTCAACCTGGAGGAGGCCCTCAGCCGGCTAGAGGCTGCCGAGCAGAGGTGAGGCCTGGCAGGCAGGGCGGTGGGGGTGCAGGGAGCTCAGCCGTCACCGCAAGGCAGCAGACGCCACTGTGCTGCAGGGCTGTTGGCACCTCTTCCCAGGTGACTCCAGGGCAGAGCAGCACGGGGAGGAGGAGCACGGGGAGGAGGAGGAGCTCGGGGAGGAGCAGCTCGGGGAGGAGGAGGAGCACAGGAGGAGGAGCATGGGGAGGAGGAGCTCGGGGAGGTGGGGCATGGGGAGGAGGAGGAGCTCGGGGAGGAGGAGGGGCACGGGGAGGAGGAGGAGCACGGGGAGGAGGAGGGGGCACGGGGAGGAGGAGCTCGGGGAATAGGAGGAGCACGGGGGGAGGAGGAGGAGCACGGGGAGGAGGAGCACGGGGAGGAGGAGCTCGGGGAATAGGAGGAGCACGGGGGGAGGAGGAGGAGCACGGGGAGGAGGAGCACGGGGAGGAGGAGCTCGGGGAGAAGGAGCACGGGGAAGAGGAGGAGCATGGGGAGGAGGAGGGTCTCGGGGAGGAGGAGGGGTATGGGGAGGAGGAGCTTGGGGAGGTGGGGCATGGGGAGGAGGAAGAGCTCGGGGAGGAGGAGGGGCATGGGGGGAGGAGGAGCTCGGGGAGGAGGAGCACGGGGAGGAGGAGGAGTACAGGGAGGAGGAGGAGCACGGGGAGGAGGAGGAGCATGGGGAGGACGACCACCCCCAGGGCCTCAGGCGAGAGTGCAGGTCCCACAGGTCACGGGACCTCCCTGGCCCTCTGCTCCCTCATGTGTCACCCCCAGGCCCCCGACACCTGCTGAGGCTGGGGCTCTGGCCTGTACTACAGGCAGGTCGCCTGAGCTGCTCATGGCCCTCGGCTGGCCTTGCCAATCCTGGGGGTCCAGGGGTTCTCCCCTCAGTCACACTCTGGCCCTGACTCCCAGGCCCCTTTGGCTTCAAGCCACTCTGATTTCACTTTCGGGCTCACTTGTGCACCGTTGGTAAGTGTGTGTCACACCCCAGCCCCCCGGAGGTAGCCCCAAGCCCCAGGACACGGCCCCGGAAGGGAAGGGCATCTCTCCACGTTCCCTGCAGGGAGGCCAGGGGGAGGGCTGAGCCTCCACTCCACGGCCAGCTCCGTCTCCAGACCTGGGGGAGGTTAAGCCATTTGTGGAAGACTTCCCGGACTTGGTTCATCCTCAGGGACTCTGGAAAAGGAAGAAAAGTGCTGAGAAGCATTTTGAAAACCCGTTCTGGAGAAGCGGGGTGGAGGGTGTGGGTAAATAAGCCGAGAGGAGCTGATGCCCCCAGAGCGGAGAGGAGCAGGGGAAGCCCCCGTGGCCTCGCAGCTAGCTGGGGGGTGCGGGCTCCAGCGGGCTTGGGGTCCCCGACTGCAGCCACGTGCAGGCCTGCCCTGGGTGGAGATAGACCCCCACGGTCACAGAGGGGCTGCCCCCTCCACGGGCAGGCCTGACTCCCTCCCCCACCCCGCGCTGCCCGGCAGGGTACCCTCCCAGCCCTGGTACCCTCGGCCAGGCTCCCTAACTGTCTTGCTGGTCTCGGGGTCCCCACCCCCACACCCTGGAGTGCGGAGCCAGCCACAGCTGTGCGGCGGAGCCGGGGGCGCTCAGAGGGGGAGGAGGTGGGGAGAGCAAGCGAGTCAGGGCAGGAGGGGCGTGCCGGGGTGGCACCCAGAGGCTGGCCCCCGTTTGTGGGGCCACTGAGGGCCGCTGCAGGTGGGCAGCGCCTCTTAGGGGCAGTCTGGGGGCTGCACAGTCGAGCTGGGGTCATCTGGGCCCAGGAGGTTCGGGGCCTGGCTGTCTGAGCCCGTCCGTAAGGAGAGGCCGCCCGCCCATGGCCACGCCGCTCCGTCCCCGCCTGTCCAGGAGCACCGGCCTCTCCCAGGTGAACGCCCTCCTGCGGGAACAGCTGGGACACATGAAGAAGGCCAACGACAGGCTGGCCGAGGAGCTGGCCGGGACGACGGGCAGCGTGCTCCGTCTGCGGGCGGAGCTGGAGCTGCACGAGAGGCAGCGCTGGACCCAGAGAGAGGTGCTCCCGGCTCTCGCCCGTGGGCAGGGGGATGCCTGGTCTGGTGCCCGTGGCCGGGGTCGGGGTGGGTGGCAGCAACCGGGAAAGGGTGAGCTGGCTCCCGCCATGGCCCCTCCTGGGGGCACGGCCCCTGGCCTCCTGCCACACCATGTCCCCCACTCGGCTTGGCCACATTAGCCTGCGGGGTGGGGGATACCGCGTGGGAAGACCCCCGCTTTGAGAGAAGGACCCCCTGGCTGGGCTTGGAAAGTAGAGTGAGGGCCGAGCCCTGGCCCTGGCGTGTTCGCCCTGCTCTAGCGAGAAAAGTCTCCGCAGGTCGGACTCGTGGTCAGACTCAGGAGCCTGGGCCACACCACGGCCCCCCACTCCCTGGCCAGACCAGCAGGGCCCACGCAGCCTCCTCTGAAACCCGCAGCCCTGGGGCGCGGGGTCAGGGCACAGGGCTCCAGGCCTCAGCCTTGCTGGGGGGAGATGCTGTGTTGACCATCCCGGGGTGGTCACCGGGGCAGGACGTCCAGCTTGAGGTAGGGGACATACTTGAGGGTCACCCCACGCCTCTGCCTGCCCACATCTTCCCCGCTGGGCTTGCCACCTCTGCTCCGATCGTCCCTGGATGTCCCCACGGACCTCCCAGCGTCTGCCGCGGGCCCCATGGGCAGGATTTCTCCCCGGACGTGGCAGGAGCAGAGGCCAAGCTGGTCCCCGGGCGCCTGGGCCTCAGGCTGACCCTGCACAGGTGTCCCTCGGACAAGCCCATCTCAGAGGGGCGTCCCGGCACTTCCCACATGGATCGGGCAGAGCGGGAGGCCCAACCCCGCTGTGCGGACAGAGCCCCTCCTGCTGGACAGCTGTTCCGATCAGAAGCCGAGCGGCCCCTCCTGCTGCAGCCACCCCTGCACGGGGACGGGAGGGTATCAGGGGCGCTAGGAGGGAATGCGTTTGTCATCACAGGGTGGTCGTCGATGGCCGGGCCCCCGCGTGGGGTTGGGGAGGCATGGGAGATACATCACGCCCCCACCTTGGCCGCTAGGGAAACAAATGCCCTGGAGACGGGCCTCGGGTCCACTTTGGCACTGGTTTATCGAGGGTCTTTATTCCCCCTTGGCCTTGAATATGACTCTCGCTGGCTGGCGGCTCTTCCTCTCAGCGCCTTAAAGACACCCTCCTCTGTCTGCTGGCCCGCCGCGGAGGGCATCGTCTTCTTGCTCTGGCCGCTATGAGCGCTTGCTCTTGCTGTGACTTTGCATTCTGCCGGCTTCCTGTGCTGCGCCGAAGACGTGCAGATTTCTTTTTGTTTATCCTGCTTAGGACTCATCAGGATGCTGGTCTTCCCTTGTCCTTGGAAAGCAGCTGTTACCTCCTTCAGTGTCACCCAAGCCCCTCTCTCCCCTGCCCTCTCCCGCCCCGTGGACCTTACCCATCCCCGTGCTCCCTCCCACGCTTCTTAACCTCCCAGACTTTCCTTCCTTCTATCCCCCTGGTCTATGTGGTAGATAACTTTTTCAAATCTACCCTCCTGGTCATCAATTTTCTCTTCTGGTGTCCAACCTCTGTTAAACCTGCCTATTAGGCTTAAATTCTAAACGTTGTATTTTTCATCTTTAAAAATTCTGACTTTTATTCAGGATATTTTCCAGATATCTTACTCTTAACTGGTATTTTCAAGCCTCTTGTGTGTTTATTGATGCATATTAGAAAACAGTTATTTGGTAGTCTGTGTCTGATGTTCTAATATCTGAACTTCTTCAAAGTGTGAGTCTATTGTTTCTGCTAGGTCTTGGTCATGGTGCTGTGTTTCCTTGTGTCTTTGGTGGTTTTTTAAAAAATTTTTTTAACTGAGAGCTGCGTGTTATCCTTGGGACTCTGAAAATTCTTTGAAACCTGGAATGAATGTGGTATGTTCCAGAAAGGATTGTCATTTGCTTAAGACAGTTTCTTAGGGGCTCTGACGACCTTTGGGCCACATTGAAGTAAATTTTCAACTTTATTATTTTTTTTAAACCACCCAGGTTTTGTGAATCCAGGCTGAAAACTGCACCAAGGCTAACTTGTGGTTCCAAAACCACAGGGAGATTTTTTCCTTGCTGTCTTGGTCCCTCCAGGCCGCTGTAGCAGAAGTACCCCAGCCTGGGGGCTTGTCCACAAACATTTACTTCTCACAGCTCTGGAGCCTGGAAGTCCAAGATCAAAGTGCCAGGTCCTTCAGCGGCTGGTGAAGACCGCTTCCTGGATCACAGAACGATAACTTCTGGCTATAAGCTCACATGGCAGAAGGGACTGGACCCTCGTGGGGCCTCTTTTATAAGGACACCAACACCAATCCTGAAGGTGGACCCAGAAAGCCCCGCCTCCAAATACCATCACATTGGGGATTAGGTTTCAACATGTGAATTGTGGGGGACACTGCACCTCCTTACAGCGCCCTGAAGGCAGGTGTGTGTGTGCATGTGTGTATGTGTGTGTGCTGGTTCACCGTCCACGGCACCTCCTTACAGCGCCCCGCAGGCAGGTGTGTGTGCGCGCACGTGTGTGTGTGCATGTGTGCGTGTGTGTGCTGGTTCACGGTCCACGGCACCTCCTGACAGCGCCCTGCAGGCAGGTGCGTGTGCACGCATGCGTGCTGATTCGCCCGTCTCTAGCACACCTTACTTGGAGCGCGGCTTGGGGGATCCCTTCCACGTGTGAGCAGACTCCCCCTTGGGTGGACCTTAAACTTTCCTCTCTGTCCCCAGAGCCCCTGTGGTCAAGGAAACATGTTCAAGTTACGTTTGGCAAGTCCCTCTCGAGTCCCTGAGTTTCCTGGTTCCTGGCTTGCGTGTCCCTTACCATACCGGCCGCCCAGCCCTGCATTCAAGAAGTTGTAGAGTCCGGAATCTCATGTATGCCGCTGTCTTAGCGGGCAGGCGGGGCGAGTGTCCGCTCTTCCATGTTAGCAGGAGGGATGTCTAATCGCTGCTCGTCGATGATCACGGTCGGGGGGGCGGGGGTGCAAGTGTACACAAGGCTCTGGCACCAGATGCAAAGGGCGTTCCCTACCCCAGGTACACAGCACAGTGTTACTGGGCTCGGTGGGGGGCCCCTCAGATGGGGGCTCCGGGGAGGGCGATCGGCGAAGGCTTCATGAAGTGGCAGGTGAGCGTGTGGGTCCTGAGCCGGAGGACCGGCAGCACGTGAAAGCACTTTCTTTGTTTGAAGCAACATTGAAAAGCCGCAGGCGGGGCTGCAACAGGCAGGAGGGGCCGTGGGAGCCCTGAGCGTGGTGGTGAGCCCTCCGGGGGGCCCTGGAGGTCAGTGTTCTGGACACAGCCCAGTGCAGGGCCTGGGAAGGTGGTGGGGAGACACAGGACCTTCTGGGCTTCGGCTTAGTTCCCTGCAAGGCTGGCGCCGCTGACCGCACGTGACCCCATCCCACTCCTGCCCCCAGCTCTCCACCCCCACCCCGTCCCCTGCCCGTTCACAGCCCAGCAGTGGGCTCCCGCTGCACCTTACAACCTCGTTCACTCCGCCTGTCCTCAGGGTGGCTTCCCCACCCCTGCCACTGCATGGGCTCCTACTGGCAGAGGCTCCTGCCTCCCTGCCACCTTGAAGGGCCAGGCCCCACTCGGGACGTCCTAGGAGCCCTCCGAGAGTAAGCGCTGCTCTCTAGGTCCTGGAGGAGAAGGAAAGGCCTGTTTCCTTGTGTCGTTCTCCCCACCCCCCAGCTGGAGGGCGGGAGCTGAGTGCTGCCCACGGCCCCATGGGGGGACCAGGCTGAGTGGGTCCTGGTTCTGGAGCTGGGAGTGCTCATCTCCCCAGGTCCTCCGGCAGGGGGAGCAAAGCACTGTCCCCCGGGGAGGGGGGTGAGTTGCATTGCTCAGGAAGGTAAGCCAGTGGGGTAGGGGCCGCATGCAGGAGGGTAGCGATGAGGGTCTGCTCTCTGCCCCCCTGGAGCCGGAGGAGCGGATTGTGGGGCGGGTGAATGGGGCCGCAGGGCTCCCCTCACCCCTCAGCACTGGCCTCCGCCTGCAGTGGACGCGAGCCTCTTGCTTTCAGACCCAGCGTACTCGCGCGGGGGGGCACCAGGACGTCCTCCTCCTGCAGAGACAGGTCTCGGCCCTCCGTGGACACCTGGCTGAGCTGCGTGCGGCCACCGAGAGGTGCGTGCCAGCCACCCTGCCCACCCAGAGCCAGGCGTGGGCTCCATCAGGGTCGGGGAGAAGGGCACCTGATGCCGGGCCCAGGCATCGGGCCCGCCACGCTCCTCCCACGGGTGGCCCGATGGGAGTGGTGGAGACGGCAGGAGAGGTGGGCCGTGGAGGAGATGGACGGATGGACAGAGTGAGGCAGGCAAGGGTGCAGGGGAGAGAGGAGAGGCAGGCCAGCTAGGGAGATGCAGCGCGAGGGGGCGGTTCCACACGCACGGACTCTGGCTTCCCTCCGACCCTTGCCGGGAGCCTCGCACGGTCTACCCCGGGCCCTTGAGGCTCAGAGGGTGGAAGTGCTGCTCAAGGAGGACAGCCTGCCTGTCCGGCCTGGCCCAGCCCCTGCTCACCCCTGCCCCGCTGAGATGCCAGCCAGCGGGGCCTCTCCTGAGGATGGCGAGAGGGGTCTGCCGCAGGCCTATCTCCAGACCCGGCCTCTGCCACCCAGCGTGGAGCCTCCAGGCCGAGCCCGAGACAGCCCGGGGCTCAGCCGAGTGCCGCCCTTGTCTCCCAGGGGCCTCGCTGACATGCGAGCGGACGCGGCCAGGACGGCCCAGCGCCTGCACACGGCCTGCCTGAACCTCGGCTCCAACCTGCGGCTGACGGCCAGCCGCCCAGACAGCGCCCTGAAGCAGCAGCTGCAGGACAGGGTGCGGGAGATGCTGCAGCTGCAGGGCCGCTGGGACGCCGAGAAGGTGGCACTCCAGTCCAGGTGGGTGCAGGAGGTCAGGGGTGGGGGGGGCGGGGGCGGGGGCGGGTCGCCGCACCCGCCCATCTGCCCAGCGGCCGCAGGTCTGGGACTTCGCTCACGTGAAGTTGTAACTCCTGATTTCACCCCACACCCTGACACCGGGGCACTTCCCCTGATGCCGCCCACGGCTCATAAATGCCATCTCATCGCAAAGGCAGGGGGGCCCAGACCTCCTTACCCACCACCCCCTGGAGGCAGAGCTAGTGCCCTGAGACTGGGCGCGTCCCTGTGAACACTGCCCTGGGTGCACTCGGACCGTTTCCCCGTGGCTGCTTCCAGAAGTGGAATTTTCAGGCCTAAAAGCATATCCTGCCAGGGGTGGGCGCTTGTTCTGAGGGCCCCCAGAGGGGCCGGGGTCCAGTCCCAGTTATCGTGGGAGGTTCTGGACACGGAACTCACGTGTGGCGCTCGAAGGTCGCGTGAGGACAGCTTCTGCAGGAAACAGGAGGCAGCTCCCAATGCTGCCATGGCCCTCTGTTCCACAGGACCTGGGGCTCACGTGGTCACAAACGCCCTCTGGGCCAGCTGAGTCCCACACACCCCAGCCGGCCCGGAGGAGAGCCACGGCGGGCCCGGGGGTACGGGCGGTCCAGCACAGCCCGAGGGTTCAGCGCCCGGGGCCTGAGCCGAGTGATCTGGGCCCACGGAAAGGGAGGCCCGGGTGCTGGGGGCCAACCAGGGGTCTTTGAGAAGAAGGCAGTTCCCGGGAAGGAAAGACAATACCACCATTAGACTTACGGTGGCAGAGGAGTTCCAGGCAGAGGGACCGGCCGGGACAAAAGCCCAGAGGTGAGCGCGGCACCTGCCACACCCCAAGGACAGAGCAGGGCCTTGGGAAGCCACGCTGTGGGGCTAGAGAGCTGAGTCAGGGTCAGAGCGGGGGCCTTGAGTGCTGCCCTCGGGCTCTGCGCTTTACCCTGAGACAGCGGGAGCCACTGCAGGTTCTAGAGCAGAAGAGAGGTGTCTGACTGGCGTGGGACTAAGGCCCACGCAGGCAGGGGTGGCCGAAGCCAGCAGGCAGGCCGCACCCCAGGAGGAGGAAGACGGGGCCGGGGGGTTCCAGGGCCCGCCGGTGCCCCGGGCTCCGTTCTCTGCGCTGACAACCCCACCCCGACTTCCCTCCAGACTCTGGGAGCAGACGTTGCTGTTGGGGAAGCTCACAGAGCAGAACACGGACAAGGAGAAGACCATCGCCTCCCTCAGAACGGAGGTTCAGGAGCTGGTGCGTGGCACTGGGAGAGGGGGGAGAGGGGCAGCTCGCGGTGGGGGTATCCGGGCCCCCCTGAGCAGCCTCCCCCCGCCAGCAGGAGTCCCATCGCAGTGGAGGCCGGCCGGCCCCGGGAGGCTTGAGGGCTGAGGTCGAAGCCCTGCAGCTCACCTTGGACAGAATCACAAAGGTGCGGGCCCGTCTCAGGTCCTTCCTGCGTGGAGCAGCGAGGGGCTGCAGGGTCCTGGTGGCTCGAGCTGGCCCGTAAGACGGTCTGGAAGGACCCGTCCGACCTCAGCCCTGAGCTCTCTCCCCTCCACCCCTTCCTCTCTGCGCCCTGAAGGTGGCGCAGGCAGACGCGGGGTGCCCGGAGCCAGCCTGGAGTGGCAGCACTGAAGGCCAGGAGGCGCAGGGCCAACCAAGGAGCCCCCCACGGGCCGCGTCGCCCCCACGGGCCTGCTCCCCGGCCGCTCTGGACCCTGCGCTGCGGGCTGTGCAGGTGGCCATTGAGAGGCGGTGGCAGCGGGAGCAGGTGGGCGGCTACAGAGGCAACGCTGTGCCCCATCCCCGCCGGAGCAGAGCCACAAAGCCCACCAGGCTGAGAAGGGCAGCTACAGGGCCGGCCTGTGTCCCACCAGGCGCCTGCCCCTGAACCCCGCTCCCCGGGGAGGGTCTCCGGTCTGAAGCGCATCCTTTCTCGGGCAGTCGGGAGCCCCGCTGGCTTCTGTGGTCGAAGGCCTGGCCAGGCCACGGGGCTCACGCCACGCTCCCTCTCGCGGGCAGGAGCTGCGCCGGCGGCTGGAGTCCTCCGAGGCAGCGGCCGCCGGGCTCCACGAGCAGCTGTCCGAGAGCCAGCGGGAGCTGCGGGCCTCGCGGAGGCTCCTGCAGGAGCGGGGGCAGGAGCAGGCCCGGGAGCGCCAGGACCTCCTGGGCAAGCTGGGGGCGCAGTGCTGCCGGGAGTCCAGCGAGCTCCCGGGGAGGTGAGGCTGGCGGGCCGGGCTCACCTGCTCCACGATGGCCCCCGCAGGAGAAGCAAGGGCCATGTCCCGGACAGGAAGTACTCCCGGCCCGAAGGCTGCCTCCTCGCCCCTTCACCCCCCAGCCCCTGCCTGCACTGAGCACACCCCCTCTTCCCTCGGCTGCGCCCGTCTGGGCTGTGTCTCCCCAGGACTCACCTTCCCAAAGCCCAGGCCGAGCACGTGCCTGCCCCTTGGCCTGCATCCCAGGCTCCCGGCTGCCCGGCCCATTTCCACACTCCCCTCCTGGGAGCAGGCTGTGCTCTCTCCCACCTCCCCGCTGGCTGCCAGGACTCCTCCGGGGGTCTTACCCAGCCTTCACAGGTGGTCCAGAAAACCCCAACTCCCGCCCCATCCACTGGGGTGGCCCCGCGTGCCTTCCTGGCCTGTCCTGCGGATCTGGTGTTCCGTGGTGCGGTCGGCCATGAGGCTGTCTGGATTCTTCCGTGCACGTCTTACTGCCCTGGGGCTGGTGGGGGTGAAGGACGTGGAAAGGGAATCTCCCAGGATTTATAGTCTGAGTGAGAGGCTCGGTGGGCCTTCCCAAATCCACACACTGCCTGAGCCGGGAGATGGGGTGGGGAGTGGGCTGGCAGCCCAGGAAGGCTTCCTGCAGGAGGGAGCGGTGCAGGGGCAGCCAGGACCACCTCCTGTGCGTCCCCTCACTCACCCGGGGGGCTGGGACCGCAGGTCCCTCGGGGCTGCCCCTTCTCTGGGTGTCCTGGCAGTTCACCCGGGTCTGAGACAGGAGCTCCAAAGAATAAATTAACCCCAGTCCTGCTCCTGAAAAACTCACGGGAGATGGGCAAAGAGATGGGAGCAGGTGGGTTCAGCCTGGCACAGGGGCCCGGGAGCGGAGGAGCCAGGGAGGGGCCCCAGGAGGCGGGAAGGGCCTTGCCAGGAGGAGACAGGAGCAGAAGTGGGACACAAAGCAAGGCAGGCGGGGCCACCTCACCACCCCAAGGAGCAGAGGTCACGGGGGAGCTGTTGGCAGGGGCACCGCCCTCACAGCCGTGGCTTTGGCAGGGCTGGTCTGGCCGCAGCGTCCTGGGGGCTGGGGGGGAGGGGCAGGCTGGAGTGGCCCCTCAGCACCGGGGGAGGAGGGGCTGAATCCCAGGGACATTTGGGAAATGGGGCCTCAGGACTCGGTGCTTCAGAGCACGGTGGGGGCAGAGCTGCTGAGACTGCAGCTCTGGCTGGTGGGTGACCAGCAGAGGGGACCTGGCCGGGGGGGCAGTCAGCGGCGAGCACAGCTTTGACAAGGGCTGGCCGTCAGGGGAGGTGAGCAGCACAGGCAGACCTGGAGCCGTGGGGTTCCCATCGGTCAGGCGCCCCCTCCTTCCCGCTGGGCTCTGCAGGACTGGTGGAGCTTAGCCTACAGGTGCGGAGGCCAAGGGCAGGGACGCCCCAGGCGCAAGGCCCTCCAGGGCTTTAGGGACCCCCACAGGGCCACCAGGAGACAGGCAAGCCCGCAGGTGGCCGCCCCAGGGGACAGGCCAGCCAGGGGCCGAGCCACTGGGTCTTCTCGCCCCTCCCCACTCGTCCCTGAGCCCCGAGTGGCCTCCACGATCCCCGCCCTGTCTACCCTCCCGGTACTCAGCCGAGGCTCGAATGCGCCCAGTGAGGGTCCCTCGGCTGCCCTCCCCGGCTGCACGCTCGGGACCCCCCAGCTTCTCCCCCCCTGCTCCCGGGGAGAAGGCCGCTCTGGAGGAGGTGGTGGAGGAGCTGGGGGGCAAGGTGGATGCTTCCCGCCACGGAGCAGCAGAGTCCGGAGGCCGGGAACCTCCCGCGGGGGGCGGGCCAGAAGGAGGAGCTGGTGCAGCAGGGCGAGCAGGGCCGGAGGGAGCTGGAGAGCAGGCGGCCGGCCACCAGCGGGCTGTCCTGTCCCCTCTGGGCCCCGGCGTCCTCACCTGCTCATGGGACCTCTCCTTCACCAGCCTCATCTCAGGGGTCGGGGTGCCTAGCGAGACAGCAGGCCCCCCACCACAGCGGCCAGCCCCCACTGCCACCCAGACACCCCCTCCAAGTCCGGCCTAGCGCCACCCCCGGGGCAAATCCGCCACCCTGGGCCCAGCCGAGATGGGTGCCCCAGCGTGTGCGCATGCGCTCCCACCCAGGCGTGTCGGCCAGGTCTCCGCTGACAATGCCACCCCCAGCCAGGAACGGCTCAGCAGTTCCTGGCCGGCGGGGCGAGCCACGCTCCTCTGGGGGCCCTGGGCTTGGAGGGAGCTGCCCTGCCTGCTGGGCCCCCATCTTGCCCTGAGGCGACCTAGCGCCCTCTGCCCTCTGGTTTCTGGGTCTCAGTCAAGGGCGCCTGGAGCAGCTGGAGGAGAAGGTCTCGGGGCTCAAGAAGGAGCTGGTGTCGGCCCAGGAGGTGCTGAACGCAGCGCAGCTGCAGAGGGACGTCCTGGAGAGCGAGGGGGAGGGTCTGCGCAGCGCCCTGGCCCGGGTATGCCCTCCGCTCCTCTCTCCCGCGGCCACTTGCCTCCCTCCCCGCTGCCTGGGCCCTCAGGCCGTCCCCAAACCCCCAAGCTCAGCAGTGGCCTCCTCGGTCCCTGGCCAGTGGGCAGCGGCCCACCTTCCCTGAGCGCTGGGCACACCTTCCCTCAGGGTGCCCCCTCCCTTGGTCGCCCTGTCACCTCTCCCGGCTGCAGCCTGGTACCCGGGGGCCACCGTCTACCCCAGAGGCCTCACCACTGTGGGCCCCCTTCCACCAGGCCCCACCCAGAGCTCCGGCTCACACACCTCCGTGATGCGGGGCTCACTCCCTCCCCGGCACTAATAGCGCTGCCCAGGGGAAGCTCTGCCCATGAACCTGAAAGTCCCAACCTGGCTTCCCTGCTGGGGTGCCCTCTGCCCCCCCGCCCCACCCTAGGCCGAGTCCAGCAAGACCGACCTGGAAGTGCTGGTGAGCCAGCTCAAGGCGGAGGGGGTGGAGCAGAGGCGCTCCCTGGCTGAGATGGCCGCCCTGATGGAGGGGCTGACTCGCGACAAGGGCTCCCTGAGCCACCTGGTCCTGCAGGTGAGACGAGGGCCCGGGGGACCGGCCTGGCCTGAGCCCCGCTTCCCCAGTGCGGCTGTGAGTCCCGCCCTGCTCCCTGAGCTCAGGCCCTCCTTTCACCCATCCTCACCCCTCCTGGACTTGGGGGCTGAGGGGGTGGGGGCGGGGCCTGCCCATGGACCCCTCCCTGCCCTCTGGCGGCAGCTGGAGCTCGTGCGGGCCGCGCGGAGGGGCCTGCAACGGGCCTGCGATCACCTGGAGGAGGGGCTGGAGGGGCTGGAGGGGCAGGCGGCCCGGCTCCGGCATGAGCGGGCCCAGCTGCAGGAGCAGGTGGGCCAGGTGAGGGGTCCGGGGGCTCCGGGCTCCCAGCCCCACCCAGCAGGGCCACCGCTGCCTCTGGGGAGGCCGGGCACACGGCACCTTTGGAAGTCACGCCGCTTCAGGATGTCAGCACCAGCGCTTTCTAACTGCAATGCTGCCTGATGTGGCTGATTCGAAGCCGTCCTCCCAGTGCTGGGAGGTGGGGAACGGGGGAGGGACACACAAAGAAGGACGTTTACATCAGGCCTATCCCCAACATCCGGGGGCTGGGTTCTCCCCTGGTCAGAGGGTCGAAGGCCTCGGGCCCACTGATGCTCACACACTCGGGGGGAAAGGCTTCACTGCTCCTCCGTTGTCTTGTTTCTCTCCTTCCTGGGCCACATCCGCACAAAAGAGCTGCCCAGTCACTCACTCGCTCATGCACTCCTGCATCCATTCCCAAATCTGCTGACGTGGATCTTGCACGGAGGAGGTCAGACTCCCTGGGACGAGACACTGCAGCACCTTTGCTTCCTCCTGACACCAGACTTGTCGGTCCACGTGGAACCCTGTCTCTGCAGCGTCTCCGGCCCCCAGTGGCATTCAGACTTCATGGTCTGTCACCTGTGGGACTCAGTCCAGCCTCTTTCTGTTTCTCAGACTCGGTCCTATCCTTTTTGGGGTCATCTTTTCCTCTTTTTTTAGTCAAAGAGTGACTACACTCAGTCAGCCAGTGCACAGTTTTTGACAGTTGTAAACACCTGTGTAGCCACCACCACAATCAGGCTGCAAAGTGTCTCCAACCAGCCCAGCAGGCTCCCTCCTGTCACGGCCACCCAGGCGGCCTCTGCCCTGACCTGTTTTAGACCTTGTTGTAAATGGAGTCATGGGGTATAGACTCTTGAGCCCGGCTTCTCTCCCTCAACACGACGTCTTTGAGAGTCATCCCTGTTCTTAGGTGTATCAAGAGCTCCTTCTTTTTGACTGCATAGTAATATTCCATCATACGGATAAACCACATTTGCTTACCCATTCACCCGCTGCTGGACTTCTGGGTTCTTTCCATTTTGGGAGTGGACAAGACTGCTATGAGCATTCGTGGTCAAGTCACGTATGGATATTCTCATTTCTCTTGAGTAAATACATAGGAGTGCAATTGTGGAGTCACTGGGTAGGTGTGTCTTGAACTTTATAAGAAACTGGCAAGCAGTCTTCCAAAGTGGTTGTATCATTTTACTCACCAGCAGCGTGGGAGGCTTCCAGCTGCTCCTCAGCCGCGTCAACATTTGGCATCGTCCGTCTTTATTTTTTAGCTAATCTGTGTGTGTGTGAAGTTATATGCCATTGTGGTTTTAATTGGCATTTTCTGATAACAAGTGGCATTAAGCACATCTTCATGTGCTTATTAAATATTCATATACCTTATTTTGTCAAGTATCTATTCAAGTCTATTGCCTATTTTTATTGGGTTTTCATATTTTGGTTATGGATATATAGGAGTTCATGTATCTTGGATAAAAGTACTTTGCCAGACAGATGTACTCACATTTCTGTGACTCGCCTATACATTTTCTTAATGGTATTTTTGATGGACAGAAAAGTTTAACTTTGGCAAAATTCAGTTTACCAAGTTTTTAAAAAAGTTATGGTTAGTGTTTTCTAGGGGCTGTCTGAGAAATTTTTGCCTAGCCCAAGGATGAGACAATATCCTGCTCTGTTTTCATCTAGCTCTTAGGTCTACGATCCATTTCAAGTTGATTTTTCTGTACAGCAGTGGTTCTCAAAGTGTGTTCCTCAGACCAGCACCATCAGTATCACTTGAGAACTTGTTTAAAATGCAAATTCTCAGCTGCCCTCCCAAAACCTACTGAATCTGAAACTCTGTGGGTGGGGCCCAGAAATCTGGATTTTAATCATCCCTCCCAGTGATCCTGATGCACATTAAGGTGTGAGAACCACAGGTGTGTGGTATGAAATAGGAACTGAAGTCCATTATTTTTCATACTAATATCCAGTTGTTCCAGCACCAATTTTTTTTTTTTAAAGGATTTTCTTATTTATTTATTTATTTATTTATTTATTTTTGGCTGTGTTGGGTCTTCGGTTCGTGCGAGGGTTTTCTCCAGTTGCGGCAAGCGGGGGCCACTCTTCATCGCGGTGCGCGGGCCTTTCTCTATCGCGGCCCCTCCCGTCGCGGGGCACAGGCTCCAGACGCGCAGGCTCAGCAATTGTGGCTCACGGGCCCAGCTGCTCCGTGGCATGTGGGATCTTCCCAGACCAGGGCTCGAACCCGTGTCCCCTGCATTAGCAGGCAGATTCTCAACCACTGCGCCACCAGGGAAGCCCCCAGCACCAATTTTTGAAGAGACTTTCCTTTCCTCCTTGAATTATCTTGGCAGCGTGTTGAAAATAAATCGATCATACATGTGCATATATGTGCCCAGATCATATTGTTGATCTGTGCAAACTGATCTATTTGTTCATCCTTTCACCAAAACTGCACTGTCTTCACTACTGTAGCTTTTTAATGTCTTGAAATTAAGTAATGTGAGTATTCCCATCTTATCCTTCTTTTCAAGATTGTTTGGCTGTTCTCAAACCTTTGCATATTCATATACATTTTAGAATTAGATTATCAATTTCTATACCCAAAAACGCCTGGTAGAACTTTGATTGGGACTGTGTTGAATTTATAGATCAATTTGAGAAGACTGGACATCTTAACTGTATCTAGTTGTCCATCCATGAACATGGTATATCTCTCCATTTTTTTCTTTACTTAATTCCTCTCAGCTGTGTTTTGTAGTTTTCAGTGTAGAGGTCTTGCACATCTTTGATTAAATTAATTCCTAGTTTTGATATTGTGCCTTGCTGTTTTAATTTCATTTTCCTATGTCCATTACTAGTATATAGAAATACAATCTCATAGATTAACTTTCAATCATGCAACCTTGACAAATTCACTGATAAGCACCAGGGTTTTACATGTACACAATCATGTTATCTGTGAATAACAACAGTTTTACTTCCTTTCTGATCTCAGTGACTTTTATCTCATCTTCTCTTAATTCACTGGCTAAAGACCTACAGAACAAAATTGAAAAGAAGGAGTGAGAGTGGCCATCCTTCTACCAAACTCAACCACGGGGAAAGAATTCAATATTTCACCACAAAGTGTGAAGTTATCTATAGGCTTTTCATAGATGCCTCTTATCAGATTGAGGAAGCTCTCTTTTATTCCTAGCATGCTGAGATTTTTTTAAAAATTATGAATGGGTTTTGAATTCTGTTAAATGTGTTCCCTGAATGAATTAAGATAATCATGTCATCGTTCTTATTCTGTTAATACAGCTAATTATATTGGTTTATTTTTTAATGTTAAAACAACCTTGCATACCTGAGATAAACAATTTCATAATGTTTTGTTAAGGATTTTTACATCCATATTCATGAGGAACGTTAGTCTGTAATTTTTTTTCTCATAATGTTCTTGTCAGATTTGGAATGCAGGTTATGCTGGCCTCACAAAATAAGTTGGGAAGTGTTCCCTCCTCTTCTGTTTCCTGAAAGTGTTTTAAAATTTCTGTTTCTTCCTTAAATGTTGGTAGAATTCACTAGTGAAGTCATTTAAGTCTGGAGTTTTCTTTGTGAGAAAAGTTTTGATTAAAATTTAATTATTTATTAGATATAGGGCTATTAAGATTTCCTACTTGGTCTTGTGGCTGTTTCTTCTGCATCCTAATAATTTTGCCTGTTGTGTTTTTATTATCATTCAGTTCAAACTATTTTCTCATTCTCTGGGTGATTTCTTCTTTGACCCATGGATTATTTAGACATATATTACCTAATTTCCAAATATGGGAATTTTCTAAGTACCTAATTGTTATCAACAACTAATATAATTCCAATAAGGTCAGAAAACATACTCCATATTATATGAACAGATTTAAATGTATTGAAGCATGCTTTATGGCCCAGCATATTATCTATTTTGTTGAACATTCCATGTTCATGTAAAAAGAATGTGTATTATGCCATTGTTGAGTGTAGTGCCTATAAATATCAATTAAGTCAAGTTGCTTGATACTGTTGTTTAAGTCTTCTGTGTCCTTGTGGGGTTTATTTTACTTGTTTGTTTTATTTGTTTGATTTTTTTTTTGTCTACTTGTTCTATTAATGACATTTAAATCTCTACGATTGTGGAATTGTCTATTTCTACCTTTAGTTCTACTTTTGTCTACCTTTTGTCTACTTTTGCTTCATATATTTTGAATTCCTATTTTTAGGAGCATACAAATTAGTATTTTATGTCTTCATGATGAATTGACTTTTTATCTTTATAAAATGTCCCCTCTTATCTTTGGTAACATTTGTTTTCTTGATATCTAATTTTCCTGATATTGATATAGCCACACAAACTTTCTTTGCTTACTGTTTCCATGTTATATCCTTTCCATACATTAACCTTCAATTCATCTGTGTCTGTATATTTAAAGTGTGTCGGGTCTTGCTTCTATATTTACTCTGACAATCTCTACCTTTCAACTGGAGTGTTTACATCATTTACATGTAAAGTAACTGTTGATATGCTTGGTTCAAGTCCACCATCTAGGTGTTTGTTTTCTATTTATCTCTTTTTTTGGTAAATTTTTACATTTTGCCTTTCTGGATTTCTTTTGGGTTAGTTGCATATTTATTTAGTATTCCATTTTATGTTCCCTGTTAATTTTTTTTAGCTATACTTATTATTATTTTAGTGATTACTCTAAAGTTATGGTATGCACAGTCTATATTAAAATAACATTATACTATTTCACAAACAGTATAAGATCGTGACAACAATATATTCCATTTATCCCTCCCAACCTTAGGGCTTGCTGCCATATATTTTATTTATGTATACGTTGTTATAAACTCTATAATACATTATTAATATTTCTGCTTCAAATGGTCACTTCAAACACACACATACACACACACACACACACACACACACTTCAGCTATCTAGTGAAATTCTCCATCTTCTCGGATATGTTCTTGAACACATTAATTATAATATTTTTCAGGTCATTGTTTGATAATTCCAACATCTGGACCCCCAAATTGGGTCAATTTCTATTGTCTTTTATCTCTTAGTTTTCAGTCCTTTGGCCTTATCTCCTGGTGCTTAATAATTTTTTATTGAGTAACAGATTTTGAGGTTTTGTAGAGCTAATTTGAGGCTCTGGGTGATATAAACTTCTTCCAAAGGGAATTTGCTTTTCATTTTAGGATATCAGAGTCAGAGCAGATCACCTTTATCCAGTCTTGGAATTAGCTGTTTTGTAACTGGTTTCAGTTTTTTTTGAAGAGTGAGCTACCTCAGGGTGTTGACCTCACGGTATAATACAGCTCTCCTGTGCTCCTAACTAGGGCCCCCACCCTGAACTCCGGGTTTTGTTGTCTCAATTCTGAGATTGCCAAAAGTTCTGCCTGATCTTCCAGATGCTCCGCTGCACTTTCTGTTCAGATTCATAATCCCTTGGCCCTATACTGTTGTGAGTTATAAAAAAGCAGTACCATTTTTTTAAATGTACAGCATCTCAGACTTACCTCCTCTCTGACATCCTAGCCTCCTGTGCTATGGCTGCTCTGATAGCTCTGAACTCCAGATCCTGTCTCTTCAGTCTTATAAGCCTGCTGAAGCCATAGGACACCTCCCAACCCTTTAGCTAAGGCTTCATTGTCAGCTCCCAAGGCTCTGGCAGAGCCTCTTAGGAGCTGGCAGATCCCTCAAGGGGAAATCTGTGGTAGAATATTAGGGTCACCTGAACACATTTCTCTCAGTAATTGGACCTCCTTGGGTCTTGACTGCCTTGGTATCTCTAAGTCCTTCACACAGATATGTTGGAGGTGTGCTGTACAGCTTTTCTAGCTGCTATGGTAGGAAGGTTGGTCTCCAACAACCTACTTCACCATTATCAGAAGCAGAAAGTTGTGTTCTTTATTGATGAAGAATATTTTCACTAGGTATAGAATACTAGAATAGCCATTATTTTCACTCAGCATTTTGATGAATTCATTCCATTGTCCTCTGACTTTCACTGTTGCCCTTTGGAAGTCAAACACCAGTCTTATTGCAGCTCTTTTATAGGTAATGTGTGGTTTTTCTCCTCTGATTTTTAAAGATTTTTTCTTTATCTTTGGTATTCAGAAACCTTTTTAAAATTTTGTTCTGAAATGTTATTAGCATTTTTTAATTGAAGTATAGTTGATTTACAACATTGTGTTAGTTTCTGGTGTACAGCATAGTGATTCAGTTATACATATATATATTGGGTATATATATATTCTGTTACCTTACGGAAAAACCCAAACAAACTTTTTGGCCAACCCAATACATATTCTTTTTCGAAATCTTTTCACAGAAACTTTACTAAGATATATCTAGGTGACATTTTCTTTGTTTTTATCCTTTTGGAGGATTGTGGCTGATTTTAAATTGGTGACTTGACGTATTTTATTAGATTTGGGAAATTCTTGTCCAATATCTCTTCAAATATTCTCTCTCCTCTCCCTCTGCAACTCTAATTACACATATGCTGGATCTTTTTGCCTTGCCCTATTCGTCTATTACACTCTTATCTGTATTTTCCGTCCTTTTTTCTCCTCATGATTCAATCTAGTACATTCTTTTGTCTGTCTTCCAGATTATTAGTCTTCTATCCTATCTAACCTGCCATTGAACCCATCTATTAATTTTGGTTATTGTATTTTCAAATTATATTATTTATATTAAGCGTCCAGTTCTATTGTGAAATTCTACATTTCACCATCCATCTTCTTGAACATGTTAATCACAACTATTTTAAAGTCTGTGTTTGATAACTCCAACATCTGATAGCCAGGGGGACAGGGAGGCAGTGTGTCTATTTTATGTCCTTGCATGTGATTTTATGCCATATGATTCTGTCTCTGATATGCCTGCTCATGTTGATTAAATGCCAAGTTTCATACATAAAAATTATAGAAATAATTTGAGGATCTTGATGATGCTATTCTTCTTCTAAGGAAGATTTACTTTTGATTCTGGCCGGCAGTGAAGGTAGATGATCACCATAATCTATGATTGAGGTGATTCAAACCTGAGCTTCAGTCTTTTGAGGGAGAGTCTATTCTGATTCACCACCACTACTAGGATGAAGCCCTCTTGTGAATACAACTAGAAACCTGGGATGTTTATCAGGACCCTTCCGCTTTGATATCTGTAAACTCGAGTTTTTGTATTCCTAAGGTCACAGTACTGCCAGAAGCTCTCCTTGGCTTCTCAGTTCCTCAGCCCAGACTTTTAAATCAGCACATGCTCTGAGGAGAGAAGAGATACTGAGTGGTGGGCTCACTCCTCTGTTTCCCTTTCCTCCAAGATCTTGGCTCCTTCAGTCCCAGCTGCCTTGATAGCTCTCTGAGGCCTTATACAGATTCCTGTGATAGGTTTTGTCTAGATTTTTGTGATGTTCTTGCTGGAGGTGTTAGTCTGCAACAAGCTGTTCCTCTGTCACCTTCTTTGCATTTCTGTGCCATGTCTCCTGACCCCAGAAACTTGTGGCCCAACAGAGGTTACCATTTAGATTGGCAGCTGGGTTCCACCTGGGGGTGCTCAGTTCAATAATTTCTCCATCATGGTGACAGGAGTGGAGGTCCCTCTGCTGTGAAAACACACATGCACCAGAGGTCCAATATGTCTCATAGCCACCCTCCTCCTCCACTCTTTCTTCCATGTTGTTCTACATGAAACCACTTTTTCTGAAGTCCTTCTTTTCCCTTGAGAGGCCCCTCCTCACACGTCCACTCTCTCTGCTGGACTTTCCCCTCCCCCTCCCCTAGGTCACATGCAAGAAACAGGTCCTGGAGGAGCAGCTGGCCCAGAGCCTGCAAGACCAGGAGGCCCACATGGCCGCTCTCCAGAGGGCCCTGCAGGAGAAGGAGGCTTTGTCTGAAGAGCGGGCCCAGCTGCTGGCCAAGCAGGAGGCCCTGGAGAGGCAGGGCCAGCTCACAGCTGAGGAGGCAGCTGACCTCAGGTACCTGGGGTCGGCAGGGAGTGTTCATGTGGCCTTGACCTCAGGGAGCCTGTGGTGTGGCAGGGATGGGCAGTCACTCAGCGACTGTAAGGCAGGGCAGGTATGTCTACATGGGAGAGAGGCTGTAAGTGAGGGGCAAACACAGTGCCCGTGGGGTCAGAGAGCACCTAGAAGAGGTAAATGCAGCGAGAGCCTTCCTAGGACAGTTTTCCTGAGAGAGATGGCTGCACTAGCCCATCTCAGACCAGCAGAAAAAAAGGTGTGGAACGTCCTGCTCATGGATCTGAGAAGTTCAGGGTACTCACTGCTTCAGGCAAGGCTGGATCCAGGCGCTCCTGTGGTGCCCTCAACAGCCTGCCTTTCCCCCATCAGCGTGGCTCAACTCTAAGGAGACTTCATTCCTGGGCATTCTCGGGGTGAGAGCTGGCAAGATGGCCAGCGGCCACGCCCAGCTCCTCCTCCAGCAGACACAGAGCGCCCTTCTCCCCACGAGGCCTGAGAGCCACTGCCCACAGCCGTCTTGAGCCGCTTGACATCCTTGAGGAGATCCTGGGCGTCGCAGGGCTCCGACATGCAGGCTGGGGCCCCATGACTACCCCTGGAGCCAGGGTGGTGGCAGCCCCAGGGAACCACGAGGCTGGGGGTGGGGGTGAACCCTGAAGACCATCGGGGCCACTTCCAGGAGACCTGGAACAGACACTGTAGGCGAGAACAGGGTGCCCTGCCAGCTGTTGCCTGGTGAGCTGAGCTGGCCTGTGACCTCTAAGGACATCCAAAAGCTGGTGGCTTTCTGCACCTTGTGCCCTTCTCAGGAACATCAAAGTATTTTTGTAGAAAGAGTTCCTCCTGAAACTCCAGAACTGGGGGCCATGAGGAAACTTAGAGGCCCAGGTCCTTGAACTTCTTCACAGAAGAGCTCTCCTCCCAAGGAAAGCGTGGGCACAGATTGGAGCAGGAAGCCCGATGAAGTCTCCTCCTGGTGGGCGGCAGCAGAGGGTCCCAAGACCCCACTCCTGGCCCCCTCCCAGGCCCCACCGATGCTCAGAGGACAGGGGAGGGGGCCTCTTTCCTCCCGCCAGTATTTGCCGCCCAGATCATGGGCCCTGGTCAGGGGACCCTCCCCCAGCCTCAGCACTGGGCCCAGGGCCTCTGTGCATGGAGGCCCTGCAGCTCCCAGACGGAGTCCCACACCCACTAAACAGCACTTGGCTGGGACCAGTCTGAGCTCCTGGTGACAGGGCGGCACGGGACATGGCTTGCTTCTCCTGATGACCGAGGAGCCCCGGTTGCAAGGTCCTCCGGCCCCCAGTCCCAGGCCCTGATAAGGCTGCAGTGCCGGGGACCTCGTTTAGTTCTCCGGCTCCAGCTCGATGGACTGGGGTCCCACCTGCACCCCACGCACCCTCGCTGGTGGTGCTGGGCCCCCTTCCAGGAAGCGAGATGCTCCGGGCTCTGGTGGAGGGACAGACTGGACACATCCTTAGAGTGTCCGGGACCGGCACAGGCCACTCCCCTCAGAGGGGACCAGGTGGGCACAGAAAGCTGGGGAGAGCCGTCCAGACGTGGAGAGTGGGGAACACGTGGGGTGCTTAAGAGGGTGGGGACTGGAGGGGGGACAGGATATCAGAGGAGTGAGGTTCAGGGGCTCTGCAGACACCAGGGTGTCCCGGAAGGTGCTGACACCACCCCACTCCAACACTGGTGGCAGCGGTGTGCAGGGGGCCCGAGGGAGACTGTGGCGGGGCTGGGACGGGCTGAGCAAGGTCCCCCATGGCCCGTGGCCCTCCCTGATCCACCAAGCCGTTTGGGGCTGTGCATCGGCTGTCTGGGTCTTCATGTGGGTATCTGTGTTGAGTGTTTGTGGTGTGTCCTCGTTGGTTGGTTGGTTGTTTTTTTCACCGTACATCACCCAGCACTGGACAGAGCACACGCTCGTTGGCTGGCTGGTGACTGATGGATTCGCTGTCAGAGATGCAGCCCATGTCATCACCCTCCCCAGAAGCGGGCGCCGCTGTGAGTCACCTTGTTCACCCCAGGCACTTTCTGAAGGGCTGCGTCTGTGCCCAGACGCAGAGGCGTCTTCTTCACGCGGGGGAATCGTGCTGCACGAGTTCCGCTCTGGAGGCTGCTTCTCAGAGCGACTCTTTAAGAGAATGTCCTCATTGTCTTAGCAGCTGACGAGATGCCCCGTAGTTTCTGAAACATTCTAGCATTTCATGGCATTGAAGCTGAGTCTGATTGACGCCCTGTGTGAAGCTACGGGGAACATCCCTGCGCTGCACCATTGGTTCATGTGTATTTCTGAAGAACTGACCCCTAGAAGTGGGACTGCTGGCCCAAAGATATGCACGCTTTACATTCTGAAATTTCCCAGTCCCCCCTCCACCAGAGAAAGTCATCCTCACACCCTTGCCAACACTGGATACAATCGTTATTTTAAGCTTTTGCTAATGTGATATGTAATCGATAACCATCACAGTTGTGATTTGAACCCCCTTGAGGACTAGTGAGTTTCTTATGTTTATTCACCATTTGTGTTTTCTTTGTGAATAACAGTCATTGTTCTCATTTTTCTGTAGGATCAGTCACTTTCTGTCACTGATTGGTAGGCGCTCCTTGTATATGATGGGTATTAACCCTTTGCATATTTAGTGCAAATATTTTCTCCAAGTCTGTCCCTTGTCTTTTGACTTGGTTTGTGGAATCTTTTCTGCACAAAAGATTCCGTCTCCCTCTCTTTAAGTGTATTCAGATCTGTTGGCCTCTTTATTTTTGTCTTCTGGCTTTTGTGTCTTGCTTACAGTTATAAAATACCCTTCTGGATTTTTTTCTACTATTTTTACAGTTCTGAGTTGCTTAGTTGTTGTCTATTTGTTTTGTTTTTGCATTTTAGCTTTTTAGTCCACCTGGAACATTTTTTATGCGGGGTCCAATTTGTTCTTAGAGATTTAAGATGAATGAGCTGTCCTCTGTTTGCCTTCTGATGTACTATCCCAGCCTTGACGGGCACCGTCCTAGCACATGGGCTCCACGCTGTCCCTCGTTGGCAGGATCCTCCGCCAGCGTGAGTGACTCGCCTGTTGTTTGATGACTCTCTGCAGGGCCGAGAGGGACTCCCTGGAGAGCAGCCTCTTTGAGGCCCAACAGCTGGCGTCACAGCTGCAGTCACAGCAGGAGCAGCTGGAGGGAGAGGCCCGGAGTGCGAGGCTGGCCCGGCAGGCCCTGCGAGGTGCTCCACAGACGGGCTCGCTCTGCTGCTCTCCCCAGATCAGCCCCAGAAGGACCCCTTAGATGAGCCCGTCCCCTGATGCACTGCTCCCACTCCCCGGCCCCCAAAGGGGCCCAAACACAGCCTAGAGCGCGTGTGTCTGAACGAGCTGAGCCACTGCTCTCTGTGACGGGTGGGCACTGCTGCCGGCGCTGGCCCGAGGCTCAGAACGGGCTGTGGCCACAGGGTCAGCGTGGCAGCCCCCGGCCCCCGCCCTGCAGCATGCGGGCTGCCCGGCGCGGGCTGGGATCAGGACACGCGCCTGCAGTGGTGCCCGGGGGGCTCTGTCCCGCTGGCTTGGGCAGCATCCTCAGAGCCGGGGGCTGTCACTCCACAGGGCCTCACAGGGCCGCAGGGTGTTCCGGGGGATGAGGTGGGGGTGAGGGAGGGCCCCGTGGCGGGTGTCAGATGCGCCTGTCCCTTCACAGTGCAAATGGAGCAGCTGAAGAGCACCTGGGAGGTCCAGGAGACGAAGCTGCAGGGGGACGTGGGGCGGCTCCTGCAGCAGGTGGTACAGCAGAAGCAGGACACGCAGCTGGCCCTGGAGAGCCAAGCGCTGGCCCACCTCGAGGACCTAGCCCGGCTCCAGAGGGAGAAGGTCTGCCTCCCTGGGACCAGCCCCCAGCTGCCCGGTCGCTTCCCGGGAGGCTACCGTGTCCCCAGGGACGGCAGGCACTTGGGGAGGGGCCCAGGAGACCAGCCGGGCGGCAGGGGTGCCCAGGCCACGCGGAGGCTGGGCAGGAGGACCCTTGACAGTGTGCGTGGGCAGCCGGGCCCCATCTCTCATGGAAGAGGCACCCACGGGTGTCGGCTGACCTGGCCGCAGTCTGAGGGCCCATAGCCGGAGGGAGCTCTGTCCCCCCCTGAGACGTCCCACTGGTCACAGGCCCAGAAGGCCTCGAGTGACACGTCCGTACACACTTTGCATGTCAGGGTGCCTGGTGCTCTGTGGAGGCTCAGGAAAGGTTTCTGAGCTGTGACTCAAGTCGGGGGTGGTGGCCGCTGGGGCCCAGAGCGCCCTCCGCAGCGCTTGTCTCTGCGTGTGAGGTGGCGACGTGAGGCTGGCTGGACTGACTGGTCCCTAGGCACCTGTCCTGCCCTGACGTCCCATGAACCCAGTCTCACTCAGGAACACAGGCGCCTGCTGGTCTTACGAGTCCTGACCTGTGAGTCTTCACAGCCTGTCCCTTTTCCTCGGCCCAGGAGACCCTGAGTCTGTCTCTGACAGAGGAGAAGGAAGTGGCAGCACGCAGGCTGGAACAGGAGAAGGAGCTGGTGGCAAAAAGTGCAGCCAAGAGCGAGGCTCTGAAGGAGGAAATTCAGAGCCTGAAGCAAGAGCGGGATGAGAGTCTCCTTCAGCTGGAACATGAGATGCAGCAGGTGATGGGCGGACCACGAGGCAGTGGGGCGTCCTCATGGGTGCTCACCGTGCCTTCTCCCACCCAGCAAGAGGGCTGTGTGGGGCAACCTTTCCACGTCACCGTTGTTGCAGCTTTGACCTTCCACAGCAGTCCTGGTGGACAGACATTCCCCCACCTACCATCCACCCATCCACCCATCCATCCGTCCATCCACCCATCCATCCATCTACCCATCCATCCATCCATCCATCCAACCGTCTGTCCATCTATACATCCATCCATCTATCCATCTATCCATCCATCCATCCATCCATCCAACCGTCTGTCCATCTATACATCCATCCATCTATCCATCTATCCATCCATCCATCCATCCATCCAACCATCTGTCCATCTATACATCCACCCATCTATCCATCAATCCACCCACCCATCTACCCATCCAACCATTCATCCATCTGCCCATTAATCTACCTGCTCATTTATACATCCATGCAGTTCACTGTCCCTCCACTCCCTTGTCCATCATCCATCCGTTCACTTGAATATCCATCCTTTATTCACGCACCCAGCTGTCTACCCACATACATGGCCATCTATTAACATACCCAGTTGTTCATTCACACACCTGACCATAAATCTATCCCTCAACTTGCTTAAACATCCATCCAGCTATCCATCCACTCACCTGACCATCCATCTATTCAACCACTCACTCAACCAGTCACCCATCCATTCACTTAAAGATCCTTCCCTCTGTCCACACACTCAGCTGCCCATCCATATCCACTGATTATCCATGTGTCTGATTATCCCTCCATCCATCTGATCAGCCAGCCAGCCAGGCATCACTGTGTCCATCCATCAGCCACCCACCCGACCAGCCTCCCATCCCGCAGGCTGTTGGAATTCAGACACTGGGCAGGTAAAAGCTACCCTCCGAGTCCAGGCTGTTCCAGCATTCCGTGCCACCCTGAAGCATGCACTGTTGAGTGAATGGAACAGACAAGTAAACACATTCATATGGGTTGTCACACTGTGACAGGACTCTCAGATGCTGGTACAAACTACAGATTGCGGGAGAAGAGTTACAGTAGCAGGAATAACCAAGGTTTATTGTCAGGCTCTGCATCTCTAGTTTGATTCTCACAGTGCTGTGAGGTGCATGCTCTTATCGGCCCCCTTTGACTGGTGGGAAACAGAGATTCACAGACGTTGAATAACTTGCCCAGAGTGGCACGGTACACGTGCTGGGCAGTGGGGACCGTGTCCTTGGCCACTCCGCTCTCCTGCTTCCTGAAAGTGAGGACGGCGTGTCGAGGGTGGGGTTTGAAGGAGATCAGGAGGCTGTGGTAGAGGGAGGGCATCACACGAGTGTCCGGAGAGGGCAGAGCCCCGGTTTCAACTGTGCACTAGGGTGACTCACAGAACTCCAGGAAGCACTACACTTGCAATTAGCTTTATTGTAAAGGACACAGGTCAGGGCGAGCCCAGTGGAGAGACAACAGGGACGGGCTCTCTCTCCGCAGAGTCAGGGCAGGTCACCCACTGGCACATTAGGGTGTTTACCGGCCGGTAAGCTCCAGGGTTTTATTGGGTGGTGTGGGTGTGATGGACTCAAATCAGGGTCCAGCCCCCTCCCAGAGGTTGGGTGGTCAGGCTGATCTCAGCAGCTCACTGCCCCAGGGTTCTGACCACCTTGTTAGCACAAGCCCAGGTGTGGTCCCAGGGTCCCTCACTTGTGAAATTCCGGGGGTTTAGAGGCTCCCCCAGCACCCAGGGCAAAAAGCAGACACACTCTTTGTTACAGACCTTCTCCCAGAGATTGCCATGCACAGGCCAGCAAGTAGGAATACACACTCCTACGCCCGCCTCTGTAGCACAAGGATGAAGAGGACACACAATGTTCTGGGCCTTTCTCTTCTCAGGATCAACAGATCTGGGGTCTTTCCACACTGTGTTCAGAGCGCGATGGTTCTTTTTCACAGCTGCATGACGCCCTCACATGTGCAGGACCCCCCTTTGTTCTGTTGGCCTCCCTTCGGTGGGAGTCTTGCTGCCGTTATAAACAACATTATAGATACTCATCGGAGACCCCGAGCGTAGGTCATGCACGTCTCCAGGCTGCCCTCCCCAGTGGGCCTGGCATGGAGAGGATGTGCATTTGTGACTGACAGGCATTGCCAAATCTCTGCCACCTCACAGCCTGATGACAGAGCAGGGGTCCCTCCCACCTCGGGGCTGGTGGGTGAAATGCAGCATCTCTGGGGGCTCACGCGCACCCCCTCACCCTCAGCGACACGGAGAACTTGGGGAGGTTAAGAACCATTAGCGGTTCCTGCTCTGTGCCTGGAGCGGGTGGAGGGCTCCAGGGAGGAGGTGGCCCGTGAAGCCCCCTGACCTGCGCTGGGAAAGAGCAGGTATTGGGCAGATGCAGGTGGGGTAGGGGAGCTGCCTGAGCGCAGGCTGGGAGGCTGGACCCACCCCCTCAGGATGCAGCTGCCTCTGAGGGGCTCCTCCTCCCAGAGCCTGCGTCCTGGCAGGGCCGTGGCACCCAGAGCTCTGCTGAGCCTCTCCTCAGAGCTCCCCAGCCCTCTCACGAGCACCCCACCCCGTCGCCCAGGCCCTGTCTCTGAGGGAAGCGGAGACCAGCCAGCTGAGGGAGGAACTGTCCCGGGCTGCGTGGGAGCTGGAGCTGGTGCAGCAGGAGGCCCAGGGCCGGCAGGAGCGAGCCGAGGTGAGCCCGCACCCCAGCCAGAACAGGACACCTGGCCTGGCCGCCTGCACAGCCCAGCAGGGGCGGCAGACCCCCAGAGGCGCCCCCTCCCTGCCTGGTCCCAGGGATGCATCCCCTCCACCCAACCCACCCGAGCCTCCGTTTCCCCCAGGGATCTCCAGATGCCCTGCTGGGAGGGGACAGTGTCTCCGCGGGAAGCAAAGGCGATGGGGTGGGACAGGGGTGGGGGGCAGCAGGCCAGTCACCTTCGTGCCACTGGGCAGAAGCCAGAGAGGGGAGGGCCTGGCACCAGCAACAGAGGGGGCAGACCCAGGCTTGTGCCCGCCAGCCCCCCAGCCCCCGGCCTTCCCTGTCTGACCTCAGCTGCCTGTGGTACAGCATAGCTGCAGGAGGCTCCGAGGGCCTCTTGGGGCTGACTCTCTGGAGAGGCCCCTCCCAAAGGAGAAACCCAGCCAGGTAGGCCGGCGTTGTAACTGAGGCAAACGCTCACCGGAAAGGACCCCGTAGAGAATCCCCAGCAGAGCCGGAGGGAGGCATCCGCCGAGGGGCCAGAGGGACCCCAGCAGGTAGCAGCCCACCCTGGGCCAGTGGACAGAGGCCCACACGTGCATGGAGGCCACTGTGGGCAGCCAGCTGGGGTCACCTGGGACCCCTGACTCCTCTTCAGGAGCCCACGTCTGGGGGGGACAGGGCAGGCAACAGCAACTAAGACTCTGGGGAGTAGGGGTGGCAACCCTGGGGTCCTGTGCCCCACCCCACGGGCGGGGCTGGGCACCGCTGCGGTCGCCGGCAGGGTAGCCTCGGCCTGTTTACGGAGTGGTGCCAGGCCCCGGGTGGGTGACGCGGAGGCCAGGGCCCTGCTGCTCACGGGAGGAGGGGGCCGGGGGGACAGCTCACGGTGAGGTCGGGCGACACAGCCCCCCTGCGGGTAGTGGGGGTGGTCGAGGGCAAGGCCGGACCCTGCTGCACACTCCCAGGGCTCCAGCCGCACCCAGTCGGCTCAGCTGGGCCAGCGCCACGTCTCCTCTGCTCCCTGCCTTTGTCCTTCCAGCCTGCCCACCTTCATTTCTCACCCCGGTCCCTGGTGTGTCCCCAGCCCCAAGGGTGCGGGGTTGGATGCTCCCCTGGTGCTGCATTAATGACCCAGTGAGTCCATGGACAAGTGAGTGGATGGAACGCAGGCTGCAGGGCTGGGTGGCGACCCTCTGACCCCACAAGCGGGGCCGTGCTCAGTGACCGCAGGACAGGCCTCCTGGACGAGGGCAGGACACCCAGATGGCAGGGCCTGGGGAGGCCAGGCAGTTTGTTCCGACCTACCGGACAGTGGGGGGAGGGGCGCTGGGCAGGGGAAAGAGTGTTGCAATTAGGAGTTGGCTGCCAGGGTGTTTCCTCACCCCGTCCCAATGCAGCGACCCGGATCCCCGGGTCACTAGCTGAGAAGTCCTGGGCAGCTCCTGGCACCCGGGAAAGTGTTGCCTAAGAGCCGCGCTCCCTGGAGCCCCCGCCCTGCTCTGTCCTACCCCCGAGGCCAGATGGCCCCTCCATGGGCACAGCCGCGAGTGGTGTGGGAGCCCCATGGGACTGGGGCCTCCTTCCCCCTAGCTGCTCTCTCGGCCCACCCTGTGGTCAGGGGGCCAGGAAAGACCCCAAGACCCGGGAGCAGAGGCCCCGGCTCGCAGAGGGGCCTCTCTGGGAGTCTTCCCTAGAGCTGGCTCTGAGTCTCCCCCTGGATGGGCGGCGGGGGGGGCCTGCCCGCCAGCTGGGCTCTTCCGGGAGCTCATTAAGGGTTCTTTTGCCACCACGGCTTGGAAAATGGAAATTAAAACCCACTGAGAGGGAAGGGTGGGGAGAAATGCCAGCCAAGGAACACCAGTTGTGGGGTGACCTACGAGCAAGCCCCCTGTAGGTGGAGGGGCTCCCGGCTTTGCCCTGTGGTTCATGACCCCGAGGAGGCAGCCCTTCCACTCCCAGCCCACCCTGGCCACACCACGCACTCACTGCAGCCTCGCTGGGGCTGTCCTGGGGGCACAGCCAGACGTGGCCGTCCAAGGTGACACTTCTCAGTGGATACGGACAGCAGGGGCCAGGAACAGAGGCGGCACCAGCGAGGTTCCACCCCCGAGGGCAGGAGGCTTGGCCTGATAGAGCCCCAGCCTGCCAGAGCCCTCAGGCAGTGGCCTGCAAACTGGTGGGGGGGGGGTCTCCCAGAGACCCAGTGGGGTGCAGCAGGGCACCAGGCCTCCCCAGGGCACAAAGCCAGCTCTGTCCCTCGCCCCGCGGAGGAAACTGCCCCTGGGGGCCCAGACCACCCCGGGGCCGGGTGGCGGGGGTGTGTCCTGGCCAGGAGGCTGGCCTGGGCCTCGGGCTCAGGGTAAGCAGGTGGTGTCTTCGTGCATGGGCAGGAGGGGTTCGAGCATGGCCACGGCCAAGCCTGTGGCCCAGAGGACCCGCTGCTCCAGGTGCCCCTCGGTTAGCTCTAGAGGAGCGTCTTGGGCGCTGTGGCCACAGGAAAGCAGATTCAGGCCAAGCTGAGTCCCGCCCGAATGGACGTCCAAGTTCGGAGTGTGGCCGTGTGTCCGAATAGGGACGACCTACGCCCAAGGGGTGCAGGCAGAGCCCCCGACCCCTCCCGGGCGTGTCGCGGGTACTCACACACTTAGAGCCTGGGGGCGTTCCCCGACCCACCCGCCTGCTTGAAAGTTCAGGGGGCAGATCAGCCCTTCCCATGGGAAGCTCCCCCCACCCCGGGACCTCTGCCCCGCCCCCCTCACTGCTGGGACCCTCAGGAACCGGCATTCGAGGCATTGGCCGTGGTCATCCAGAGCCCCAGGCCCACCTTATGCGGCCCGAGCGGGCTGCCCGTGGGGGCCTGAGCCTACCGCCAGGCGCGCTTGACGCTGCGGCCGGCTTGCTGCTCCCCCCAGGCCGCCATCAGCGCCACGACCGCAGACCTGAAGGCCCTGCAGGCCCAGTTTGGGGACGCCATCTCGGCCCGTCAGAGGGAGGCCAGGGCTCTGGGCGAGAGGCTCCGGGAGATGGCGGCCGAGCGGAGCAGCGCCAGGAGAGAGGTGAGGCAGGGCGGGAAGGGGGGCTCCCGCGGGGCAGGTGTGACCTGAGGGGTAGGAGGGGACCCGCGTGCAGGACCCCCCTTCCAACAGGCCGTGGGGGGACCCCGGGCGAGACGGTGCTGAGCGGGTGCAGCCCGCACGCAGCGTGAGGCCTGGACGCCGCCGGAACAGGCCCTGGGGGGCGAGGCCGCCCTGGGCAGAGGGGGGGGACACGCAGAGTGAGTGGGGTGTCCAGGGGCAGCCGCGCGCGGGCCCCGCCAGGGCCCAGAGGCCGGTGCAGGGCCCCCGGAGCCTCGTGAGGTGTCCCGGGGTGGGGGCCGGTCTGGGCCCAGGCCGGCAGAGCTCGCAGGCAGGCCGGGGAGGTGTTTCTGAAGGGGATTTGACGGGACTTGGGGACGCCGGGAGGGGGAGGGCAGGCGGGCACAGGGATTGGGGCTGGGGGAGGGGCCCCGGGGCCCGGCGACCTCATGCACTCCCTGGGCCGGGCGCCAAGGCTGGCAGGCGGGCGGGGGGGCGGCCAGCAGTGAGGAGAGGGGCTGGGCCCTCCCCCGGCACCCCGAGCCGGGCCAGGAGAGGACGAGAGCGTGATTGAACATGACAGCCTGTTTACTTTGGCCCCCAAAGAGAAAGGTCTCCTTTCAACAGATTTCGAAGTCAGGCCCGGTCAGCGACCACACGGGGAAGCAGAATGAGATTTTAAAACTGGGGGCGGCAGGGGGAGGGGCCGGGGAGACCGGGGGCACGTTTGTGTTGGTGGGTGAAGGGAGAAAGCAAGGCCTCGTGGGAAGTTCAGGTTCCCCGATCGGCCGCCCCCAGAAACGAGAGGGGCCCCAGAATGGGGACGGGGTGATGGGGAGGCTGAGGCGGGTGAGGGGGGCAAGGGGAACAATGGCAGAGAGAGGGAGCCCAGAGGACCCTCCCAGGCGCCAGGCTGGCCCAGAGTTGCCATGGAAACCATAACATTTTCACAGCCTTTAAACTGGAGGAACGTCCAGGCCTCTCACAGCCGTGCCTGAGGTCCACACGCGCGTGCGTGTGTGTGTGTGTGCGTGTATCACACGCAACACATACACCTCCTGTGCACATGGAGACCACACCCCCATGCACACATGTGCACACACAGAGTGACAGTGCACACACATGCACTCATGTGTGGACACAGCACTCACACATGCAAACACATATGGACACCACATCTGTGCAACAAGCAGCACACGCGGCTCTGAGAGTACACACATGTATGAGCATCACACGTGTGTGTGAACGGACACGTGGGCACACATGTCTGCACATAGGTGTGTGCAGACGCACACAGCACACACTCACGCATGCTGGGTGCATACACACGTGTGTGCTTGCACATGCATGCACACACGTGAACACGCACACACAGGCCAGCGCCCCTCAGCAGCCCCTCCCCTGCTTTCCCTCCTCCGTGCAGAGCCCTCGGGTCACCTCCCTGCAGGAGATTTCAAAAGAGGCTGTTTATACAATTTCTAGTAAAGAAATAATTATTATAATCACATTAAGAGATTTGGCTGTAAAATTCCTGTAAAAGGGATGGTTGTTCTCATGAGGCGGAGGGCGGGGCGGGGGGGCGCCCCCGCGTTTGTTTTGCTTGTTTTCATCTCCTCGGCCCTGGGAAATGAAAACAGCTTCTTTTATGATGGATAGGCCCTTTCGCTGGTCCTTGACCTTGGGGTGGATTTCTGCTGAGCTCGGCGGAAAATGCTCTGCACACTTGTGGCTCCCACGTGTGGGGGGCAGGAGGGGAGCGGAGGGGGGCCTTTCCCAAAAACAGAACAACAATAACAGCCGGCGGACGCGGGAGCCAGGCCGGCCAGGGGCCTGGACAGTGTCCCGCTGAAACAGCCAGCAAAGTGGGGCTCGCTCCGGCAAACCAGCGCCTGGACGTGGCTCTGTTTCTGTGGCTTCCCCTGCCGGCTTCCCCCACCTCCTCCTCTGGGGCATGCCTTCTCCAGAGTGCGCCGTGGTCGGTGGGGAGACCAGGGATCCCGGCCGAGCCCCAGAGCCCGCGCGTCGGGCTGGGCTGCCCCTTCCCGGGGTCTGCACTCCCTCCAGCACCTCTCACCAGAGGGTGAGCCCGGGGGGGCCCTGAGGCAGCTCGTGTCCCAGGGCGGTTAGGAACCCTGGCCGCCACCGACGCTTCAGCTCGGCTCTCAGCCCCACAAAACCACGGAGCCGCAGGCCCTGCCCGGAAGCCAGGGGGTGAGGAGGGCCCCGGAGCAGGGGATGACACAGGTCCCGGCTCCAGCGCGGTGGGAGTCCCCCTCTGGGCCCGGAGCAGGTCTGGCAGGGGACGAGGACACGCTTGCAGCCTCTCCCCCTCCTCGGGTCAGCTCACAGAGGTGCGGAGTGGCCTGAGGCCAGGGTCCGGGCTGCTGGGCCCTGAGGTTCCCACCGGCTCCACAGCCTTCCCACCCTGGGGCCTCTGCTGCCCTCACCCCTGGGGTTTAGGAGGCCCTCGATTCTGTGGCGGGCACCTTGAACCGTGCTCCTGTGACAGCGACAGCCCGGTCCGGGCGGCCCTGCTGCGGCCAGAGGACGCTGAGGGCGCCGTCGCCCAGAGACCTTGCCTCCCCACCCCCTCCCTCACCGAGAGGGAGCCGAGGCCCGAGGCAGTGGACGTGCCCGCGGCCGGGCAGGGCTCCGGAGCCGGGGCTGCTGAGGCGGCTCTCCACACCAGGGTGGGTGGTGGCCCGGGGACCACACCCTTACTGAAGGGGAGGAGCCGCCCGAGGGACACAGGTGGGGACAGTGCCGAGGTGTGGGCGGAGCTGTGTCCCACACAGGCCCTGCTGACCGGTGACCAACGTCCCCAGGGTCCAGGGAGGGAGCGCAGGGTAGCACCAGGGTCAGGAAGGGCCAGGGTGTCTCCTGCCAGGGCTCTGGGACGGGCCCCGGTGAGCCGTCCTGCAGCCTCAGCGGCGTGGGCAAAGCCGGGCTGCCTGCTTCTCCTTCGAGCACTTGACGACCCGGGGCCGGGGTGGGTGGGGGGCACTGGCGCTGCCAGAGCAGAGCCAGAGGCCACAGCTGACCCTGGCCCGTAGCCCCCAGCTGGTCCCTAGAGCCGCACACTCCTCCCCAGGCCGAGAGGCTGCGGGCACAGCTGCACGAGGCCCAGGAAGGGCTGGCCGCCCTGCGCCGGGAGCTGCAGGGCAGCGAGGAGAGCCGGGAGGGGCTGCACAGGGAGGCCCGGGACGCCCGCCGGGCGCTGGAGGACGAGGCCCGAGAGAAGGACATGCTGCGGGATTCCAACACCGAGCTGCGGGCCACCATCCGCAGAGTCGAGCAGGAGAAGGCCAGGTAGGGCAGCCGCCCCACCGAGCAGCCCCGGTCCTATTGAGCTGGGCCGGGTGATGGTGAAGCGGACACACCAAGCGGACCCAGGGTGCCAGCTGCCCATCCAAAGGGTCTACGGTGCTGGCCCAGGAGGGGGAGGCTGGGACGCCGCCAGGCCTGTCCTCACCCTCAGGAAGTTCCGTTCATCAGGCAAGACAGGCCCCAAGTGGCCAGAAGGAGACGGCCCAGGGCCGGGGAGCAGAGGGAGGCCGAGGACCTGGTCAGTGGCTCCGGGATGCCCACCAGAGGCAGGACGGCCTGGCCGGAGCTGCGGCCCTCCCCGGGGAGCGGCGGAGGTGCCGGCGGATGCTGGACGCTGGGCCTCTGGGAGCGTGGCTAGAGGGAGGGTGTGGGGAGAGGGGCTGAGACACGGCGAGGGGCCCGGCCAGCTGGGCAGTCGGACCCAGACAGAGGCGTGCCCCAGGAGGCTGGGCTTCGGGACACTCGAATCGGATGTGGGGAGTGTCTGGCTGGAGTGAGGCGGGCGGCCTGCCAGGTGGCCAGGACCGTCACCTCGGGGGATGCCGGAGCCCCCAGGGAGCTCCCCGGCCCAAGGTTGTGACCCTCTGCTCAGCTTTCAGCGCTCCAAGGAGGAGAGAGAACGGAAGGTGCTGGTGCTGGAGGAGGCCCGGGCAGCGGCCCAGAAGGAGGCCGGCAGGCTGCGGGCCCTTCTGCAGGGGGCAGAGCAGGCACGGGCAGACGCCCACCGGCAGCTCCAGGAGCTACGCAGACAGGTGAGGGGCCGCCCTGGAGCCCACACCCCTCCGGGAGCGCCCCCCGCCTCCCCAGACTTGGACCCACAGCAGAAGGGCCCTGCTCAGACTCACGGGGTCTGGGTCGGGTCTGCCTGTGGGGCACAAGGACAAGCCCCAAACCTACTGGCTTAAAACAATCATTCGGACGCCCATGGACCCTGAGGACCAGCAGTTCAGCCAGGGCGCCACGCGGAGGGGACGGCTTGGCTCTGCCCCACGAGGCGCACGCCGAGGAGGCGCCACTCCACAGAGGGACCGACGGTGGGGCTCTCCCAGCACGTCTTCTCAGGCGTCCGGTGGCTGATGCTGGCTGTCGGGGGGACGGGGTGGGCAGCTCCCGTGGCCCCGAGTGGCCTGGGTTCTTCCCGTCACGGCCGCCTCAGGGCTCAGGGTGAACAGATGGGTACTGCTTCATCCTTTAGCCTTGGCGTCCGAGGTCACAGCCACTTAACACTGACCACCTTGGTCTCAAGCCCACCCAGGAGGGCTCTAGACCGCGCTTCAAAGTGTGCACACCCAGTTTTGCCAGACTTCTGCAGACAAATTGGTTGGTGAACTGTCTAGAGTAGGGACGGGCACAGGCACCCTTCGTCGCTCGAGTGGGCTCTGCACCAGCATTTTTCACGTCTCTGGGCTCCACAGAGTGTCCTGGCCCCAGAGACGAGACACCGGGAGAGGGTGTGGAGTGGCCGAGAGAGTCAGCTCCAAGGGCCTGGTCTTGCGGGGAGCACGGCACAGACCCCAGGCTGGAACTGGACATGGCCTTAGCCTCCCCAAGTGCAGTCTGCTGCCCGGGAGGGAGGCCCCCCCCAGCCCCCCCTGCCCTCCTGGCACAGAGGCCCAGGCGACGCCATCAGTGTAGACCCCACACACCCAGGTGATGTCACTGGAGGCCGAGAACCAGAGGAAGAGCCAGGAGCTGCACCGCATGCAGGTCCGGGGTGCACAGGGCGCACAGCAGCAGCAGCAGAGCCAGCAGGAGGCGCTGGAGCTGCAGAGGCTGGCGGCCGAGGCACAGGCAGCCAGAGAGCGCTCACAGAGGGAGGTAGGAGCCCAGCAGCACCCAGGGCTTCCCGTCTGGCAGGCGCGGGGCCGCAAGCTGGGGGACTGGCTGTCTCCCCCCGAGCCTGGGCACTTCCTGAGGGGCTGTGGCATCTCCGTTTATCCCCCGTTCACTCATGAGTATTCAGAGGACACCTTGCCTGAGTCCACAGAGGAACCATCCCAGGGGACGGGGGCACAAGTCAGGCCGCGAGCAGGGTCTGCCTGGGGCTGGCCCCACGCAGGCCAAGGAGGGGACAGCCTGGGACCACCGCCCCGTCTGGCCAGGGTCGTGTGGCTGCCAGTGGGCTCTGCTGCCTGCCAGGACCTGCTCCATGGTTCTGGGGTGTCCCTCCCCACCTGGGCTCAGGTGTCCCCATAGTCAGACAGGGGGTGGGAAGGAGGTCCAGGGCCCCCTAGCTGTGACATGCCGAGGAGGGGGTAAGGCCAAGAGGGCTGGGGAGTCTTCAGAGGGCAGGTGGGTCTGGAGCCCCCGAGTCCCTCCCACAGGTCCTGAGGCTGCAGCAGACGCTGGCGGAGGTGGAAGCCAGGGCCGAGGCCCGGGAGAAACAGCTGGAGGAGGGCCTCTGCGAGAGCCAGGGCGCCGAGCGGACCCTCCGGGCCAAGCTGCACGGCGTCACCAGGAAGCTGCAGCAGGCCAGCGGCACGGCCGATGGCCTCCAGGCTCGCCTGGACAGGGCCTGCCGCCGGGTCGGCAGCCTGGAGCAGGAGCTGGCCCAGGCCGAGGGCGCCAGGCGGGAGGTGGAGGCCCAGCTGGGCCGGCTGTGGTCCACGCTCTGCCTGGGCCTGGGGCTCCAGGGACAGAGCCCCATGGCCTCCCCCGAGCGGCCCAGCTCCCCCACCAAAGGTCAGTGTCCTCCGTGGCTTCAGGCAGGCTCCTGTCCCAGCTGTGTCACCCTCCTGGGGCAGTCACACACACCCCCGAAGGGCTCATGACCTTGGGGTTAGGGTTAGGGTTAGGAATCCAAAGGAGTGGTGCCTGGGAGCAGATCCAGCAGGAGAGAAGCAGGGGCCTGAACCCTGTGCCCCCCCCAAGCTCCCCACGGCTGGGGACGGCAGAGAGAAAGGGGGACAGGGCACCTGCGTGTCTGTCACCGCATCCCCACCACGCTCTCTCAGTCGTCACTGTTCTGCAGGCTCAGAGGGCACCCAGGGTTACCCTGGGCAGCAGAGTGCCAGCGCCCCCGGCCGGTCCCGCTCGCCGCTCCGATGGCCCTCGCCTGCCCCGGGAGACCGCAGCACAGAGGGGGCCGTGGCCTTGGTGAGGGACGCCCTGAGGGACTTGGCGCAGAAGCTGCGGGATGCCCAGCGGGAGCGGGTAAGGGGGGCGCGGAGGACCCGTCCTGGAGGCTGCAGGAGACGGCGAGGAGCCGCTCACTCGGTCTGCTGTCCTTCTGTCTGTCCGTCCTGAATCCACTGAGACCCTGGCAGGACCCTGAGGGATAAAAGCCAATAAATACCAGCATCCCTCGAAACCCAGCTGCCCCATTGTCCAAGGCTGCCTTCCGTCCTCAGATCAGGCAGCAGTGCCCATCCTCTGAAGAACCAACCCAGGGGCTGGCCAGGTCCCCCCTAGAGTGCCCCAGTGACCCCACCCTGCTGCCCCGGGGATCCCTCAGGGCAGTGCATGAGCTGCCCCCGCCAGATTCGCCAGACTCGAAGGGGCGAGGGTGGGAAAAGACAGACTGACAGTGACCGGGCCCTGGCCCGGGGTCCTCCACGGACACCTGTTCACCTTCCACCGCCCCACCCGGCCCCGCCCGACCAGTGCCAGCCCCGGGGATGGGCTCCAGCCCCACACAGGCCCAGATCCTGGCGGGGGGCCGTCCCTGCAGGTCACCCTGACCCCACCTACGGGCCGGCTCCTGTGCCCCTGCAGGCCCTGCTGCCCCGCTCTGTGTCCGCCCCGCACAGCTGGACACGGGAGCCCAGCCGCCACTCCGGCCCTCGGTGCCCCCCGCCCCGCACCTGCAGGCCAGCCCAGCCGCCCACCGCCCTCTCCCACCCGAGCAGCCATGAGCTGCCCCACCCGACCCTCTAGCCCGGTACTTGGCCCTCCACCCGCCCACGCCCACCAGCTGCCCCCTGACCTTGGTTCTCCCGCCCAGGATGCCTGGCGCTGCCAGGTGGGGAGCCTGAGCAGCCAGCTGAGCGAGGCCGAGAGCGAGCGCGCCCGAGCCCAGAGCCACGCGGGGCAGCTGCAGAGGGCGCTGGCCGAGGCAGAGGAAGGTGGCCGCCCTTCCCCACCCTGCCCTGGGCACCACTGCAAGGGTCCCCAGAGCCCACCTCCTGGCACCGCGGGGGTCCGTCCCGGGAGCTGCTCGGGCTCGGGCCACGGGGCCAGACCCCGGAACCAGCGTGCCCCCCCACCCCGAGGTGCCCCAGCACCTGGCAGCTGGTGGGTCTTTCTCACCCGTGGCTTCCCCATCACAAGGCAGTAAAGTCCAGAGGCCTCCAAGGCCCTCCCCGACCTGGCCCCCAGGTCCTCCGCCACGCCGGCCTCCTGCAGTCCCACCTCTGGGCATCTGCACGGGCTGTGCCCGCCGCCCGGAGCCCTCTTCCCACGTCAGCTCCTCAGAGGGAGGCCCCCTGCCCTGCTGGTCACCCCACCTCCTTTCTGTCCCCCTTCCCCCACTCCTGGGTCTGCCCAGGGGGCAGGCCCGGGCCTGGCACGGAGTCCAAGGGAGGGACGTCCGGGAGCAGAGCCAGCAGGAGAGAAGGGAGGGTGGGGAGGGGCCTGGAGTCCAGGCAGAGGGAGCTGGCACCCCAGACCTGCCCCCGGGGACCCTGAGCTTTGAGGCAGGACGGGAAGGGCAGGGGATTTTCAGAGCGGGGCCTCTCCGGCCCCTACCCTCTAGGTGCCGGTCACTTAAACTCACCGAGCCTCAGTTTCCCAGCCTGTGCAATGGGAGGGGCCGTCCCCGGGAGGCAGCCCCACAGACCTTGGGAGCCAGGCGAGCTGCCCCGCTTGCCCCACAGGCCGGCGCCAGGCGGAGGGTGAGCTGAGCAGCGCACAGGCCGCGCGGGCCCTGCAGGAGGAGGCGTCCCCGAGGCTGGAGCACCTGGCAGGCGCGGAGGGGCGGAGGCTCCAGGTGGGGGCGCCACACACCCCGGGGCAGGGGGCGGGGTGGGGAGGAGGGCTTCTGGGGGAGGGCGGGTTCCAGGTCCCCGTGGGCAGCGGCACTGGCTGCGCTGGGCTGGGGCAGGCGGCCCCCGGGCATCGGGCCCCCACAGAGCTCGTCAGGGCCACCCTGGCGGAGCCGTCTTTGCAGTGGTCCCAGCCCTTATTTTACAGATTTGCAGACACTGAGTCCTGAGCAGGGAGCGACTTGGCCCCAGTGGCACAGTCAGCGAGGGGCCGAGTCGGGGGCAGACCCCCAGCCTCCCAGGTCCGTGCTTTTGGCAGTAGGCATAGGGTGGCACTGGCCTAGCCTTGGAGCTCTCCAGATATGTGGGGTCACAGTTATGCCGCCGCGGGACCGCATTTTCTTCTATGACACTCAGACGTGGAAGCAGGTTGCACAGGGTGGAGGTGGGTAAACACGCCACGTGCTGGCCTTTGGGGTGTGAAGGCGGCCACCGGGGTGAAGTCTTCCGGTGAGGATCTGGGCCTGGGGTGGGGGCCAGGCCTGGGCGGACGGGGGCTGGCCCGGACCCCCCTCACTGCACCCCACCCAGGCCCACAAGTCCAAGGAACCCTGGGCTGTGCTAAGATCCCTCGGCAGGACAGGGCCGGGGCTCAGCCAGGTCTGGGCCTCTGCGGCTCCTTGAGGACATCAGAGCGCCAAGAACAGCGCACCTGGCTCAGGGGGTACAGGCCCCAGAGGCGGCCACCCCCAGGTGTCAGGGAATCGGGCCCCCCGGCCCCATGCTGAAAAGACGAGGCTGACGGAGACAGCAGAGTGGAGGGGCTGAGGAGGAAACGGGCTCGGGTCCAGGCCCCCCCCTCCCAGTGCCTTGCGAGGAGGGACCGGGAGAGACGGCCTTGCAGGTCAGCACAGCAGTGAGCCGGGCGAGGCCTGTAGGGCCCCAGGGGCAGCCGGCAGGCAGGCCTCCCCTCAGAGGGCAGGTGCGGACGCCAAGCCTGCGCTGACTTGCTCCGTGCGGGGCTCGGCCTGGAGCCTGGTGGCAGGGGCCTGGGTCCCAGGTGCCCACTAGGCCAGGAGCCTCTGAAGAGGGGCCTCCTGCAGGCGATGGGCAGAGAGCAGAGAAGGAGCTCAGCATGGAAAACATTTGTGAGCTGAGAGGGGATTTCTGTTCCAAAGGCCCCAGTGGCTGCGGCTGCTGGGGAGAGGCTCGCAGGGCTCAGTCCCAGGGCCCAGGTGCCTGGCTGGGGGCTTGCAAGATGCCCAGGAAGTGTGGGGTCTGAGGAAGCAGGGGAGGCGGGGCCAGGCTGTGTTCCATTTTACACGTATGTCCACATGTATCTGTTCCACGCGCATTTGAAAATAGTGTTTCCTGTTTGCAGGTTACACGTTTTGAAATATACCTGTTAAACCAACCTTTACATCATTCAAATATTCCACCTTGATTCTGTCTCCTGGATTTATCGAAGCTAAGAATCATGTGTGGAATTTTCCCAAGACAATTTTTTTGGGCAATGTCTCCTTTTATCTCTAAGGGTCTGTAATTTCTAGATCTCTCTGACACGCTCTCTCTAACGTTTGCTTACTGGTCTGGAGGCCTCTGTGCCCTGCTCCGTGCTATTTGTCTTGAATTCTACTCTGCCCAACGCTGGCAGCGCCCCCACTGTCTCCTGACCCCTGGCCTCTGCACTTCGCTCTGTAGGTTTTCGGCCATCGTTTCATCAGCCTGGCTTTGGTTACAATTCTACCTTAGAGTCTTTCCCTTTCGCAGGAGAATTTGCCCCACTTACAAGTTTTGTGATAACTTATGCTCTGCTTTTCTTCCATCGCTGATGAGACACCGGCCCCTTTAACGACTCCTCACGACTTCCTTTTTGTCCTTTCACTGTGGGGTCATCTGCCCGCCCCTTCCCTTCAGTGTCTGCATCCTGGTGTCATCCCTTGTCCCGTCTCTTGGTCACCGCTCGGGGGAGGGGGAGTGTTACCACAATTGAAGCGTTTTCCCCTAATATTCCGTGTTAAGTGTGAAGAGAATGTGTGTGTCACCTGAGCTCAGGGACCTCCCACGGCCACCCCCAGCAGCAGGGGTTCTGCACCTGTGCCCTGGCTCTGCTCTGTTCTGAGGGCTCCCCTCCTCCAGACCTGCCCCAGCCCCTTCTTGCTCCTCAGCGCCCAGGCGGGGTCCCTGAAGAGCTGGCCCCTGAGTCTGAACCCCACCCCACGCCCTGCCCGCGTCTGCCGTTATGCTCACAGCAGCCCCCGCCGGCATCCTCCTTTCTGACGGCCCAGCTGCGAGTCACCATGGACGGCTGACTTCACTCCACGTGTGAGGCCCCTGTCCTTGGCCAGAAGTCCCGCTGGCCTGCCTGCCTGCCTGCGGGGCTGGGATCCCTCCGGGCTCCCACACTTGGGAGGCTGGGTCCACCCTCCTGAGGCTCCGGGAAGCATCCCCGCGCAGCCGCGGGACTAGGTCCCGTTTCCCAGCTGTCTTCCGGATGCCTTCTCATAGGCTGCCCCCCCCGCCCCCCACCACGCTTGCCGCCCCGCCGGCCTGTGGCCCTGTAATGGACTAGGCCCACCCACCTGGGTACCCTCCCCTTGGGTGAACTCGGAGCCAATGGGCAGAGCCTTAATTACAGCTGCAGATCCCTTCGCCAGTAACCTCACGTACGCGTGGGACAACACCGGCCGAAGGTCACGGGCCATCTCGGAACGCTGCCCTTCGCAGTTGGGTTCTGTTAAACACGTCAGCTGAGCTCTTCGTGAGCACAGATGGCTCCCTGAGTCAGGCTCACGTCCCACCTCTTCTGAGCGGGGCCTGTTTTTCCTTAGATTCCAGGCGCGTTGTTTGTCCTCTGACCTCAGTGTCAGACGGTGTCAAGAAACGTGAGGGTGTTTTAGGTTATTGGAGGTGTTCCTTCCGGAGTAGGAGCCAGAGGGCCCGTCAATCTTAGAAATGTTCGGCCTGCGCGTGGGGAGCCCGCTCCGCGTGCAGGATCAAATCTACCTTTGGTTTATACAGGTTCTCTCCACTTCGAAACAGGCTCTTCCCCTCCCCCTACTCCCTGCAGTCCTCAGCCGCCCACCCTGCACTCTGGGCCCTGCCCTCCCTTCCCTCCCCCCATCCCCTGCAGCCCTCAGCCGCCCACCCTGCGCTCTGGGCCCTGCCCTCCTCGCTAACCTCTAACTTCACCTTCTCTTCACGTCTCCCACCAAGGCTGGGAGGACTTAGGGTCTCCGTGGGCTTAGCTGCCCTGCCTGCTCTCCCTGCCGCCCCACGGCCCCGGCTGGCGCTGGTGTTTGCACCGCGGATGGTTCACTCCCTGGCTCCCCCTGGGCTCACCTTCTCGAGAACATCAGTTACCGTTTTCTGACACGATTCCCCTTTCTTGCAATAACTCTGTTCTCTTTTTGATTCGAGACCCTCAGATCAGATTCCGTGGACCGACTGCTCTCCTGAATCACAGTTGACCGCGTGCGACTCACGTAGTGATTCTTTTTCCTCCTTTTGAGAAGGGGGTCTGGTCTTATTCCGAGTTGGGGGTGCAGAGGAACCCATCAGGGGCTTCACGCGTCTCTGGCCAGATGTTTCAAGCCCCAAGGAGAGGCAGAGAGGAAGAGTCCAAGGGGAGACGTGGGGAGCAACGGCAGAGACAGCACTGAGTCCCCACCAGAACTTTCTGTTCCAGGAATAGGGAGGGTGAGGGCCCCGACCTCAGGGCAGAGCTGCGGGGGTGTCCCCAGGCTCCCCCCCCCCACCCCCCGGCACTTGCCTGCCAGGGGAGTGGGGGCCTTCCTGGTGCCTCACCCACAGTGACCCTCGTCCCTGGGGGCCTCCCCTCCACACCCCCGCTGCCCCCTCCAGCCCCGGCCTCTGAGGTTCCCACGTGGGGTCTCCACACGGGGCGCAGACGGCTCTGCTGGATGTTGTTCACGTATTCTCTACCCCTGTTCATTTTTCTGCTTGATCGAGTTTTTAGCAAAGTGTGTGTGCTAAAATCTATCCATCGTTTGTCCAATTTTTCTAAGAATTCTGGCAATTCTCACTTATCCTATTTTTAGGCCAGCTGGCTCCATGTGCTCTCCATCTTTCGGGAACCCTCCAAGTCCCTGGTCTCCAGCTAAGGAAAGTCTTTCCCAATTTTTGTAACCTGTTGGTCATCGCGGTGGGCGCCCGGGAGGGGGTTCAGACACACCGCAGTCACCGGAGGCCCCGGGCACTCTCCACTCACAGCCAACCCAGGCTGCAGCGTTTCCAGCTGCCTGTGGGCTCAGGGTACGTGGCCATGCTGCCTGCTGCCCACTGCCTGCACCATGTCCAGGCCAGGTTGCCAGGCGGCCAGCGTGAGCTAGAGCGAGGCTTGCATTTGACAACATCTTTCACTCTCATGGACTGGATTTTCCCCTCGTTTCACATAAGCCAATGTGTTTGTCAAGAGAAAGTTAATTAAAAACATATTTTTCTAATTAAATGGTAGGCTGTGCTATGCAAACAGTAAGATTCTTGTTTGAGAGCAAATCCCTCCCTGTTTCCAGGGCTACCCTGGGAATTCAATAGATCAACAATGCAGAACTGAGCCCCAAGGTTAGGACACGCGCGAACACAGCCCCCGGGGGGCCTGCAGGCAGCTGGCGGGGCCTGAGCCAGCGGGAGGCGCGGCGGGGGGCCTGGCGCCCGCCCACCGGGAGAGACCGCCCGAGGCTGTCCTCGGACCAGCGCCAGGTCACAGCCTCGATGGCTCAGAGGGGCTCACCGCGTCCACCAGCACCTCACACTCCCTCGCACACCCTCCCCTCCTCTCCAGAGAGTTCACCCCCAGGGCCCAAATCCAGCTTCAGTCCAGGTTCTAGAAGCGAAGTGGGGAGCCGCTCGGCCTCCTGGGCGCGCTGTGGCCGGAGTGCATTCCTGATACTTGCTCAAGAATGTCTGTGTTCCTTTAGGGCACCGTACTTGTCAGATTTTTGTGTGTGTTGAGTATTTCATCTTCATAAAAGGAATTGGTGAGCTTTCCATCTCTCTACTACCTGGGATCATCTAAATAGCCTCAGAGTTAAGCTTTCTTGAAAGGTTACATTGAACTTACCTGCAAATGCTCTGCCCCTCCTGTCATCTTAAGTAATACATTTTCATTCCCTCTCCCAGCTTTTCCCTCGCTGTCTGTTTGAGTTTTTCTATCTCCTCTGGAGTCAGTTTTTGACATTTGGAAGTCACCCATCTCATATGTTTAAATGCATTGCCAGGAACTCGCTCTTATATTTGGTAGCCATTTTTTATTTTTACACCTGTAGTTAGATCTTATTTATATCTATAGTTAGATCTGTTTCGGTCCCTGATGTTGGAGATTTTTATTTGTCTCTCTTTAATTTGCCAACAGTTCATCTGTTTTATTGGTCTTTTCAGAGAATCAACTTTTATCTCTTTTCTCCTTTTCATCTAGTTTATTCGTTTCAGCTTTTATCCCTATTAACATACTCGTTTTTGTTGTTGTAATATTTCTGATTTCTTCAATTGCATAAGTGATGTATTTATGTTTGGGCTTACTCTTTCAATAGTAAAAGCATTCAATGTTATTGTGTTTTCCCTCATTGTGGTTTCGTATGTGCCCCCATAGGTTTTTGCTGTTGTTGTTGTTGTTTTATTTTTGGCTGCGTTGGGTCTTCGTTGCTGCGCTTGGGCTTTTCTCTAGTTGCGGCAAGCGCAGGCTACTCTTTGTTACGGTGTGCAGGCTTCTCACTGTGGTGGCTTCTCTTGTTGCAGAGCACAGGCTCTTGGTGCGTGGGCTTCAGTAGTTGTGGCAGGTGGGCTCAGTAGTTGTGGCTCACGGGCTCTAGAACGCAGGCTCAGTAGTTGTGGTGCACAGGCTTAGTTGCTCCACAGCATGTGGGATCTTCCCAGACCAGGGCTCGAACCCGTGTCCCCTGCATTGGCAAGTGGATTCTTAACCACTGCACCATCAGGGAAGCCCCCCCAAAGGTCTTTAATATGAATTATTTTCCTTTCTTACCAATTTTCTAGGAGTTTCCATTTTAATTTCTTCTTTAATTCAAAGGTTATTTAGAAGAATAACTAAACGTTTGTGCCTCTTCTTGTTGCTGTGTCTCGTCTTACTGGAGAGGGTGCTGGCTTTGGGGCAGTTATAATCTTTTGATCAGCTTCTGGATGGATCTTTGCTTATGTTCCTGGTTTGTCGGTTGTTTCTTGGTTGTCGGTTGTTTGCTTTCTTGGTTCGGTTTTGTCTATTTGTTTGTGGTATGTTTGGAGGGAAACTGGACAAGCTGATTGCAAAGTTTACAGGGAAGAATAGATGTTTGAGATTTTCTAAGAAAACTTTGAAATAGTATAGTAAAACTGACTGTAACAGTGGCATGGTCAAAGCAGCAGGGGTTGGCACAAGGGTGGACAAAGAGGCAAGCAGGACAGGGCAGAGTCCAGAAGTTTCCAGCTATCCCTAACCGGCACCAGATCCCAGCCTCCTGTCTGGGCCACTGAGGCCCACTGTGTAAAGTAAGGGGCTTGGGTCCCCTTATATTTGAGCACTTCCCAGGGCTAGTTCTGTCCTGTGACCGGCCAGAGGGCTCGCGAGGCTCCCAGAGGGCAGGGCCAGGTGGCTGTGCACTGCTGCCCAGCGCTCACCCACACTGGACACTTGCCAGCCGATGAACAAATCCATCCGTTGTCGCCAGTGGATGAAAAGGCTGAGGACCTGAACTCCGAAGGATGCGCTGGGGTCGGCGGCAGGCTCTGCTCTTGTGCAACAGGCAGGATGTGGAACGTTACCTCTGCCTGCTGTGCTAGTGCCTGAGGCATTTCCAACCTCTACAGACCCCCATTTTACAGCAGCCCCCATACGGGGGGTGGGGGGGAGGGGCGGCCCTCACAGTTCTTCTCCCGTCCTTCTCTTGCTCCCGACGGAAACGCTGTGAGATCGCATCACACCCTTCCGCGGAGGGGGAAACCAAGGCTGGGGGCTGGTCCAAGGGCACGCGCCGAGCCCTGCCTCCTTCCCCAGGCCCGGGGTGGAACCGCAGGAGCCGGCGGTCAAGCCTCCTGCGCTCCTGCAGCTGAACCCCCGCGCTGAGCGCAGGCTTGTGACGCGTGCGCGGCCAGCCGCCCCCCATTCAGGGTCAGGGCTCAGAACCAAAGCAAGCCAGCAATGAGACTGACTCAGTGGGGCAAAGGGAGATGTTCATAAAGGGTGCCCCGTTCAATTATTATGGTTCATTTGAATTCCATAAACGCTGAGTCACTACAAGAGGAGCGTAATGCTTCACATGAGTGGTTTGGAGCCTCTTTAAAATACCATGAAATATTTAAGCCATATTTGAAGGAAACTTCTGCTGTTCTACTGCAAAATGTGTACAAACAGAAAACTGTAATTTCCAAAATTGTAAAGAAGGGTGAAACCTCAATTTTAGGTACAAGCATTGCCCTCCTTCCTTTCCTTTAACTTTCTAAACTGACAGACCAAAAAAAGTTCCTACAGGGTCACCGCACCTGTCCCGCCCTCACCCAGCCTGGGACGGGGTTGCGCCCCCTTCTCCTCTGAGCCAGTCCTCCTCTTGTGTTTAGTGAAAACGGAGTGGGAGATGGATGCAAAGCCCCCGTAGACACACGGCTCCCGGGACACACCTGCTGGGTCCTTGTGAATGACACGTGTTTGCTGGCCGAGACCCGAAACTTGAGGGCTGAGCCTGGGTGGGTCCTCAGGGGTCCCTGTGCCTTCAGGCGTTCCCGCTCTGGCTCTAGACCCAGTCTCCCTCTTCCTAAACAAGCGCCTCTTGCCCGCCACAACCCACACCCCCTCCTCTCTCTGCTGGCCCCATCTCCCCTCCCCCAGCCAGGTTTCTGGAAGGGCTGCCCCTCCCCCTCTCCCCAAACCGCCAGCACCGCAACCTCCCGGCACACACATAGACACAGAGGTCACCAGCAACTCTGGTCCCTTCCAAACGGTGCTTTTTGGGTCCATGTCTACCCGAGCCCCTGGCACTTTCCGCACAGGGGCCCGACCTCTCCCTCCGATCTCCGCCAGCTCTCTGGTCCTCCCTGGGCCTCGCCTCCTCTTCTCTCTGCTCTGAAGTCCACTTGGCCTGGACCCCTTCTCTCCCCCTCCTCCCCCCACCCCCGGCCTTCTCGGTGCCAGGGCCTCCATAGCCACTTGGTCCTTTGACACTGCCCCCGGCGCAGTGACCCCCGGGAGACCCCTCAACGTGCTCCCGCACCCGCCTTCCCATCCCAGCAAGTGGGCTCCGGACACCCCGCGCGCAGTCCAAGCCTGGGAGCCCTCGGGGCACTGCCTGCTTCTCACCCGCCACGCGGCCCTCAGGCTACCTCCCCACCCCGTGGCACGTTCTTCCACTTCTTGGCCCCTTGAGCCCAAGCCGCCGCAGGCTCCGTGTGGACAATCCCGGGGCCCCCAACTTGCCTTCCTCCGCCCCTCACCTCCGCACCCCCGCTCAGCCCCCGCAGTGGGGTGGACGCGGCTCCTGATTTTCCAGAGTCTTCTGTACCAAAAGTCACCACCACCTCCTCCCCACCAGACACTCGCGGGCAGGACGGCATCCGTGCGCTCCCGAGGGTCCCCAGGCCCCACTGCGCGCCGGCTCCAGCCCGGGGACACCACAGGCGCCGTCCTCGTGAAGGCTCAGAGAGGAGGGGTGACAGGGAGGGGGCCGCGCAGCGGGGGGCAGGGTGGCGGCTGGGCTGCGAGGCCAGGAAGGCGGCGGCCAGCACTCCGGGCTCGGGCAGCAGGGGTGGGGAGGCCTGAGTCACGGGGGTACGAGGTGGGCACAGAGGAAGAAGACTGCAGGTGGAGGGCGTGGGGGCTGAGCCCCACCCGCCCCGGGAGCTTGGGCGGACTTGGGAGGACTGTCGCCGTCTTTCTTCCAAGGGCTGGGAGCAGGGCAGGGAAAATGGATGTGTCTTCTGAGCCACTCTGACCACAGCGGAGAACCCGCCTTTGCCCAGGCCGCCTGGCCAACAAGGCCTGCTTCTAGGACCCCTCCCACCCAGCCCGTGGTTACATCGGAAACTGCCCGATCCCTGCACACGGCACTCAACCTGTTCTTGCTTCTTTACTTCCCAGCCACTGCACGTGGTCTGGGCAGACGCCAGGTGCCACAGCCTCACCTGGAGCACACCCCCGGCCGTGCTTCCAGACGGCCTGTGCCTCCCTCCCCCAGAAGCACCTGGACACGCGGCACCAGGCCCTGGACGAGAGCAGGAGGCACAGGCAGGGCCTGGCCCAGAGGGGGCGCTGCTAGAGGAGAAGGTCGCCCCCCTGGAGCGCAGGCGCGGGAGGCCCTGCGGCAGGTGAGGGGCCCCGGGGGGCAGGGCCCTGCCTTCCCTTTAGGAATCGCTCCCTCCGTGTGAAGGGAAGTCCAGGGAGACGCTGGAGGCAGGTGTCAGGCCTGGAGTCACCCAGACGCGTCCAATGCCCAGCTGACAGAGGGGAAACCGAGGCGGGAGGGGCACGGGGGAGTCAGAGCCCCAAGGCCTCTCCCGGGTTTCCTGCTCCGCTGCGGGCGCCCCTACGACAGAGGCTGGACTGTGGACACGCAGCTCCGGGAAAAATAGTCAGCCGAGCCGCGGTCTCAGCCTCAGGCCGGAGCGACCGGCCCACGCGTGGCCTCTGCCCGGCCCACGTGCTCCGGCAGCGGCGGCGCAGGGAAGGGGCGGCGGGCGCAGCGCGCGGAGAGGCGTGTCCTTCGGGAGGAGCGGCCGCGCTGCGCCCCGGGCGGCCCGCCTGCAGGGGGAGCCCGCGGTGCACCGGCCCAGGTACCCGGATCCGGTGGATGGTCCCCGGAAGAGGGGGTGGGGTGGAAGGGTGGTCCCTGGAGAGGTGGGGGTGGGGAGGCGGGGAATGGGGAGGGCCTTGCGGGCGTCCAGGCAGGGGCTGGGGGGCCGGGGAGGCACGGGCTTGGATGGGCTTCTGTGTCTCAACCGGCCAGTGGGAGTATGCCCGCCCTGGGCCTGTCCTCCCGCCTCCAAGCTCAGGGTCAGCCTGGCGTTGGCAGGTCACCCTGTGGACCTCCACAGCCCTCCGGTGATGTTACCCCAACTCTACCTCTGCTCTCCTCGGGGGAGGACCACAGGTCATGGCAAACACATGCACGCACACACGCACACACACACACGCGCACACACGCACACACACACTCACCCGCGGCTTTGTTCCCAGTGTTTGAGCGCCAGTCCTGCCTGGAGCTGTGTGGCGTTGGCACACTGCCTGCCTCTGGAGCCCAGATTCCCCTGTCCGTGGTGGAGATGGCCAAGGCTCAGGGGGTGCCCCGCAGATGGGGGCAATGGGAGGGTAGGTGTAGGCCCACACAACAGAGACCAGGAAGAGCGCCGGAAGCCCTGTCTCGTCACCCTTGCAGACCCAACACAGGCTGGGGTGCAAGACAGGGAACCAACCAAAGAGGCTGAATGAATGCAGGACAGGACAGGGCACGGGCCGGCCCAGAGATGGGCAGAAAGGATGAGAAAGGCAGGGAGGCCCAGGGGCCCGCTGGCCAGTGATTCTGACAGCTGAACTGTCCCCAGGCGTGAATGGACCATCTCCACATATGAAACGGGTCAAAGTGGAGGTATTTGGGTTGAAATCAGGGGTTGGAGTCACCAGAGCATCTTCCTGGGGCCCAGGTTAACTGATGGGGAAACTGAGGCTAGTGAAAGGAAATGGCGTCCTTGGAACCAGGCAGAATGTCACCCAGGCCCCAGCCCCAGCTATGGCTCTGCAGACCCACCCGGCAGGCCTGCCGTGTGCAGGGACCTCCCGGGTCACGTGGCCTGAGAGGTGGCTCCTTTGACCTGGACGTCCTGCCTCTGCCCTGTAGGAACAGGCGCAGCCATCCAGCTGACCCCGGCGGAGCGCACGGCTGGGCTCTGGGCCTGGGATTCTGATGCCCCCTCAGCACCCCCACGGATGGGCAGGACAGGGAGCCCAGAGGGAAGACAGACCATCGGGCAGTAGGTGGAAAGCCTGCGCTGGGCTGGTGACCAGGCACCCGAGGCGCCCGTCCCTTCAGGCTCAGTGTCCCCACCTGAGCGGGGGGGAAGCAGGAGTCCTGGCAGTGGGGAGAGCTAGGGGCTCAGTCCTGGACCCCAGAGCCGGGCAGCCTTCCCAAGGCCTCTCTGGGGCGAGGGCATGGTTGGGTCCTGCTGCCCAGGTGGCCTGGCAGGTGGTGGCCGGAGGCTGTGTGAGCACACCTGGGCAGAGGTCTCGCTGCCTGTCCCCTGGTGCCGGGAGCTGGACTCGTGTGCAGGCACAGGGACACGGCCCTGCCGGCGTGGCACGGATGACCGGGTACAGCTGCTGTCCCTCGCGCCGCAGCCGGCCCGGGCTCAGCTGTGTAAAGGGAACTGGCCCGAGAAGGGAGGGTTCATCCCTCACGGCAGGTCCAGGCGGCAGTGTCCGGCCAGGGCTTCTCAGAGGGAGGTGGAGGGTCCGTGTTACATGGCTCAGCCCATGGACTTTGCAGGGGCCACCTCAGGCCCGGTGGACCCCTGAGCTTGTCGCTGTGCCATCTGCCTGCCAGGTCCTGCGCAGAATGGCTCTGTGCGGGGGCGGGGTTTGTCTGGGCAGTGCAGCCCAGGGCAGGAGGGCCCGGGCACCACACGGGCCAGGCTTGGCCTCGCCAGCACACAGTCGTGGTCGCTGGGACGAGTGGTGAGGTGACAGTGCCCAGGGCTCTCAGACTCGGAAGGACAAAGATGCCGGGGGGGGGGTGGCGGTGCGTGTGGACACCAGCAAAGAGTGAAAAGGACAGGCTCAGGGCCGGAGAAGAGGCAAAGGCCACCGGCCACAGCAGGGGCAGGAAAGAGAGTGTTTCACTGTGTCAGGAGCAAAGTGCAGAACTAGGAGCAGTGGGGTCCCCACAGGGGGTGACGGCGCTGCCCCCCAACGCGGAGGGTAGGCTCCAGAGCAGACTGACCAACGCACACCCAAGGGAGGACAGCAAGGCCCCGCCCGGTGAGGAGCTGCCAGGCCTGGAGCCTCCAGGAGAGCGTCCACCTGGGTCACGTGTCCCCAGGCACATGGGGACACGTGTCCCGGGCAGGCCCTGGCCACCATGTGCACACGGTCCAGCTCAGGGCGGCTCGGGGACAGGACAGTTTTCCAGAGGGAAGTGGCCGGGTCAGTGGGGTGGCCACGGAAGGCAGGGACCCTGGGGACAGAACTGGGGTCAGGACGGAGGCACAGAGGCCAGCAGATCAGGACAGTCACTGAGAGCCAGCGGCCAGCTTGTCCACACAAGGCCCCCTGCCCTCTCACAAAGAAGGGTTGTCCAGCGGGCATGGTCACCAGGACCCTGCAGCTTCTCCCAAAGGGCAGGCCCAGTGCCAAGCTGGGGAAGCCGAGGGCTCCCGTGGCCGCTCGGGGTAGGGGGCCTGGGGGCTGGGAGGCCGAGATGGCACTGCCCCGGGCAGCAGAGCCAACCGTGGGTCCCTGGAGCCCAGATGGGGGAGGGGAGGAACAGCTAATGAGTTCCAGGAGGTCAGCTGTGAGGGGCCCGAAAACCCATAAACCCTTTATTGGTGTCTCAGGAGGGGAAACCCGGATATGGCCGTTTATTTACTTTGGATTTCACTTTTCTCTTCTCTTTTTAACATGCACAGCCAGGAGTGTAACTGGATTTTTAAAGAAACAGGACTTCCTTTCTCAGTGGAGGGGCACCCTTCGTTTTCCTCAGTCCTGAAGAAGAAAGGATCCCCTACTTCTGGAACACTCTGGCCACTGCCCCCGTCACTTTGCGCTCGAGACCGATCCTCCACGTCCCAGGGCCCCCCGAGAGACCAGGCCCTGTCCAGCCTGAGGGCGAGTGGGCAGCTCCAGAGGGGTCCGAAGCAAGGACAGGCCTGGGCCTCCAGCGGCTGGGGCTGGCCCTCTGACCACTGCCCCACCCGGCCCAGAGCCGGGGAAGTGGAGGGGTCTGGTTTGGGGCCCAGATTCCGATCCTGCCCCAGTGGCTGACGGGCCAGGCCTGCCCTGAGTGTCAGTTCCTTCCTCCAAAGGGACCATCCACAAGGGGGCAGAAAGGAGCCCCCAAACCTTCCCACCAAAAATGATTGTTTCGTTGGTCACCCAACATTCCTCCCCAGCTCTTCCCTCCCGTCCTGTGCCAGCGTGGTGAGGGTGGGGGCCAGGAGGGGGGCTGTGCTCAAGCGGCGGCAGGTCCCAGGAAGACGGGCTGTGGGGACAGGGACACAGAGGACACAGGCTGGCGGGACCTGGTCAGGGGGTGGTTGGGTCCTGTGAGCCGGCGGCAGGTGCTGAGTGCAGGCGTGCCAGGATGCAGCGGGCAGAGGCTCCCTGAGGCTGGGAGCAGCGCTGCAGGGGCCTGGAGGTACCAGGAGATGCAGCTGGTCCAAAGCAGGACAGCAGCGTGACTGGTGGTCCCCCCTCGCTCTCACAGCAGCCCCACACGCTGGACGGCCCAGGCCGCTGGGCATCCTGGCCAGGGAGCTCCCTCGCCCGACCCAGCCAGCTCTCAGGGGATCCAGAGCCCTTCCCAGGGGCACCCCACGTGCTCTCCAGGGACAAGGCTGGCCTGAGCTCACACCCCTGCCAGAGACCGTGGCAGGTTCTGCTCTTGCAGACAGAGCTGAGGAGGGAAGCGGACGACATGAGGGCGGGGGCCGAGAAGGGGCCACGGGACCATACCCTGAGCCGCCTGCACCAGGAAGTGGACAGGGCCCTGAGGCAAAACCAGCCGGGCTCCACGCGCCCCACTCTTGGGAGTGGGCCGGGGCCTGGGGCTGGGGGTGTCCAGGTGGGTGTGGGTGCCAGTGCTTCTGTCTCATGTGCGTGCGCTTGGACACACATATGCACACGCCCAGATGGGAAGGGCGGGCTGGACCACTCCCATACAGAACAGGTGCGGAGACTCAGCCCCAGACAACAAAGGGGTCCACCAGGGCGACACCTCAGGTCTCAGGGCTCCATGGGCCCCGTGGGAGTGGGGGGACCATCAGGGGGCCGTGAGCCAGTGCATGGACCAGAGAGGGAGGAGTGTGGGAAACACGGGGCCAGGCAGGCCTGCAGGCAGGTCCAGGCGCTGCTCCCGTGTGTTTGGGAGTATCTCCCCTTCCACCACGGGACAGACCCTCTATCGCCAGACAAGGAATTGGCGAGGGGGGGTGGGGGCAAGAATCAGCCTGCGATGCCTCGGGGACCCCCGCTCCAGCCAAGTGGAAACTAGGATGCCATTAAAACAGATGTAAGGCTCACCTTGCCGGCCTGCGGGTGGGGCTCCGGAGCAGACAAGGCCCAGGGGCCGAATGTGTTTACCAAACCCTCGGCTCACCTTCCGGTCCTGGCCAGGCCCCGGGCCCCAGCAGAGGGCAGCCGGGCCAACTGGGGGTCCCCAGCGGAGGGCTGGACGCGCCTGCCCCGGGACTCCGCGCAGCCCTGGGTGGTCAGGCCACAGTGAGGCGCCTGGGGTCTCCCCTAGGTCCAGAAGGCAGAGCTGGAGCAGGCCTACGCCCAGCGGCTCCAGGAGCTGGCCACCCAGCACCAGCGAGACCTGGCGGCGGAGGCCGAGCGGCTGCACGGGGCCCACGTACAGGCCGCACAGGCCCTGGCGTCCCGAGAGAGGACCCACTGGCAGCGGGTGAAGGTGCTGGAGAAGCAGGTGGGCGGGGACCCAGCGCCTGGCGGGGGTGCAGAGGGAGGGGAGGGTCCCTGTGCCTGCCTGGCCCCAGCCCGAGGTCCTCCAGCAGCACTACTGCCCGGTGGGCTCCAGGCCACCCCCAGGGGCCCCCAAAGTACCCTCCGTCACTCCCACACCTCACTGAGGGGCGGAGGGGGATTCTGGGGCGGGTCACCACCCTCTCCGTGCCGCCATCGCCCCCCCCATAAAGGGGGGTGAGGACAGTCCCTCAGCCGGTGGTTGCTGGGTGTGAAGTGTCCAGATAGTGCCTGGCGCACGGCAGTCCTAGTGGCGGTGGCCCCTGCACTGTCCTGCAGTCAGCGATAGGGGGCAGCAGCGTACGGGGGCAAGGGGCAGTAACAAAGCAGGACAGAGCCTTGAGCGTGTGCCTGTGCTGACCACACCCCCCACACGCATGTGCACACACACCCCCACACAGACACACATGTTCATGTGCGCACACACAGACACACAGATGCATGCACGCACACACAGACACACCCACACACACGTGCACAGCACAGACACGTGCACACATGCACATGCGCACAGACACACACACAGACACATGCATGCGCACACGCACAGACACACCTACACAGACATGTGCACGCGCACAGCACACAGACACGTGCACGCGCACACAAGACACAGGCGCACACGTGCACGCGCACACACAGACACACACGTGCACGCGCACATACACAAACATGCCAGCAGGGGCTGCCCCGCAGGCTCCGAGCTCTCTGCCTCGGGGGATCTGCTCGATGAGGGAACAGAGGAGGGAACTGAGACCCAGAGACATAAAGTGACGGCCCCTGACACCCTGAGTTAGTGTCCCCGACCCTCCAAGCCACGTTTGCTCAATTTATAAGCCCAGGAGCATTATTTCCTCATCATTCTGAGTGTGTTCACGGCTGAGTGGAAGGAGGTCCACCCACTGTGGGTGGTGGTCACCCCGGTTCCTAAGACCCCACGGGTGGGTGACCCTGATCAGAGGCGGGACCCTGCACGCGCCTTCTGGCCTCTGGTGAGTCTGTCTGTCTGCCGGGGTTTCTCTCCGCGCACACCGCCCGCCTCGGGAGCCGTGGACCGGGGCCTCCCAGCCCTTCCGGTCACGGAGCTCAGCCATGGGGCCCGCCGCCCGCCTGAGCTCCTGCCCTGTCCCCAGGTGGCCAGCCTGAAGGGGCAGCTGGACCAGGAAGTGCAGCAGCGGCGACGAGCCCGCCTCAGCCAGGCCTTCCGGGCCAAGAAGTGAGCCCAGCTCCCGACCCCTGGGTGGCCCGGCTGCCACTGCCCCGACCGGCCCGGCAGCAGAAGCGCTGCTGGGGAAGCGACGCCTCGTGCTGCTCAGCCGGGGGGCCGAGCTCGAGGGGCACCGGGCCAGGGAAGCCACCACCCGCGCCGGGAGTCAGTGGGCACCCTCTGATCCCCTGACCACAGAGCTCCCCCAGCCCTTGGGACCCCGGCCTCCGGCTGGCGTGGCCCGAGCTCCGGGGCCGCTGCTCTCCGACGCGCCCCTCCCTGGCTGCACGGAGCGTCCCTGTGGCCGGCATCGGCCCTGGCACCGCTGCGGATGTGCTGACCCGGCCAGACCCCGGCGGCCAGGCCCCAGCAGGCCAGCTTCCGCAGCCACAGGCTGCATTCCGTGCCCTCAGCTCTGTAAACATGGGGAAACACGTGGAAAACATTTCCACCAACTGGAGCCAAAAACATAATGTCCCGAAGGGCCCAGCTACCACATCCCTGCGCACAGAGGCGGCAGGACCTCCGTATCCAGGAACTGCAGGGCCGTCACGGTGGCAGGTGGCTGCAAGTGACTCAGAATCCAGTTCCCCCACCGCGTTCCCCGCGCCCCCGCCCCCCACCCCACCCCGTGACTCACTGCCCGTGTGAGAGGCATCAGGGTGTAAACGTTAAAGTTGTTAGAGAACCACCCACTTTCCCAGCCTATAAACTCTGGGAAAATTCCTGCGGGAATCCAGCCCTGGTTGCCACGGAGACCGAGGCAGCCATCTTAGGCCGATGCCTGGTTCACCTGTTAGCATTTTCTCTCTTTTCCCGCTATGAACACTGGTCAGAGTGATTTGTTTCCTCTCCAAATGGTCTCTTTTGTAAGTGACGTGTTTACAACATCTGCGGGGCACCAGCCAGCCCAGTAAATTCCTGCGTCCACAGGTGCTAGCCGCCGCCCCAAAGCACCTCCTCCCTCCAGGACTCATGGGGGTGAGAAGGGCCAAAGCTCCTGGAGCCCACCCATTCCAATCACGATCCCGCACTTAAAATAGGCTGTCCTGTCAGGCCTTCCTTTCTGACTGAACCTAGTAACGGAGTTGCCATATGCTGTGAACTGCACAAAAAATAGGTTTCATTCTGCCTGTCAGCTCTGCCTGATTATTGGTGGCTGTGTTGAGAAGGATTCTGAAGTTCAGCCCAGACTCAGAGGGGAAGAGCATGGTGACCCATTAACAACGCTGCTCTGGGCAAAGGAGGCGTTAGTGGTGGTGTTCGCACCCAGATATTCACCAGCTTGCAGCGGCCCATTGGAACGCATAGCAACCCAGCGGCTGCCCCCACCATTGGAGAGCATGGTACAGACAGGAAGGGTAGGGCCGTGAGACACACACAGCTCTGATGCTCGGGGCCTGGCATTTAGTAGGCAAGTCCCTTCCCTTCCTCCCCGACCCGGCGACCCGGTGGGCAGCTCCCTTGTGGAGGAAGGACCTGAGGGTTGGCGGGTGGGGAGGAAGGACCCGGAAGCTGGAAATTGACACTTGGAAAGTGTCAACACTTGCCTCTCTGCGGTGGCCACTGGCATCTCAGCGTCACATCTTTGGGACTGAATCTCCCGGCACAGAGGAGGTGCCTAGTAAATGCGCACAAATGAAAGAGGAATACACCCCCAGATGCAAAAGGGGTAGGAAAGATTTCTCAACATTGAAATGAGAGCCACGCACTATTTGACCAATGTTCTTGCTGGCGATTTCTGGACCCTCCTTGCCCAGACTGCTCCCAGGAGACGTAAGATTTTTTATATTTCAATGAAAGTTCAATCAATGTAGGAGACACTGTTTTTACTTGTTCAACATAAAGTTGTATACTTAGGAAAAAGGATTTTTCTGATGGAGATAAACTGCTGTTTTCTTAAATATTTCCAATGGTGAGCGTGTGGCTTCCGTGTGAGACTCTTACGGTCGCCCGCACCCATGTGTGGACCGCTGTGTACCCTGAACCAGGGCCCCCCATCTCTGCCGCAGTGAACCAGCTGCACCAAGACCCCATCCATCCTTACGGTGTAGTGACCACGCCAGGTGGGCCTCTGCAGGAGCCGGATCCTACCTGCCCCTCCAGGCCCTGTGACCTCCTGACCTCATTCCCGGAGCAGGTAGGGGTCTCCCTGAGGTTTCACCTACGTGGAAGCCCCAGGTGCGCGGGGCGGGCGGGAAGGAGAGAGAGTGGGAGGTGGGGTGCAGCCAGCCAGCCTCCACCACCAGCAGCCCTGCTGGAGCCCCCGTCCCAGCCCTGCAGGGACCAGCCGGCCAGGCCAGGTTCGGTGGGGGAGACACTCCCCACCCTGGCTGGCACGGGGTCCTGGGGCTTACCGAGGTCGGCTCCGGGGCTCCCCATCTAAATTGCATACACACTCAGGCCCTAAATTAAAATGTCACAGGCCTGTTGGGGAGTCTCGGGTTTCCTGGCCGCGGAACACGAGCCTGCTTGATAAAACGATTTTGGTTTTGATAAATGTGGACTTTCTATGGCCAAGACAAAGGCACCCTTGAGTCTGGAGGGGAACCTGAAACAGCACATTGCTGAAAAGTATTTCCTGATAATATTTTTAGCACCTGGAAAAAAATTTTTTTCTCTTTTTCGCCTGTGGAGTTGTGTGTGTGTGTGTGTGTGTGTGTGTGTGTGTGTGTGTGTGTGTGTGTGTTTGAATGTAATGCCCAGCATGGTGGGGCCTCCTGTTAACCCCCGGTCTCCCAAATGGGACTGCAAATGGCCCAGGGTGAGGGCCGTGGAGGGTCAGCAGGCCTGTGCCTGGAAACACACAGCCTCGCTGGGGTCGCGACCCAAGGTCTGCCTGCTGAGCGCCACTGTGTGCCCAGGGCACGGGCCCCTGGGGCAGCCCTGCCCACAACAGGCCCCCAGGTGGACCCAAAACTTAGCCCAGAAGTGAGCCTTTACTAGGGTCCCCTGAGGCATGTGCTCAGGAGAAGGTCAGCAGTGCCCTGGAGGGACCTCCTCGGCCTAGGCGGCCTACCCAGAGGAGGAGAGTGCAGCTGGGGGGAGGATAGGGCGTGTGCCCCCTCCCACCCCCTGCAGGAGGTGGGCCAGTCTAGGAGGGGGTCAGAGGTCAGCCTGGACAACCCACTGCCCCACCCCCGTGGTTTGGTGCAAGCTGGGAAGTTCTGCCCCTTCTCCCTATCAGGGAGGGGCCACCTGCCCTCCCCCCTGAGGAAACAAACAGGAGAGGGCTTTCCCCTGGGCCCCAAACCCACGGCACAGACGGCAGAGGGCTGTCAGGTTCCCACAGAAAACCCACAGATGGAAAAGCACGTCCTCCTGGGTTCCCACCAAGGTGACCAGCCTGCTGGCAGCTCTGACCCCACCGGGACTTTGCCAGCGAGGCTCACGAGGGACCCTCCCTGTCCAAGGAGGGCGAGGCTGCCACACCCCTCCTCCAACCTTGGCCATGACTTGACCTCTGTGCTGCAGCCTGGCTCAGGGCTTCCCACCACCTCCCCACTCAGCATCTGAGCCAGCTGGGTGCCAGGCTTGACTTGTCCTCACGAATCAGCCCCACCAGCACCCGAGAGCAGAGAGGGTGGAGAGCCCTGGGAGTCGGGCCCTGCACTGGGCCTAGGGACCAGAGGTGGCCAGATGCTGGCCCCCTGTGGAGGACAAACACTTGGAGTCTGACTCTGAGGACGAGGTCCTGCGGCAGGAGAAGGGTTGCGATGGCCACAGGCTGGAGACACAGAATCTGAGTTGTGGGCACTCGAGGGCCTGCTCCCACCCACGGGGCATCTGTCCACTTGCCCACAGGCCGGCGTGGACCAGCCTCCCCGACGGAAGGCTGCTTTCCCCGGGAGTTGGCCCCAGATTCTCTTGCTGTGAGGTTTCCTTAGGCCCCCAAATCATCTCCCCCAGCATTTCTCCTGATGTGGCCATGCAGGGCAGAAACTTTGCTTAATGCCCTGAAGTCGCCCAGGCCAGAGTCCTCCTCACATAAAACCAGACGGCAAGCCTCAGAGCTGGGTGGGCAGCATGAGGCTGGCCTCTGGCCACTTCCAGAAGGGTTCATCCGAGCACCGCTCGGGGTGGCCCCCGACCGACGACACGCTGGCAGGAGGGTGACCTGGTCCCCTGGGCGACAGGGGCCTGAAAGGACACCCAGGAAGCCTGCCCCCAGGCCCAACAACTCACGCAGGCCTGAGGGTCTGTCCTGGAACTGCTTTGTGGACAAGGCACCGCCTCTGGGCCGGCCCCACACGGGCGGCTGGGGACCCACGGAGGAGGAGGAGGAGGATGGCCCCGGCTGCAGGGCACGCCCGCAAAGCCCTCTCCTCGCCGGCCAGGTCACCTCCGGGGGGCGCGGGGCCGTGGGCTGGGCCTCCCGCCCCTCTTGGCGCTTTAAGAGCCGCCTAATTTGCATGGCCCGGCCCGGCCCCGCCCAGGCCCTAGTGACCGCCCGGTTGGATATTTAAATCGCGGCCGCAGGGGCGGGTCCGGCTCCGAACGCGGTCCCGCCCGGCGCCTTCCTCAGCGAGAGGCGACCGGAGCGCGGCCCGGCCGAGCGGGAGCGGGAGCGGGACTCCGGAGTCCACCAACGGCGCGGCCGCGCTGCCCGCACGCCCGGCCGGCCGGCCCTGCGCGCCACTCCCGACCGCGGCCTCGCTCCTGCCCCGCGGTGACCGCAAGCCCCGCTCCGTCCCCCTGCGGCCCTTCCTCGTCGCCTGTCCGTCCCCGCTGCGTCTTCGCTGTGTCCCGCGCTCCGTCCTTCTCTGTCCCCGTTCCGTCCCGCTGTGTCCCCCGCTCCGTTCCCGCCCGCCGACCCCCAGCGATGCCGCGCGGCGCCACCTGGGCGCTGCTCCTGGCCGCGGCCCTGGGGCTCGGGGCGCGCGGCGTGCGCGGCGCGGTGGCCCTCGCCGACTTCTACCCGTTCGGCGCGGAGCGCGGCGACGCCGTCACCCCCAAGCAGGACGACGGCGGCTCCGGGCTGCGGCCGCTCTCCGTGCTCTTCCCGTTCTTCGGCGCCGAGCACTCCGGCCTCTACGTGAGTAACCCGAGCCCGCGGGGGGCGCCAGGGAGGGTGCTGCGCCCCGGCCGCTGCCCGCCGCCCCGAGTCCCGCCGCCGCCGCCAGCAACTTGGCACCGTGGCGGCCAGAGGTGGAATGAGGACAGCGCTTCCTCCCTCCGGCGGCCAAGGCCGGACAGCGGCCCGCGGGAGCGGCGGGCGGGGTTGGGGGCCCGAGCTGCGGCCCGGCCACCTTGGCGAGTGGAGCGGGGCGCGCCCGGCCCTGGCCCCTGCCCCTGCCGGACCGCCTGGGGCTTGGGCTGCGGGCACTGAGCCGTCTGCCCCTGCTGGGCCCAGCGCAGCGGGGTGAGGGGAGGCCTGCCCCGTCCCGCCCCGTCCCGGTTCCTTCACGGACAGCAGTGTGACAGCAGGCGGGTGCTTCCTGGGTCCTCAGTTTCCCGAGTGGCCCCTTCAGTTCCTCACTTGGCCTGCCAAGGTCTCAGCCCCTCCCAGGGCCACACGGGCCCCGCCCCCAGTTGACACCTGAGGCCCACTTGCTGGAGGCTGGGATGCGCCCAGACTTTCAGGGGTGCTGGGGCAGACTCAGCAAGCTGGTCCTCTCTGCGCCGCCCTTTCCCTCTCCCTCTCCTCCTGAGCCTGGGGGCTGGCCACTCAGGCCCGGACCTTCAAACAGGATTCCCAGAGGGAGCTCAGGAGAGTGGGGACAGCTCAGGCTGAAGGACAACAGAGCCGCTCCCGGGGGGACCCGGGGCCACTGAGGGAAGGCAATGTCGCGCCTCATCGCTGCGTCGAGCATTTGCTGGGGGGCACCGTGCGCTGTCCCCTGAATCCCAGCTAGAAAAGTGCTGGTACCCTGTGCCTCCAACACCATCGCCCCGCCCTCTGTCACTTCCAGCACCACCTCGACCTCCCCCCCCCTCCGCCATCAGCACCAGTGCCTGCACTGCCAGCTCCCCCATCAGCCCTGTCACCTCCCCTGTCAACACTGCCTCTCTCTGCTCGACCCCAGCGCAGCCGCCAGCATCACTAGCTACCCTCCCACCACAGCCGTTCCATTGCCAGCGGTGGGAGGGGCAGGCGTTCTCTCTGTAGGTGCCACCCAGTGCAAGTTTCCCCGGGCCGGGACTTGGACAGAGGGGCAGGCTGACTTCCGGAAGTATGGGGCGGGGGGCAGAGCTGTGCTCAGGGTCTTCGGGAGCCAGGGAGGCCCATACGTCCTAGAAGGGGGAGGGCCAGGCTCAACCTCCTCACTCCAGGTCACAGGTGAAAATATTATTAAAAGGCTGACCCTCTCAACAGCCTCACCAAAAACACCTGCCCCTGCCGAAGCAGCTGGAGACGCGGTTCTAAAGTGGAGGGACGTGCTAGCAAAGCAACGGTTTCACCCGAAACCAGCACGTGGTTCCTCGCAAAACCTGTGTCTCCACAAGAGCTCTTTCCTGAAAAAAGCGATTGTCCGACAGACACCTGCCCATGGGGACTTAGTGAGCCCACTTCACCTCTCTTTGCTCAGGAGGAAAGACAGTGGAAATCTTGAGGGCCCAGGACACCTTGCCCGAAATAACTGCCAGGGCTCTGTGGTCGAGGAGGGAGCAGGGCGGAGGGTCAGAAATGAAGCCAGTTAGAGAAGAGAAGGCATTTATTCCGAAGCAAGTGGGTCAGACCGGTGCCTCCCAGCCCGCCCAGCCGACAGGATGCGTCCCTGCATGCCCCCGTCTCTGACCCTCGTCCAGCCGGGCGCGGCGTCAGCCAGCCCCGAGCCCAGGTGCCTGCATCCGGCTGAGTGAGGACCCTCCAGGGCTGGACACCCCGCCCCGGCCTCTGCCCCCTAGTCCCCGGCCCGATGCCTGGCCAAGAGCAGGCTTGTGGAGTGAATGGCCGCACGGGTGAGTGAATGGAGGCCTCGCCGTGACCCTGCGTGAAGATCAGTGCTTTCTGATCAGAATCGACCCTGGCAAGGACTCAGTCCTGCCACGTGTGGGGTGGCCCCCTTTCTAGAAAGCGCCGTCGTTTTGCTTCTTTCTCACGTCGTAGCAGCCGTATGTGGTAACTTGTGAGGCTCTGAAACTTGTTGAGAGTCCCTTCTGAACACAGACCAGGCCGGCCCTGCTGTTGGGCGTGGAGCGCGGCAGCTGGGAGGGAACTTCCTTGCAGGGGAAAAAAGCTGGACAAGTTCACAGGTAGAGACGGCAGCTGAGCTGTGGCCTGCAGGCCCGGCCGAGGTGCAGCGTCCACCCGGGGCAGCCATGGGGACTGAGGCCGTGAGCCTGGCCGGCGGTGCTGAGGAGCCCCCGTTTCCCCGCAGAAGCCCCCACGTGCAGCCCCCGCCAAGGGTGGGGCCTCGGGGCTGCAGAGGAAGATCTTGGTTTATTTGGCATCAGGAGTCCCAACTGGCAACCCCAGGGAGCGCTTCTGCTCCTTCACTGGGGAAGGAGTGCCAGGTGGGCAGTGTCTGCGAAGGTGCCGGGCACCCTGAGAGGGTCCACACGTCTGTTACGAGGGTGCAGTGGCCGAGACATGGGTGCGGGGTCTGCCGGCTGTGTCTCCAAGGCTGAGCTGCTGGGGGTGGTGCACAGCGTGGTACCCGCCTTGGTGTGCCCTCCTTCCTTCCCCCGCAGAGCTTCTTCCAGCCCCTGCTGGCCCCTCACGCACGGAGCTGTGACACCCTTGACCTCTGAATCCTGGGGACTCTTCCTTGTCCCGGTCTTTTGGAGCACCTTGGGGACAGTCACGGAGAGCCCTGAGTGGGAAACAGGAAGGGTGTGGGCCCGGGGCGGGCAGTGGCACCTCCGAGCCCGGGGGAAGACATGTTGACAGTTGATTGGACCTGCGCCCTGGCCAGCAGCCCCTCTCTCTAGTGTCCCAGGCAAGGCTGGCTCCACACCTGGTGTCTGCTCATCCGCTGACATCCCCACCAGGGGCACAGTCCCCGCCCAGCCTCTCCCAGACCGACCGCCCAGGGGAGGTCCGCAGGCGGCCCGGGACCGGTGGCTGGTCGCTTCCTCCGAGAGCCCCGGCTTCCCGACCTGTGCAGCCCGTGGCACATTTCCAACCAAGACAGTCAGCTGGCTGGCCACCAGCTCCGAGCCATCTGGAAAACCCACCCTGACCCACAGGACAAAACCCGTGAGACGGAGGCAGGCTTGGCAGTGGAGCTCGGCTTTTCTGACCTGAGGAAGCCCCCGCAGAAACGCACGAGCCCGCTGGCTGGGAGGAGAGGCCGCAGCCCCCGGGGGGCAGACAGGGTCCTGGGCAGGCTCCTCCCCATGCTCCCTTCCTGCTGGGACCTGGGGAGGAGCGGGGCAGAAGCAAGGGGATCCGGAGGTGGAGGTGGAGGTGGGCAGGGGTCGAGGGAGGGTCCTGAGGTGGCCTGGCAGCCCCACGTGGGGGGAGAGCGCCGGGGCGAGATCCAGGGCTGGCCCCTCGGCCTGGACCTCCCGGCGGCCCGACAGAGGGCAGGCAGTGCAGTCCTCCGCTGCCCAGAGAGGAAAGTGGGCCTCAGATTCAGGCCCAGGGGCCTCGGGACTCCTGTGTCCCACTGCCTCCTTGCCATTCCACCCCGGCCATAGTGCGGCCCAGACAGAAGTCCTGCTTCCTCGGCCACCCTGGGAGCTCCCCTGAGAACCCCCCCTCGTTCCCACGTGGTCCGAGCAGGCAGCTGGGCCTGCAGCCCTGCCTTAGAAACACTCCCACTTCCCAGGGCGGCCACCCCGCTGGCCTGGGCGCGTGCGGCACCTTCTCATCGGCCTCCGGCTCCTGGCCCAGCCCCTCCAGCCTGTCCGTGGGGCGGCCGAGGGAGCCTTGCCCAGTGCTAGTGAGACCTTGCCTTTCTCTCCTGCCCTTACCTGCCCCCTGGCCTTGAGGCTGGGCGGTCCGGCCCCGTGTACCTGTGCCCACCCCGTCCCCCGCCAGCCCCCCCACCTCCCTCTGCTCCAGCCATACAGAACAGGTCACCCTCAGCCACTGTGCTTGCTGCCAGCTCGGGGCCCCTCCCAGGACAGGCAGGTCTCCTCCCCTGAACGGGCCCTGCTCCCACAGCCTGGTCCCTGCGCTCCCCGCGTGTCGCTTCTGACCCCACCTCGGTTGTTTACCCCGCACGGGGCGTGTGCCCCACAAGGCACATGAGTACACGGTCGTGGCACCCACGCGTGTTTGACTGTATTTGGACATCATGATGGGGGATGTGGACGCAGGTGTGTAGGTGCGTCTGCCCACCGAGGGAAATGCAAAGCAGGGACACCTCAGCGGCCGTGAGCAGTCCTCGGGCTCAGATCCTGGTTCCCAAACACCAGTCGCCACTGAAGGGAACTGGGGCTCTTTGGAGATGATACGGCCACGGCAGGAAAAGAAGAAAATGAGCTTGGAAAAGCTTGTGCCAGAAAGTAATAGAGTGATCAAAGAATGATCGAGATGTGGCAAAAGGACACAGAGGCCATCCGAAAGGGGCTCTCGCTGGCCATGGCTGGACAAGTGAAGCATTAAGTTCGTGGTGGTAACAGACTTCAGTCCCTTAAGGAAAGGGGAGCCGGTGCGTTCACGCCGATATGAGCATAAATACATGATTAAATGTATAAACGAGGGAGAAAGTGGTACCGATCGCACTGCCTCGGTGCTGAGTGTCCTGCCCCGGGTAACCGTGTGTGTTCTCAGTAGAGGATGTCCTTGCTCAGGGGAACACACACTAGAGGGCTCGGGGGTAAAGGGTTATCACTTCTGCAGGGTAGTCTCAAGTGGTTCAGGAAACATCTATGTAGAGGGAGAGAGAGCATGATGAAGCAAATGGGGCAGAATCCTAGCATTTGGTGAATGTGGATCAAAAGTATGAGGAGTGCCTTGCAATTTTTCTGTAAGTTTGACATTCTGTCAAAACATAACGTAACCTCTAGGGAATGCCTTCTGGCGGGAACACCCAGAGCCCCGAGCACACACCTGGCCACCCTCACTGGGAAGCCAGCCTGGCCAGCTGGGAAGGACTCAGGTGTCCCCCTCCTCAGCTCTCAGGGGCTGTGTGAAGCTAGAAATGACCAGCTCGCCACAGCATGCCTCCAGGACAACCCACTGTTCACTCACCATTGACTTATTTGCTAATTCATTTAGTCACACATTCATCCCGAAACCTTGATGGAGCCCTAGCTCTGGGTCGAGGAGTGGGCACGCACCGGCAGCAGTGTTTTATTTTTAGTCTTAAAATTTTGTCTCTTCTGTTCACGGTGCTCTCCCGGCCTCTGGAAGAGAGCTAGCTTGTAGAAGCAGCTCCGTAAATGTCGGCTGTTCATCTTCTGATTGTCGGGATAATACGCCCATAATTCCATCTTCCCAAACAAGCACTCTGAACGTTTTGGCGACATCCTTCCTGATGCGTTTTCAAGCGCGTTTGGGGCTGCCATTTCATACAAATTTCCATTTTGCATATTTTGTTCAATGTTTTACCGTGAGCATTTTCCAGTGCCTTAAGTTTGCTGTGAAAAATGTGCTTTTTGGTGACAGTATAATATTCCATCCTATGGCTATGCCATAATTCTTTTAAGCAGTCACAGCTTATGGGCTGTGTGGGTGGCTTCAGTGTCTCCCGGGATGCTCTGGTGCACATCCATCCTACGCACATCTTTGTCCCCGCGGGTCTTTTGTTCTTTCCGTTCCTCACAGTAAGTTCCTCCGAGGGGGCTGGCTGGGTCCCAAGGAATGTGCTTTTCAGGGCTGTCTCCCCACTGCTCCCTGCTGCCCAGAGGGCGTCCTTATTTACACCCTCCTCTGCTGGGGGAAGGGGGCCTCCTCAGCTGACCTGAGTCAGCCTGGAGGGCACAGCTTCCGGCCCGCCAGCAGCTTCCAGGCCACACAGGGTACCTGTGGTCCAGTCGACGATGGGGTGGGGACAGTGGGCAGGCCCAGGGACAGAACAAGCAGGAGGAGCCTGGGCCCCAGTGGACACTTCTCCCATGGCTCTGAAACCAGGCGGCTGGAGGGCGCTGCCCAGCTCGTTCCCTACCCCCACTCCCCCCGAACCCCGTACCTCCCCACAGGGGGTCCAGCCTCAGAGCCTCAACAGCCATAAACTGGCTGTTTACACACTGGGGCAAGTCCTTCATTAAACACCTGCTGTGTGCGAAGCATTACCCTGCTCCCCAGCCAGAGGACTCGGCTTGAGCAGAAGTCTGAGTGCTGGGAGCTGAGTCCAGGGTGGGAGGAGTGGGCACCGTGTCTGGGTATAGGTCCCAGGACCACGCTGTCCTCCAGGCGGGTCCAGGGGCCTGGTCGAGGGCCAGACGCAGCCCCCTCGGGCCCTCACACACATCCTGCAGCGAATATTTCCCGCCAGCTGCTCTGGGCAGAGGGGCTGTCGGGCACAGGCAGCTCTGGAGGCTTGCTGGGGATGGGGCCTGGGGTAGGGCTGGTGTCCCGGGGGAGTGGCCACCGTCCCCAGAGTGAGACTGGCAGGGTGAGAGGCCTGGGTGTGGGAGCAGAGGCGCACCGTGCCTGCACTGGAGGTGGCAGCCAGGGGCGGTGGCTGCAGGGCGACAGGGGACCCGACATGGCCCCAGAGCTCCGGGCAGCAAGGTCAGGCTGTGCTGGGCCCGGGGGAGGGGGGCGTGGGTGCCCACGCGCAGGGCATGTCCAGGGGCCTCTGGGGGCTTGGGATCTGGTCCTAGGGGGGCACCTGGCCCAGGTGTGCCAGAGGTGCGGCAGGAGCTGCCACCTACACAGGGAAGGAAGGGAAGGACCGTGACGACAGCTGGAGGGACAGGACACGGGAGGGGCAGGTGCCTGGACCCCCCGCCCCCCGGAGAGGCAGCCCCTGTTGGAGGGGGGTGGGGCTCAAGGGCCTGGGCTCTGGGCCGTAGGCAGGACCACAAGGCCCGGCGGGAGACAAGAGGGTGGCCACAGGGAGGCCCCGGACAGCTGACGGCAGGGGGCAGGGGAGGGAGGCGGCAGAGAGTGCGGCCCCAGCGCCTGCGCCCTGAGGGCCCGGCCTGGGAGGGGGAAGGGCCGTCCCCCCAGCGCTGCGGGCATCCCTCCTCCCCCGAACGCTGGGCACTGAAGCCAGCCCACTGCCCCGCCCGCAGGCCGCGCCCTGGCTGCCCAGCAGTGGCCCCTTCCCCCTGTCCTCTGTGGCCCTCCTGCAGCCAGGCGAGGCCACCTGGCACCCCGGGTGCTCAGGCGAGGGCCAGCCTCCCCTCCTCGCCAGATCTGGGTGTCCAGGGCCCCACCTTGCCCGGGGGCCCAGGGCGCTGCCCACGGCTGCCCTGAGAGCAGGACCCCAGCCCCGAGCTGTGCTTGTGGAAGGAATCCTGGTTCCCCAGAAAGCTGCCAGGAAATAAAAGACATGCCTACATTTTTCAAAACAAGCTTATAAAAGGCCTCAGAGCTTTATTGTTTTATTTCTGGCAGAGAAGTCAAAGCAGGAACCAAGGCCCCGCCCTTTCGGATCTGATGTTTGCAGAGCTGGGGTGCTGTGACCGCGGGGTCCCCAGCTCCCCGCCAGGCTTGCCCGCCTGGCCCAGAGCAGCCCCTCGCCCAGTTCAGGGACCAGCCAGACACATGTCACACGCTTTCGGCTGCAAGTGGCCTCCGAGAGACTCTCCAGGACATTTCCGCTCTCTCCCAGTTTTATCCAAGTCGGAAATGCCACCAGGCCATCTCTGCGCTTTCTCCTGGCCCAGCGGAGGGAGGGCCGGCCCCTCCTGCGAGAAAGGCCTGGGTGCCTTTCCCTCTGCGGGCCACACACACCCCCAGGGCAAGGGCAGGCTTCCTGCACGCCCCGCGGGCCCCCTTCCTGCTGCACGTGGCCTCGGGGCCTCCCCAGGGGACCAGCCCAGGCCCACCTGGCTGGCCTCAGGTCCTGAGGGGCAGCGGGCGCAGGGCGGCACGTTGCGGGCCGGGACCCAGCCAACGGCCGGGCGTACGTCAGGTTTCCGATACGTCAGTGGCTGAAGAGCACGCTGGCGGCAGGCAGGGGGTCGGGGTCGAGTCCTTTCTCCTGTTTTCCCGCGTGTTGCGTGCTTTACAGAGTGCTGTTGCAAGTAGAAAAATAATAATAGTAAGACTGATATTCTGTGCGAGTAGCATTCGCTGGCCCTGAAGGAGGAGAGGGACCCCGGTGGGGTGGGGGGTGCGGTGCCGCTGCCCACGCCACCAGCCCCCGCCCGCCCCACCGGAGGTTCAGACGTTCTTCCCTGGAGGAAGGCAGTCCAAGCACGCTCCGGCCCAGGTGGCCCCGGCCCTGCTCTTCCCTGGCCCCGCCCCGTGGGGAGGGCGGCAGCCATCTGGCGGCGGCGGAGAGGGGAGCCGGCGGGGGCCGAGTGCTGGCAGGCAGGCCGGAGGTCTCTGCACACACCGCACACACCTGAGCGCCGGACTTCAAAGGCAGGAAGGAAACTGGGCAGAGCGTCTGTGGGAGCCACGGGACAGGGGCCAGGCCAGCCGAGGAAGACGGGGTGCAGGATGCAGGGAGGGCGGGGCAGGCAGTCCCACCCGGCAGGTGGCCACGGCCCCAGGGACCCTCACTCCAGCCTGCAGCGCCCCCCCCCATCCAACGGTGACTCCTCACCCTGACTCTGTTTTCCTAAACACGGGCAGAAAAGGGGACCCAACGTAAGTGTGCAGCAAAAGAGCAGATGTGATGCCAGCCCCGAGGGACGGCGGCCCCGAGTTAAGGCCTGTGGTTGCTGGCTCCACCTGCACCCGCCGCCAGCTTGTTAGGTACAGAGGCCACGGGTGATCCCGCTGCAGGACACGCTTGCCAACCTGGTGGTTGTGGACGGTTGTGAAAACAAGGTTCTTCTGTTCTTTTCTGTTCATGAGGCTGAGCACATCTTGTTCGCTTACCGTTGGATTTCCTCATTTGTAAGTCCCCTGTTAAGTCTTTCCTCTTTTTTACCGAGTTCCCTTTTTTCTTGTTACTTTATGGGAGTTGTGTACATACACCAGGTCACAAGTGTTGCGAACATCTTTTCCCTTTTCTCTGCACCTTACTTCACGCTCTTCGGTGCGCCTTTGGGTGAATAGGCACTCGTGAGTTTAATGCAGTAAATGTACCCGTCTTTATTTTTATGGTCAGAGGTTTTTTGTGCCTTATTTTTTTTTTAACATTTTATTTATTTATTTGGCTGCATTGGGTCTTAGTTGTGGCATGTGGGATCTTCCGTTGCTGTGCGCGGGCTCCCTAGTTGTGGCGTGCGGGCTCAGTTACCCACGGCATGTGGGATCTTAGTTCCCTGACCGGGGATGGAACCCGCGTTCCCTGCGTTGGAAGGTGGATTCTTCACCACTGGACCGCCAGGGACGTCCTGTGCCTTATTTGAAAAATCACCTCGAAGTCTTGAATACGCTCTCCATGGCCCCCCACAACAGCGTCTCTGCCGTATGCCTTGGTCGCTCACACCTCCGTGCCTGCACATGTGGAGCTGGGCACGAGGTAGGCCCCCCCCGCCCCCCCGCCGAGTGCACGCCTGGGCCGTCTCCCAGCCCCCCTCCTGCCCACCTGTCCGATCACCGTTCCTTGTGAGAGCCCTGTGTCTGCTACAGCATCCATCCTGGGCCAGCAAGTCCTTCCGTCTTTTCTTCTCCAGGAAGTCTTGGTCCTTCTTGGCTTTGCCTTTTCATATAAAATTTACAGTTGGCTTATCAGGTTACACACACACACAGACACAGGTCTGCCGGGATTTTTACTGGGATTGCGTGGAGTATGAAGACTGATGCGAGAACTGATACCTTTACCTCGGTTGACTCAACGTGGCCCAGGAACAGAGCACGTTCCTGTGTTTATTTAGATTGTCTCTGACATTCTCAATACAGTTTTAGAACTGATGGCGGGGAAGCCATGCACATCTTTTGTTAGATTTATTCTTAAGGACTTGCTGTTTTCTATACTATTGTAAATGGTGTCTTTTCTTCATTTCTTTTCGAAGTACTTACTGCTGTGAATGTAGAATCACAATTGAGTTCTTACCTTTTCTAATTTTATATGTAACAACCAGGCCAAGCCTCTTATTAATTCTGCTGCATTATCTGGATTCTTTTGGATTTTTCCACATTCACATTCATAGCATTTGCACCTGATGATAGTTGTTTCTCCCTTTCTAATCATTTTGCATTTTGATTCATTTTTTGCCTTGCTGTGCTGGCTGGATACATGCCGTGTTAGCAGGACCCAAAAAGAAAGTGTTCCATGTTTCCCGATTAAACATGATGCTTCTTCCTGTTTGTTTTCAAGATGCCCTTTTTCAGATTAGAATGTCCCCTCATATTCCAATTCCTATTCTCATATTCAGGGAATTTTTATCACATGTGGATGTTGGCTCTTAGTAAATACCATCTCTATACCTATAAAGATGATTATATGATTCTCACCTTTAATCTGTTAAATTGGTCACTTAAATTGATTAAATTAATTGGATCCAGGCACTGGATCTAGGGGCCAAGAGCAGTCACCTCCCCCCGGCACCCCCGGGGGCTGAGGTGGTCCCTGCCCAGGTGTGGGTTCAATGCTGTCACTCCTCAGCCACAAAGCCAGTGTGCCCGTCCTGGTCCCATTAATCACCTCCTCCCCTAGACATCCTCTGCTCACACCCAGACCTTTCACCAGGAGGGCTCAGGTGCAAAAGCAACAGGCATTTGCGTTAACATGTACAGACACCATTACATCCCCCACAGGGGCCCCCGTGGACCACCACAGATGACAACACACAGTGTCCTCAACCAAGTGACCGTGTCTCCAGGACCTGGAACTCTGTCATCCAACAGAAAGTGAAATTCGAATCCCGCAGCCCCTGTAGGGGGGCTGCCCCTGGGGGCGCACCTACCAGGCTGGGCAGGGCTGCTCTCAGGGAGAGGGATGCGTCACGGTGCCAGGAACGTTCCGGGCAAGTCCCTGTTTTCAAAGGAGGGTTGTGTAACCCTGTACCCACACCCCCCCTTAGTCCTGGCCACCATCCAGAGGGCAGCCAAGGGGAGCTGAACCCTTCCTGGGGCCACGTTCGGTGAGCAAACAGCCCGGCCAGGGTGCGAGGACCTGGGCAGGCGAGGCCGCAGGGGCAGAAGCCTTTCGGGATGATTTTGAGGAGGCTGGTCCAGGGTCGTGACACCAGGTGCCCTCAGAGGATGGGGAGCATGGAACGCTCATTGGACACCTGACTGTAACCACTGCGGGGGCCCTTGAGACCCCGCCCCATCGCTGCCAGACACAAATGGTCCAGGGAGTCGACGGTGGCAGTGCCGTGGCCAGAGTGGGCTGATGAGGCTGGAAGGGCAGCACCGTGACGGCAAAGTGTCAACAGCAGTGAGACCCCCATGCTGGGCCTGGGAGGGGTCAGAAGTGGTTCACGAGGCCGCTTCTGTGGACACAGGCCTGGAGTGTGGCAGTGGATTTTGTGCCCCTAACGCAGAGCCCTTTCTTTCGCTGGGTCATGGTGGTGGCTGCGTTGCCATCTCTGGTACAAGGAGGGACACAGGGGCGTCCCCGTCAGTCCCATCAGAGAACAGCCCCACCCTGGGCACCTGCCTGAGGGACCCGGACCATGCAACCATCAGCTGCAGTCTGTTCCCAAAGATGGGCATCCTTAGTTGGCCGGGCTGGGCTCTGTCCGGTGGCAGCGCCGGCTTTTTCTGCGGACGGTCCGGTTGTGAACCTCTGCGCATCGTGGCCGTGAGGGCTCGGAGCAAAGGCGTGGGCGCATCTGGGTTCCCGCAAAGCGCGGCCCACGGAACCCCGCCCAGGCCTGTCTGCGTGACCTGGGACCTGCGAGTGTGGTTTGTGTTTTTAAAGGGCTGTGAAAACAAAAACAAAAGGGGCAAAGAGGCATATGCGAGGAGACCGTATATGGTGCACGGGGTGAAAAGTGTTTACGATCTGGCCCTTCAGCCGGCAGTCTGCTGACCCTCAGGCAGGCCCTTAGCAGCCCCCGCACGTCAGTGCAAACCTGGCGCGTCCCTCAGCGCTGCTTCCGCGGCCGGGGGGGCGGCGGGGGCGGGGGAGCCGGTGCTTCCAGTTCTGCCCACGCGCTGACTGACCCGGCGCCGCTTCCGGAGTGGGCGCTGGAGCCGGACAGCTGCTGCCCCCCAGTGGACACCATGGGGCCCAGCTTAGCTGGGCCATCGGCGAAGCAGGCAGGCTCTTAGGGCCCCTCTGGGAGCCGAGGTCCCGCTAGGCCAGGGCTGCGCTCCGAGTGCCGAGTGCCGGGGCGGAAGCTGAGCCCCCCCAAGGGCAGCTGCTGTTGTTTCACGTAAAACCGAGACGGCTCATGGCACAGGGACCTCTCCCTTTGGCCACCCCGCCTGCTGGGCCCTTCGCTTGCTAGTGGTCAAGTTCAAGTCCGCGCGCCCCAGTGGGGATATTGGGCAGAGAGTCACAGGCCCCGCAGATCACACTCAGCCCCTACGAGCTCTCCCGGGGAGCGGGCAGCGCCCCAATTTGTAAACAGCGTGCAGTGGGCCCTGCCTCGGGCAGGGGGCGCTGCTGGGCAAGGACAGGCCTCCGGGCTCCGGCTCCGCTTGGCTCCTGGACGCCAAGTCCTTTCTGCTGCAGGGCCTGCGGGCGGGGTGTGTGCTGCCCTGTCCTCTCCACGTGCAGGGCCCCTGGAAGGAGAGCCCAGACACTTCCCGGATGGACGTGCAGGCAGCGATCACTCGTTCAGACACAGAGGCCACGTGGCCCAGATCCACCCACAGGGCCCCTGAAGCTTCCCGTCCCCACTGCAAACCCGTCTAAACCCCAGGAGTCGAATTTGGGCATCTTCTCTTCCTACAGGAGCGCAGGAGGTGGAGGGGCCGCGGGCAGAGCAGAGGTCATCTCCCTCTTTAGTCTTTAGCCCCTCTTTTCCGCACCCCTGCACTCCTGGGCCCTCCCTGCTCCCAGAGGCCCAGGGTCAGGAGCGCCTACCTGCCACCTTCCTCCTGCCTTCCTTCCTTTTTTTTCCTTTTCATTTCTCTTCTTTCTTTCTCTTCCATCTTCATCACTGAGGTATAATTCACATACCGTACAATTCACCCTCTTACAATTAAATGGCTTTTCATATATTTACAGAACTGTACATCCATCACCACAATCACCCTTGGAACATTTTCCTCACCCCAAAAGAAACCCTTCGCCCCCGAGGGACCATCCTCCAACTTCCCAGCACGCCCCTGACCTAGGCAATCACTAAACTACTTTGTTTCTATGGATTTGCCTATTCTGCATGTTTCATATAAGTGGAATCATACAGTGTTTTGTGACTGGCTTCTTTCACTTAAAATGATGTTTTCAAAGTTCACGCGTGTTGTGGCCTGTGTCAGTACATCATTTCTTTTATTTGCCGAAAATATTCCGTTTATCTGTACCATTTATCCACTCCTTAGTTGATGCAAACGAGGATTGCTTACTCCCTTTGGCTATTATGAACAATGTTGTTATGGATATCTGTGCGTACCCTTTTGTGTGGACATGTTTTCAGTTCTCTTGGGTGTACATGGATATATATCTAGGCATGCAGTTGCTGGTGCATATAGTTATTCTGTTTAACCATGTGAGGAGGTGACATTGTCTGTTTTCCAGAGTGGCTACACATTTGCATTGCACCAATGGTGTATGAGGGTTCCCGTTTCTTCACGTCCTCACAAGCGTTTGTTATTATCTGTTTTTTCCGTGACCGCCATCCTAGTGGGTATGAAGCGTTATCTCACTGTGGCTGTGATTTTCATCTCCCTGACAGTGATGCTGAGCATCTTTTCATGGGGTTGTTGGCCGTTTGTATATCTTCTTTGCAGAAGCACCTAGTCAAGTCCTTCGCACTTTTTTTATTGGGCTGTCTTTTTCTAAAGACTGTTTTTTACGGCAGTTTTAAGCTCGCAGCAGAATTGAGAGGAAGGCACAGAGAGTTCCCATATCTTCCCACCCCCACTCATGCACAGCCTCCCTGTCGTCAGCGTCCTCCACCAGAAGGTACGTTTGTCACAACTGATGAACCTACACTTCCACGCCATCATCATCCCCCGAAGTCCACAGTTTACATTAAGGTTCACTCTTGGTGTTGTACACTCTATGGGTGTGGACGAATGTCTAGTGACATGTACCCATCACTGTGGTATCATACAGCATTTTCACTGCCCTAAAAATCTCTGTGCTCCACCTGTTCATCCTTCCCCCAAACCCTAGCAAACTACTGATCTTTTTACTGTCTCCATAGTTTTACCTTTTCTAGAATGTTATATAGTTGGAATCATATAGTATGTGGCCTTTTTAGACTGACTTTTTTCATTTAATATGCATGTAAGTTTCATCTATATTTTTTCATGGCTTGATAGCTCATTTCTTTTTAGCATTGAGTAATATTCCACTGTCTGGATATACCACAGTTTACATATCCACTCACCTACTAAAGGACATCTCAGTTGCTTCCACGTTTTGGCAATTATGAATGAAGCTCCTCTAAATACCTGTGTGCAGGTATTTGTGTGGACATAAGTTTTCAACTCCTTTGGCTAAATACTAAGGAGCACAACTGCTGGATCTTATGGTAAGACTATGTTTAGTTTTGCAAGAAACTGCCAAACTGTCTTCCACAGCGGCTGTACCGTACGCATCCCCACCAGCAGTGAACGAGAGTTCCCGTTGCTCCACACCTTCACCAGTGTTTGGTGTTATCAGTGTTCCAGATTCGGCCATGCTAATGGGTGTATAGTGCTATCCCATTATTGTTTGAATTTGCATTTCCCTGATAACCTATGATGTGCAGCAAATTTTCATATGCTTATTTGCCATCTGTGTATCTTCTTTGGTGAGGTGTCTGTTAAGGCCTTTGGCCCAGTTTTTGACAAGGTTGTTTGTTTTCTTATCACTGAGTGTTAAGAGTTCTTTGTAATTTTTTTTTTTTTTAAGAGCTACGTGTCTGGCTTTTTTTTTTTTTTTAATTTATTTATAGCTGTGCTGGGTCTTCGTTTCTGTGCGAGGGCTTTCTCTAGTTGTGGCAAGTGGGGGCCACTCTTCATCGCAGTGCGCGGGCCCCTCACTATCGCGGCCTCTCTTGTTGCGGAGCACAAGCTCCAGACGCACAGGCTCAGTAGTTGTGGCTCACGGGCCTAGTTGCTCCGCGGCATGCGGGATCTTCCCAGACCAGGGCTTGAACCCGTGTCCCCTGCATTGGCAGGCAGACTCTCAACCACTGCGCCACCAGGGAAGCCCCATCTTTGTACATTTTGAATAACAGTCTTTATCATATTTGCAAACATTTTCCCCAAGTCTGTGGCCTTTCTTCTCATTCTCTTTATATCGTCTTTCACAGAGCAGAGGTTTTTATCTCCTTTTCTTATTGCATTCGCTAGAACTTCTAGTACAATGCTGAAGATGGGTGGTGAGACGGACATCCTTGCCTTTTACCTCATCTTAGTGGGAAAGCGTCTAGTTTCTCACCACTAAGTATGATGTTACCTGTAGGTGTTGGGTTTTTTTTTTTTTTTAATTTATTTATTTATTTTTGGCTGTGTTGGGTCTTCGTTTCTGTGCGAGGGCTTTCTCTAGTTGCGGCAAGCGGGGGCCACTCTTCATGGCGGTGCGCGGGCCTCTCACTGTCGCGGCCTCTCTTGTTGTGGAGCACAGGCTCCAGACGCGCAGGCTCAGTAGTTGTGGCTCACGGGGCCAGTTGCTCCGCAGCATGTGGGATCTTCCCAGACCAGGACTCGAACCCGTGTCCCCTGCATTGGCAGGCAGATTCTCAACCACTGCGCCACCAGGGAAGCCCTATGTGTTGGGGTTTTTTTAACATCTTTATTGGAGTATAATTGCTTTACAATGGTGTGTTAGTTGCTGCTTTATAACAAAGTGAATCAGCTATACATATACATATATCCCCATATCTCTTCCCTCTTGCGTCTCCCTCCCTCCCACTCTCCCTATCCCACCACTCTAGGTGGTCACAAAGCACTGAGCTGATCTCCCTGTGCTATGCGGCTGCTTCCCACTAGCTATCGGTTTTACATCTGGTAGTGTATATATGTCCATGCCACTCTCTCACTTTGTCCCAGCTTACCCTTCCCCCTCCCCGTGTCCTCAAGTCCATTCTCTAGTAGGTCTGCGTCTTTATTCCCATCCTGCCCCTAGGCTCTTCATGACTACCTGTAGGATTTTTGTAGATATTCTTTATCCCCCTCTATTCCTAGATTACTGAAAGTCTTTATCATGAATGGGTGTTGGATTTTGTCAAATGCTTTTTATGCATCTATTGACATGATCATGTGATTTTTCTTTTTTAGCCTCTTGATGTGATGGATTACATCAATTGGTTGTTGAATGTTGAACCAGGCTTGCATATCTGAGATAAATCCTACTTGGTTGTGGTATACAATTCTTTTTATACATTGTTGGATTTGATTTGCTAATACTTTGATGAGGATTTTTGTATCTATGTTCATGAGCACTATTGGTCTGTAGTTTTCTTTTCTTGTAATGTCTTTGTCTGGTTTTGGTGTTAGGGTGATGCTGGCCTCATAGAATGAGTTAGGAAGTATTCCCTCTTCTTCTATCCTCTGAAAGAGATTGTAGAGAATTGGTATAACTTCTTCTTAAGTGTGGTAGAATTCACCAGTGAACCCATCTGGCCTGGTGCTTTCTGTTTTGGAAGATTATTAATTATTGATTCCGTTTCTTTAATAGATATAAGCCTATTCAGATTGTCTGTTTCTTCTTGTGTGAGTTTTGGCATATTGTGTTTTTCAAGGAATCAGTCCATTTTATCTAGGTTATCAAATTTATGGTCATAGATTTTTTTCATATTATCTCTTTATTATCCTTTTAATGGCCATGGTATCTGTACTGATGTTCCCTTTTACATTTCTGATGTCAGTAATTTGTGTCCTCTTTTTTTCATAGATAGCCTGGCTATCAATTTTATTGATCTTTTCAAAGAGGCAGCTTTTGTTTTGTTGATTTTTTTATTGATTACCTATTTTCAATTTCATTAATTTTTTTTCTTGAATTCTTATTATTTCTTTTATTCCACTTACTTTGCATTTACTCTGCTCTTCTTTACTAGTTTCCTAAGGTGAAAACTTAGATTATTGATTTTAGATTTTTCTTCTTTTCTAATATATGCATTCAGTGCTATAAATTTCCCTCTAGGCACTGCTTTCACTGCATCCACAATTTTGGATAAGTTGTGCTTAAATTTTCATTTAGTTCAAATATTTTTAAATTTCTCTTGACATTCCTCTTTGGCCCATGTGTTATTTAGAAGTGTGTTGTGTAACCTCCATGTAATTGGGGATTTTCCAGTTATCTTTGCTAGTTACCATCTGTCACCTAGTTACCGTCTGTCGCCACACCAAGTTATTAGAATATTATTGACTATATACCCCATGCTGATTTCTAGTGTGGTCTGAGAGCAAAATATTGTATGATTTCTATGCTTTTTAATTTCTTAAGGTGCGTTCTATGGCCCAGAATGTGGTCTATCTTGGTGAATGTTGCTTGTGAGCTTGAGAAGAATGTGTTTTCGGCTGTTGTTGGGTGAGGTGGTATTTCGATTACATCTAGCTGTTTGATGGTGTTGTTGAGTTCGGTTATGTCCTTCCTGATCTTCTGCCTGCTGGGTCTGTCCATTTCTGGTAGAGGATGACGGAAGTCTCCAGCTGTGATGGTGGGCTTGTCCATTTCTGCGTGTAGTTCTGTCAGCTGTTGCCTCATGTAGTTCAATGCTGTGTTAGGTGTATACACATTAAGCATTGTCTGGACTTCTTGGAGAACCGATCCCTTTATCATTATGAAATGCCCTTCTTTATCCTTGATAACTATCCTTGGTTTGAAGTCAGCTCTGTTTGAAATTAATATAGCAACTCTTGCTTTCTTTTGATTACTGTTAGCATGATATATTTTCCCCCATCCATTTACCTTTCATCTATATGCGTCTTTATATTTAAAGTGAGTTTCTTGTAGGCAACTTATAGTTGGGTCTTGTTTTTTGATCCACTCTGACAATCTCTGTCTTTTCATTGGTGCATTTAGACTATTGATATTCAAAGTGATTACTGATATGGTTGGATTAATATCTACAATACTTGTGACTGTTTTCTATTTGTTACTTTTGCTCTTTTTTCCTACTTTTGTCTTCCACTCTCTTCTGACTTTTGGTTTTTTTTAGTTGAATTATGATTGACCTAGTTACCATCTGTCACCACACCAAGTTATTACAATATTATTGACTATATACCCCATGCTGTACATTTCATCCCTGTGACGCATTATTTTGCAACTGAAGTTTGTACCTCCTCTTAGTCTCCCTCACCTGTTTCACTCATTGTCCCACCCCTCCTCCCCTCTGGCAACCACCTGTTTGTTCCCTATGAGTCTGTTTCTGATTTGTTATGTTTGTTCATTTGTTTGTTTTTTAGATTCCACATATAAGTGAAATCATACAGTATTTGTCTTTCTCTGACTTATTTCACTTAGCATAATACCCTCTAGGTCCATCCATGTTGTCACAAATGGCAAGATTTCATTCTTTTTTATGGCTGAGTAATATTCCATTATATATATGTATATATATATGTATTATATATATATATATACATATATATACACACACACACACACACACACATTCATATACATATATATCCCACTTCTTCTTTATCCATTCATCTATCAATGGACACTAAGTTTGCTTCCATATCTTGCCTATTGTAAATACTGCAGCTGTGAACATAGGGGTGTATATATCTTTTCAAATTAGTGTTTTTGTTTTCTTTGGAAAAATATCCAGAAGTGGAATAGCTGGTAATTCTATTTTTAATTTTTTGAGTAACCTCCATACTGTTCTCCGTAGTAGCCCCACCAATTTACATTCCCACCAACAGTGCACAAGGGTTCCCTTTTCTCCACATCCTCACCAACATGTTTTATTTGTGTTTTTTTTTTATAATTCTTTATTTTATTTATTTATTTTTGGCTGTGTTGGGTCTTCGTTTCTGTGCGAGGGCTCTCTCCAGTTGCGGCAAGCGGGGGCCACTCTTCATCGCGGTGTGCGGGCCTCTCACTATCGCGGCCTCTCTTGTTGTGGAGCACAGGCTCCAGACGTGCAGGCTCAGTAGTTGTGGCTCACGGGCCCAGTTGCTCCACGGCATGTGGGATCTTCCCAGACCAGAGCTCGAACCCGTGTCCCCTGCATTGGCAGGCAGATTCTCAACCACTGCGCCACCAGGGAAGCCCCTATTTGTGTTTTTGACAATAGCCATTCTGATGCATGTGAGGTGATACCTCATTGTGGTTTTAATTTGAGTTTCTTTGATGATGTGAAGTTGAACATCTTTTCATGTGTCTGTTGGCCATCTGTATGTCTTCTTTGGAAAAAACTCTATTCAGGTTCTCTGCCCATTTTTAATCTTTTTTGTTTGTTTGAGTTTTTTTAATGTTGAGTTGTATGAAATCTTTGTATATTTAGGATACTAACCCCTTGTTGGATATATAATTTGCAAATATCTTCTCCCATTTAGTAGGCTGCCTTTTCATTCTGTTGATAGTTTCTTTTGCTGTGCAAAAACTTTTTAGTTTAAGTCCCATTTGTTTATTTTTGCTTTTGTTTCCCTTGCCTGAGAAGACAGATCCAAAAAAAAAAATTTCTAAGACTGATGTCAAAAAGTATACTGACTATGTTTTCTTCTAGGAGTTTTATGGTTTCAGGTCTTTTTTTTTTTTTTTTGGCTGTGTTGGGTCTTCATTGCTGCACGCGGGCTTTCTCTAGTTGCAGCGAGTGGGGGCTACTCTTCGTTGCAGTGCGAGGGCTTCTCATTGCGGTGGCTTCTCTTGTTGTGGAGCATGGGCTCTAGGAGCTCGGGCTTCAGTAGTTGTGGCTCAGGAGCTCCAGAGTGCAGGCTCAGTAGTTGTGGCACACGGGCTTAGTTGCTCCGTGGCTTGTGGGATCTTCCCAGACCAGGGCTCGGACCTATGTCCCCTGCATTGGCAGGCGGATTCTTAACCACTGTGCCACCAGGGAAGTCCCTCAGGTCTTATATTTAAGTCTTTTTTATATAATTTTTATTGGAGTATAGTTGATTTACAATGTTGTGTTAGTTTCAGGTGTACAGCAAAGTGAATCAGCTATACATATACATATATCCACTCTTTTTTAGATTCTTTTCCCATATAGGTCATTACAGAGTATTGAGTAGAGTTCCCTGTGCTATGCAGTAGGTCCTTATTAGTTATCTATTTTATATATAGTAGCACGTATATATCAATCCCAATCTCCCAATTTATCCCTCCCCCCCATTTAAGTCTGTAATTCATTTTGAGTTTATTATTTTATATGGTGTGAGAAAGTAGTCCAGTTTGATTCTTTTGCATATATCTGTCCAGTTTTCCTAACACCATTTCTTGAAGAAGCTGTCTTTCCCCCCATAGTATATTCTTGCCTCCTCTGTTGTATATTAATTGACCATATGTAAGCGAATTTATCTATGGTCTCTCCATTCTGTTCCATTGACCTATGTGTCTGTTTTTGTGCCAGTGCCATACTATTTGATTACTAGAGCTTTGTAGTATAATTTGAAATCAGGGAGTGTGATACCTCTAGCTTTGTTCTTCTTTCTCAAGATTGTTTTGGCTATTCACAGTCTTATGTGTTTCCATACAAATTTTAGAATTATGTGATCTAGTTCTGTGGAAAAATGCCATTGGTATTTTGATAGGGATTGCATTGAATCTGTAGATTCCCTTAGGTCGTATAGTCATTTTAACAGTATTAATCCTTCCAATCCATAAGCACAGTATATCTTTCCATTTGTGTCATCTTCAGTTTCTTTCATCAATGTCTTAGAGTTTTATAATATATATATTATATATATATGTGTGTGTGTACATATATATCCATATATAATATGATTGAAAACATTGTTGGTATTATTATTGTGGACAAACTGTTATCTGTTAGATCAGTTAGGAATAAGAAAAATAAAAGTTTTAGTTTACCTTTATTACTTTATTCCTTCTTTTATGCTCTTCCTTTCTTAATGTAGATCCAGATTTCTCATCTATATCATTTTCCTTCTCTCTAAAGAACTTCTTTTAACATACCTTGAAAGGCATGTCTACTGGCAATAAATTTCCTCAATTTTTGTTTGTCTGAGAAAGCCTTTATTTCTCCTTCACTAAAGATTATTTTCACTGAGGATAATTTTGCAGGGTACAGAATTCTAGGTTGGTGGGTTTTTTCTCTCATTTTAAATATTTCATTCCACTCTCTTCTTGCTTGCACTGTTTTCCATAATTTGAAAGTGATATGCCTAGGGAATTTGGGCACCTCTCCTTCTTGGTATTCTCTGAGCTTCCTAGATCTGTGGTTTGTGGTCTAATATTAATTTGAGGAAATTCTCAGTTATTACTGTTTCAAATATTTCTTCTCTTCCTTTCTTTCTTCTCCTTCTGGAATTCTCATTACATGTATGTTGCTCCTTTTATAGTTGTCCAGCAGTCCTTGGATAATTTATTCTGTGTTTTTTTTTCTTCTTTCAGTCTTTATTCTCTTTGCTTTTCAGTTTTGAAGGTTTCTGTTGAAATATCCTCAAGGTCAGAGATTCTTTCCTCAGCTGTATCCAGTCTACTAATAAGCCCATCAAAGTCATTCTTCACTTCTTTTACAGTGCTTTTTATCTCTAGCATTTCTTTTTGTTGTTTCGTAGGGTTTCCATCTCTCTGATTACATTGCCCATCTGGCCTTGCATGCCATCTACTTTATCATTAGATCTCTTAGCATATTACTCAGAGTTGTTTTAAATTCCCAGTATGATAATTCCAACCTCCTGCCATGTCTGGTTCTGATATTTGCTGTGTCTCTTCAAACTGTGTCTCCTACCTTTTAATCTGCCTTGTAATTTTTTCTTGGGTAAAAGGAGCTGCTATAAATAGACCTTTAGTAATGTGGTGGTAAAATGTGGCTATAAATTTGCTTTTAAGTTCTGCTTTCACCATACCTTCACATGTTGTTGCTAAATAAAACTTCTGTTATCTTTCTGTCCAAAGTTATTTATATTTCTTAATTTCCATATACATAGGAATTTTCTACCTTTTGGAGGTTATGATTTTCAGTGTAATTGCACTGTGGCCAGAGAACAAACTCTATATTTTTTGCAGTCATTTGAAATTTGTTGACACTTGCTATGTGGTCAGTATAAGGTAAATTTTAATGTTATATTTGTGTTATATATTAGGTCAATTATTATTTACATTGTTCAAATTTTCTATATTCTGACAGATTATTTTTGTCTGCCTAGTGTATATTTTACTAACAAAGATGTGTTGAACTGTCCCACCATGATTATGAATTGACCTATTTTCTTTTTTTTTGAATTTTATTTTATTTATTTTTTTATACAGCAGGTTCTTACTAGTTATCCATTTTATACATATTAGTGTATATATGTCAATCCCAATCTCCCAATTCATCACACGAATTGACCTATTTTCTTTTGTCAGTTTTTCATCTATATATGTTGAGGCTTTCTTATTAGGTATGTAAAAATACAAAATTGTTATATCTTTCTTTATTATTATGAAGTAACCCTATTTATCTCTAACAATACTTACTACCTTATGGTCTAGTTTCCCTGAAAACAATATAACTATACCAGGTTTCCTTTGCTTAGCATTTGAATGGTATTACATATAGTATTTTAATGTTTTATTCATTGATTAATTTATAGTATATATTTTAACTGGAACATCATATCCATTTAATGAATTATTGATGTACTTGTGTTTCAATCTACTATCTTCTTGTGCTGTTTGTTCCACCTGCTTTATATTTCTTTTTTTTCTCCTTTCTTGCTGTCTTTTATGTCAAATATTTTAATCATCCCATCTTATTCCCCCATCAGTTAGGACTATCTACACTATTTCTATTCTTTCAGTGATTATCCTAGACAGTACAATATGCGCTTTTAATTATCAGTGTTCACTAATAAGTTTATTAATGCCATTGTCCTTGTCTTGGAAAATACAGTGACCTTGAATCACTTTAACATGATTTATACTCTCCCAACTTACAGGCTATTATTGTCATGGATTTTAATTCTATATATTTTTAAGCACAATTCCACAAAGCATTATTTATGTGGTCAATGTTCATTTAGATTTATTCTCAAACCTTCTGCTTTAGTCTGCTTGGGTTGCTGTAACAAAAATGCCACAGACCAGGTGGTTTAAACAACAACAACAAAAAAAGATGTTTATTTCTCACAGTTCTGAAGGCTGGGAAGTCCAAGATCAAGGGGTCCACAGATCTAGAGTATGGTGAAGAACCACTTCCCGATTCATAGATGGCCATCTTCTCGCTGCGTTCTCACATGTCAGAAGAAGCAAGGGAGCTCCCTGCAGTCTCATTTTTAAGGTCACTAAACACATTCATGAGGGCTCCACCCTCATGAGCTAATCACCTCCCAAAGGCTCCACTTCCAAATACCATCACACTGAGGAGTAGGTTTCAACGTATGAATTGAGGGGAGGGGGCACAAACATTCAGCCCATAACAACTTCTTTGTCCTTTTTTCCTTTTTTTTAAAATGTTTATTTATTTATTTATTTATTTTCTCATTAGTCCTCCATTTTACACCCATCAGTGCATACATGTCAATCCCAACCTCCCAATTCATCACAGCACCACCCCCACCCCATGCTGCTTCCCCCCTTGGTGTCCATACGTTTGTTCTCTACTTCTGTGTCTCAATTTCTGCCCTGCAAACTGGATCATCTGTACCATTTTCTAGGTTCCACATATATGCGTTAATATACGATATTTGTTTTTCTCTTTCTGACTTACTTCACTCTGTATGACAGTCTCTAGATGCATCCACGTCTCTACAAATGACCCAATTTCATTCTTTTTTATGGCTGAGTAATATTCCATTGTATATATGTACCACAACTTCTTTATCCATTCGTCTGTTGATGGGCATTTAGGTTGCTTCCATGACCTGGCTATTGTAAATAGTGCTGCAATGAACATTGGGGTGCATGTGTCTTTTTGAATTATGGTTTTCTCTGGGTATATGCCCAGTAATGGGATTGCTGGGTCATATGGTAGTTCTATTTTTAGTTTTTTAAGGAACCTCCATACTGTTCTCCATAGTGGCTGTATCAATTTACATTCCCACCAACAGTGCAAGAGGGTTCCCTTTTCTCCACACCCTCTCCAGCATTTGTTGTTTGTAGATTTTCTGATGATGCCCATTCTAACTGGTGTGAGGTGATACCTCATGGTAGTTTTGATTTGCATTTCTCTAATAATTAGTGATGTTGAGCAGCTTTTCATGTGCTTCTTGGCCATCTATATGTCTTCTTTGAAGAAATGTCTATTTAGGTCTCCTGCCCATTTTTGGATTGGGTTGTTTGTTTTTTTAATATTGAGCTGCATGAGCTGTTTATATATTTTGGAGATTAATCCTTTGGCCATTGATTCATTTGCAAATATTTTCTCCCATTCTGAGGGTTGTCTTTTCATCTTGTTTATGGTTTCCTTTGCTGTGCAAAAGCTTTGAAGTTTCATTAGGTCCCATTTGTTTATTTTTGTTTTTATTTCCATTACTCTAGGAGGTGGATCAAAAAATACCTTGCTGTGATTTATGTCAAAGAGTTTTCTTCCTATGTTTTCCTCTAAGAGTTTTATAGTGCCCGGTCTTACATTTAGGTCACTAATCCATTTTGAGTTTATTTTTGTGTATGGTGTTAGGGAGTGTTCTAATTTCATTGTTTTACTTGTAGCTGTCCAGTTTTCCCAGCACCACTTATTGAAGAGACTGTCTTTTCTCCATTGTATATCCTTGCCTCCTTTGTCATAGATTAGTTAACCACAGGTGTGTGGGTTTATCTCTGGGCTTTCTATCCTGTTCCATTGATCTATATTTCTGTTTTTGTGCCAGTACCATATTGTCTTGATTACTGTAGCTTTGTAGTATAGTCTGAAGTTAGGGAGTCTGATTCCTTCAGGTCCATTTTTTTCCCTCAAGACTGACTGCTTTGGCTATTCGGGGTCTTTTGTGTCTCCATACAAATTTTAAGATTTTTTGTTCTAGTTCTGTAGAAAATGCCATTGGTAATTTGATAGGGATTCCATTGAATCTGTAGATTGCCTTGGGTAGTATAGTCATTTTCACAATATTGATTCTTCCAATCCAAGAACATGGTATATCTCTCCATCTGTTGGTATCATCTTTAATTTCTTTCATCTGTGTCTTACAGTTTTCTGCATACAGGTCTTTTGTCTCCCTAGGTAGGTTTATTCCTAGGTATTTTATTCTTTTTGTTGCAGTGGTAAATGGGAGTGTTTCCTTAATTTCTCTTTCAGATTTTTCATCATTAGTGTATAAGAATGCAAGAGATTTCTGTGCATTAATTTTGTATCCTGCTACTTTACCAAATTCATTGATTAGCTCTAGTAGTTTTCTGGTGGCATCTTTAGGATTCTCTATGTATAGTATCATGTCATCTGCAAACAGTGACAGTTTTACTTCTTCTTTTCCAATTTGTATTCCTTTTATTTCTTTTTCTTCTCTGATTGCCGTGGCTAGGACTTCCAAAACTATGTTGAATAATAGTGGTGAGAGTGGACATCCTTGTCTTGTTCCTGATCTTAGAGGAAATGCTTTCAGTTTTTCACCATTGAGAATGATGTTTGCTGTGGGTTTGTCATATATAGCCTTTATTATGTTGAAGTAGGTTCCCTCTATGCCCACTTTCTGGAGAGTTTTTATCATAAATGGGTGTTAAATTTTGTCAAAAGCTTTTTATGCATCTATTGAGATGATCATATGGTTTTTATTCTTCAATTTGTTAATATGGTGTATCACATTGATTGATTTGCGTATATTGAAGAATCCTTGCATCCCTGGGATAAATCCCACTTGATCATGGTGTATGATCCTTTTAATGTGTTGTCGGATTCTGTTTGCTAGCATTTTGTTGAGGATTTTTGCATCTATATTCATCAGTGATGTTGGTCTGTAATTTTCTTTTTATGTAGTATCTTTGTCTGGTTTTGGTATCAGGGTGATGGTGGCCTCATAACAACTTCTTTGTCCTTTTTTCCTTTTTGCACCTCTGACCTTAAATTTCCTTTTACTTGAATTTCTTTTAGTGTGGGTCAGCTAGAAGACCACACCAGTCCTATTCCCATTAGAATTTCTTTTAGTAGGGGTCTGCTATTTATTTATTTATTTATTTATGAATTATTTGTATGGATTATCTTTATTTGGCCTTCAGCAGTAATGGATATTCTATCTCAGTATAAAACTTTATGTTGGCAGTTTATATATCTGTCAGCATATTGAAGATATAATTCCACTGTTTTTCTAGCTCCCATTGTTGCTTATGAGAAGTCAGCTGTCAGTTTACCTGTAATGCCCTTAATGGTAATTTATCTGTTTTCTCCTTTTAAGATTGTCTGCTTGTCATTGACTTTCTGCATTTCCAGCATTTGTTTTCTATAGCTTTGTTTTTGTTTTTTCCAAGTAGGGAATCACTGGGATTATTGAATATACAATCTGATGTCTTTCATCAGTTCTTGAAATTTCCCAACTATTGCATTTGTATCTCTTTGCCTTCTGTTGCTCCATATCATACATTTGGCCATGTTACTGTTTCCCATATTCCTGATCTTTTCTTCATTTTCCACCTTTTTGTCTCTGTTCTAAATTGCAGATCATTCCTTCTGACCTGTCTTCTAGTTCCAGTTCACTCACTCTTTCTTTAGTTCCATCACACCTGCTCTTAAATGTCTAATTTAAACAGAAATTCTCTTAGTTTAGTGCTAGAATTTCTACTTAGTTCTTTTAAATGGGTTTTAAAAAATAATTTCCAATCCTGATGATTTTTTAATAAAATTTTGTATTGTGGAAAATATACATAATATAAAATTGACCATCTTAACCATGTTTACGTGTAAGTTCAGTGTCATTAAGGACATTCATGTTGTGTAGCCATCACCACCATCTCTCTCCAGAACTCTTTTCATCTTGCAAAACTGAAAGTCTATATCCATTAAACACTACTTCCCCCATTCCCCTTCCCCTTGGCAACCACCATTCTACTTTCTGTCTTTATGATTTTTGACTACTCCAGGTACCTCATATAAGTGAAATCACACAGCATGTGTCCCTTTGTGACTGGCTATTTCATTTTGCATAACATCTTCAAGGTTCATCCATGTTGTAGCATGTGTCAGAATTTCCTTCCTTTTTAAATAATATTCCATTGTATACATATATCACATTTTGCTTATTCTTTCATGCTTTGATGGAACTTTGGTTGTTTCCACCTTTCAGCTGCTGTGAATAATGCTGCTATGAACATGGGTATACAAATATCTTTTCAAGACCCTGCTTTTAATTCTTTCTGGTATTGTTGTGGATTAAATTGTGTCCCTCAAAATTTATATGCTGAAGTCCTAACCCCGAATGTGATTGTATTTGGAGAAAGGATCTTTAGGGAGGTAATTGAGGTTAAATGAGGTCATAGGGGTGGGGCCCTAATCCAATAAGAAGATGAAGAGACACCAGAAAGCTCTCTCCTTCCTCGTGTGCACACAGAGGAAAGGCCCTGTGAGGACAGAGCAAGAAGGCAGCCATCTACACACCAGGAAGAGAGGCCTCACTAGAAACCAACCCTAGTGGCTCCTTGATATTGGACTTCTAGCCTCCAGAACTGTGGGTAAATACATTTCTGTTGTTTAAGCCACTCAGTGTGCAGCATTTTTTATGGCAGCCCTATCAGACTAGTACAGATATATACCCAGAAGTAGAATTACTGGATCATGTGGTAATTCTATTTGTAGTTTTTTTGAGAAACTGCCTGCCTACTGTTTTCCACAGTGGCTGCACCATTTTACATTCCCACCAACAGTGCACATGGGTTCCAGCTTTTCGACATCCTCACCAATGCTTGTAATTTTCTGGCTTTTTAAAAAAATAGTAGCCATCCTAATGGGTGTAACGTGGTGGCTCACTGTGGCTTTGATTTGCATTTCTAATGATTAGTGGCGTTGAGTATATTTTCATGGGCTTGTTGGTCATTTGTATGTCTTCTTTGGAAAAACGTTTATTCAAGTCCTTTTCCCATTTTTTTAATCAGGTTTTTTGGCTTTTTGTTGTTGTTGAGTTGTAGGAGTTTACTATATATTCTGGCTATTAATCCCTTATTAAATATATGATTTGCAAATATTTTCTCCTATGTGTGGATGACGTTTTCACTCTGGTGAAGGTGTCTTTTGATGCACAAAAGGTTTTCATTTGGATGAACTCCAGTTTGTCTATATTTTCTTTTGTTGCCTGTGCCTTTGGTGTCATTGCCAAAGCCAGTGTTGTGAAGTTTTTGCCCTATGTTTTCCTATGAGTTTTATGTTTTTAGCTCTTATATTTAGGCCCTTGATCCATTTCAGTTAATTTTTGTAAATGGTGTTAGGTAAGGGGCTGACTTTATTCTTTCACATGTGGATATCCAATTTTCCCAACACCATTTGTTGAAAAGACTGTCCTTTCTCCATTGAATGGTCTTAGCACCCTTGTTGAAAATCATCTGACCATATATATGAGGGTTTCTTTCTGGGCTCTCTGTTCTATTCCATTGATCTATCTGTCTGTCTTTGTGCCAGTGCCACACTGTTTTGATTACTGTAGCTTTGTGATAAGATTTGAAATCAGAAAGTATAAGTCCTCCAATGTTGTTCTTCTTTTTCAAGATTATTTTGGCTAGTCTCTTGATGAAATTTTAAAGCTGGCATTTTATTTCTTTGAACATAGTAAACTTCATTATTTTATAGTCTGTGTCTGATAATTCCAGTATCTGATGTTTCTCTTATTTCTGCTTATTCCTGTTAGCAGTGTCTCGCTTCCTTGTGTGCCTGGTTATCTTTGACTGTGTCCTGGAATTTGTATTTGAACAAATGTTTACAGGAATAACTTGAGGCCTAAGATGATACATCTTGCTCCAGGGAGGGTTTTTCTTTACTGCTGCCTGGAACCTAGGGGTGCTCCCTGTCAGGAATCACCTTAATCTGTTCCAGGCTCGAAGTGCCTGGATGGCCCAGATGAAGGGAAGGTGGAGTGTACATCTGCATAAGGACCACTTACTTTGGGTTCACCCTGATTATGAGGGGGGGGCCTTAGAGGTCCCAGCTTAATGTGGGGGTTATCAGGTTCCTCACCTTGAGCTAGCCCCGAGTTTTGGCATTTATCTCTTTCCCTTCGTGAGGCTACAAAAATTACAGGTCTGTCGTGCAGCTGTGGCTTTTACATCTGCAGATGCACTCACTCAGGGGGAAAGGAGCTTTGAGTACTGGGCTCACCTCCAGTCTCTTCTTGTCCAAGATTTGGAATTGAAATATGCTCCCTTGTTCACTCTTTGGTGCCTTTAAGAAGAGAGGTGTATTGGGCTTCCCTGGTGGTGCAGTGGTTAAGAATCCACCTGCCAATGCAGGGGACACGGGTTCGAGCCCTGGTCCGGGAAGATCCCACATGCTGCGGAGCAACTAAGCCCTTGCGTCACAACTACTGAGCCTGCGCTTTAGAGCCCGCAAGCCACAACTACTGAAGCCTGTGTGCCACAACTACTGAAGACCGCACGCCTAGAGCCTGTGCTCCGCAACAAGAGAAGCCATCACAATGAGAAGCCCGCGCACCGCAACAAAGAGTAGCCCCCACCCTCAGCAACTAGAGAAAACCCGCACGCAACAGCGAAGACCCAATGCAGCCAAAAATTAAATAAATGAATAAATAAATAATTTTATAAAAAAAAAAGAAGAGAGGTGTATTTATCTGCCTTTTTGGTTGGTGTGGATTACAGAGCCTGCCCTCACCTGAAGGGTCATTTCTAAAAGCACGGTCTGACCACAGTCTTCCCAGGATAAATCGTGATGGTCTAGAGCCGACTCTGTGATCATTAATCCACTCAACCCTGCCCAGCACCCCGTGAGGCCAGAATGAGTGCCCATCCTACAGGTGAAACGCCAGAGCACAGAGAGGCAAAGCCTAACCTGCCTGGTGGCTGCATAGCTAGAGAGTGGCAGGGTCAACGCTAGAACCAGCTGTGTGTGACCACAAAGATGCGCTCCACCTCCTGTGCTCAGGGGCCTTCTGGGGCTCCACTACCTGGAGTCCTGAGCACAGGTGCCCCGCCTGGCCATCGAGGCCCTCCCAGCCTCCCCTGTCCACAGTGGTCCCAGCCCATCCCCACCCCTGCTCGGCAAGCATGCCTCCTGCTCACCCTTCCCGACCTGGCTCAGAGGCTGGGACTGCCCTGCCCTCCTGCGGCCCCTGATGGGAGTCGGACCAAGGAGCTGGGGCCACTGGGCAGGTCTGAGCCCCCTACCACCCAAAGCCAGGGCCCACACTGGGGGATCCCCACCCCACACTGGCAGCCCCGGGCCAGGCACTCTGCAGGGCACCGTGTACAGCCAACAGGTCAGAGCCTGTGCCCTGAGCCACGGCCGGTGCGGGAGGGGTTGGAACAGGCCCAGGGATCCCGAATCCAGGCCCAGGAACTGTCAGGCCACCCTGACAATACCCTGCCGCAGGCTGGCTCAGCCTGAGAGGGCGCCCGGGGTGAGGCTGGGAAGGCCCCCACCTGGCCCCTCTCTGGCTTTCTGCCCTGACAGGTGAACAACAATGGGATCATCTCCTTCCTGAAGGAGGTCTCGCAGTTCACGCCGGTGGCCTTCCCCATCGCCAAGGACCGCTGCGTGGTGGCGGCCTTCTGGGCGGACGTGGACAACCGGCGTGCAGGCGACGTGTACTACCGGGAGGCCACCGACGCAGCCACGCTGCGCAGGGCCACAGAGGACGTCAGGCGCTACTTCCCCGAGCTGTCCGGCTTCTCCGCCGCCTGGGCGCTCATAGCCACCTGGTACCGCGTGACCTTCTTCGGAGGCAGCTCCTCCTCCCCCGTGAGTGTTCCGTCCTGGGGCAGGGAGGACATCCATCTGGGGCCCAGGGTCTCCCTCCAGGGCCCCCTGCCTTGCTGAGTGGGCCAGACGTAATCCCTGGGCTTCGTGCCCAGAGGGGACAGCTGGGCCCAGGGGCGGAAGCCACTCGCTCGCCCAAGGTCACAGGGCCAGGCTGGAGGGGGGTGGAGCCTGGGCCTCCTGGAAACCACGCGCGTCCAGGGAAGCGCCACGTGCCCCAACACAGCCCTTCACGCACTCGGGGGACGCGGATGGTCTGTGTTAGAAGCTTTCCGTTTGGAACGGGTCAGTACTCAAAGGGGTAAATGGGAAGTTTATTCCGTTTAATACCTTATTCCTTGATAACGCCAAACGGCCACAGCGAAAGTCCAGAATAACTGACCACTTTACCCAGCGTGGTCAGTGTGGTGGTGGACAGATCCCCAGTGAGGACGGCATAGCCCCTCCGGCAGCAGATGCGTGACCGGCACCTCCTGCGGCCAGGCCCGCGATGGGTGCTGGGTCACAACCGCATGGGACAGAGGGCGGCTCTCTAGAGAAAAGCACTGGGGAGCGGGCGGCCTTTCAGGACAGTATGTCCACACATTTAATACACATTCCTTTAGGGGCACGGCTGGGGCAGGCAGTGTTCTGGGCTCTGGGGAGGCGGCCCCAGACAGCACAGGACACGCCTCTCCCGTGGGGCACACTCTAGCAGGGGGGACACCAGCGACCACGTAACAGGGACGCCACGCCAGCAGGACGTGGGCTCTCCCTGATACTGTGCAAGCGTGGGGGCCCGGCTCGGCCACATGGGGGAGGTTTGGAGCTGGAGGGAATGGAGGGAGGGCCCAGCACAGCCGTTAGGGTGGCTGTGAGCACACTGGGCTGAGGAGGGGAGAGAAGCAGCGAGGGCGGTGCCCGGTCTCCCATCACAGGCACGGGGTGGGAGGGGTGGGGACGGGTGGCAGACGGGCTCGGTCCTAGATGTGCTGAGCAGAGCCCGGAGTCCCCAGCCACGGCGGCTCAGGTGGGGACGGGGAGGGGAGGGACGCGCAGGTGGTGAGGCTCACGAATCCCCCAGCCTCCAAGAGGCAAAAGAGAAGCAAGCTGGTTGTCAGGTGCCTTGCGAGAGTGACCGTCACGGTTGGGGGTTTTAACAGGAGTATGACAGCATATCAGGAAAGATGGACTTTTTCTGTAAACATTACTACGAAGAAATTTCACGACTGAACTTTCGTTCACACATAGCCCACTAACATTTTGTGTGTTTTGTTTGTTTTTTCTTATCGCCAATTTGTAAGAAAAATGTCTTTTTAACAAAAAGTAGAGAAAAAGAATCTACAGCCCCACCAGCAGGAGATAACTCCCGTTCAACATGTCCTATGGTGAATCAACCCACACGTTAAAAAATAAATAGAACCACCTGGAACGTGCTGTTTTGTGAGTGTTTCTTTCACTCAACAGTATTATGGGCACTTTCCTCATTCTTATATGTTCTTCTACATCATTTTTTATGTTATAATTTCACCTCTGCAGAGTCATTTTACCTATTACCTCTCTGCCTGGGAGGAAGGAGGCGCCCAGGGCCCCTCCTGAGCAGACAGAGGAAACCTTAACGTTCTCCCCTTTTCAAACCCAGAGATGTCAGTTCCAAAATGATTATCTTGTGAGACACAGAACCAGGATTCTAAGTTTGGGGTGGAAACCAGTCTGGGAGCTGGGAGATGGGGAAGCCCTCCCCTGGGGGCACCTGCAGGGGCAGGTCGATCAACAGAAAGTGATGGTTAAGCTTCGGGCATGTCCTCGTCCTCCTCAAACGTCTGGGCCTCATAGCTTGCAAAGCCCCTCCGCTGGCCTTGCCGACCAACCGTGGTCCTGCCCTCCTCAGACCTTCCCACTGCTCGGGCCTTCCTGCCCTCGCGCCCTCTTTGTCCTCTGAGTCCTAGCACCTGAGCTTGCCTTCCTGCAGGAGAGCGCTCGGTTTCCCTGCTGTCATCTTTCACCGTGGGACTCCCCCATGTGTGATGCCTGCGTGCCAGCCCGGCGTGGCGGCACTTGCACTCCGGTGGGCCTGCTGCCTCCATCACGGGGTGCCCCGAGGGGCGCTGCATAGCCCCCAGTGGTTCGTGAAATCATCCTGGCATGAGTTGCTAGAAGGGAGATTGCTGCCTGCGGAAGTCTGATTTCCCCTCAGAAATGTGCCCACTCATAGTTGCATAAGCCACATTCAGAAGTGCCTGTAGCCCTGCACCCCAGCCAAATGCACTATTATTTTCCTGCCTGCCAACTGTACAGGCAAGAAAGGAATGCCCCCGGTTTTTTCAGTTTTACACATCTTTGATTTCTAGTAACGGTGAATCATTGGCTAGTTGTATTCTATCGTGATGTTTCTGTTCACACCCTTTACCAATTTTTCTGTAATCTTTTTGTTCTTTTTCTTATTGACCCGTGGAAGTTCTACTTGAATTAAAGATATCACCAGTTTTTCTGCTGTGTATGTTATAAACACACTTTTCACTTCACTCTTTGCCATTCAGCTTGATCTCATGACACGTTTTTATGTCCAGAAGTTCTTGTAGTCGAATGTATACATCTCCTTTTTGGTTTCTGCAGTTTTAACAAATGTCAGGCTTAAAAGTCCTTCCCTAGATGTTCTACATATCCGCCTACATTTTCCTCTAGGCCAACGACAGCCTCATTTACAACCTTACTCGATTTGGGATTTATTTTCATAAGAGATATAAAGCTCCAATTTAATTGTTTTTCAGAGTTTCCTATTTGTCCCACGATCATTTCTTAAACAATCTCACCCTTTGCCCATTCTGAAATAGCACCTCTTATGTATACACTGCCCACTAATATTTTCATGGAGGATTCCATGAAAACCAAAAAACATAATAATAAAAAACTGCCTTTCCTTCTCTTCCCTTTTTATCTTTCCCCTTTTTCCTTTTACTTTTCTGTTCGTCTCACACGAGGCGAGTTTGTGGATTTGGCCAGGTGGTCTCGAACCCTCTGTGCCCCAGACCCACGGAGGAAACTGTCTGCTCCTGGCGTCCGCGGCCTCCACAGCCCCTCGGCGGGCTTCACTCGCTCACCACGCATCAGATTACTGGGGGGACAGGCACTGGGGACACAGCGGAGGACGGAGGCCGAGGTCATCGGGGCCTCCCTGTGCCTGACCATCTCGCTGGGGAAACAGAGGAGGGACGAGCGGGCGACAGCAGTGTGGGCGGGGCGGGGTCTGTGGGTGGAGACGGGGGCGCAGGCCCCGCTCAGGCCCCTCCTTGGCAGGTCAACACGTTCCAGATTGTGCTCATCACCGACGGCAAGCTCTCCTTCACCATCTTCAACTACGAGTCCATCACGTGGACCACGGGCACGCACGCCAGCAGCGGGGGCGACGCCGCTGGTCTGGGGGGCATCGCGGCCCAGGTAGGGCCCCTGCTCCCCACGGCTGGGACTGTCACGAGCTGATAAGGCAGGTGGCCGCCCCCCCCCCTTCCCCCAGTGCTGTGCAGAGGCCTCTCCCAGCCCAGAACCACAGAAACATTCTCGGACCAAAGCACCTTTTTCCTGACCCACACGGCCGGCCCTACAGGGCCAGCTGCAGCTGGGACAGAGTTCTGCGTGCGCTGTGGCCTGGGGTGGCCTGGCCCGTGGCCTGAGGGACAGTGGGCGGCAGAAAATCCCAGGTGTGGAGGGTGGTCAAGTGCGAGCCCCCAGGGCCTGGGAGTGCCCCTCCCCCCGCTCCAGGCCCTTTACCTTCTCCTGAGGTCACACTGGCCCTGGGACCTAGGGGAGGCCCAGGAGCCCAGGAGTGGGCGGGAAGGGGTGGGGGAGGGCTGCCAGGGCCCAACCAGGTGAGCGGCGGGAGGAACTGCTGGTTAGGGTGGGGTGGGGCGGGGCTGGGAGGCGGGGCGGGGCTGGGAGGCGGGGCGGTGAGAATGCCCCTGAATCTTCAGCTCTCCCCAGCTCACGAGGCCGCCCCCGCCGGAGGCGGGTCTCGGGGACGTTAGGGAGACCTGCGGACGCAGCCCGCACCTGCCCCCACTCTCCCCCACCCTCCCCCAGGCCGGCTTCAATGCGGGTGACGGGCGGCGCTACTTCAGCATCCCCGGCTCACGCACAGCGGACATGGCGGAGGTGGAGACCACCACCAACGTGGGCGTGCCCGGGCGCTGGGCGTTCAGAATCGATGATGCCCAGGTGCGCGTGGGGGGCTGCGGCCATACAAGTAAGAGGACAGAGAGAGCGGCTGGGGTGGCGGAGGGGCATGGATTAGGGAGGCGGGATGGCGGGGAGGGGCGGGGGAGCCCCGGGCTTCTTGGGGGCGCACGGCCCCGCCCACCTCGGCTCCTCTCCCCCGGGCTCACCCCTGAGCCTCCGTCTCCCCCTGGGAGGCCTTCCTGCCTCTGCTGAGGGGCAAGGGTTTGCTGGAGACCACGGTTTGAAGTGTGAAGGCGTGTAAGGGGGAGGAGCTGGGGTCACATTCCCACCCAGGGAATCCTGGGCATCCCTGGGTGGCCTCCTGCGTCCTCAGGACCACCTGGGAGGCAGGCCCTCTTTTCACCCATTTTGCTGCCTTGCTTCTTGGTGGGACTTCGTGCTTGTGTGACAACCTGGACATCTACCTGACAGGAGGGAGTTCCCTGACGCCCGAGGTCTTTCAGGCACAGAACACAGAGCAGACGGGAGCAGGGTCCACCCCAGGGGCGAGCGCGAGGCCTGTGGACACAGCGGGACTGGCCACAGAAGGATGTGTTCCCGGCTCTCCTGCTGTGTGGCTCTGGGTCACAGATGCTCCTGAAACCCCTGCTTATAAGCGGAGGGGGGGGGGGGGGTGGTGTCAGATGACTGGCTCAGCCGCCCCAGGATCCATGGAGTGATCCGCTGTTGATCACTCCCCCGCCAAGCCTGGAGCCAGTGAGGCTGGTGCTGGGACCTCCCCCAGAGATCGCCTCCCACCCCTGTGGGGGCCAAGGCCACCAAGAGGGGCTGCTTCTCCTGAACACTGTCCCAAGGATGAGCCCAGCGCAAGGCAGCCCACCCAGACCTGCCAGGGGAGCAGGCGCGCACCCCGGGGTGGGGGGGCTGGGGAGGGCAGGTGTGTGCCGCCCGAGGACTGGATGTGGGCCCTGGTGAGAGAGGCCCCGGGAGCCTGAGCCCACCCACTCACCAGTGTGAACGAGGGGGCGGCCCACAGGGCCAGGAGCCCAGGGGCCACTGATTTCGCCCCCCTCCCCCAGAGTGGCAACACCCGCCTGGGCTTGGAGCAGTGGTGGTTCAGGGCATGGGGACACTACTCGGTCACCACTCCTTTGCGTGGGCAGCAGAGGGGTCTGGCGCTTGCCAGCGGCCAGGGGCTTGGGTTGTGGCTGAGGGGTAAAGTGTGGGTGCAGGTGGGGACTGGTGTGAGCGGGTGTGCGTGCAGGTGTGCGTGCAGGTGTGGGTGCAGGTGTGGGTAGGTCCATGCCCCCCTGCAGAGGCTGCCGTCTGTGAGCCTGAGGAGTGGGGTCCTCAGAAGAGGGTCCAGTCAGTCCCTCGGGGACGCCGTTCCCATGTGGAGGTGCCTCTCTCCCGTCCCAAGCCTCTGCGGGGGGTAGATGGAGGAGGCCCTGCTGGGCCCTCAGAGCTCTCACGCACGGAGGCCCTGAGGAGCACGGTCCCGTGGGGTTGCGGGGGCCCGGCCCCCGTGTGTCCCCACCGCACGCTGCAAGCCCAGGAGATGGAGCCCGTGCGCGTCCGTCTGGAGTCACCAGGGAGGGAGGGTGGGTTCACACCTGAGAGGCAGGGCGTCCACACCTGGCAGTCTACCTTCTGAGAAGGGCTGGTGCTGACACGGGCTCAGGCAGGCAGCGCAACCCGCTGCAGGGCAGCCGGACGACGCGGCCTGAGCGCCGGTGTGGCTCGCTGAGTGCGCCGGTGAGGGCAGGGACGGTCCTCAAAGACACCCACAGCCTTGGTGGTGCTCGGGGCCCGAGGGCCCTTCCGGGAGCGCCCCTCTCTCCCTCCCTCCCTGGACACCAGCCCGCTCTTCCCGGGCCCTCCTAGTAACAGGAGGTCTGAAACCCTGGGACGCTCCCGCACCTGCCCACGTGTGCTCGTTCATGGCGGGTTTCGGTGGCCTTGCTCCTGCGGAGGGTGGGCCCCATGAGCTGAGCCCTGCGGGCGGCCTGTCCTCGAGGTAACGGAGACCCAGCAGCAGCAGACCTCGCAGCGCCTCCCCCGAGAGGGGCCCCCGGGGCCAGGCTGACGGCCCTGCCCTCCCTGTGTCCGCAGCCTCCGTGTGCCTGGCCCTGCGCCCCTGCCTCAATGGCGGCAAGTGCATCGACGACTGCGTCACGGGCAACCCCTCCTACACCTGCTCCTGCCTCTCGGGCTTCACGGGGAGGAGGTGCCACCTGGGTGAGTTTCTGCTGGGACCGCCCACCTGGAGGAACCCAGCAGCACAGCCGACGGCCCCAAGAGCCCCGGCCTCGGGCCTCTGTCCCCGTGGGGTGGGTGGCGTCCGGGAGGCGCCGCTGGGGGAGCCAGACACAGCAGCTCCGTGACGGTGAGCACGTGGGCGGGCTCTGCAACCACGCCGCCCCGGGCCACGGCAGGTCCTCCCCAGCGGCTCCTCCACTGAGTCCCCGGCTGCCCCGTTTTCCAGATGTGAACGAGTGTGCTTCCCACCCGTGTCAGAACGGCGGGACCTGCACGCACGGCGTCAACAGCTTCATCTGCCAGTGCCCGGCCGGCTTCGGGGGACCCACCTGTGAGACAGGTGAGAGGAACCAGGGGCTGCAGGGCCGCGGGCGTGGTCCTGCCCGACCAGGGAGTGGTGGCTAGCCTGGAGGGGGCATCAGGTCAGCGTGCCGCAGGGGGCCTGGCCCCAGGGAGGCCCGGGGGCAGGGGGGGCAGGAGCCCAGACTCCAGAGGAGAGGCCCCGCCCTGTGGGCGTGACAGGAGCACTGACCACAGCACACAGCCAAGGGTGAGGCCTCGGGACAGGGCAGGGCCTGGTTCCGGACCCGTCTCACCGCAGGCCTGCACCCCTGAAACCCTGAACCCCAGCTGCTCCCGGCAGGAGTGCAGGCTGTTTCTCTCCATCCCGGGGGTCTTACGGCCTAGATGTGGGTTGGGGTCTTTCTCAAGACCCCCTTGTTGCTTCCAAACTGCAGCCCGTACGCCCGTCTGCCACCCCGCTTCTGAGCGCGGCTCTTTGGAAGCAGTGCTTTCTCATCAGGGCTCTACCCCCTGCCCTTCGTGCAGCACCTCTGTGGGGCCCCCTCACCCTGGCCCTTCACCCACCTGGTAAAGGAAGGTGGGCGCCCCACTCCCACCCCCGTGTCACTGTGGTCAGCTGCTAGGGGAACCCAGCGGAGCCCCTTAAAATCAAAGCACGATGACCCCTGATCCCCATCCGGCTCGGCCAGATGCACTGTCCACTACATACGCCTACTGATGTGTAACCGTTATTTAGAAAAACATATAGCACGTAGTTAAATCGAGTGTGTACAAGTAACAACCGCACCAATGTCTCAATCTAGGAAAACCATTTCTAATGGAGACTTGTGGCCACAGGGAATGTTTTAAAGTCTTTAACTCTGGTGTGTACACACGTGTCCGGGCCGGTGGGACCCCGGGAGGCCTTGGGGCCAGGGCCTTGGCCTCCGCATGGCCACCGCGGCAACACCCATGCATACCAGCCCCCGGTCCCCCATGAGGCTCTCCGGTCTCAGGACCCACCTCGGCCCCCAGAGCCCATGACAGCAGGGATGCCAGGCAGAGTCCAGCAGGGACGTGGGTACCGCTCGGCCCAAGTCTCCCCTCCCCCACCCGTGCCCAGCCCTGCCCTCTGGTGGAGTCAGGGTCCCAGAGACGAGGGTCACCGTGTGCCGTCAGCCACCAAAGCACCTCCACACCTCCCAGGGTTCAGGCCTCCTTCCTCCCACTGCCCCCCACCCTGACTCCAGGGTGGGTCGCCCGCTCTGGGGATCCCGTCTGGTTCCTGTATTGAGTCCTTTTTGGAATGAGCTGTCAGCAGGACAGGTGACATAGCTGGGGGAAGGCAGTGTCCCCCCCACCTGCTGCCAGCAGCCACCAGGTGAGGCCAGCATCCTGGGTGAGGGGCAGGCCAGAGCGCCGACAAAGGCAGGCTCCCGCCTGCTCGCTCCCACTCTGACTGGGGGCCGAGGGCCTTTGCAGGACTGTCCTTGCAGCAAGAAGCCTCGCCCACCTCAGAGCCTCACCCCAGGACCACTCAGGCCCCTCCTGCACCCCCTCAGGGCTCCATCACAGGCTGTGCCCCCCGCCCAGCTGGGAGGAATCTGTCAGCCCCAGAGCCCTGTCCTGTGATGACAGCTCTGTCACAGTCATCTGAGCAGGGGAACTGCCCAGGAGGGCGGGAGCTGGGTCCCATTCACCCCCATGTCCCCCGCCAGGCACAGGCACACCCTCCCTCCTCCCCAGGTCTGCTGAAATAAACCCAATTCAGACAAGCTTTCAGTGCCGGTGGGCTGGGACTGCCCTGGTCCTCCAGGGCCCGATGCCCTCAGACGGCCAGATCCACCCGTGCTGCAGCCCGAGATGTCAGGAATGGGGCTGAGCGGGAGCCCCTGGGGCCACCACAGCCGGGGATCCAATGGCCTTCCACCCCTCTGGGCTTGTAGCGCAGTCTCCATGTGACGCCAGAGAGTGCGAGAACGGCGGCTGGTGTCAGGCGGGGGGCGGCTCGGCGGTGTGCGCGTGCGCAGCCGGCTACACGGGCGCAGCCTGCGAGACGGGTGAGTGTGCCCTCGGGTGGGAGCAGGGGCGCAGGGTGCCAGGTGGCCAAAGGCTGGCACAGAGCCGAGCACCCGCCTCTGCCGCCCCCAGATGTGGACGAGTGCGGCTCTGACCCCTGCCTGAACGGAGGGTCGTGTGTCGACCTGGTGGGGAATTTCACCTGCCTTTGTTCAGAGCCCTTCGAGGGACCTCGCTGCGAGACAGGTAACGGCCATGTGCCCGAAGCCCCCCACCGGTGACAGCAGTCAGCTGCCCCCTTTCCCTCTCGGGGGTGGGGAGGTCTGGTCTGAGCTCTGCCGTCCACATGCTGGGTAAGGCTGAGCGAATCTGTTGCCCTCTCTGGGCCTGGTCTCCATCTGGAAAATGCAGGCATGGGTGACCACACTCCCAAGGCTCCTCTCCCGACTCAGGAGATTCTTGGCTGTTTAACGTCCCTCCTTCCTACCCCAGACCCTTCGCCGTGCTAGGGAACAAGCCATGGGCGTCAGAAGGAAAGCTGATCTCTCCTACAAGTGATGAAGCCTGCTAGCTTCTGTTCTATTGCATACTGTTTTAAACGCTGGTTAGGACTCAGTAGGTCAGTTAAAAGACCCACAGAGTCAATTCGGGGCTTTAGCACCTGACATCGCCTTACCTCCCATGGCTTTGGTCCCCGAGCCGACAAAAGCTGTGCTTGCATCTCCCCAGTGGGGGAGCGCTCAAGACAAACTCATCGGATTTGCTCCGAGTCTCAAAACCTAAGAAGGATATTAGGTTCTACCCATAAGTAAGACGCGGATGGACGCTGTGCCCTCCGTTGGTCTTTGGCCGGATGGCCACACGCAGGGCGGGCTGTGTCCTGAGGCGATGGTGAGGCTTCGCGGTGCAGAGGGCAGGAGGGTGGCAACCTCACCTGTTGCCTGAAATCATCGTGATGTGTCACGTGATTGCCTAGATTGTTATCCAAGTATCCGTGTATTTAACTAAACTCACGTCAGAAAACAGATAAGTGATTTAAAAAGATTTTGCAAAGAAACCATGTTTTGTATGAAGAATAATGCAAATGAAAGCAAACAATAAGAAACAACCGACTTGTCTACCCCAATACAAGCCCATTAGCCACATTACACATACAGCAGGAAGCTGGCCAAAAGTTGGAGATGATAAAAAAGAGTATCTAGCCTTCTGTTTATGGCCCACAAGGATTACCTGCCCTGGGAACTTCCCTCTCACCGTCAACAACAAGAAAACCAGACAAAATATATGAAACAACTGTTTTCAGCCGTTGGACGGCAGAAAGCAGAGGGCTGTCATCCCTGAGAGAAGGGAGTGAAGTGGGGTGAGCCCTACAAGTGCCCCAAGGCTGCCTCGGAGCCGTTTTCGGGCCGCCGGGCCGGGCCAGGGAGGGATCCACACTCCAGCAGCTCCTCTGAGTCTCTGGGTCAAGGAGACAGAGATTCAAATTCAGTGGCTGGAATTTGGGGGGATAATACCAGCAAGGACAGAACTACTGAGAGGGGAAGGGGTAAGGGGAGAGAGCACGAGATCGGCTCTGGAGATCTGCAGGGGGACCCCTTGAATGTGGGTCGGGTGAAATCTACTGGGCTGGGGAAGAACCACTGGGAGTGGTGAGTCAGACAATTCCTGGAACTCAGACCCGCCTGCCTACCAGCCAGAGTGGAGTGAGCTCTTCATACCCAGGGCCAATGCTGAGTAGAGTCCCCAGTGGTATCACCTTAGTAGTGGGGATAAATAAATGCTAAGCTAATGGCTAATCTGATCTGCCCCAAGAAATCTTAAAAGAAAGTTTGAAAGGATCAAACTGAGCCCAAGTAATTTAACCGTATGCCAGAATAAAATCCTGCACTCTTTAAAGGAATAATAACAGAATCCAGGACCCCAAAATACCCAACCAAAAGTTATTAGGCATACAAAGGATGAGACTATATGACCCACAGCCAGAAGTCAAATAGATCAATAGAAACAGTGGCCAGAGATGACAGAATCAGCAAGTACAAATGTTCAGTTGTCCATCATGAACATGCACCATATGTTCAAGACTGTTGAGGGAAAAAGACATAATGAGAAGTAGAAGATATAAAAAAAGAAGCTTCTAGAGATGAAAAATATAATATCTGAATTTTAAAAATACACTGGACGCTGTTAACAGCAGGTTAAGACACCACAGAAGGAAAAATCCATGACCTTGAAGAGAGAAATGGAAGCAGTTCAACATGCAGCCCAGAGAGAGTAAGATGAAAGGACAGCACCTGCTCAGGGGCCTGTGCACGGACACCGTGCAGGCTGGCAGGTGTGTACTTGGAGGGCCGGAAATGAGGGAGGGGGCTGCAGGGGTGCAGAAAAAGTATGTGAAGAAACAACAGCCAAACAGTTCCTAAGTCTGCTGAAAATGAAAACCACACAATCCCAGAAAAACATGAGGAGAACCGTGTGAAGCCACATCATGAGCAAGTTGCTGAAAACCAATGACAGAGAAAACCTTAAAAGTAGCCAGAGAGAAAAGACAGAATGTCCGCAGCCTCCTTGTCAGAGACAGTGCAGGCCGGGAGACAGTGGGACAGCACCCGCAAAGCATGAAAGAAAGAAGCTGTCAACCTAGTGCTATATACCCAGCAAAACTCTTCAAAAATTCAGGTGAAATAAAGATTTTTCAGGGCTTCCCTGGTGGCACAGTGGATGAGAATCTGCCTGCCAATGCAGGGGACACGGGTTCGAGCCCTGGTCTGGGAAGATCCCACATGCCGTGGAGCAACTAGGCCCGTGAGCCACAATTACTGAGCCTGCACGTCTGGAGCCTGTGCTCTGCAACAAGAGAGGCCGCGATAGTGAGAGGCCCACGCACCGCGATGAAGAGTGGCCCCTGCTTGCCGCAACTAGAGAAAGCCCTCACACAGAAACAAAGACCCAACACAGTCATAAATAAATAAATAAATACTTTAAAAAAAAGAAAAAGAGGGCTTCCCTGGTGGCGCAGTGGTTGAGAATCTGCCTGCTAATGCAGGGGACACGGGTTCGAGCCCTGGTCTGGGAAGATCCCACATGCCACGGAGCAGCTGGGCCCGTGAGCCACAATTGCTGAGCCTGCGCGTCTGGAGCCTGTGCCCCGCAACGGGAGGGGCCGCGATGGAGAAAGGCCCGCGCACCGCGATGAAGAGCGGTCCCCGCACCGTGATGAAGAGTGGCCCCCGCTTGCCGCAACTGGAGAAAGCCCTCGCACGAACCGAAGACCCAATACAGACAAAAATAAATTAATTAATTAATTAAAAAGAAAATCCTTAAAAAAAAAAAAAAAAAAAAGAAAAAGATTTTTCAGACAGCAAAACAGAGAATTCATCACCAGCATATATGCATTACAAGAAATGTCTTTTCGACAGAAGAAAAATGGTCCCTGATGAAAATCTGGATCTACACAAAGGAATGAAGAGTTCTAGAAATGGTAAATATATGGGTAAAAATAAAAGACTTTTCTTCTTACTTGTTAATCTTTTTAAAGATATTTTTAAAACAAAGAAATAGCAACATATTTGGGGTTTACAATATACATAGAAATAAAATGTATGACACCAATAGCTTAAAGCAGCCTGTGCAAGCTTTTTCTGTAAAGGGCCAGATAGTAATATTTTTTTTGGCTTTATGAGCCATGTGGTCACAGCTGTTCAGCTCTACCAATGTAAGGCAAAAGCAGTGAGCCACAGACTGTGCATAAGTGAATGGGCATGGCCATGTTCCAATGATACTTCATTTTTTTAAATGGGTGGCAGGCAAGATCTGGTCTTTGAGCCTTTGTTTATCAACTTCTGGCATAAGGGATAGAAAGGGAGAAATGGAAGTATAGTATCGTAAGGTCCTGACATTATATACAAAGTGGTATAATACTGTTTGAAGGTCGACTGTGATAAGTTAAAGATATACATTGTAAGCCCTAGAGCAGCAAGTAAAAAAATAATAATAATGAGTTATAGCCAATAAACCAATCATGGAGATGAAATGGAATCCTAAAAATACTCAATACAGAAGGTATGAAAAGAAGAAAAAGGAAGATAAACTTACTGGCTGTAACTACCATTAAATATTCAAAGGCACAATTATAAAATACCAGATTTTAGCAGTGGAAAGGAATTCAGAATTCAGAGGATTTAATCCTTAAATAAATATTTAATGTTAACTGAGCAAATGAGCTATATTACTAGTTACCTCTAGTTAATAAATAAAAATAAAAGTGTGTAGGAAAATTTGAAAAATCTACAGTCATTGAAAAGAAAAAGGAATATATTTTTCTAACTCAAAATGAAAACACAACTTTATATCTTTAAGAGTAAATGAAGCCTAGTAGTTAAAGTTTAAATAAATTTTTAGTGGCATTTATGAAATTTTACATATGCTTTCTCACCTTGTGATTTCACATAAACAAATGCTTTGTTCACCCAGAAAATTAAAAAAAGACGACGAAAAAGGAACAAAGAAGAAGCGGGACAAATAAAAAACAATAGCAAGGTGATGGGTTTAATCCAGTCATATTGGCAATTACATTTAAATGTAAAAAAGGTTAAAACACAAATTAAAAGACAGAGATTGTCGAATCGAATTGAAAAGCAAGACCCAACCATATACTTTCTACAAGAAACCTGCTGCAAATAGGAAGACACAGATCATTTTAAAGTAGTGGGATGGGTCTCTCACACTGAGTGCAGTGACCAATCCTGGACCGAGTGCTGGGAGTAGCTCTGAGGACTCCGACGTAGCAGTGGGCGGGGTGGGGAGAAGCACAGGGGCGAGTCCTCATTACTTTCCTCTGGTGTCCCCCCGACCCCGCCGCCTGGTCTCAGAGCAACCCCGAAACCAGAAGTGAGCGTTGACAGAGAAGCAGGACCCACAGAGGCAGCAGTGGGGGAGCCTTCCTCTCCAGCTGGGGGAATTCTGGGCTGCACAAGGGTGGGCAAACTCCTGCTGTTTTTCCCTTTCTCTGTCCTCCAGCCACGTGACCCCAGACAGGAGTGCAGTCACAGGAAGTAAGTAGCAGAGTGGGGCCACTAAGCCCAGATTTCATGCCAGAGGACCAAAAGCATAGCCCCAGAGGACGAGATGTGCTGGGGAGGGTGTGGAGGGGGTCTGGGGCGGCAGCCCCTCATGTTCTTTCTGAGCTCCTGGGCTCCCTCAGGTTGCGCATGTGTAATCTGATAAGCAAAAGACAAACAACTCAGTGGAAACAATGGCAAAGAATGTAAGCAGGGAAGTCACACACAGAGAGAAACGAACACCCATGAACAAGTGAAAAGAAGCTCAGTCTCACTAATCAAGAAACTACAAATTAAATAAAAAATCTAATTTCAGGTTTTGCCCATTAGATTGGTAAAAGTTTTAAGAGTTGATGGTATCTGGAACTGGAAAGGCTGTGGGAAAATGAGTGCTCCCATTCTGCCTGGGGAGTATTGATTATATTTTGCTTGAAATTTTTTATAATTTTTTTTGCAATTGTTCATATGTATTACATTTACAGTTAATTTTTAAACAATAAAATGATGGATACAAAAAAATTAAAAACGATACCATTTATTAAAAGACTTAGGTATAAATGTAATAAAGCATTTTCAGGATTTAAATACTGAAAACTACAAAATGCTGATGAAAGAAATCAAAGAAGCTCTTGGTACATAGAGAGACACTATGTTCATGGATTAGAAGACTTAACATAGCAAATATGCCAGTTCTCCCAGACTGACCTGTAGATTTAACATGATTCCAATCAAAATCTCAGCAGGGTTTTTGGTAGCTGCACACAAGCTGGTTCTATAATTTATATGGAAAGGCAAAGGAATTAAGATAGCCAAAACAATTTCGAAAAAGAAGAATACATTTTAGGGAATCACACTACCTGGTATTAAGACTTATTATAAAGCTACAGTGATCAAGATTGTGTGGTATCGGCAAAGGGACTGACACACCAGTCGACAGAACAGGAAAGAGGATCCAGAAACAGACACACACAAATATGGGTATTATTTTTTGAAAAGGTTTAAAAGAGATTCAGCAGAAAAAGGATGATCTTTTCAACAAACGATGTTGGAACAATTAGACATCCTTATGTAGAAAATGAACTTCAACCTAAACACATCTTATACAAAGATTAACTCAAAATGAATCATAGACCTGAACAGAAAACAGAGAACTATAACGTTTTCAGAAGAAAACTAAAGATTTTTAGATAGAAAAATCTTTGTGACTCATGGTTAAGCAAAGAGTTCTAAGACAAGACCGCAAAAGCATGCTCTATCAAAGAAAAAATAGATAAATTGGACTTCATCAAAACTGAAAACTTTTCCTCTGTGAAAGACATGGTTAAGAGAATGAAAATACAAGCTAAAGACTGGGAGAGGAACTTCCCTGGTGGTGCAGTGGTTAGGACTCGGCGCTCCCAATGCAGAGGGCCCGGGTTCGATCCCTGGTCTGGGAACTAGATCCCACATGCATGCCACAACTAAAGATCCTGCATGCCTCAACTAAGACCCGGGGCAGCCTAAATAAATAAATAATTTTTAAAAAGACTCGGACACTTAACCAAAAAGGATACACAGAAGGCAAATAAACAGATGAACAAATCTGTTGTTGTCGTTAACCATTGGTGAAATGCAAATTAAAGCCACAATGAGGGGCTTCCCTGGTGGCGCAGTGGTTGAGAATCTGCCTGCCAATGCAGGGGACACGGGTTCGAGCCCTGGTCTGGGAAGATCCCACATGCCGCGGAGCAGCTGGGCCCGTGAGCCACAACTACTGAGCCTGCGCGTCTGGAGCCTGTGCTCCGCAACAAGAGAGGCCGCGACAGTGAGAGGCCCGTGCACCGCGATGAAGAGTGGCCCCCGCTCACCACAACTAGAGAAAGCCCACGCGCAGAAACGAAGACCCAACACAGCCCAAAATATTAATTAATTAATTAATTAATTAAGTTTTTTTTTTTTTTAAAGCCACAATGAGATGCCACTGCAAGCCTATGATAATTGCTAAAATAAAAGACACTGACCTGGTAAGGGTACAGAACAATGGGAACTCTCACCTATTTTTGGTGGGAATGCCGAACGGTTTGGCCACTCTGAAACAGTTTGATAGTTTTTTTATAAAGTTAAACATACACTTATAACATGACCCAGCAATCGCACTCCTAGTTATTAACCCTAAACAAATGAAAACTTACGTCACACAGAACTCTGTACAGGAATGTCTGTAGCATGTCTATAGCCACCAAAAACCGGGAACCCAAACGTCCTTCCCTGGGTGAACGGACACATGAACTGTGGTACCTATCGACGTGGGACACAACTCGGTCATAAAAAGGACTAATTACTGATGCTTATAACACCTGAGACAGTCCTGGAGGCATGACGCTGAGTGAAAGAAGCCAGTCTCAAAAGAGTACAGGTTGTTTGGTTCCACTTCTCTGGCATCCTTGAAAGGACAAAACTGCAGTGATGAACAGATCAGTAGTTCTAGGGGTTCAGGAGGGAGGGAATCTGTGACCCTGCAGAGAGAAAACAAAGAGGTCTTTGGGAAGACGGAATGTCCCATATCCTGTCCTGTATCCATATACACACATCTATACATGTGATTAAATTCTTAGGCGTGTCCCTCAGACACAAGTCATTTTACTGTATATTAATTTCAAAGATAAATTCTGAAAAAACATGAGGAAATTGAACATTTAAAGACAAAAAGACTGAAAAGGCAAACACGAATCAGGAGAAGCTGGAGTGGCTGTATTCATATAATTCAGATTAAACTTTCGAGTAGGAAAGCAGCCAGAAATGAAGAGGGACCTTTTATAATGACCACGGGCCAGTTCATCAGAAAGACATAATAACTCTAAGTATGCAACACCTAGTAACACAAATCGAAATACCCAAAGCAACAGCTGGCAGAACTACAAGGGGAAACAGATCCCAGTCATAGGCGGGGGTTTCGGCGGAGCTCCTATCTCGGTGGCTCAGAGCATACAAGCATGGGGACCAGCAAGGATGCAGGGACCGGGCAGCGCTGCCAGCCGACCCGGCCCGACTGACATTCACGGACACCCACGTTCCTTCCAGGACTCGCGGAGCCTTCACTATGACAGACCATCCTGTCGGCCATAAAATAAGGCTCAATAAATTGAAAAGGACTGTGTTCTCTGACCACAGCAAAACTAAACTAGAAATCAGCAGCAGAAAGATACCTTAAAGTTAAAAATCCCCAATATTTAACTAACAGAGATGCTTGGGCGGAAATGTCTGGAGGCTCTGGCCTCAGCTGGGCCCTTTGGTGCACACCGTGGGGCCCCCTCCTCACTCGGGCTTCTCATTCTGCTCCAGAGAAGGGGCTCGGGGACCGAGGGGCTGCTAGAGATCAGTTTCTGGGCACTCGGCGCTAAGGACAGAGGTTAAGACAGCTCCTCTCCGGCCCCCCCCCTCCTCGCTCCTCGCCGTGCTCTCTGCGCGGCCTCAGTGACCTCCGTCTTTCTTGCAGGAAGCCACCCGGTGCCCGACGCCTGCCTCTCGGCCCCCTGCCAGAACGGGGGCACCTGTGTGGATGCGGACCAGGGCTACGTGTGCGAATGCCCCGAAGGCTTCATGGGCCTTGACTGCAGGGAGAGTGCGTGTGGGCCGGGCTGCCGGGGCCCCCGTGGGGTGTGCACGCAAACCCCCATGAGAGAGGTTGTGGGGAGCGGGGAGAGGGGCTGCGCGGCAGGGTTTACGGGACGGTGGTCAGGAGAGGGGCTGCGCGGCAGGGTTTACGGGACGGTGGTCAGGAGAGGGCACCCCGACATTGGAGGTTCCTCCCTCCCTCCCTCCGTGGCAGGAACCCCCAACAACTGTGAGTGCCGCAATGGTGGCAGGTGCCTGGGGGCTAACACCACCCTCTGCCAGTGCCCTCCGGGCTTCTTTGGGCTCCTCTGCGAATTTGGTAGGTGCCCAGGGCTGGGATGGGGGCGCCCTTCCTGCCTGGACCCTGAGAATCCCCACAGCCACCGTGTAAGTGGTGGCTTGGGCCTGGGCCCGGACCCGCATGGCGGGTGGGGTGGTGGGGAGGCCACAAGGGTGCCCGAACCTGGTCACCCTGGCAGTGTCACCGGGCCTCGGGCAGCTCAGTCCTCCTCAAGGACACACAGTCTCCAGGGAGACACGCAGGGACGTGAGACGGGCTCTCCCCTTCCCCGCAGAAGTCACGGCCATGCCCTGCAACATGAACACGCAGTGCCCCGACGGCGGCTACTGCATGGAGTACGGCGGGAGCTACCTGTGCGTCTGCCACACCGACCACAACGTCAGCCACTGTGAGTGGGGTGGGCGCGGGCGCCAGCCTGCGAGGCCGGGCTCCGCCCAGAAGCTGGGGTGGGGGGTGGGCGAGAAAGCAGTGGGCGCAGCAGGAGGGGGCCCCCGAGGGGACCTGGGGGCGGACGGCCTGGCCGTGTGCACGTGCTGCGCCTTCCTGAGCCCCGCGCTTAGCTGCTAGAACACTAATGTGCACCTGACAAGCACCTGCGGAGAAACAGGTTCACCCCACGTATCTGTTAGTGCGCGGATGACCAGTGACTTAGGTAGTGAGTGACCACACGAGATGGTGGTGCTGGTGGTGACGGTACCAAGACCCTCATGGACCACAGCTCAGTCCCAGCTCACGTAAGAGCGAGGGTGAACTCTGGAAAAATCAGAAATACAAGAAATTCCAGGGCGGGCCTTAGAGCCCAGCGTGAGGAATCAAGACCCTGACCTCAGTTCCAGCCAGGACCTCAGGGTGATCGCCGTCTGTCCCCGCAGCGCTGCCGTCCCCCTGCGACTCGGACCCCTGCTTCAACGGAGGCTCCTGTGACGCCCACGATGACTCCTACACGTGCGCGTGCCCGCGGGGCTTCCACGGCCGGCACTGCGAGAAAGGTGGGGCGCGGCGGCGGCGCTCCAGGGGCGGGGGGCTGGCGGGGCCCCGGCTGCCCCGGCCGCCTCCCGCTCATCACAGCGCTTTCCTCACGACGGGCTTCCTTTCCTGCTCAGTGTTTTCCCAAGTGGCTTTTAGAATCACTGATTTTTTAAAAATTCATTAGGACTTTGTTAAATTGAGCGCAATTGGAGAATATCAACATTTTACGACGTTCAGCCACTTGAGAGCGCGAGTGCTCTTTTGTAAAGACACCGCAGGCGTCACTGTGCTCGTCAGCGCCCACCCAGGGCCGTCTCTCCCATGCAGTTTGAAGCAACGCTCAGAGCTCTTTTCAGTGACCCAGGCGTCCCCTTGGTCAGAGCCCAGGGTGCCGGCCCCCCGACCCTGTGTGGCCCGGCCCATTCTCCTGGGCTCGGCACCCAGGCCACGTCCAGTCTTGCAGCCCTCCCACTGCCCTCACTTGTCCGGAGAGCTGAAACCTGGACCTTTACCTGCAAGCCTCTGCCACTCCCACGGTGGCCCTGAGGGCAGGTCCCCGGCGCTCTGACCACGGAGCCCCTGCGGCCTCCCCGACCCCTGTAGCAGGAGGAGGGCTCTCCAGAGAGTGGCCTGATCCTCTGCAAGTACCGCTGAGGTCCGTCACCCTCGGCAAAGGCATCCCAGAGAGCGGACACGGAGGGACACGGGGTGGGGCGGCCGGAACTTGGACCGGCAGCCTGTGAGGCCCCGCAGGGTGCAGGGGGAGAAGAGGCCCCCTGAGCCTGGGGGCAGGCCCCCTCCTGCCTCACGATCCCCCCAAGAGCGTCGAGGAGGCCAAGTGTCTAAACTCCTGGCTGGGCTGTGAAGGTACGGCTCCTCCAGCTCGGGCGGGCGGCTGGGGCCCCGCGTGCCCAAGGCAGCGCCCCCCGTAAAGGTACAGGAAACAGGAGGATCAGAACAGAGCCCCAGCGGGGCTCCTGGCCCGGTCCGCGGATGTCAGCTCCCCACCGGGCAGGAAGGCGCGTGCAGCGCTGGCCGCACTGCGGGGCCAGCTCTCCCGGCTCTCCAGCGGAGCCTGGGGCCGGGAAGAGAGGACGGACGGGCGGGCTGAGGGGCCGCACGTGGCTGGCTCGGCCCCTGCTGCAGCTGGGCCTCGGGCTCCGCCGAGAGGCAGGCCTGGGCGCACGGGGCCCAGCGGTGCCTGAGGACGGAGAAGGCTCGAGCGGGGCGTCATGGGCACTGCGGGGCCGGGAAGCTGGCCCCGGTTTACCCGCCTCTCTGTCTCTGTCCCTGTTCGCAGCCCGGCCGCGCCTGTGCAGCTCGGGGCCCTGCAGGAACGGCGGCACGTGCAAGGAAGCGGGCGGCGAGTACCGCTGCGACTGCCCCTACCGCTTCACCGGAAGGCACTGCGAGATCGGTGCGGCCCCAGCCGGTGGGGATCAGACTGTAGAGAGGGGGGAGGAGCCAGGCCCTGACCCAGGGCCCCCGGCCCCGCCACCGTGCGTCTCCTTGTCAGGAGCGTCCCCGCCGAGGCCCCAGCTCTGGGATGTCGAGGGATCAGGGAAGGGGCAGGGGTGGTGGACGCGTGACCCCCGCCCCCGCCCAATGGGTGCCTCCTGCTTCCAGGGAAGCCAGACTCATGCGCCTCTGGCCCCTGTCACAACGGCGGCACCTGCTTCCACTACATCGGCAAATACAAGTGCGACTGTCCCCCAGGCTTCTCGGGACGGCACTGCGAGATAGGTAAGGGGGGCGGAGGCCAGCGGGCCAGGGCGCAGACAAGAAGACAGGCCCGGTGGGCAGGGATGGCCCGACCACGGAGGCACGGGAGCCGGAGCTGGGGCGAGAGATGGGACACTCCCCTGCAGCCCCGAGGCCTTTGGGGAGGACACAGTGGTGGGCGACAGGGACCCCCTGTGCCCTTGCAGCCCCCTCCCCCTGCTTCCGGAGCCCGTGCATGAATGGGGGTACCTGCGAGGCCCTGGGGACAGACTTCTCCTGCCGCTGTCAAGCAGGGTACACAGGACGCCGGTGCCAGGCAGGTGAGAGGGCCGGGGGTCCTCCGCTCCCTGAAGGGCAGAGCAGGGCCCAGCAGGGGGCCGAGGGGAGGGACGGGAAAGAAGGAAAGGAAACCTCTGAGAAGCCCATTCTGGAAGCCATGGCGCTTTCACCCTGGGATGGGCTGTGTGGGGAGCGAGGGCCCCGGGCCGTGCAGCGCGGTGAGGCCAAGGGCAGAGCAGCAGGAGGGGCCAGCCGGCAGCCCGCGGTGCAGGACAGAGCTGCCGTGTCCTTGCAGAGGTGGACTGCGGCCCGCCCGAGGAGGTGACGCACGCCACCCTGCGCTTCAACGGCACCCGGCTGGGCTCGGTGGCCCTGTACTCGTGTGACCGAGGCTACAGCCCGAGCGCCTCCAACCAAATCCGCGTCTGCCAGCCGCAGGGCGTCTGGAGCGAGCCTCCGCAGTGCCACGGTGACCTGGGGGCCCTCTGGGGTGGGTGCGTGGGTGGGTGGGTGCGCAGGGCCAAGCCCTCCTCCCCTGGGCCGAGTGGAAGAGCACAGGGGCTGCGGTTCTGAGCCTGGCCTGCCCCTCCTCCCTTCGGTATCCTCTGTGCAAAGTGCGGCCAAAACCCTGTGGTGATGGTGGTGATGACCAGTGCCAGCTCCGCTCTGTACCCTTCTCTAAGGGCTTCCCTGTCCTCAGAGCGTCCCAGAGCACGGGGTCCAGCACCCACACGCCCGCTCTGCAGAGGAAGCCGCCGAGGCCAAGAGGGAGCCCAAAGGCAGAGCCTTGAAGAGGCAGAGCAGGGCTCAGGACTCACCTCCTGCCCCCAGCCCCACCCAGGCCTGTGGAATCAGACCCTGCGTTTGAACAAGGCCCCCACGAGCCCCCACAGCCATTTGAGGGCTGTTGCTCTAGACAGCGTTGCCTCCAGGGCCCTACAGTGCGCCAGGGTGCACGGCCTGCAGGCGAGGCCCCCCACCCACGCCCCTGGAGACAGGGGCACCGCAGACACCACCGCAGGCATGTTGCATTAAGCCAACGCATCCCAGACTCTGTTCATCAGAAAATCTGTGTGATGGTGACACATTTTTCATGAAAGAAAGGTTTTTAAACAAAGTAGCTTAGGGACAGTGACAGCATCCAGAGATGGGAGGGGCACATAACACATTTCTGTCTCCCAAATGCCCTGCAAGGCCCAGTCGGACCTGGGCGGCCCTGTCAGGTGAAGAGTTCCAGAAAACAGGTGGAGACCACCTGGCCTCAGCATCTTCCTTCACTCCTGTCCTTCCAAGCCCCCCAGGGCTGGTGGTTACTGTCTAGGAGGCCACGCCTGTCCCAGTGCCACTTCTCCTCAACATGCCATCAGATGAGGAGTGGGTACCACCAGGGAGTGTGAGCGCATAAGCCAAGATATCAAGACACCCACCAAGTACAGCCACCTCAGAAACAACAGTAAAGTCCAGACAACATATACTACTGGGGGTAGAAGTATAGAAGATAAATAATATAAAATAAGCATGACAAACATACAAAAGGAAACATGGCACTGACCATAAAAAAAAAGGATCAATATATAATCTTTTAAAAGAAAGCAGAAATAAGAAGATTGAAAAACTATAATAGTTGAAGTAACAGACACAACTTACAAATGGATACAGACGAAGACTTAAGTTAATGAGTGGACAGATCGGTGTGCGGGGCTGTACGAGAAAGAAGCAGGGAAACACTCATAAATCAAAAGAAAACGTAGGCACTGAGGAGGGTAGAAGTGCTGACGTTGAGATGACAGGAATCCAAGAATGAGGAGGAAATGTTGGAGCAACTGTGGAGTAATTCCCAGAATTACTGGTGAATGACCAGAGGCTGAAAGGGCCTGCAGGACATCAAACAGGAGAAAAGGGAAACATTAGACACATTATAATAAAAGTTAAGAAAATCAGAGAAAAACAGAAAAAAAAAATCCTTAAAACATCCAGAGAGAAAAAAGGAACAAGAATCCACAAAGGAACAAGAATCAGATCGGCACCGGACTTCTCAACAGCGGACATCAGGAGTGAGATAATAAAATGGTATTTTTAACATACGGAGGTGATCCATTCAGTTAGGATGTAGACAGTTAGAAAATACCATCAGTCTCACTGTAACATCAAGGAAACACCGGAGAACCCATAAGATCATACCTTTTAACCTATCAGAGGGCTGAGGATGCAAAGAAGTTTTCTCACAAGGAAACACCAGGCCCAAACAATGCTATGGGTAAATTCCACCAAACTGCCAAGAAACAGCTTGTTGCAGCGTGATACAGGCTCTTCCAGGGAGTAGAAAAGAGTATATGCCAACCCACTCTGTGAGGCCAGGACAACCTTAAACCAACACTAGGTATGGACAGTTGGAGAAAGTAAAATTAGGGGTCCATTAAACATATGAACACAGATGCAGAAATTTGACAGTCTATAAAGACTATATACACCATTATCAAGTTGGGTTATTGCAAAAATAGTTTGATATTAGAAAAATCTGCTACAGTAACCAACTGAAGGAGAAAAATCATGTAAGAATCTCAAAGAATGCATAATAATCATTTGATAAAATTCATACCTATTCATGAAACAAATTCTTACCAAGTAAGGAATAAAAAAGTACTTCCTCATCCAGATAAAAATAACATGATACACACACCCTTCTAGTACTATGTGGTGTAAAATAATATAGAACTTATTGGAAGGAAAACTTAGAAGAGAGAAATAGCAGCACCCCCGTAGCCCCCACGTGTTCATTACCCCACAGAGAGGGGTGCTTAGGCCAGGCATAGGCAGGCTGGACATACCATCTGAAGCGCAACAGGTACACTCCACATATTTATAGAAGAAGGGGTGCAGACTACATCAAGAGAGCTGTGGAACAGTGTGTTCCTGATCCTTGTTATACAGGGGAGGATCTGGAATTCAAAAGCTGTTCTTCTGTTGAACTGACACAGACATGCTGAGCTACCAGCAGGAGGAAGGAAATTAGCTTCTGAGGTAGTTTTACTATACCTCTCCTCAAACCTAGAGTACACATTATCCTAAGTAGACAAACATTCCCCTTAAAATTCAGAACAAGACAAGGATGCCCATTATCACTAAGTCTAATCAATATTACACTGGCAGTACTAGTCCGTGCAATAAAGTAAGAAAAAGAAATTAAAGTCATGAAAACGCTAAAGGAGGAAGTAAAAATGTCAGTGTTTGCAGCTGATATTGTTGTCTTTAATCTACAGGAAAACTTCTAAAAGTGATAGGAAATGTAACATGTTTAGTAGATATAGGTTATTATAACAAAATTCATTGCATTTTTATTTATCAATAACAGACAATTATAAAATATAATTATAAAAAAGATGTGTAGAGAAAACCAATGAAACTAAAAGCTGATTCCTTGAAAAGGTCAATAAAAATAATAAACCTCTAGCTAGACTAATCAAGGAAAAAAAAAAAAGAAAAATTAGCAATATCAGAATGAAAGAGGAGACATCAGTAAAGATCGTACCAGCATTTAAAGGACAGGGAGATATTGTGAGCAACTTTAGGCCAATATATCTCACAACTTAGAGAAAATGATGAATACTACTTTGAAAGACAAATAACCACAACTGACACAAGAATAAATAGAAAATGTGAATAGCCCCATAGCTATGAAATAAACGTAAGTTGTAATTTAAAACTCTCCTGCAAAGAAAATGGCAAGACCAGACTGCCTCACCAAGTTCTATCCAACATTTAAGAAAGGAATAATACTATATACGGAGCTCTTTCAGAAAATGTAGGAGGAAGGAACACTTCTCAACTCATTTTATGAGACCAGTAATGCCTTTATGCCAAAACCAGAGACATTACAAAAATGAAATTACAGACTAATATTTCTCATGAGCAAAGCACAAAAATCCTAATAAAATATTACTCAAATCAAACCCAGTCCTACATCAAAAGGATAATCCAACCTGAGCAAGAGGGACCCATCTCAAGAGTACAGGTTGGTTTAACATTTGAAAATTAATAAATGTAATTCACCATATTAGGAGATAAAGGAGGAAACCATATGATCATCTCAATAGATGCAGAAAAATCATTTGACAAAATTCAACTATTATTTTAAAAACTCTTAATAAAAACTAAGAGTAGAAAAAAAGGTCTTCAACCTGATAAAGGGCATCCATGAAAAAGTCAACAGCTAACAAAATACTTAATGGTGAAAGACTTCCTGCTATAATCAGTAATAAGGCAAAGGTGTCCCTTCCACCAGTTCCTTCCAACGTTGTCTTGGAGGTCCTAGACAGTGCCATAGACAAGAAAAGGGAGAAAAGGCATGTCTATTGGGCAAGAAGAAGTAAAGATGACACAATCGTGCACATAGAAAAAAATTCTAAGAGATTTTACAAAAGCTATAGAACTAATAAGTGAATTCAACTAGATCACAGGATACAGGGTCAATACACAGAACCAATTATATTTTCATATTCTAGCTGTGAAGACTTGGAAAATGAAGTGAAACAATATTATGTACAATAGCATCAAAAATGATAATTTCTATATGTGTGAAATGAATTATAGACATAAATGTAGAAGCTAAAACTATAAACTTCTGAAAGAAAGCATATGAGAAAATCTTCATGACAACTGGAATAAAATGGTTATGTACTCGGGAAAATATTACATTGTTTCCCCACTTCTCACCATACACAACAATGAATTCCAGATGGATTAAGGACTTAAATGGGTTTTTTTTTTAAGTATATGATTTTGTGTAGAAAATGTAGGTAAATATCTTTTTGGCCTTGGGGTAGGGAAAGATTCCTTAAGCCACAGAAAGCACTAACTATAAAAGGAAAAAATGGACAACTAGACTAGCTAAAAATTAGGAATTTAAATTTATCAGCCTTAAGAAAATCAAATGTAAGCTACAAACTGGGAGAAGATTATATATATGTAATATATATATTATATATATATATATATATACACACACATATATATATATACATATATATATATATATATGTATATATATATAAAATCAACCCAATAGGAAAATAGGTAAAACACACGAGTAGGCATTTCATGGAAGAGGAGGTACATAAAGCCAATGAAAAGAAACATTCTCTTCATTAGTGATCAGCAAAATGCAAATCAAAAGTACAATGAGATACTTTCATTGGCAAAACTTCAGAAGTCTAAAAACCCCAAATACTGGTGAGAATGTAGAGCAACAGGATTTCTTATGAATTGCTGGAGGAAGTGTAAATTGGTAGAAGCACTTTGAAGACAATTTAGTAATTTGCCTGTCAAGTTGACCATTCATATAAACTGTGTCCTAGCAGTTCTACTTCTAGGTATAAGTCTAGGGAAAACTGACACATCTACACCAGGAGATGTGAAAGACACAGCTTTTTTTTTTTTTTTTTTTTGCAATAGCAAGAAGTCTAAATCCAACCCAAATTCCTACTAAACAAGAAAGGATAAAGTATGGTATAATCACACTGAGGAATATTATACAGCAGTAAAAATGGCAACCCACAACAATGTGGAGACATTAATGTTGAGTGAGAAAAGAGTACGTATACCACAATGTCCTATTAATAAAGTTCATAAGTAGCAAAATCAAAACCATATATTGTCTAAGGTATTCATAAAATTTTTTAAACTAATTTAAGGAGGCACAGAGGAGATAGCACAGAAATTCGGGACACAAGGAGTTGGGAAGTGCCCGTAACCAGAGGAGCCGGCCAACGTTCTAGCTCCCAGGTTGGGTGCCAGACCCCAGGTGTCATTATGTCATTACCATTTATTTACTAATTTACATGTTAAGCATTAAAAGTAAACTTCTAAATTGAACACTTTTAATTCAGGAGCACAACTCCCAGTTTTTAAAAAGCCTGCGGTGAGTATTTTAAGATGAAGGACTCACCCCCAAATGTATTGGTTCATGCATGATTGTTATCTAATGAATTGGCAAGATTGGGCCTGTCCCCCGAGGGCCACTGAGGGCAGCCCCAGGCACTTCCCAGACGCCGCCCGGCCCGAGTGCCCAGGTCCAAGGCGTCCCTCTGCTCCGAGGCAGCCCTGCCCAGATTCTGGCCTCTCCAAGCACCTGGGGGAGGCCGTAGACCTCTGTCCAGACCCTCACACCAGAGCTGATCTGTGTCCATCCTAATCTGGCCTCGAGTCACCCCCTCTAACAACAGCAACACTGCTTTATTCTTGGGGTCTCTCCTGGCACCTGGCACCCGGGCTCTCCTCTCCCAGAAATTGACGAGTGCCGATCCCAGCCATGCCTGCATGGGGGCTCCTGCCAGGACCGCGTCGCTGGGTACCTGTGTGTCTGCAGCCCAGGGCATGAAGGAGCCCGCTGTGAGCTGGGTAAGACAGGTCCCGGCCCTCGCTGCGGGCCGGCGGCTCCGGCACCCTGGCCGTGGGCCTGGGGCACTGGCGTCCCCTGGCCGTGGTCACCTTGCTCCGGCTGCCCCTCTCCCTGGGCTGGTCTCTGGTTGGGCACCGCCTGCTCTCTCAGGTCCCTGCCAGCTCTGATGTCCCTGCTTCTGCCTCCCCAGGGGGGACTGAGAGCTCAGCTGAGAAAAGCTAGCCTCCTGCAGCCTCTGGCCTGGGGGCAGGGGGGCAGGTCACACCCCAGTGCTCTGCGCCAGAGGAGGGAGGGGAGGCCTGCCGGGTGCATCGCTGAACAAGCCCTGCTCCCCGCACGCCTACGGGGGCCTCTGAGCCCCGGGACAGAGACACCGCCCCGGTGTGGCGGGGCAGGCCCAGGATGTCCAGTCGGGGCCCCTGCGAGGCCTGGGCAGTGAAGGCAGGAGCGGCCTGGGGGCAGGCTCTGTGGGCAGAGTGGAGGGCAGTGGCGAGGCTGAAGTCTCGGTGCACAGGAGATCCCGGGGACGCGGGGTCATGCCGTCTCGTGTCCCGTCTCTGCAGAGACAGACGAGTGCCTGGCGCAGCCCTGCAGAAACGGAGGCTCCTGCAGGGACCTCCCGGGGGCCTTTGTCTGCCAGTGCCCCCCGGGCTTCGCTGGAGTCCACTGCGAGACAGGTAGGGGCTGCGCTTGGGGGGTCCCCACGCGCCAGGCCCCAACCACACCCGCTAGGCCCCCGACACCCCGGGAGAACCTCTTGTCAACGAACAGAGACCCTGGGCCGCTCAGAGAGCAGGGGGATGGGGGCAGTCCCCGTGGCCCTGCCGGACAGGACCGCTGGGGGAGGGGCCCCAGGGGGGAGGAGGAGGGGAGGGCCGGGTGCCCGCCAAGGGGGAGGGGCCCGTCGCCAGCCCCTTCCGCCGACGGGCTTGCCCGCTGCCCCCCCCCACGCCCCCGCCCGGCCTCCCTCCTGCCTCCCCTTCCCTTCTTCCCGCTGTCCTCTCCTCCCTCCCCCAGACACCCCCCTGCCGCCCTGGCCGACTCTCTGGGTGTTCTCCAGAGGTGGACGCCTGCGACTCCAGGCCCTGCCAGCACGGAGGCCGGTGCGAGAACGGTGGCGGGGCCTACCTGTGTGTCTGCCCAGAGGGCTTCTTCGGCTACCACTGCGAGACAGGTGGGGCCCGCCGCCCTTCCCTCCTCCGGGGTCCTTTCCTCCGCCCGCCCCCGCCTCCTGCACTTACCCTCCCCGGCGATCTCACGTCCCCCCCAGCTCCATGTCCAGACACAGGCCCTGCTGTCCCTGCACTGGCCAAGCTCAGGGCCGCCCCGGGGGCCTGGAACTCACGGTTCCTCACATCGGGATACTCTCCCTGATCAGCCTGAGCAGGGGCTCCTCGGGGATCAGGTCCCAGCTGGGATGTCCCTCCGGGACGAGGGCTTCCCTGACCACAGGCCTGCAGGGACGCCCACCCTATCAGCCGTCTCCCCAGCACCATTTTTCTCCTTTGGAGCACTTTCCGGTCTCTGGGACTGTCTGGGCAGAACTTCTCTCAACTTGCTGATGTGTATCCCCTCCCAAAACAGGCCTATCCCCGGGGTGGGGTGTGGCCTGACCTGGGCTGTTCGAGTGTCCCCACCCCCTCAGCTGGGCCTGGCTGGTACCACGCAGGCCTAGCACAGTGCGGATGGGCTTCTGGGCTCCAGCGCCACCACAGGGCACAGGAGCCTGCCCGGACCGCCTGTGGCCGGAGCCCCACGGCACAGGCCTGGGGCGGCGGAGGGCACTGCAGGCTCTGGCCTGTGAGCTTGGGTCCACACCCGCACCCCAGCCCCAGTGCAGAGGGAGGCCGCGGAGGGGCCGGTGCTCTCGGCTGCCCGCTGCCCCCCGGGAGTGGTCGCCCCAAGTCACCACCTGCCAGAGCACCTTGGCTCGGGTCGGGGCAGCTCGGCCTGGTTCAGAGTCAGAGGGCTTCCCTGCCTGGCCTCTCCACGGGGCCCTGGCACGCCCTGCCCTCCCCCTCCGAGAGTGCCCGCAACCCCCGTATCCACCTCCCCAACGTGCCGCCGTGATACCACCCACCTCCACCCCGCAACTGCATCAGCACGGGAACGGCCCTGGGCAGGACCGAGGCCCAGCTGGAGGGGGGCCTGGCGACGTGCGCGCTCTCACGGCTGCCTCCCCCCTCGCAGTGAGCGACCCCTGCTTCTCCAGCCCCTGTGGGGGCCGCGGCTACTGCCTGGCCAGCAACGGGTCCCACAGCTGCACCTGTAAAGCGGGCTACACGGGCAAGGACTGTGCCAAAGGTGAGGCGGCCAGGGTGCCGGCGTCGGGGGGCAGACTCCCCTCCTCCCCAGGGCTGCAGACACCCCGTGGGACGGGCCAAAGGGCCGAACGGCCCCCAGGGCCGAGTGCCCAGGCGGCTGCTCTCCCAGGCTCTGCCCAGGAAGCCGGGAGGAGCAAACAGGCCGACGGGCGGCACCAGCGCAGTCACACGTGCGCGCACACGGGAGACCCTCCAGGGGCCCAAGGCGGGCTCCCACCGGCAGTGGCCCACCTGCGCCCCGGGGTAGCCAGGCCCGAGAGCCAATGGGCCAGACACCTGCCTGGGGGCCGGGGCTTCCACGGCTGACAGCTGACCACCCCCCTTCCCTTGTTCTTGACTGAAACCCTGAAGAGCTCTTCCCACCAACGGCCCTCAAGGTGGAGCGAGTGGAGGAGAGCGGGGTCTTCATCTCCTGGCGCCCACCCGAAGGCCCAGCCGCCCGGCAGATGCTCGACGGCTACGCGGTCACCTATGCCTCTTCCGACGGCTCCTACCGCCGCACGGACTTTGTGGACCGGGGCCGCTCCTCGCACCAGCTCCGGGCCCTGGCGGCCGGCAGGGCCTACAATATCTCCGTCTTCTCGGTCAAGCGCAACACCAACAACAAGAACGACATCAGCAGGCCCGTGGTGCTGCTCGCCCGCACGCGTGAGTGTCTGCGGACCCTGTCCGCCCCCCCCCCCCGAGGGCCCCACTGGCCGCACGCCCCGGAGCCAGCTGGGGGCCATCCAGCCGATCCCCGACACTAGCGCCAGCGCTGCTGGGCAGGGCAGAGAGGGAACCTTCTCACAGAGGAGAGGAACAGATGCGGGACAGAGACGGAGACTGGGGTTAGGGAGCGAGGCTGGGGGAGTGCGGCGGGGGCCCCTGAGAAGGTCCTGGGGCTGATGTGACAGCTCACGCTGGGGTGGGGTCGAGGGGAGCTGGCCAGGGGTCCCGGGGGAGAGGACGGAGCCTCCTTGCTGCAGGTCAAGAGAAGGGGCAGCGTGCGACCGCGGGGAGGGCCCTCTGGGGGAGCTGCCCTGAACGGAAGTTGTGTGTAAGGGCGTCCAGAGAGGCTTGGGGCCCCAGCTGGCTTGTCTGCTCCTGGGGTCAACAGGGGACGGGGGAGAATCCCAGAACACACCCATGATGGTGGGATGGTGGGCGCTGGCCCAGGGGGTCAAGAGACTGGGGAAGGGGCGGCTGGAGGCTGGAGGATGGAGCGAGAACTGGGAAGTGGTGTGACCGCTGGGCGTGTCGAGAGCCCCGTGGGGTGGCTGACGGGCTCAGAGTGAGGCCCGGGGCAGGTGGGCACAGGCAGGCGGCTGGGTGAGGAGGAAGGGGAGGCCCCTCAGAGGACGGGCGGGGGAGCACCTTCTCAGGTCCCTCGGGAGGAGGAAGGCAGGCACCCTGGCATCACCTGCCAGCCCGAGCAGACGCTGACACCGAGGACATTGAGGGCCAAGTGCAGGGTGGGACGAGGACTCAGGACAGCACGTCCTGGGGAAGGACAGCGCGCGGTGCTGAGGACACACTGGGCCAGCAGGGTGGGCCCGGGCCTGTGACAGGGGAGCGAGCCCTCAGGGGTCTGGGGGAGGAGTAGGCCATCCTCAGCTTGGCTTCAGGAAGAAGTGCTTTTGCGGCTGCTCACGGTGGGGTCTGCCGGGGCAAGGCTTCTGGAAGGAAGACAGCCTCCCCTGCTCCATCAGGGTGGGAGGGGGGACCACTGCCCGCAGGGTGGGGCGCTGCACCCCGGGAGCTCCGGGCACCCCTCTCAGCTCCCTTGGCTGGGGTTCGGCCCCTTCCCTGAGGTCGCCAGGACTCTTCCTGGCTTCTCCCCCGTCAGGCCCCCGGACCACCCAGACGGGGCAGGCAGTCACTGTCGGTGCCACCACAACAGCCAGCCAGAGGGTCGGGAAGGGCCCACCTCGCCCCTGGCAGTCTGAAGGGGCCAAGACCGCCCAGAGCAGTGCCCACGGCAGCCCCTTTGAAGCCCCCCCAAGGCAGGGGCCTGGGGCGTGTCCACCCACCCCGACCCCGCACTGGGCTGAGGGACACGTTCAGCTAGCCCAGGCTGGATGGCAGGACACGAGGCCGCCTCTCCGTGACCCGCCCCACCAAGTGCCCTTCCCGAGCCTCCTCTCTTGTCCTGGCCCCGCCCTACCCATGGGTGAGGAGGTGCCACACGGCCGTGCCCCCATTGTCCCCAGGACCCCGCCCCGTCGAGGGCCTTGAGGTCACCAACGTGACTGCCAGCGCCGTCTCGGTGCGGTGGGCTCTGCACAGGATCCGCCACGCCACCGTCAGCAGCGTCCGCGTGTCCATCCGCCACCCCGAGGCCCAGGAGGACGAGTCCACCGACGTGGACAAGGGTGTGGACAAGTTCACATTCAGGTAAGAGCGCGGCGGCCTTGCCCCCCACCCTGTGCTCCCCACCTGCCCGGCCCCCGGAGGAGCAGGGGCGCTTGCTCGGTCCCGGGTCTCACTCCTGCCTTGCCTCCTCATGGGGCCGCCAGACAAGTGTTTCAAAGTGCCCCCAAAAAAGCAGAGACACTCTAAAAATCTGAGGACAGCACCTCCTGCACGGAGGCCAGCGAGGCACTGGCCACCCAGAGGCCAGCCCAGAGTTCTTCCAGCCTGAGTCACGCAGGCGCCTCTGAGAGGGACAAACCGTGGCACCCCTGGGTCGCCTGACATTTTTATCTTGATCAGTAATATGTTCGAACCTTAAACTAGGCATATAAACTTCTTAGGCTTAATTATTACAAATTACATACAAACAAAACTACAACAATAAAATTCAAATGAACATCAGTCATTCAGAATGGCCGATGACTGAAAGAAACACTTCAGCAACCCTGCAGGGAAGCCTCGGACCCCACGGCCTAGGCGCTCCGGCTCAGGGACCCCTGTGGGCTGCTCACCAACCGGAGAGGTTTCCAGCCCCTGGCCAGGAGGGCAGGCAGTGCTGGAGGGCCAGGGTGAGGAAGGAAGAGTGCTGGCAGCCTCCCGGGCAGGGGCCCCCAGGCTGGGGAGTAAACTCGGCTCCACTCCAGGACGTGCCCACCAACTCCTGTGCAGCAGCCGGGCGGGCTCAGCGGGCACAGCTCTGCGGCGTCCGGCCCAGAGCAGCCACAGGCCACGGTCAGGGGCAGGGGCTCTGGAAGGTGAGGCCAGGCCAGGCGGGGCGCTCTGTCCGCCGCACCCTCTGAACCACCCACATTTGGGTACATTTCTGGTTTGCAGACTTCTCACAACCACTTTTTCTGTGCATGCCTGTCCTTTCTGTCTAAGCGGACGGCTGTCTGTGCTGGAGACGACACTCCACTTTGTCTTTTAAGTATTGCTGTGACTCTCCTTGATTTACATCCTGCCCACTTCCCAAGAGTGGCAGGACGGAAACACAAATGGAGCCCAAGGTGGGCACTTTGTGTCTACGTCAGGGTCCCCAAGACCACGCCCACATTCACTAGGGGGCCCCCAGGACTCAGCAGAGGCCGCGCTCACAGCTGGATTCAGGACAGAGAAAGGATACAAAGCAACATCGGTAAAAGGAAGGGGCACAGGGACAAGTCGGGGACCAGGCGTGAGCTTCCAGAGCCCCCTCCCCTCACATGACACGCTTAGCTCCCCACCACCAGCCGTGACAACCGTGAGGTGCTGTCTCCCCGGGGAGCCCATCAGAGACACAGCGCCTGGGGCTTTTCCTGGGAGTGGTCGCGGGCACCTGTGCCTGGTGAAGGTTCCAGACTCCCAGGAGGAAGCGGCACTCCGCACGAGCCTCACTTGGCACAAACGTTTAGGGGCCGTGAGGCCCTCTCCTCCACGAGGGGGCTGGGGACCCTCCCGGGAGCTCCCAGCCCAGGGCCAGCCTCGCAGGCGGGCCGGCCTGCCTGTTAACCTTTTCCTCCAATTGCCCCGTTCTGGCCTCTCCTGTCTTAACACCAGCCTCTGACCACACCGCAGCCGCCCCGGCAGGCCTGTCACCTTCCCCGCCACTCCAGTACTAGACAGACAGACCAGGGAGTGGCTTCCTACCCCAGGAGCACTCAGGTCTCAGGCCACACACCTGGCCTTCGTGGAGGCGGCTTGGCCACCGGCCCTGGGACGACCCACACCCGCGTCACGCCTGCGCGGAGGAGCCCCAGTCTGGCAGCAGGGCCGCCCTGTTCCTCTCTCCCCGGCCTCCCCTCCCCACAGGGCCCTGCTTCCGGGAAGGAGATACACCATCTGGGCGACTGCCCTCAGTGGGCTTGGGGGGCAGGAGCACCCCACCGAGAGCCTGGCCTCGGCACCACTGCACGTGTGGACCCGTAAGTAGAGCGGCGAGGGCTCAGGTCGCGCGGGGCCTTCTGGAAGCTCTCACCTCCCTCCGACCCCTCAGTCCTCTCCAAAGTGGCCACAGCACCAGAAACCTGGCCCTGGCCACGTGTACCAGGTGTGCCCAGAGGCGCCTGGGATGGCGGCTGCAGGGGGCTGGGTGGCCCTCCTGCCGGGGACGACCTTCCTAGGCAGCCCTCGGCGTGGGTGTTCGCAGGCTCCGGGCTCCTGCGGGCCCGGGGTCCCTGAGCAGGGACGGGAGGAGCGAGCTGCAAGGACGCCCACGCTGTCCGCCCCAGGGAGCTCCGTGCCGTCACGGGGAGGACACCCGGCCCTCACCGCCCCTCCCTCCCCCATGCGCGGGCTGTCCGGGCACGGGGAGCACAGTGAACAGGGGTGGGGAAAGGGGCAGGGGCTTGGTGAGCAGGGCAGGTTTGAGCAGGGCCTCACCCGTGCTGCAGGTGGACAGCACAGGCTCAAGTCCTTGCTCTGACCCTGAGTGCTGGGGCCCTGGCCCACCCTCTGCCTGTCTAGCCCCCTCCCCTATCTACATCCCAGGAGCAGGTGTGCATGGCCAGGCTCGAGGGATGGAAAGTGCCACCCGGGAGGGCACCCTGATGGACTGAGCAGGCGGGGCGCCTCACCGGGGGCCAGCGGGTGGCACTCTGGGGGTGCCTCTTGGGGCAGGAGGGGGAGCTGCTGCAGGCCCTGAGCAGCTGCAAACGCCCCTCCACGCCACCCTGTAGGACCACGAAGTTGTCTGTAACCACCCAAGCTGGCTTCTAATGAAGCGTCAGCAATCCGTGTCAGATCTTTAAACCGTGTCCTGGGCAGAAGACCCTGTCAACCCCCCTTCACTTCCCTCCCCTGCTCCATGCTCGCCTAGGGCCTCTGCCGCCAGCCAACCTGACCGCCGCCCGAGTCACGGCCACCTCTGCCCACGTAGTCTGGGATGCCCCCACTCCGGGCACCTCACTGGAGGCCTACGTCATCAACGTGACCACTAGCCAGAGCACCAAGAGCCGCTACGTCCCCAGCGGGAGGCTGGTGTCCTACACGGTGCGGGACCTGATGCCTGGACGGCGGTACCAGCTGTCGGTGACGGCCGTGCAGAGCGCCGGGGGCGACCAGCTGCACAGCGAGCCCGCTCACCTGTACATCATCACCTGTAAGTGCGGCACCTTGTCCGGGAGACAGCGCTCCTGCTGTACCTCAGGACCCTCCTCTGGCCCAGGCCACACTGTCCCAGGGACAGACAGGCAGCCTAGAAACGGGGCTGTGTTGACCCAGAATTGCACGCATGAAAATTGGGGGAGGATTTCCTGGACAGCTGGCGCTGGGTCAGTGAGCTAGCGGTTCAGAAGAATAAGCATCTCGCTCCTCACCTTGTGCCATCGCCCGAGTGGACCCCAGATGGCTGAGCGGTAAATACAGAGCATCACCCTGAAAACCAGCGCCGAGAGCGGGCAGTGGCAGCGTGGAGGCGGCCCTGGGTGGCAGCCGGGCAGCCAGGCCTGACCCATGAGGAGCTGCTGGACAGCAGCATGGGCAAGAGGGGCGGCACAGCGTCAGCAAGGGGCGGGCTGGGAGAGGCAGGAAGGAAGGGCAGAGTGGACGGACGGAGGGGGGGAGCTGCTGAGGAACGCGGAGGCTCAAGGCCACAGTGAGGACATGGGTCTGCTCCCGAGAGCACAGGAGGCCCGCTGGGTCCCATGGGGGTCCTGACATGGCAAAGCTCACAAGAGGACGGTCCGTCTGGTTGGTGCTGCAGGGAGGTGGGCGGTGGCCTGGGCTCCCTCCTCTCCCAACCCACCAACCTGCCCTCGGGGCGTGGAGGACACTTGCCCTGAGACATTCAGACCCGGCTCAGCCCCAGGCACGCCTGCCAGGCAGACAGGGCAGGCTGGGGCCCCTCTGTGAGTCGGTGGGGGGTGGGCGGGGCTCGCAGGTGAGGAGGGTACCCAGCCCTGGGGTGGGGGCCGCTGAAGGCCACGGTTAGGTGACAAGGACCCACGGAGGAACCATGCCCTCTCTCTCGGGGTGTGCAGGGCGTGGGCCTCAGATGAGGTGAGTCTGGACGGGGTCCGAGGCCCGGCCCCACCTGCAGGCGGAGAGCCTGGGCCAGGGTGGGGGGCTGGGACCAGCACCTGGACCGCTTCCAGGCTGCATCCGCAGCCCCTCCTCGGGCAGGGAGCGGGGCTCAGGGTGGGGCGGGGGCACACGCCCCTTCGGCTCTCACCTCGGAGCGGCGGGGCAGGACGGGGGCACGGGGAGCCCCAGACCAGCCCGCGCGGCCACCCCGTCCTCCACCGCCCGCAGCCGCGAGGGATGGCGCCGACAGACGCTGGCACCGGGAAGGACCCCCCCCGCGGGCGCTCAGAACCCGACCGGCCCCCGCGCGCCTGCCGGAGCTGCGCCTGCTCAACGACCCCGGCGCCCCCGCACCGCCGACCCAGGCCCCCAGGTGCCCGCCTCAGCTGCCGCCCCCGAGACCCCGGGCCCTGAACCCGCCTGCTGACCCGCGCTGACTCTCTCGCAGGTTCTCAGAGCTCGTGGACGGCAGAGGACGAGTGAGCGCCAGCTTCCGCAGCTCGCCTGGCAGACGGGTCACTGTGAGATCACGTGAGTGCCCAGGCCTACCCCGGTGGCCCCGCTGCCACCTCACCCGCCGGTCCCCAGTGGGATGAGGGTCGAGGTCCCTGAAACCTGGGCTTCAAGACCACCTCCAGGGCCCAGCACCGTCCCCAGTGGGGTCGGAGGCCCTGGGCTCCAGGGCCAGCGCGAGGAGCCCACACCACCCACGGGCTCCCACGGAGCCTTCCCAGCGTGGCTGTATGGGCTGAAGGGACAGGCCGCAGGCAGGCACGTGAGAGAAGACAGGAAAGAAACCCGTTAGGGGCCGGTCCAGGTCAGGACCCTGAGTGCTGTTTAGTGAGCGCGAGGTCCTGGGACCCGCAGCAGGAGCCTCGCCAGGGGGCTCCAGAAGGGCCAAGAGCGCGGTCTGGCTGAGGGCAAATAAGAGGGGGAGGAGGGGGCGCTGTGGACCCCCAGGGAGCAGGAGAGGGAAGGAGAGGAGAGCAGGATGTGACCATAAGAAGGAGACTGACACATCAGTCAGCTGCTTAGGCCTGTGGGCAAGGCAGGAGGTTCGGCCCTGTTGGGCCACTGGTGACCTGCGCCCACGGTTCCGGTGGGGCTGACAGTCAAGCCGGGTCCCTGCTGAGGACTGGCAGGAGGGTCAGGGCTGGGCTCCGCCCGGAGAAAAGCTGATCCTACCCGAGGCAGCGCCAAGATCCACCCTGATCCCGCCACGCCAGGCCCTGCGCCCGAGGGAGAGAAGCCGCTCAAGAAGGCGGCCCAGGGACAGTCCTGGGCGCGAGGCAGCAGGCTTCGTGGTTAGCATGCTCTGGTGTCCTGATCTCTCCTAGAACCCACGGCTCTGGTGCAGCTGGAGAACGCGGAGGAGGTCCCCGAGCAGGTCAGCCTGGCCCTCCAGCTCCCCGGACGCAGTGGTGACAAGGGCGCGGAAAGTAAGTCAGCAGGAGTGGATTTCAGGGCTGACCACCCTCAGGGGCCTGAAGAACCACAGTGAGGAGGGGCGAGGCACAGGGCCTGCCCGAGGGGCAGCCGAGCGCCCCGCCCTGGAAAGTGGGGACCAAACCACATCACGCAGGCAGACCAGAACGGGCCTGGGGGCTGCAGCCACCCAAACGTTCAGGGTCCTCCCTGGAGAGACCGGCCCACCGCTGCCCACTGCGGACGGCCCCTCCTCTCCCTCTGTGAGCAGGGCCCTCCCCTGCCTCTCCCAGAGGTGTATGTGGAGCAGGAGGGCAGGAGTGAGTGGAGGGGCAGCCGCTAGGCGGCTCCAGCTGGAGTATCGCCTGGGAGGCCGCGGCTACCCAGGCCCGGCAAGCAGGGCCTGAACTGTTCGCCGGTGAGGACCACAGCTGGGCAGCTCCAAGAGGCCATCTTCCCTCCTCACACTCAGACCCTCGCTCTATCTTTCCTCCTGTTCTAACCCTCGGGGCCTTGTCCCTCTGGGGACAGTTCTAGGAGCCAGTGGCCTCTCTCCTGAGTTACACCACAGGCTCAGATTGGGCTCACCCATCAGCCAGCCCCCAGAGAAGGCAGAGTACTCGGGAAAGGGAGAGTCAAGCACCCAGGGTGCGGCCTCACCTGCAGGCCCCCAGCGCACCCAAGGACACCTGGACACACCCAGGCACCTGCACCAGAGGGTGTGTTTGCCAGCAGTGGCTCCACGGCCCCACAGTCCAGCAGCCCGCACTGTGCGGGCTGTGCGAGGCCTTGGTGGGCACCAGGAGGGGCAGTTTGCGGGTCAGACGCGGTCAGAGAACAGAGCCACCGGCTAAGGTGCGGTCAGAGTGAAGACACTCTTGTTGCTGGCGTTTTGTAAGTGAAAAAACAAACATTTTATCTGATGGCTTGCGTTATGTCAGCCCTTTTAAATATCAGATGTTTCATTTCACAAAATTCAGAACTTAGAGGGATGTGAGTGACCCCTCCTGGGTCCCTTCTGAAGGAGCGATTCGAGGTGGTACCAGGCTGGCCCCGGATGTCACTGCCATCTGCAGTGTTTGCTAACATGAGGGACGAAGCCTTGAGAGAGTGTGAGGTGATTTTAGGTGATAACAGGACAAAACAATCTCTAATGGCCCCCAGGTGCACAAAATTAGTCGTGGTCTTTGGTTCCTGTCACATTCTCACGATCGGGCCAGGCTGGCCCCCTTTTACTTAGTGAGTCTGGTTGGTTAGCTTTTGCTAAAATAACAGCCTTCAGACCTGGAAGCCACCCATGAACCAGACAGAACACAAGCAGTAACCTGTGTCTTGCTGTTGAACCACGAGCTTGAATTCGTGCTGCCGTCCCTCTGCTCCACCAGAGGCTGGATGGGAGGGAGGAGTGAGTTCACCGCCCGCGTGGGTGTCCCAACAGCCGCAGGCTTTCCTCACCGGGCAGCATCGGGCTGTGTGCCGCCCCCAGACCCGCGTTTTCGCCCAGCATCCTGTGCTCGTTCACTCTCACTGTCCAGCATCTAGTCCATCGGTGAACTCGCTCCGAGGGCACGTGGGCTGTGCCTGCTGTTGTCAGCAGTGCTGCTCTGTGTTCCTGTACACATCTCCTGGCACGTGTGCGGGCTCGGGATGTGTGAATGCCCAAGTGACAAGAGAATGTGAGTTGCCTTCTAAGTGGGGTATCAGTCTGGACTCCGTCCAGCAGCGGTCAAGAGGTGCAGTGAGTTGGCCCCCAGTCTCTCCAGAATCTGATCTTGTCAGGTTTCGTGACCCTGGCAGCAGGACGGGTGTGAAGAGCACTGTTATGATCTGATTTGTGTCTCTCGAGAACTGGCATGGTCAGCACCTTGTCGTGGCCCCCCTCCTCCATTCCGCTGCCTGGCTTCCTCAGGCCGAGCCCGACCACTTTAGAGGCTGCCTCTTTGGTAAGGCTCGATGTCCCACAGGGCCAGTCCTCTCGCTGCCCGTCAGTGTCTTGGCTGTTCTTGACTCTGTATTTCTGTAAAAGTTTACAATCAGCTTGCCAAGGTCCACAAAGTACATGTTGGAACTTTACATGGCCAAACTTCTGAGGCCCTATATGCCTGAAAATACACTTATTAGCCCTCACATTTGAAGGACAATTTAGCTAGGTATAAAATTCGAGGTTCAAAGTTCCTCTCCCATTCAGTTCTTCAAACATTTGTCCACTGTCATCAACTGTGCTGTCACTGGGTGTCAATCTTGTTCGTTTCCTTCTAGAATAATCTGCTCCTTCTCTCTGGTAGCTGTTAGACTTTTCTTTCTCAAGGAAAGGATGATCCCCAGAAAGCCCTAGGCACCCCAAGAGCACAGTTAATGCTCCTGATTTGGCATTTGCTCAGCAAGCAACTCTCCAGGTCAGGGCCGCTCCTTCAAACACCCAGGAGACGCTCCTGGAGGATTCCCAAGATTCCTGCCATCCTGGGAACTTGGAGTGAACGCAGAAGCTGGTCAAATTCTTCCTGTTTCCCCCAATTTCTCACCCCAGGAGGGCTTTTGGACTATGCTGGCCTTATCCCCTTGACACCCATACAAGTGGGGGCAGAACTTAAACCTCTCTATTCTGTAATTTATCCTTCATATAGGAGGAGCCCATTGCCCCCGCCCCAGGGTGCACCCCCATCCTTGTCCCCCACCTCCGTTCAAAACAGCCTTCTCTTTTTTTTTATTTACTCGTGCGTGTGTTTGTGTGTGTGTGTGTCTGTCTGTCATGACAAACTCAGGATTCAGTGGAGACAGCTTTGTAAAATGAGGCTACAGACAGTGGTGACCGGTAAAACCCCCACTGCTGCATATAACTCTAGGGTTCGGGTCCCAGCTGCCCGAGCATGGCACAAATGTCAGTCACAGTCTCTGCAGGCTGGTGTCCCAAGTACAGAGGGTAAGGATTGCTGACGTGGGCTCACAGGTTCTAAACACCCCTGCACACTTCCATGTTCTGTAAGGTTACCATAAAATGTCTCTGGATAATTGTTATGTACAGTGTCTAAAGTTCATATGGAATTGGAAGGGACCCGGAATAGCAAAAACCATCCTAAAAAAGTAGGAAGACTCACATACCCGTTTGTCAAAACTTAGTACAAAGCAATGGTAATCAAGTCAGTGCCAGATACTGGCACAAGGGTAGACTTATAAATCAGTGGAATAGAATTAAGAGTCCAGAAATAAACCTATACATCTGTGGTCAACTGATTTCAACAGGGGTGCCAAGACCATTCAGTGGAGGAAAGAAGAGTCTTTTCAGCAAACGGTGCTGGCACAGCTGGATATCCACATACAAAAGAATGAAGTTGGACCCCCTACCTCACACCATACACAAAATTAATTAAAAATGGATCAAAGACCTAAATGTAAGAGCTAAAACTATAAAATTCTTAGAAGAAAACACGGGTAAATCTGTGTTACCTTGGACTTGACAAAGGATTTTTTTAAAAAATATTTATTCATTCACTTATTTTTGGCTGCATCAGGTCGTAGTTGTGGCACGCGGGATCTTTTGTTGTGGCACACGGCCTTCTCTCTAGTTGTGGCGCGCAGGCTCGAGAGCCCATGGGCTCAACAGTTGAGGCGCATGGGCTTAACTGCCCCGCAGCATGTGAGATCTTAGTTCCCCAACCAGGGATCGAACCCACGTCCCCTGGAAGGCAGATTCTTAACCACCGGACCTCCAGGGAAGTCCCAAAGGATTCTTAGATATGGCACCAAAAGCAAGAGCAACAAAAGAAAAAAAAAGGTAAGTCAGACTTCATCAAAATTTAAAACATTTTGTGCTTCAAAAGACATCATCAAGGAAGTGAAAAGACAACCCATAAAATGGGAGAAAATATTTGCAAATCGTATATTTGAAAAGGGATCTGAATCTAAAATATATAAAGAACTCTTAAAGCTGAATAAGAGGAAGACAAATAACCCAATTAAGAAATAAGCAAAGGATCTGAATAGACATTTCTCCAAGGAAGATATACAAATGGCAACAAGCCCATGAGAAGATGTTTGGTATCACTAGTCATCAGGGAAATGCTAATCAAAACCACAGTGAGATGCCTCTTCAAATACACCAGGATGGCTAGAATTAAAAAGTCAAGATAACCACAAGCACTGATGAGGATGTGGAGAAACTGGAACCCACTGCTGGTGGGAATGTAGAGTCGTGCAGCTGCTTCAGTTCCTCGAAGAATTAAACGTGGAGTTACCATATGACCCAGCAATTCCACTCCTAGCTACACACCCAAGAGAAATGAAAACGTATGTCCACACAAGGACTTACACAAATGGTCACTGCAGCACTATTCACAATTGCCGAAAGGTGGAAACAACTGATGAATGGATGAACAAATGTGTTATATTCACACAATGGAAATTATTGGACCATAAAAAGGAATAAAGTACTGATAAATGCTACAACATAGATGAACCTTGAAAACATTATGCTAAGTGAGAGAAGCCAGTCATAAGGAACACATAATCTGATTCCATTCATATGAAAGTCCAGAATAGGGAAACCTATAGTGATAGAAAGTAGATCAACGGTTGCTTCAAACTGGAAGTGGGGGTGGAGGTATATGGCGTGAGAGCTAAAGGGTACTGGGTTTCTTTCTGAGGTGATAAGAACATTCTAAAATTGACCATGGTGATGGATGCACATATCTGTGGATATGCTAAAAATCTATGAAGTGTACACTTCAAATGGCTGAACTGTATATAAAGTATATCTCAGTAAAGCTGTTTCCAAAATGTAAAGTGCAGAACAGTGTTTTTGGTATCTCTTTTGTGTAGGAAAGTGGGGAAGGGTAATATGAATGTATATATCTGTTTTCTTATATTTAAAAATAAATAAAACTAATAAAAATGATTAACTCTATAATGAAGCAAAGAACGAGAATGAAGAAGTAAAGGGAATGGAGAGGGAGGATAGGTATCTCTAAATGTACCTTTATAGATGTGACTTTAGAAATAAGAAAATGTTTTTTTAAATGACACCAAAAAAAAAAGCAATGCCTAAAATTTGAAAACAAACTGAAATTTATTAACCATGCCAATGGCATAACCACCCAGGGAAAAAAAGCATCACTTCAAGTGATTTTTAAAACAGCATTCTAGGGACTTCCCTGGTGGTCCAGTGGGTAAGACTCCATGCTCCCAATGCAGGGGGCCCAGGTTCGATCCCTGGTTGGGGAATTAGATCCCACATGCATGCCGCAGCTAAGAAGTCCGCATGCCGCAACTAAGAAGTCCACATGCAGCAACTAAAGATCCCACGTGCTGCAACTAAGACCCGGCGCAGCCAAAATAAATAAAACAGCATTCTGACTATTAACATCTAGTGGGATATAATCTAAGGATTAAAAGAATTGCCAAGAAATTTTAAGCTGTACTCAGTGATCTTAATGTCATTTCTAAACTATTACATGTACATTGTGGGATGAAGAAAATAATTATGTTAATGCCACAAAGATTTTCAGCATAAAGTGATACAATATAAAAATCAAAGAAGTTAAGTAAAACCCCTGATTTTATTTTTATTTAATTCTGTTCATTTGAACTGGAAATACTGGAATGAACTCATAATTTGTTCATTTTTATTTTTTAAATCTGACTTCCTAGTTCTGTCTCCTGAAAAGACCTGGAGCACTGACACCACAGTAACAGTGAGCACCTTGATCAGCCAGACTGTGGACTCTAGACACCATTCTCCACTACAGGGAACCAGCGGGGGACTTCCCGGGCGGTCCAGTGGTTAAGACTCTATGCTCCCAATGCAGGGGGCCTGGGTTCGATCTCTGGTCAGGGAACTAGGTCCCACATGCCACAACTAAAAAAAGATCCTGGGCTTCCCTGGTGGCGCAGTGGTTGAGAATCTGCCTGCTAATGCAGGGGACACGGGTTCGCGCCCTGGTCTGGGAGGATCCCACATGCCGCGGAGCAGCTGGGCCCGTGAGCCACAACTACTGAGCCTGCGCGTCTGGAGCCTGTGCTCCGCAACAGGAGAGGCCACGATAGTGAGAGGCCCGCGCACCGCGATGAAGAGTGGCCCCCGCTTGCCGCAACTAGAGAAAGCCCTCGCACAGAAACGAAGACCCAACATAGCAATCAAGCAATCAATCAATCAATAAATTAAAACTTTAAAACAAAACAAAACAAAACAAAACCTCTACCAGGTGATTAAAAAAAAAAAAAAAAAGATCCTGCATGCCGCAACTAAAGATCCTGCACACAGCAATGAAGATCCCGTGTGCCGCAACTAAGACCCAGAGCAGCCAAATAAATAAATAAATATTTTTAAAAATAAATAAATAAATATATAGACTGGGGTCTTCAGAGAAATAGCTGATTCCAAGGCTGAAGCAGAACATGGACAAAATAAGCCCAGGACATGGGAATTCCCTGGAAGTCGAGTGGTTAGAACTCTGCCCTTTCACTTCCAAGGGCCCGGGTTCAATCCCTGGCTGGGGAACTAAGATTCTGCAAACTGTGCAGTGCGGCCTAAAAAAAAAAAGCCTAGGACATACTTGTAAAAAAGCAAGCAAGCTTTCAAAAGCAACTAGGATTATGTCTAAAGGGCACAGGAGCCAACCTGAAGGGGCTCCCACTGGCCAAAGATGGGATAATTTGAGCATGAAGAAAGCTAATGACAGCAACAGACTGAAGCCCATCAAATATATACACGTCCACAAGGTCTTAACAATGGTCAAAAAGAAAGAACAACGTATTGGTCAACTTTAGAGCTTGCTGGGGGACCAACTCACTCTGCAAGTGTACAAATGAAAAGAATGGAGCATTTACCTGGCCTTGCCTGTATGGACTGTATTTTAGGGTGACCAAGGGGTGGGTGAAGGAGAGCAGGTCTTCAGAGGGTCTCCCCAGCTAGTGTAGGCAGAGGAGTGACAGATCACATTAGACCTGACCCTAGTGAGAGATCAGGGATCTATATGACTTCTCAAGCCATCAGGTGCAGAGCCTAAGAGAACTTTACTCTGGATTAATCAGGCTGCCAACACTGAACCAGTGATCGATCCTCACATCATGAAAACCAAATGTGGAGACATCATATGTCTCCTGGTGTAGCCGAAGGGCACACAACCACCACCTGTGAAGCCAAAGCAAAGACCATGTGAACCTGAATCCTATTAAGCCCCTTTCTCTTACTACCAGTTAACAGGAAACATGGGGAGGGGGCGAGTTACTGCCGTCAGTCAGACCCAGAGGATGGGAATTCCACGGGACAAATGACCTCATTTCTTCAATAAATACAGAGGGGAAGAAGGTTAAATTTATAGATTAAAAGAGACTTGAGATACATCAAACTAAGGCAATGTGAATCTTTATGAATCTGAATTAGATGGGACCAACTGTAAGTGACATTTTTAAAGATGATCAGGGAAATTTGAACACAGACTGCAGTTTCTTGTGATATTAAGGAACTACTGTTAATTTTGTAATAATAGTATTGTGCTTACGTGAAAATTTCTTAAGTCTTTATGTATTAGATACTTGCTGACATATTTACAGGTGAAGTGGTTTCTGTGAACTGCTTTGAAATTCTCCAACTAGAGAAAGAAAGGCAGATGGAAAGCTGGAAATAGATTAAACAAGATTGGCAAAATGTTAATAAACCTCCCCCCACGAGGCGGTTGCTGAGGAGGGGGGAAGGGGGAAAGGCTGGATTAGGTGTGGAGGGGGTATTGGAAGTGGTGGCGTATGCACGATTCTTATTCTTTTGTGTTTCTCAGTTTTTTAAGAGTTAAAAATGAAACCAGCTATCTTGCAAAGCTCTAAAAAAAAAAGAAAAAGGACAGTGGACTCTAAGGGGGGAGGGACAGGTCTGCCCCTCCCAGGCAGCACCACTGACCAACCCGCCTCCAGCTCCCGCAGTGCGGAAGGCAGACAGCGGCCCAAGGGGCACAGACGCCAGCAGAGTCCTGCACAGAGGCCGCCTGGGGCTGGGGCTTGGGGACACACAGGCGGCTCGGGGACAGGCGCTGGAGGATGAGGAGGGATCTCTAGGGTTGGCCTCTGTGTTCCAAGTAGAAGAAGCCCTGTGCAGCGGGGCAAAGTCAGCAGAAGTGTGGGGCAGGGGGCACAGGCCAGGGCAGAGCGGGCAGTCTCTCCCAAAGGCGACCAGGGTGCAGCCATGACCTAAGCTGTGAGCCGAGGCTCCTCTGCCTTGTGACGGCGGCTTGGCACCGAGAGCCCTCCCGCTCTCCCTCGAGGTAACGGGGTCAGGGCTGAGCACACTGAGGCCAGTCTTCTGCCTCTGCTCTCTGACCACCCCTAGGGCCCACTGGTGTAGGGGGCAGCAAGAGGCAGCAACCTGGGAATGCTGTCAGGCCTTCCCGTGGGGCCCCGAGACTAACCGCTCGTGGCCGTTCACAGGTGCCCCTGGGAACTGTTCAGAAAACCCCTGTCAGAACGGAGGCACCTGTGTGCCTGGCGAGGATGCCCGCAGCTGTGAGTGCAGCCCGGGGTTCAAAGGCAGACACTGTGAGCTCGGTAAGTTTGGGGCCGCTCCCCTGGCCTGCTGGGGGTCACTGTGGCTGGGGCCTGGCCCCGACACGCTTGTGACGGCAGGCTCCGATGGGACCGCTGGCCCCAGGGGGGGTTTGCCGCAAGGACCTCCAGCCATGAGGTGCCGGGACAGGGGCCTGGCCACGGTGCCCCAGACCTCCAAGCGTCCAGGGAGGGAGGCTGGCAGGCAGTGAGCCGCCAGGCCTCCCACTGCCCCGAAGCGCCAGGGTGAAAGGTCTGGGACAGTCACAGGGACCCAGCGACAGCCGCTCCACAGGGAAGGGGGGAGGAGGGGGCTCTTCTCGCCTGGGGACCAAACAAGGCGGTGGGAGGGAAAAGGGCCACGGGCCTGCCTCTGACTTCCGGGCTGAGGACGAGAGGCTCGTGGACAGAAGTTCCCACGCGAGCCACACAGCCCTGAGCCTGCCAGACCCAGAGCCTCCGACCAGCCCCGAGGGAAGCCAGCCTGCAGGCTCCCAGGACGCCCACCCAGAGCAGCACCCGCAGGCGCTCAGCAGCCCCGGGGACAGGGCCGCCAGCCCGGGAAGTGGCTGGGCAGAACCCCGGACCTACAGTGGCTGCAGGAAGAGGGCCACCGTGGCCTCGAGCTCCTTGTAAGCGACGGCCCTTTCCTCCGTGCCAGCAGCCTGCAGAAAGGTGCCCCAGCCCTGCACACGCCTGTTCTCGGAGACAAAGTCCTTTCCGGTCTGGGAAGGAGGCGTCTGTCACCACGTGTAAGTCCCTCCCCTCCGCCTTCACCACGGCTGTAGCGCGTTCCTGACCCTCAGCTGCTTCCGCCCTGTCCGCACAGGCCCCTGAGGTCTAGTAGTCACAGCACGGAAGGGGCTTGCTTTGACCACCCACCCCCTCCATGCGACAAGTTAGGAAACTGAGGCAAAAGGGCTGAAAAACTTGCCTAAGGCTGTGCAGCTGGGAGCAGAGCCACATGAGGCCTAGAAGCGCGATCCCCTGCTCCTGCCCTTGGGCCTTCCTTCCCCGCGCCCTGGAGCGGCATCAGCCTCCCTTCCTGGGATGGCGGGGCACGCGGAGAGATTCCAGCAAGTGCCGCTCCTCTTCTCAGCACAGGAGACCTCGAGTCTTGGTTCTGCCGTGAGTTCCCGACACAGCCCTGGGCAAGGCGCTCATGCCTCAGTTTCCCCATCTGTAAGACAGGCTGAGGAAGGAGTCTGCCGAGCCCACCTCTTAGCACCTTTCTTGCTAACACTCTTGACTCCATGGGTCATACTTACAACCTACTTCGTCCACAAATACGGACGAACACCTCCCGTGTGCCAGGCGTGGTTCGGAACACTCAGCACACATCAGCGAGCCGAACGGGCCAAAGTCTTGCCCTGGGAGTCCTGACGTTCTAGCTGAGGGAGTCACAGTACACAAGAAGCACGAGTTTGTCCTGCAGTGTTTTAAATGGTGGCAAGCGCTAAAGGAGGATGGAAGAAAGGAATACGCAGGGCCAGGAGAGCCAGGGCCGGGGCGCAGGAGGGGGTGGCAGCAGCATTCGGCAGGGTGTCAGGGGAAGCCTCATGGAGAAGATGACATGACCAGACATGGGCGGGCGGAGATATCTGAGGGAAGAATGGCCCAGTCAGAGTGTATCTGTTGCCAAGGCCCTGAAATCAGGAGCCTGCCCGCCCGTCTAAGGAGCAGGAAGGCCAGCAGGGCTGGAGCCGAGCGAGCGAGGGGGCGTGGAGGGTGGGCCTTGCAAACCCATGGAAGGACCTGCATGTGTCCTCTGGGAAGTGGGGAGCTACTGAAGGACACTGAGCTGAAGTGACACCTGACATGTTTAAAGATCACTGGGATGGGATGCAGGAAGGCAAGACAGAAGGCTTGACTTGAGCCTGGACATGAAGCCAGCGTGACACGCAGCAGGGACACACCAGAGGCACTGAGCTGCACTGGGACTTGGGAACCCAGGTTTACAGGCCCCTGAATTTGGACTTTGTGGAATGGCACTCCAGAGCCCCTGCACCTGCGTCTTCCGACTGTGTTAGTTACACCAGCGCCGGGGGCGACCACCAAGGACTGGGAGACCACCAGGACTGGGAGAGCCCTGCACGTGCCCATAGCGTTCCACCCAGTGATTTCAACCTGTTGCATCTGAAAGGGACTTCCTTGTATTTAGCATTTGCGAGGGTCTTGCCATACATCCAGTCTGACATCTCTGGTTTTTACTGGGGTGTTTAGACCATTTACATGTTAATAAAATGACTGATGTGATTGGGTTTAAATCTAACATATTGTTTTCTATCTGTCCCATCTTATCTTTGTTACTTTCTCTTTTCCTGCCTACTTTTGGATTATTTTTTAGGATTCTATTTTACCTGTACTGTTGGCTCACTGATATACTTCTTTGGTTTATTTTCTTTAGTGGCTGCTCTGGGATTTAAAATATGCATCTTCAACTGATCACAATATACCTTGAATTACAACACAACTTCAATATCATGGAAGACATGCAACAGCAAGCTTCTACTTCTCCTTTCTATCACTGCCAGACGTTTTACTTCTACATATGCTATGAACGACACCGTGTGTTACTTTTGCTCTCAACAGACAATTATCTTTTTTAAAAATGTTGAGAGTATAAAGTCTTTTGTAGGGGCTTACACGTCTACCGTTTCCAGCGCTCTTCATGCCTTCGTGCAGATCTAAGATTCCATCTGGTACCATTTACCTTGGCCTAAAGAGCTCACTGTAACATTTCTTATAGGGCAGGTCTGCTGGTGATGAATTCCCTTTGCTTCTGTTTGTCTGAAAAGGCTTTTATTTCACCTTCATTTTCAAAAGACACATTTGCTGAACACAGAAGTTTTGGTTGATAATTGTGGTTTCTTCAAATTTCAGCACTTCAAAGAGGTCATTCCTTTGTCTTCTGGCTTGCAGTTTCAGATGGGAAAACTTCAGTCACTCTTATTCTTGCTCCTCTATGTGTTAACGTGGTCCCCATCACCTGTGGCTTGCTTTTACGTTTTCTCTTTATTACTGTTTTTTGGGAAATTTAATTATGATGTGCTTTGGTAGGTTATGTACATGTGTTTTTACTCTCTGGAGTTTGTTAAGCTTCACCTCTGTGGTTTTAGCTTTCATCAAATTTGGAAAATTTTAGCCATTACTTCTTCAAACACTTTTTCTATGCATCCATTTCTCTCCTTCTTCTGGGACTCCAATTAAGCACGTATTAGACTGATATTGTCCCACAGGTCACTGAGGCTCTTTTCCTTTTTTTCACTCTTTTTTCTCTTTACTTTGTTTTGGATAGATTGTATTGCTAGGCCTTCAATTTCACTGATGTTTTCTTCTGCAGTGTCTAACCTACCATTAATCCCATTCAGCAAAATTTTCATTTCAGATATTGTGGTTTTTTGTTTGTTTTGTTTTGTTTTGGCTGTGTTGGGTCTTCGTTGTTGCTCACAGGCTTTCTCTGGTTGCGGCGAGCGGGGCTACTCTGTTGCGGTGCATGGGCTTCTCACTGCGGTGGCTTCTCGTCGCAGAGCATGGGCTCTAGGCGTGCGGGCTTCAGTAGTTGTGGCACATGGGCTCAGTAGTTGTGGCTCATGGGCTCTAGAGCGCAGGCTCAGTAGTTGTGGCACATGGGCTTAGCTGCTCCACGGCATGTGGGATCTTTCCAGACCAGGGATTGAACCTGTGTCCCCTGCATTGGCAGGCGGATTCTTAACCACTGTGCCACCAGGGAAGTCCCAGATATTGTGTTTCATCATCTCCAGAAGTTCCATTTAGTTCTTTCTTTGAGCCTCCACTTCTCTCATTATGTTTATATTTTCCTTTACATCACTGAACGTGTACAGCAAATTTATAACAGATGTCTGCTATTTCAGTTATTGCTCTCATTTCTGGGTGTTTTTCTATTCAATTTTTTTCCTGTTTATGGGTCACATTTTCTTGACTCTTTGTATGACTGATACTCTTGTAATTTTTTTGTTGGGATGTTAGACATTATAAACTTTATGGTACAGACTGTTGGAACTTTTTTTTTGGCATTCTTTTCAAGAATGTTTGTTTTTGTTTTATTTTTAATTTTTTTATTGAAGTAAAGTTGATTTACAATATTGCATTAGTTTCACGTGTACAGCATAGTGATTCAGTTTTTTGGTTTGGTTTTTTGTTTGTTTTGCAGATTATATTCCACTACAGGTTATTACAAGATATTGGGTATAATTTCCTGTGCTACACAGTAAATCCCTGTTGCTTATCTATTTTATGTATAGTAGTTTGTATCTGTTAATCCCATACTCCTAATTTATCCCTCCCCCTGCCACCTCTCCCCTTTGGTAACCATAAGTTTTCTATGTCTGTGAGTCTGTTTCTGTTTGGTATATAGATCCATTTGTATTATTTTTTAGATTCCACATACAAATGATATCGTATAGTATTTGTCTTTCACACTTCACTAAGCATAATATTCCCTAGGTCCATCCATGTTGCTGCAAATGGGAATGTTTCATTCTTTTTTATGGCTGAGTAATATTCTGTTGTATATATGTACCACAACCTCTTAAGCCAATCGTCTGTCGATGGGCACTTGGGTTGTTTCCAAGTCTTGGCTATTATAAACAGTGCTGCTATGAACATTGGGGTTCATGTATCTTTTTGAATTAGTGTTTTCCTTTTTTCTGGATATATACCCAGGAGTGGGATTGCTAGATCACATGGTAACTCTATTTTTAGTATTTTAAGGAACCTCCATACTGTTCTCCAAAGTGGCTGCACCAATTTACATTCCCACCAACAGCGTATGAAGGTTCCCTTTTTTCCAAACCCCCTCCAGTGTTTACTATTTGTAGACTTTTTGATGATAGCAATTCTGATTGGTGTGAGGTGATACCTCATTGTGGTTCTGATTTGCATTTCTCTAATAATTAGCGATGTTGAGCATGTTTTCATGTGCCTGTTAGCCATCCGTATGTCCTCTTTGGGAAAATGTTTATTTATGTCTTCTGCCCAGTTTTAGATTGGGTTGTTTGTCTTTTTGTTGTTGAGTTGTATGAGCTGTTTGTATGTTTTGGAAATTAAGCCCTTGTTAGTCACATTGTTTGCAAATATTTTCTCCCATTCCGTAGGTTGTCTTTTTGTTTTGTTGATAGTTTCCTTTACTGTGCAAAAGCTTTAAAGTTTGACTAGGTCCCATTTGTTTATTTTTGCTTTTCTTTCTTTTGCCTTGGGAGACGGATTTAAGAAAATGCCGCTACAATTCATGTGAAAGGTCGCTGTGCCTATGTCCTATGTCCTATGTCCTATGTCCTATGTCCATGTCCTATGTCCATGTCCTATGTCCTATGTCCTATGTCCTATGTCCATGTCCTATGTCCTATGTCCTATGTCCATGTCCTATGTCCTATGTCTATGTCCTATGTCCTATGTCCTATGTCCTATGTCCATGTCCTATGTCCTATGTCCTATGTCCATGTCCTATGTCCTATGTCCTATGTCTATGTCCTATGTCCTATGTCCATGTCCTATGTCCTATGTCCTATGTCCATGTCCTATGTCCTATGTCCTATGTCCTATGTCTATGTCCTATGTCCTATGTCCATGTCCTATGTCCTATGTCTATGTCCTATGTCCTATGTCCTATGTCCATGTCCTATGTCCTATGTCCTATGTCCTATGTCCATGTCCTATGTCCTATGTCCATGTCCTATGTCCATGTCCTATGTCCTATGTCCTATGTCCATGTCCTATGTCCTATGTCCATGTCCTATGTCCTATGTCCTATGTCCATGTCCTATGTCCTATGTCCATGTCCTATGTCCTATGTCCTATGTCTATGTCCTATGTCCTATGTCCATGTCCTATGTCCTATGTCTATGTCCTATGTCCTATGTCCTATGTCCATGTCCTATGTCCTATGTCCTATGTCTATGTCCTATGTCCATGTCCTATGTCCTATGTCCTATGTCCATGCCCTATGTCCTATGTCCTATGTCCATGTCCTATGTCCTATGTCCTATGTCCCATGTCCCATGTCCTATGTCCTATGTCCTATGTCCATGTCCTATGTCCTATGTCCATGTCCTATGTCCATGTCCTATGTCCCATGTCCCATGTCCCATGTCCCATGTCCCATGTCCATGTCCTGTCCTATGTCCTATGTCCATGTCCTATGTCCTATGTCCTATGTCCCATGTCCCATGTCCATGTCCTATGTCCATGTCCTATGTCCTATGTCCTATGTCCATGTCCTATGTCCCATGTCCCATGTCCCATGTCCCATGTCCCATGTCCATGTCCTATGTCCATGTCCTATGTCCTATGTCCTATGTCCCATGTCCATGTCCCATGTCCATGTCCTATGTCCCATGTCCCATGTACCATGTCCCATGTCCATGTCCTATGTCCATGTCCTATGTCCTATGTCCTATGTCCCATGTCCATGTCCTATGTCCATGTCCTATGTCCCATGTCCCATGTCCCATGTCCCATGTCCATGTCCTATGTCCATGTCCTATGTCCCATGTCCCATGTCCCATGTCCATGTCCCATGTCCATGTCCTATGTCCTATGTCCATGTCCTATGTCCCATGTCCCATGTCCCATGTCCCATGTCCCATGTCCCATGTCCATGTCCCATGTCCATGTCCTATGTCCCATGTCCCATGTCCCATGTCCATGTCCTATGTCCATGTCCTATGTCCTATGTCCATGTCCTCTGTCCTCTGTCCTCTGTCCTCTGTCCCATGTCCCATGTCCATGTCCTATGTCCATGTCCTATGTCCCATGTCCTCTGTCCTCTGTCCTCTGTCCTATGTCCATGTCCCATGTCCCATGTCCCATGTCCCCTGTCCCCTGTCCCCTGTCCCATGTCCATGTCCCATGTCCCATGTCCCATGTCCATGTCCTATGTCCTATGTCCTATGTCCATGTCCTATGTCCTATGTCCTATGTCCTATGTCCATGTCCTATGTCCTATGTCCTATGTCCATGTCCTATGTCCTATGTCCCATGTCCATGTCCTATGTCCTATGTCCCATGTCCCATGTCCCATGTCCCATGTCCATGTCCATGTCCCATGTCCATGTCCTATGTCCTATGTCCTATGTCCCATGTCCCATGTCCATGTCCTATGTCTATGTCCTATGTCCTATGTCCATGTCCTATGTCCTATGTCCTATGTCCCATGTCCCATGTCCATGTCCTATGTCTATGTCCTATGTCCCATGTCCCATGTCCCATGTCCCATGTCCCATGTCCATGTCCTATGTCCTATGTCCATGTCCTATGTCCTATGTCCTATGTCCATGTCCTATGTCCTATGTCCATGTCCTATGTCCTATGTCCTATGTCCTATGTCCATGTCCTATGTCCTATGTCCTATGTCCATGTCCTATGTCCTATGTCCCATGTCCATGTCCTATGTCCTATGTCCTATGTCCCATGTCCCATGTCCCATGTCCCATGTCCATGTCCCATGTCCATGTCCTATGTCCTATGTCCCATGTCCCATGTCCCATGTCCCATGTCCCATGTCCATGTCCTATGTCTATGTCCTATGTCCTATGTCCATGTCCTATGTCCCACGTCCCATGTCCCATGTCCCATGTCCCATGTCCATGTCCTATGTCTATGTCCCATGTCCCATGTCCCATGTCCCATGTCCATGTCCTATGTCCTATGTCCTATGTCCATGTCCTATGTCCTATGTCCATGTCCTATGTCCTATGTCCTATGTCCTATGTCCATGTCCCATGTCCCATGTCCCATGTCCATGTCCTATGTCCTATGTCCATGTCCTATGTCCATGTCCTATGTCCTATGTCCTATGTCCATGTCCTATGTCCATGTCCTATGTCCTATGTCCATGTCCTATGTCCATGTCCTATGTCCTATGTCCTATGTCCATGTCCTATGTCCTATGTCCATGTCCTATGTCCATGTCCTATGTCCTATGTCCTATGTCCATGTCCTATGTCCTATGTCCATGTCCTATGTCCTATGTCCTATGTCCATGTCCTATGTCCTATGTCCATGTCCTATGTCCTATGTCCTATGTCTATGTCCTATGTCCTATGTCCATGTCCTATGTCCTATGTCTATGTCCTATGTCCTATGTCCTATGTCCATGTCCTATGTCCTATGTCCTATGTCTATGTCCTATGTCCATGTCCTATGTCCTATGTCCTATGTCCATGCCCTATGTCCTATGTCCTATGTCCATGTCCTATGTCCTATGTCCTATGTCCCATGTCCCATGTCCTATGTCCTATGTCCTATGTCCATGTCCTATGTCCTATGTCCATGTCCTATGTCCATGTCCTATGTCCCATGTCCCATGTCCCATGTCCCATGTCCCATGTCCATGTCCTGTCCTATGTCCTATGTCCATGTCCTATGTCCTATGTCCTATGTCCCATGTCCCATGTCCCATGTCCATGTCCTATGTCCATGTCCTATGTCCTATGTCCTATGTCCATGTCCTATGTCCCATGTCCCATGTCCCATGTCCCATGTCCCATGTCCATGTCCTATGTCCATGTCCTATGTCCTATGTCCTATGTCCCATGTCCATGTCCCATGTCCATGTCCTATGTCCTATGTCCCATGTACCATGTCCCATGTCCATGTCCTATGTCCATGTCCTATGTCCTATGTCCTATGTCCCATGTCCATGTCCTATGTCCATGTCCTATGTCCCATGTCCCATGTCCCATGTCCCATGTCCATGTCCTATGTCCATGTCCTATGTCCCATGTCCCATGTCCCATGTCCATGTCCCATGTCCATGTCCTATGTCCTATGTCCATGTCCTATGTCCCATGTCCCATGTCCCATGTCCCATGTCCCATGTCCATGTCCTATGTCCATGTCCTATGTCCCATGTCCCATGTCCCATGTCCATGTCCTATGTCCATGTCCTATGTCCTATGTCCATGTCCTCTGTCCTCTGTCCTCTGTCCTCTGTCCTATGTCCCATGTCCCATGTCCATGTCCTATGTCCATGTCCTATGTCCCATGTCCTCTGTCCTCTGTCCTCTGTCCTATGTCCATGTCCCATGTCCCATGTCCCATGTCCCCTGTCCCCTGTCCCCTGTCCCATGTCCATGTCCCATGTCCCATGTCCCATGTCCATGTCCTATGTCCTATGTCCTATGTCCATGTCCTATGTCCTATGTCCTATGTCCTATGTCCATGTCCTATGTCCTATGTCCTATGTCCATGTCCTATGTCCTATGTCCCATGTCCATGTCCTATGTCCTATGTCCCATGTCCCATGTCCCATGTCCCATGTCCATGTCCATGTCCCATGTCCATGTCCTATGTCCTATGTCCTATGTCCCATGTCCCATGTCCATGTCCTATGTCTATGTCCTATGTCCTATGTCCATGTCCTATGTCCTATGTCCTATGTCCCATGTCCCATGTCCATGTCCTATGTCTATGTCCTATGTCCCATGTCCCATGTCCCATGTCCCATGTCCCATGTCCATGTCCTATGTCCTATGTCCATGTCCTATGTCCTATGTCCTATGTCCATGTCCTATGTCCTATGTCCATGTCCTATGTCCTATGTCCTATGTCCTATGTCCATGTCCTATGTCCTATGTCCTATGTCCATGTCCTATGTCCTATGTCCCATGTCCATGTCCTATGTCCTATGTCCTATGTCCCATGTCCCATGTCCCATGTCCCATGTCCATGTCCCATGTCCATGTCCTATGTCCTATGTCCCATGTCCTATGTCCCATGTCCCATGTCCATGTCCTATGTCTATGTCCTATGTCTATGTCCTATGTCCTATGTCCATGTCCTATGTCCCATGTCCCATGTCCCATGTCCCATGTCCCATGTCCATGTCCTATGTCTATGTCCTATGTCCCATGTCCCATGTCCCATGTCCCATGTCCATGTCCTATGTCCTATGTCCTATGTCCATGTCCTATGTCCTATGTCCATGTCCTATGTCCTATGTCCTATGTCCTATGTCCATGTCCCATGTCCCATGTCCCATGTCCATGTCCTATGTCCTATGTCCATGTCCTATGTCCATGTCCTATGTCCTATGTCCTATGTCCATGTCCTATGTCCATGTCCTATGTCCTATGTCCATGTCCTATGTCCATGTCCTATGTCCTATGTCCTATGTCCATGTCCTATGTCCTATGTCCTATGTCCATGTCCTATGTCCTATGTCCTATGTCCCATGTCCCATGTCCCATGTCCATGTCCCATGTCCCATGTCCATGTCCTATGTCCTATGTCCTATGTCCTATGTCCCATGTCCCATGTCCCATGTCCCATGTCCATGTCCATGTCCTATGTCTATGTCCTATGTCCTATGTCCATGTCCTATGTCCTATGTCCTATGTCCCATGTCCCATGTCCATGTCCTATGTCTATGTCCTATGTCCTATGTCCTATGTCCCATGTCCCATGTCCCATGTCCATGTCCTATGTCTATGTCCTATGTCCCATGTCCCATGTCCCATGTCCCATGTCCATGTCCTATGTCCTATGTCCTATGTCCTATGTCCATGTCCTATGTCCTATGTCCTATGTCCATGTCCTATGTCCTATGTCCTATGTCCATGTCCTATGTCCTATGTCCATGTCCTATGTCCTATGTCCTAGTCCTATGTCCTATGTCCTATGTCCATGTCCTATGTCCTATGTCCCATGTCCATGTCCTATGTCCCATGTCCCATGTCCCATGTCCCATGTCCCATGTTCCATGTCCATGTCCCATGTCCTATGTCCTATGTCCTATGTCCTATGTCCCATGTCCCATGTCCCATGTCCATGTCCTATGTCTATGTCCTATGTCCTATGTCCATGTCCTATGTCCCATGTCCCATGTCCCATGTCCCATGTCCATGTCCCATGTCTATGTCCCATGTCCCATGTCCCATGTCCCATGTCCATGTCCTATGTCCTATGTCCTATGTCCTATGTCCATGTCCTATGTCCTATGTCCTATGTCCCATGTCCATGTCCCATGTCCCATGTCCCATGTCCTATGTCCATGTCCTATGTCCTATGTCCTATGTCCATGTCCTATGTCCATGTCCTATGTCCTATGTCCTATGTCCATGTCCTATGTCCATGTCCTATGTCCTATGTCCTATGTCCATGTCCTATGTCCTATGTCCCATGTCCATGTCCTATGTCCCATGTCCCATGTCCATGTCCTATGTCCCATGTCCATGTCCTATGTCCCATGTCCCATGTTCCATGTCCTATGTCCTATGTCCCATGTCCCATGTCCCATGTCCCATGTCCATGTCCTATGTCCCATGTCCCATGTCCCATGTCCCATGTCCCATGTCCATGTCCTATGTCCATGTCCTATGTCCTATGTCCTATGTCCATGTCCCATGTCCCATGTCCATGTCCCATGTCCCATGTCCCATGTCCATGTCCTATGTCCTATGTCCTATGTCCTATGTCCATGTCCTATGTCCTATGTCCTATGTCCTATGTCCATGTCCTATGTCCATGTCCTATGTCCTATGTCCTATGTCCTATGTCCATGTCCTATGTCCTATGTCCTATGTCCATGTCCTATGTCCTATGTCCATGTCCATGTCCTATGTCCCATGTCCCATGTCCCATGTCCCATGTCCCATGTCCATGTCCCATGTCCATGTCCTATGTCCTATGTCCTATGTCCTATGTCCCATGTCCCATGTCCCATGTCCATGTCCTATGTCTATGTCCTATGTCCTATGTCCATGTCCTATGTCCCATGTCCCATGTCCCATGTCCATGTCCCATGTCTATGTCCTATGTCCCATGTCCCATGTCCCATGTCCATGTCCTATGTCCTATGTCCTATGTCCTATGTCCATGTCCTATGTCCTATGTCCTATGTCCATGTCCTATGTCCTATGTCCTATGTCCCATGTCCATGTCCCATGTCCCATGTCCCATGTCCCATGTCCATGTCCTATGTCCTATGTCCATGTCCTATGTCCATGTCCTATGTCCTATGTCCTATGTCCATGTCCTATGTCCATGTCCTATGTCCTATGTCCTATGTCCATGTCCTATGTCCATGTCCTATGTCCTATGTCCATGTCCTATGTCCTATGTCCCATGTCCATGTCCTATGTCCCATGTCCCATGTCCATGTCCTATGTCCCATGTCCATGTCCTATGTCCCATGTCCCATGTCCATGTCCTATGTCCTATGTCCCATGTCCCATGTCCCATGTCCCATGTCCCATGTCCATGTCCTATGTCCTATGTCCATGTCCCATGTCCCATGTCCCATGTCCCATGTCCCATGTCCATGTCCTATGTCCATGTCCTATGTCCTATGTCCCATGTCCATGTCCCATGTCCCATGTCCATGTCCCATGTCCCATGTCCCATGTCCCATGTCCATGTCCTATGTCCTATGTCCTATGTCCATGTCCCATGTCCTATGTCCATGTCCTATGTCCCATGTCCCATGTCCCATGTCCCATGTCCCATGTCCTATGTCCATGTCCTATGTCCTATGTCCTATGTCCATGTCCCATGTCCCATGTCCCATGTCCCATGTCCTCTTCCAGGGGTTTATGGTGTCACATCTTACGTTTAGGTCTTTAGACCTTTCTGAGTTTATTTTTGTATGTGGTGTGTGGGAATGTTCTAATTTCACTGATTTACATGTAACTGTCCAGCTTTCCCAACACCACTTGTTAAAGAGACTGTCTTTTCGCCATTGTATATTCTTGCCTCCTTTTTCAAAGACTAATTGACCATAGGTGTGTGGGCTTATTTCTGGGCTCTCTATTCTGTTCCACTGATCTGTATGTCTGTTTTTGTGCCAATACTACACTGTTCCGATTACCGTAGTTTGGTAGTGCAGTCTGAAGTCTGGAAGGGTCATACCTCCAGCCGTGTTCATTTTCCTCAGGACTGCTGGGCAATTTGTGGTCTTCTGCGGTTCCATATAAACTTCAGGGCTGTTTGTTCTCGTTCTGTGACAGATGTCACAGCTGTGTTGACAGGGGTCGCATTAAATCTGTAGATGGCTTTGCATAGTACAGCCATTTTAATAATATTAGTTCTTCCAATCCAAGAGCACAGGATATCTTTCCATGTCTTTGAATCATCTTCAGTTCCCTTAATCAATGTTTTAGTTTTCAGCATATAGGTATTTCACCTCCTTGGTTAACTTTATTCCTAGGGCTTTTTTAAAATGTAATTTTAAGCAGGATTTTTTTTTTTGCTCTTTCTGATATTTCATTATTAGTGTAAAGAAGTGCAACAGATTTCTGTATATTAATCTTGCATCCTGCTACCTTGCTGAACTTACTTACTAGTTCTAACAGTTTTTGTGTGGCAACCTCAGTGTTCTCTATATAGAGTATCTGCCATCTGCAAATAGTGACAGTTTTACCTCTTCCCTTCCAATTTAAATATCTTTTACTTCTTTTTCTTATCTGATTGCTGTGCCTAGGATTTCCAATACTACGTTGAATAGAAGTGGTGAGAGTGGGCATCCTTGTCCTGTTCCTTTGTTTTACTTCTGGTTTTTTGTTTTTTTGCAAGGCAGTTTAGATGGATCCTTTTGAGGCCTGTTTTAGGGTGGCTTTAGCATAGCCTTTATTCTGGGGTTAATTCTGCCCCATTTTTAAGGCAAGGTCTTTCTCCTTTCTGGGGTTTCTATTTCTCTGGAACAGCCTACTATTAATCAAGATCTCTCCACTCTGGCTCTGGGAACTGTGCAGCTCCTCAGTAGTTCCTCATTGCCCATCTTTACTCACCCTATGCACACATAGCTTAATTTTCAAGAGGACCGCCCCCTCCAGATTTCTGGAGCTCTTCCTCTGCATAGCTCCCTCCTCTCCGTACTGACCCACAAGTTTCAGCTTCCTCTGCCTCCCCAACTCCAATCTCTGTTTTGCCCACTCAGTGTAACCACTGCTTGGATTCTCCCTAACCCACAACACAGTCCAAAAAGTGCCTCCAGGCTGAATTCCAGGACCATCACAGAGCTCATCTTGTTCCCCTTCTCTCTGGGTCACCGTCTTGCACTGTCTTTTTTCTAACATCTGAAAAGACTTACTTCCTGGATCTTGTCCAGTTCTTCAGTTGTTCACATGTGGAAGTTAATTCCAGATCCTCTTACTGCCTGATGGTTGGCAATGGAAGTCTTAGCTAAGGCTTTAGACCCTAAGGACTCTCCTCGACTGAGCTCATGAGTTGGAGTTTTACCCACTGAACTCCCTGGATCTCTTTCAAACAGCTCCGACGTTTAAAAAGCTTTACCAAGAGTCAAACACTTTCTCATTCATTATTCTCTACAAACATGTGACAGAGGCAGTATAAGCAATTCCCATTTCATAGAAAATGGAGGGTTCAGTTCCAGAGACGTGCTCAGAGTACACTAGTTAATAAGTGGGAGGCAGGGCTAGGCGTCAGGTCTCCTGTTCCACACTGCCCGCATCTAATGCCTGCATCTCCAAGGCTTCTCAAACTTCTCCATCAACTGCCCATAAGAGTGCAGTCACATTGTCTCAAGGCTTTGGAGCCAAGTAGCCTGCCTCAAGCAAGACATGTCTTTGAAACAGCACATTTTTTAAAAAATATTCATTTATTTATTTATTTATTGGCTGCGTTGGGTCTTAGTTGGGGCACTCGGGGTCTTTCGTTGCAGCGTGCAGGCTCTTCACTGCAGTGCATAGGCTTTCTTCTAGTTGTGGTGCATGGGCTCATTCATTACTGGCGGCACGTGGGCTCGCCAGTCGTGGCACGCGGGCTCCAGAGTGCATGGGCTCAGTAGTTGCAGCGCGCCAGCTTAGTCGCCCTGCGGCATGTGGGATCTTAGTTCCCCGACCAGGGATCAAACCGGCGTCCCCTGCGTTGCAAGACAGATTCTTAGCCACTGAACCACCAGGGGAGTCCCAGCACACTTTATCTCTTACTACATATCACTTTGTCAACACTCATCATAATGTACACTTAAAATGAGTATATCTTATTTTATGTAAATTATACCATGACAAAGTCATTTTTTTAATTACATGATTTTTATGTTGGACATTTTAATACATCCACAGGAGGTAAAGTTTTATTAGGAAAATAACAGCCCTTCCTCCGACACCTGTACAGTTACCTGGAGGTTCGTGTAGCCCAGGTGAAGGGGCTGGGCAACATTCTGCTCAGTTTCTGGCTTCACAGAGCCTTCTTGTGATGCAGGTATAAAAGAGTCTACAAAGTGCATCCAGACACCTGTTTCAAAGAGAGCTGTGAGAGCACGCGCGCCAGGAGCCCAGACAGGTGCGTCCCAGCGAGGAGGCCCGTGCTGCGCCCTGCAGGTGGCCACAGGGTCACAGGGCCAGGGTGGCCCCGGTGACGGGGGCTGTGGGATGCCACAGGCCCGTGGCTGAGCCAGGTTGCCAAGATGTGCAGCCCAGCTATTTTAAGGAACTGTGTGCCCATATGTGTACGTGTGAGCACACACAGATGGGTATAGCTGGGCCTGGTGGGTGCTGGTAGGGGTCACAGAGTGGGTGCTGGGGAGGTTACATGGTGGGTGCTGGGAAGGTCACAGGGCAGGTGCTGGAGGGAGGTTGAGTGGTGGTGCTGGGGGGGTCACTCTGGTTATGCACGTTCACACAGCATCTGGCACTAGTATTGGGAAGTGTTACTGACGGGTCCAATTATATAAATACAGTAAATCTCCATTTACTTTTTATTCACTCTCACCCAGGTTCTTTCCCCAAAGGGTTCAAGGTAGTCACAGAATTATTATATAATGCACTGCCTGAGTACAGACAACAGAGTCCAAACCTCAGTCACATTCTCCATAGACCAGTCACCACACGCACTGGGTCTTGCGTTTCTGAGTCCGGGAAAAACCCACCCTGCTGCCTTACCCGAGCACATCACCTGTCTCCCATCGCCCATCCTCCACACCCCCTTTCACTCTCCATGGCTCACACCCAGCCAGGCAGCCTTCCTCATCACTCCACGACTCCCACCCCAAGCCAGGTGGGCACACACAGACTCAAACGCTCATCTCTGTGTCAGCGTCTCACTACCACGCTCCCCAAACTGGAACACATGTGACCTACAGACAAGACAGGACCACAGCAGGCAGCCTGGGCCGAGGAAGCTGCAGAGTTATAGGGACACAGTTTCTTTTTAATAAACCACATTTCTCTAATTATTTCAGGAAACAAAGTAACAGTCCTACACTGAAGAAATCTTAAGGTACGTTCCCACAGCCAGCAGAGCTGCTGGGAAGTCTGAGGGACATCCCCCCAGCACTCGGCCCTCGGGAGGGCTGCTGTCTCCTTGTGGAGCTCTGAGAAGAAAGCTCAGTGTGTGCTCTGTGTCATAAGCTCAGACCAGAAGGTTTCAGAACTGCCTAAGGGGGTTAAAATGGGTGAGAAAAATAATACTTAAGGAAGGCCTCCCAATAGACATAAACTTGGTCTGATACATCGAATCCCACTCTATCTCAATGGGCAGAGAAACCCCTTCCCCGGTCATCAGCAATGGCAATGGAGGGGGCGGGTGAGCTCTTAGAGAGGCCGAAAACCACCTGCACCCAGAGGGAGGTGGGACTGACGGGCTGCTGGGAGGGCAGGCGAGGGGGGACAGTGGGAAGGGCCTGGGATGCCAGAAGGCAGAGGAATTCTAGGAGTGCTTTCCAGACCCTGTAAATGGAAGTCCATTGAGAAAGGGTGTGCGGTCTTGATCACATAACTTTGGGTAAGTCCTGAGACTCTCACTGGGAGAGTGCCAATGAACACAGGCATCCTAAGCATTCAGAAACCCTGAAATGAAAAAAACTTTCTAACGCTATTCTTGTTTAATCCAGCATTTCCCAACCTCTTGTGGCAAGTGAGCCCCATGTGACTCCCACCCCCTCACACGCACACTCTGTGGAAACCTTCACGATAATTTGGAAGATCCTAGGCTAAGCCACAGAGACCCGTCCACAGCCTGACACAATTTCTTATCAACGTGACGCACTGGGAATGAAAGAGGTATTCTGGCTGACCCAGGAGAGCTCACCACTCGAGCTCCATAAAGGAGCCCAGAAGCCCATCTTCCTGGCGGTGCAGGAGGGGAGTGAGACTCCTGGGTACCAAGCAGCTTCACAAACAGGCTACATTTTTTTACATGGCTGAGGAGATGAAGAAGAAATGTTACTCAGAGACCTTTATAAACAACCAGAAGCAAAAGAGCTTCGCAGGTATAGGCTGACACTAAAGCAGAATGTTCACCAACCAAGCAGGGAAAGCAGAGGCTGGGACCCACAGGTTGGGCAGCGGCACGTGAGCGAGAACGTGTGAGCTCAGGCAGGCGTTCAGTTCCCATCAAAAGTCTCTGCGTTCAGGTCCCACCTACTCAAAGGCATCACTCCCCCCCAACCCCCATGTACCCAAAACATGCACTCCAAGGCCTGCAAGCAATTCACCACCCACAGATATAACTGGGGTGTGAAACATTTATATCGCAATAAGTCATCTGAAAGATAATATATATATTTTTAACCTCATTCAATGAATCAATTTCTATAAAAACAAATCAGAAACCCTCAATTGTTAAATTATCAAATACTGGCTTTTAGGATACCCATTCTTAAGACAATGGAGAAAACACAAATAAGCAGGAAACATTCACACACACACACACATCCAAGAACAAAGTGCAAGAATTCATTCAGTCGAGAGAGACCAGGGACAGCCCATGCCTTCAGAGAAAAGACCCAAGGCGTCACCAAATGAAGGGGGCTGCAACCTGCAGATTTCACATTTAAGCTGCAATGCTACCCACATGTCCCCAACACTGGGGGGTATAGTCAGTCCTCCACGAGCCTGCCCCCCAGCACCCACTGCCATGTCACAGGGAACAAACTTCACAGTTCTGATGTGGCAAACTCTTCAGGTCCTCCGGGGCAGCAACCTGGGAGCTGCCACCGTAAAGAGGAACGGGTACCACTATCCTCCTCCTCACGCCCCGGTCTGTTTTCTCTTCTAAGGATCAGGATGCTCTTGTTACGCTCCATCCACCTCACGAGTTTCTAAAGCCCAGGAAGACGAGGTCTAAAATTGGATTGAAAACAAGGTCTGGAGTCGGTGCCCTGAGCGGCTTCTCTCCTCTGGCCTCTGGAAGACAGACGGCCAGGCCAGGCAAGCACCAGCCACCTCCTTGCCCAGCCACAACCAGGGAGACCTCCGGGACAGAACCCACATCTGACATACCCCAGGCTGCGGTCTCCGAGGGGGCGGTCTGCGCCACGGTGAATGCCCACCCACGGCGCACACGTTAACCCTGGATGGCAAGGCTGTCTGCCAGGAATGCTTCTGCAACCTTCAGAAACCAGTTCTCAGATTCCGAGGTCAGAGAAAGAATTCTCCCTTTGAGAGCTAGCAACAAAATTGAGGAGGAACTGCTATCAACAGCTTCCAAAGCAGAGACGGTGGGGCTGGGAGGAAGGGGCAGCGATGAGGCCACACTGGAAGCGCTTCGCCCGGCTCTCCTCCGCCAGCAGATTCTTTAAGCTGATCGTTCACAGGCTAGTGCTCCATCATATGGACCAGCTGACTTTGAGGGAGAAAACGGTAACACTAAGACGGAGTTTAGACACTTTTTACCTGCAACCTTTTCTGTAAAGGTCCGACAGTACTTTTGGCTTTGAGGACCCTATGGTCTCTGTGGCAGTGACTCAGCTCTGCAGTTGTAGCACAAATGCAGCCGACAGACGTGTGACTCACCAGGCGTGGCTGGGTTCCAATAAAACTTTATTTACAAAAACAGGCAGGGCTGAGTTGGCCCATGCGCCACGCTGGGTTAACCCCTGGTCTTTGAGGTCACAGGCTTTGGCCTATCCTCTGGATGACAAGTCCCACCAAGGCACCAAAGACCTCAAGGGTTTCACGGAAACCTCAAGGGTTTCAAACCCCACTTGGAAAGCCAAGGCAGCACCTCTACCAAGTACAGTGAGGGCTCGTCCCACAAGCCTAAATGCGATGCTGGTGAAGGTTTCTCTTAGTCCAGGACTCAAGTAACGCCGTGTGGGGCTATCAGGTAGTAAGCACCGTGTTCCACACGCTCCTCCTTCACACACAGAGTGCCGCGTCATCCTGCCACCCCTGCTCTCTAGCACGCTTCTAAGCAGTGCTCGCTTCTCCCTGCAAATGAGGTGAAAACCAGACAAGCAACCCCACGTCCGGTGTGCTGAACATCTGAGCAGCTGAGCCAGACGGAACTGAAGCCGCCGTGCGTCTCCCACCGACTCTGCCCCGAGTCAGCATCACAGCCACAGAAAGGGGCTCTTCCTTTCATCTTCCATAAAAAAAATTTTTTTTACAGAGTTATATTTTAGCCTTTTTATTTTTATTAAAGTTTTGTGTGCATATGTCTGTGTATTATGCATTCTGTCATTTTCAGCAAGGAGGAAGAGTCATTTCGAGAAGTCTCTACTGTGCTCCAGAAGGTCCCCAGTCTCCAAGGCCCACCTGGAGAAGACGGCTGAGTGCAGTGCAGGGGCTCTGACACTGGGAGAGTCGAGAGAACCACATACATAAACACGTCCTGCTGACTCTGCTGTGGCACTGGGACCTGTCACCGTGCAGCTGTGTGAGCTACGGCGCCACGAGCCAACAGCAAGATCAAGTGATATCACTGGAAAGAAGACGAACCCCTCTACCGCCACGTCAACGACCTCAAGCCCCTCAGCCACGAGGCAAATGTACCGCGTTCCAGTCTTCAGCTTAGAAGCCCTTGTTTCTACAAGGAACAGTCCACTGGCTCCTAAGCTTGGTGCTGCGTTTTCTTATGATTAACCCATTTTGATGTTTTATAAGTTAAACATCTAGTAAAAGACTTCCTGATGCTAAAGGAATCATAATTCATCCTTGAAACATTACAAATGAGCCACTGCTTTTTTCCACACGGCTCCTTCTTAAAACTCTAACGTCTTCCTTGGAGATACTCAAGGTCCACCCCCAAAAATTAGCAAAAATGGAATCAAAAAATTGTCAGGGGCATACACATTTCTGTGTCGAAATGAAAGGAGCAACCCTGAGTTGCCGAGTCAGCCTTGTGCTAATCAAAGCTTGGATCAACTAACCATGTCACGGAGCTTAGATTTAAGATCCTGTTAGTCCCACCTGGGAAGCACAAGAGCATCAGCCTAGGTCCCCGGGACGGTGCCGCCACCCGGAGGCCACAGAACACACGAGGAAGTGAGAAATGAAAACTCTGTACTTTCAAATAATTCTGCCCACGGCCAAGACAGACAGTGAAGACAAAACCTCCCTTTTCCCGTTGCACGAGGACCGACACGGGTGCAAACGAGGAACGCTCCGTGGCACCCTGCTGCTCACCCACCAGCCCCCCCAACAGGCAAGGGCTCCACCCGGTGTCAGCCAACCTCCAGCACCTTCCCTGGGCTGGAACTCCTGCCACTGCCCAACGACTGCCACCGATGTCGGACTCACGTGTGGAGGGACTCACTGAGCTACTGTTCTTTTGCAAAAAAAAGTCTTTCTCTTTGCTGTCATGCTCGAATATGAGCCTGGAGAAAGCAAAAGCATCTACACCTCAGTAAATGCAGCTCCAATCTACCCACAGTAAAACACAGCTCAAATCTACCAACAGCATCCCAGTACAGAGGAGAAAGGAACTCTCTTAAAAAATCAGCTATTTACTTTACTTTTAAATAAAAGAGAAACAAATGTAAGCCCATTTAAAATCTTAAGTCCTCACGAATCAGCACAGTCGCATTTCGCTAAGTGAGGCCTTAGAGCCGCGTCCGAGCCTTGGCGCTGCTGATCTCCGGGCTGGCTCGCCCCGTCGTGGGCCTGTCCTGTGACTGCAGGATGTTTAGCAGCCGCCCGGGCCTCGACCCACTAGACCCCACTAGACCCCAAGTGCACACCCTCCTGGTCCTAACAACCCGATGGGAAATGTCCCCAGATGTTGCTAGGTGTTCCCTGGTGTCAGGATCACCCCCAGGGGAGAACCGCTGACAGGACTTACGTGGTCTCTGCGAGAAAAACGAGGCCGAGCACCGGGAGTCTCACGTGTGGCTGTTAAAACGCTGTGAAGCCCTGAGTCCTGGGCACATCACCAAACATGTCTTCTGCAGCATCAATCCTGTGCCAGCTCCCCCCGGACCTTCTAGCAATCACCCATCTCCCCACCCCTCACAGAGCTCACGCCATCAGGGCTGTACCTCTACCTCAGAGATGACCCCTGGCTTACATCCACGTCCACTCCCCAACCCCAACTCTTCAGGTCGCTCCTCAGACCCACTGGCCTCCCCGAGGGGCCTTCCACCACCTCTGGTGTCACGGAGAGCTCCCTGAAATGAAACCAAGCCCAGACCTGCGGCCCTGGCTCCAGGTCAGAACTCCACGGACGCCAGAGACGTCAGGCCTGGACGCAAGCCCCTGGGCCTGAGCTGGCGTGAAGGCAAACTCCGCCAGCGGTCAGGGTCAGGGCCCGCTCTTCTCAAAGAGGCAAAAAGTGCCCCCACGCGGGGCTGGCGGTAAGAAGCTGTGCAGAACAAAACCATACATCACTAATCAACCTCCTTTCACTCTGCTGTACAATGACTGCAATTACGAAACAATAAGATATTTTTGAACTAAAAACCTGAGTATTTTTGTGGAAAACCTGCTCCTTGTTTTCATAAAATAAAGTGCTGTGATATACTAAAAGCTCACTGTCTTCTCGGAACTCTGTCTTTGTCACGAGAAGTATGTAAAATGACTCCTGAACCAGAAGAAACATCCCCCACTGTCACGGGACTGTCACCAACACAGATGGGAGAGAAAAAGTTAAGACCAAATGTCGCGGTGTTGAGCCCCCCGACCTTAGAGGCGCAAAGTCAGCCTTTTATTCAGGACGGAACAGGGCCCTCCCCCCAGGACCTGACAGCAGATCAAACCAGTGCATCTGCTTCTTAGTCTACTTCTCAGGTGATTTCCAATTAATTTTTCATCAAAAGACCAGTTTGAGAATGAAAAATAACCTGAGAAGATCCAAGTGAAGTTCCCAAAAGCTCTGAGAAAATTTAAATACCCTTTGATCTCGCTGGGCTCTTTTCACTCCAGTCTGTCCATCACGGCTCCCGCTCCTCCCCTTCCTCCGGCTCCTCCTCCTCCTCCTCCAGACTTTCGTCGTCAGCCATACGGCCCTCAGACTCCTCCTCCTCCCGGGCCAAGAGTTTCTTAAAAACCTCAAACTCCTCAGCTGAAGAACAGGCTGTCTTGGCCAGAAACTCAGCTTCTGACACCCTGAGGATGTCCTTGAGTAAAGGGTTGGGGACCAGCGTCTGCCCCTTCTTGTCGGGGGTCTGGTACCGGCCCAGGCGCTCCAGGAACACGTGCCTCTCCTTGGTCTTGGTCATGGAGTACTGCAGGAAGTCGGTCTTCACCACGTCCACATGGTTAATCCCCATCCTGAAGTAGGCATACTGAAGACACAGCGAGGTTAGGACGTGCAGCTGCAGAAAGCTTTGTAGGCTCCTAAGGCACAGTGAACTGAACTGTCCAAAGGCACTCGGAGAGACCTGCCTCACTAGCGACGGCAGAACACTATGATCCCGACACCTGCATGACGGCTTTCAAAGCATTTTCAAATTCATATCGAGAAAAATGCAGTAGAAAATAAAGGGCAGGAGGGAGAAATTAAGTTCTATTTTTCTTCATGGGGTAAGGAAAACTATGAGTATGGAAAAAATAGGCAAAAAATTCAGAAATCATCTAGGATTTGACCTAAGCCATCATAATTGTTACCAAAAAATTAGGACACCCTTCACAATTACGTTTCTAAGATCAACATGCAAAATAGATTCTAAAGATAGGAAGGTTCTAGCTATTTTTAAATTAAGTATTCTAAGCAGAGGCCTCATTAGGATTCTAAGAATAGGCCTGGGTCATCCGTTATTAATGGCAGAAAAGTTGCAAAAGAGGTTTTACCTGTAGTAAAGAAGTGAAAGAACCAAAACCGAACTCTCTTTGGCTGGTGCAAGCAAAGAGGGTCTAAGCCTTTCACCTCATCCACTCGCCCCGGCAAGTCAGCTAACCCTGACTACACTCGAAAACTTGCTGTTACTAATCACGCCATCAGTCATTCTCACCTGGAATTTGTACTCCAGTTCACCAGGGTCCTCCCGAAGAACACAGGGGCATCTGTGCAAAATCTCGGTGACTTGCTTTACCGTGAAAAGGCACTTCTCCTTGAGAACCCCGACGATGATCTCAATGTCCCGCTGACGCATGGTGAAAACTTCAGGGCAACAGTAAAGCACCCTCTTTAATTTCCCTGAAGAATGTAAAAAAGGGCAAGTACATAATTTTAGAATATTCCAGAAGCCCAAGTGGCCAACCACACCCAATTCAAGCCAGAATTTAAAAAACAAACAAGGATCCTCTCCTCCACAGAAGGAATGCCAGCTTCAGATGTGTCTTCCCAGACGCGTCGTGGAAATGGGATGGGCCAGAATCACGCATCTCCCCACTGACTCCCTCTCACTTCTCAGACTCCCCAACTCTCCCTCCTGGTATCAAGAGGCCTATTTCTGGCCTCACAGCTGAAAGGCACCTACTTCATATTCTAGGTCTCCTCTTGCCCTTCTCACCTAGAAAAGACTTTCACAGGGATTTACGGGAAAGCTCAGACAGTAAGATGGGATAGTAGCTTCCCCCATGTCGGGGCTTTGGGTTCATGTTTCCTTCTATAATAAAACAGTCCTTGAAATATTCACAACCAACATTCTTAAGACCTAGGAGCCTGAACTCAATGAAAAGGCGTTCCACAATAATAATTAATGTAATAATAACAACAAGAATCATGATGCACAACCACAGAGACTGATGATCTCCTGGTTAGTGGGTGACCATATATTTTATCCACACTAAGGCGCTTCTGAGTGACAAAGTCCCTGTTAGTAACTGCATTAGGATAACTGGTATAAACTGAGACTCTCCCAGGCAAATCAGGGCATATGGTCTTCCTACAGGTAACTGAGTAAAGTTTAGTACCTAGAAACTTAGAACCACTTATTTAAACTGTTAATTAAAATCTTCCTAACAGGAGAGTCAGTCAGTGTCTTGATAAAACGTGTCAGGAATGAATTTCAGGAATTTAGTCTTCATCTTTGCAGCTTAAGGCCACGCTGAGCTTGTTAATTTATTGATAAAACCACTGCATGTAAGGTGCTAAGTTTAGCTTTTTAGATTATACTGCGATAGGTAATCTGTTAAGAGAAACACACACCACTATCTTTTGCTCATTTTCTAGAGAAGAAGGCCGTAAAGATCCTCTGAAATCTGAATTCCCAAACCTTTTCTCCCCCTCCCCTACCCCCGACAATATTTTACCAGCAAGAGTCAAGAATACACAAGACTGGCATTCCTCTGGTCAAAGCGGGCAGGGGTCCTAGGAGACACTCACAGCCCCCCCACCGACCCCACAGAAGGCCCGTAAAGAGATCCAGTGAACTTCTAGGGCTCCCGGGGCGCAAATCCTGTGGGGGTGGGGATGGTGGCTCCTTTTGCCTTCACTCCACCAGTGTCCCAGGGATCTGGGCAGATCTCACATTCCACAGTAAATCGAGACACCTGACTGGAATCCAAGCCTCTACAGGGAACTCTGTAAGTCTCTCTGGCTTCCCATCACACAGACACAAAGCACTAAGCCCACCCCAAGTCAGCTTGAGCATCAAAGGGCACATACATGCACATAAACCAACACCACGTGCCCAGCGCCGTTCTAGATGCCAGAGCCCCTACAGTGAACACGCCAGACACGCGCCTGGGTCGGTCACTCGGTCCCCCTCCCTCCTGCGATGCCCTCTGCAGAGCTCATTCTGCTTCCTCACCCCCAAGCCAAATCACACACTCCTCTCAAGGGCCTTTCCCCCAGAAACCTCCCCGAATCCACCTCACCAGGCTATTCGTTCCCCATCTCTGACTCCTCAGCACTATATATAAAAGCTACACCTTCTCATACCTTCTCCAAGCCCCAGCTTTCGCAGGTAACTGGAGCGCTTCTTCATTTGCATGATAGGCAGTTTCAGTAACTGAGGACTTCTCTTGAAGGCCACACACACAGGCTCTGGATTCAGACCCAGGAGTATTAATTCTGAAATGATGTCCAGCAACTGCTGGGGGTGGGTACCTGGCTGTATACTGAGCAGTTCGTTAACATGGACGTCACTGAAACCCATGTCCAGGAGGGAACTGACGATCTTCCCTCGCTCCACAGCCGTCCTCTGCTTCTCAAGGAGGCACTGAGTCAGCCCCGTCCTGTGCTCTGGTTCTTGCGCGCACTTCTGGGGTTCAACAAAGGGTGACTCCCCGAGGTCCCCCCCGCTGGAGACCGTTGTCAGTTTACGCAGCAAAAGAGCAGTCGTCCTCTTCTGTTCTCCAAGCTGAGCAGTCTGCCTAGCAATAAGGGACCAGGTGAGGGGGATCAGGCGGTGCCAAGCCGAGACCTGCAAGACACAGCCCCCAAAGGGAATTAATTCCTCACCACTCCCACGTCATGGACACCTCGGGATTTTTGAGCCAGGGTATTTAGTGCCTTTGTCCTACACAAACATAAGTTTTTATAAGCAACCCGCAAAGTCATACCTGAACTTAAAAAGCCTACCGAGAAGGACGTTCGCGTACAGAGAACAGAGAACTGCAGGAGCACAGAGATGAGCTATTGCTGCTGTAACTGAGGAGCCAGGGACAAGGAGGGACAGGGGAGAACTGTTTCCAGGCCACCAGGTGAAGTATGGGGGGGGCGGGTTTCCTCCACCTTTTCAGTGCCTGGGGGGGCCTGCAAATTTAACTGAAAGATTAACAGGCAGAAAAAAAAAAGTTTACTTATATGCATATGGTGGCTACAAGCGCTGGCTCCCTAAATGGCTAGAGTTAGGGGCTAACTTGAGCAAAGGGGTGGTGGCCTCCTAGGCGAACAAATGGGAGCCCAGAAAGTCTGTGACAGTGTTTGTTTATGTAGATACACGTGGTCTTCCCTCTCTTTTTTCCTTCATGGCCGTAAAGCTCCCGAGGAGAAAGGATCTGTGGTGCCCTCGCTCCCAGAAGGTTCTGCTTTTAGCGCGATAAGGGCCGCTCCAAGAAGGCTTCTTTCTGTAGCTGCTGAATCTCAAATGTCTTTAACTTAACGTAATTTCCGTGCCAACTCTGGGGGTCCAAGTTGGTACCCACACCTGAAAAATCTGGACCTCACACGAGTCTCCAGATTCACTACTTATATTCATTCCACAAAAGAAATCCTGGTAGCCTGCAGGCAAACTACACAGAATTCCCGTTGACTTCGGAACTCTCCAGGGTTCAGGTTGGCGCGTAACGAACGAGGCCCACATCCCGAGGCACTCAACCGCCCTTCACGGCCCGCCCCAAAGCCTCCCCCGCGCCCTCGGCCGCCGCGCCCCCGCCAGCCAGTCAAGTCCACCCGCTCGCTGCTCCCGCCTCCCGCTCTCGCCCTGTCTGGGGTCCACTCGCGGGGTCGGCCCAGCGCCGGCGGGGGGAAAGTGGGATAAAGCCGCACTGACGGAGCGGAGAGCACCGCAGATCAGGGTGCGGCACCAGGTCGGCGTGCGCCGGCCTCTACGACCCGCCAGGAGCCCCTGCTCGCGGTTCCCCCTCACCTGCCAACCCAACGCAGCCATAGCGCGGAGGCAGCGACAGCGCCGCTGACGCCGGAAGCAGCCGTCTCCCGGGTCCGCTGCTTCCGCCCTCCGGGTCCTCTGCTTCCGCCCTCCGGGTCCGTCGCTTCCGCCCTCCAGGTCCGTCGCTTCCGCCCTCCCCCTCGCCAGCGCGAGGGCGCGGGAAGCAGTTCCGCAGAGCCCTTGTCCGCAGGTGTCCGGCGCTGGGCCGTTTTCTGGGGCCTGTCGCCGACCGCCGCTTGCCGCCCACCGGCACCGTGGGCGCGGAGACCGCGGCTTCTCTGCTTGGTGCCTACGCTGCCCGGGTTTCCGCTTTCTAGAGCTCTCGGCTAGCGCAACAAATGAACAGCTCCTTCCCCATACGTTCGCTTCTCATTACCTTAAAATTCCTCTTAAGAGTGGAGGTGAGAGGAAACTATAACCTCGCTCAAACCAGCCACCGCCCCGCGGTCCAGCAGTAACCTCCCCGGAGAAAGCAGGGTCCTTCCCAAAGCAGGTTCACGTTGAGGTAGAGACCGGGCGGTCTGAGTCAAAGGGAGCCGGTCCCAGATAAAGTTATTTGGTGTGGAATCTGCATTCAATATGAATATTAGTGACAAGTTGAAATGGTAGTGGAGCGATCGGTTCAGGCATGCGAAATGGAGTCTGGCGGCCATGGAGGACCTGGTCTCAGCCACTCTCTGCACCGCTGAGAACGTGAGCTTTTAACTCTTCCAGACCCAGGGACACCCCCAGCCTATTCAGAACAGCACCTGCCAGCTGCAACTTTCTGGTCTCAAGGTCTCCCCTTATAACCATGCAACCATTTCAGACCCCAACCAATCCTTATTTGGCAAACACCCTTACTTCTTTTCATTTATTTATTTATTTATTTATTTATTTTATTTTTTTTTTATTTTTTTTGGCTGTGTTGGGTCTTCGTTTCTGTGCGAGGGCTATCTCTAGTTGCGGCAAGCAGGGGCCACTCCTCATCGCGGCGCGCGGGCCCCTCACTGTCGCGGCCCCTCCCGTTGTGGGGCACAGGCTCCAGACGCACAGGCCCAGCAGTTGTGGCTCACGGGCCCAGTCGCTCCGCGGCACGCGGGATCTTCCCAGACCAGGGCTCGAACCCGTGTCCCCTGCACTGGCAGGCAGACTCCCAACCACGGCGCCACCAGGGAAGCCCCCCTTACTTCTTTTGAGCTCCAATTATAATTGATAAACACCCCCCCCACACACACACACACACATATTCTAGAGGTGTAAACTATCCAATGGAACTCCAGAAGTCTTTACAGTTTAAAAAAAAGGGGTGCGGGGGTCCTCCCAGCTTACAGGTCTGGTTTCCTCTTGGGATGAAATCCAGTGATGTTTCAGCCTAATTTGCATTCATTCTTAAATTTCGGACATAGGCCTGTAACAGTTCAGGTATAGAGACTAAGCATCTTTCCAAAGGGGATAGTGGTGAAAAAGAATAAAAAGGTGTGCTTTCTCAGCTGCCTAAATTCCACCAATTGTAAGCCCAAGCCTTAGTGTATAAGCATTTCTTCTTGTTTTATCTACTTGTTTCCGAACTGAGAAAAAGGACTTGATTCTTGCATGGATACAATTTATAGAGCTCTGGGCCAGGCACCAGACTGGATGCTAAAAACCTTTTTACAGAAGGATTATGCCAAAGAAGAGGGAGGCTGTAAACTTTTCTATCTGGACTCTTTCTGCAGAGACCACTCTCAGAGTGTTCAGACTTTCTGCTGCCATCAAATCAGGTGAGTTTTAATTATTTTTTCTTATAGAGAAGTAACAGTTCTTGGAGACCTAGAACTTTGCATTCTCGGCCCATTGCACACCTGTCTGAAAAAACATTCTGTAACTTCTTTTGTGTTATAAGCATCATAAAAACTACATAGGAAAACATCTGTGTAGTTTTGCCCACTCTTCAAAAGTTCTTTGAACATCACGAGACTCATTTGATTCTGAAGAGTAAATGTCACTAACGTACTACACACTTTACAAATTCACTTCTAAAAGCCCTGCCTTTACTGTCCCTGACGGATGGAGGAAGGTCCCTCGTCAGTCTCTGGAGACGTCAGGGAGACTCGGGCAGCACTTCCTAAAGGAAGGGGAAGGCAATATCCTGCATCCCAGTAGTTGAGAATCAAATTAACTGTCATCGGAGCATCCGAAAATATCAGGACAGTTGCATGCTTCCTAAATGAACACTAGAAACCGAACACAGGATCATATACTAGAGGCAGGCTGGCCCCTGAGCATCTTCCCGAGAGCTCCGGGCAGGAGCCTTGGCACCTGCGGAAAGTGATAACGTGGGAAAAAGGCATGGGTTGGGGTGGCGGGGGGTGGGGGGGGGGTCTTGGTTTTGGTTTTGTTTTCTTCCTGCTATTTGAGCAGGGGAAAAATGAAAGGTTTCTCTCTGACACCAACCACTCCCTCCCCTCCAACACAGATACAAAATAGAGGCTGGATTTCCTGTGCCTGAGCTAGCTGACTCTGTTTCAGAGGGGGATGGACTGGAGCCTAGAGGGGAAGGGCCTTCTGAGTGTGTGAGAGCTGCCCTGGGGCCTGAATGGGGGAGGGAGAGGGACAGTCAGGGCTGGACGCCCCCCACATAGTCACGGAGGGAGCCTGGACTGGCTGTGGAGTGCGGGGAGGGTGTCGTGGGTGCACAGCAGAGCACAGACAGATGGTGGGCCGGCCCTGGTGAGCTTGTGCACAAGGAGAAGGGCAACGCCTGAAACACCACACCCTCTTGTCTCCTTAGAGGAAGCAAGCTGCAGAGCCCTGGGCTCACCCATAGGAGGGACCCCCAAACTGACCAAGGCTGAACCTCTCTCCAGCTGTGGCAAGTGGAGATGCACAAACGGAAAAATAAAGAAATGAAGTACTTCCCATACCAGCACTGTAGAAGAATTCACATGGTCCAAGTCAGGGTAATTGTTTACTAACAAAGTTGCTTTAATTTGGAAAACGTTCAAGGAAATAAATTAATGAAATAATCTGGTCATTTGGTGAACAGGTTCTACACATTCCGCATAAGAGACGAGCATATACCAAGTCAGGAAGCACAGACACATATACAAAAGTAGAAAGAGGGTTAAAAACCTTTTGTATGCCTTTTGGAATTTCACAAATTAGAAGCCTTTTAATAGTAAAAAATAGTACAAAACTCAATTGAACACTAGAATGTTTTTTCAAGGCCATGAAAAAAAATGAATTCCAAGTCTATTTTATAACCCTAAAACAATATAGTATCCCTGGCTTTTGTTCTAACATTTATCAAGCTTGCATATGAGGTTTTAGACGGTGTACTGGGCCTAATTCTTGAGAACGTACTTTCTCTGAATGGAAGGGGCCTGAATATAACATGACTTCCTGAGTGAAGGAGAGCGGCAGAGAGCTGGGTTTCCCGGCGGTTAGGGGCCTGCCCTCGCACATGAAGCCCTGCGCAGCTCCGGGGCCCGAGCCACTGCACTTGGGCTCCTGCCCTCCAGCTCCAGACTGACAGTGGACAGAACTCCGCTCTCTAAAGAAAGAAAAAGATACTGTGTCACCTGCCAACAGCAAGATTCTAAAATACTTTGCTTCTCTTTGGAGAAATTCTTAGGAGCAAAAGACATCAGGGGAACCCTCCAGAACCCAATTGGCAACGTTCTAGACTCCCTGGGCCCTGCTGTGGTGGCGCGGGGCTTCCACGTCCAGAGCCGCGCACAGCGTCTGCCCACTCTGAGCAGCGGGGGCCAGACCCACGGAGCTGCTGCTCCCAGCTGGGGGCCCCCGGGGCCCCCAGACCATCACACTCCTCGTCCAGGCCGTATCCTCCCTTTCGGCCCACTCAGACCACCGCCAGCGGCACTTCTCAAACTCTCTGCCGCAGCCCTCAATCCCGTCTGCGGGTTCCTCCTTGTCAGGGGCTCCCATGGGCACTCACCCACCTCCCAAAGCCCCTGGTGGTGTTCAGGGACCTCTGGAGTCTGTCTCACAGGCGACAAGCCAGCTCTGGGCCCTGACGTTCATGTCCAGGACAGCACAGAGGAAGGAACCTCGCCCTCCCCCAAGACCCGGGAAGCAGCCTGGGAACCGCCTCAGCCCTGAGGGGCACGGCCTAGCCTCTCACCTGGCTTGTTAAGTCGACACACCTCTTCCCAGGTATAGTCAGCCAGGTTCACAGGCTGCGTCACCCAGGGGTCTGTCACCAGCTTCTCCAAGGTGGTGCGCTGCTCGGGGACAGGCTGTAGCAGCCCAGACATGAGGTTCATGAGATCTGGGGACAGAAAGGCGTGTGGCCAGAAGACTGACGGAGGGCCCCGGCTGGGGGCAGGTGGAGCGCATTGCACAACTGCAGGTCCTGGGTCTGATGGGACAGGAGGTGGCTCTGGACCCCCACTTCTAACCAGCACTCCGGGGGCTCTGGAATGTGGGGTCCCAGCTATGCTTCAGGAGGGCCTGTGGGAGATGTCTGTTGCCTCTGAAAGGAAAGCTTGGAGCTCGAGATCCCACCTTGCTCACCACACCAAGTGTGGCAGCTCCTAACCTTGGCCTGCTCTAAGGGACTCTGGGGGTGCAGAGCTGTGGACACAGGGATCACGTGACAGGAGAGGGGTGGGAGGTGGCCATCAGTGGAGGCCCAGCTCAGTCCCCACAGGAAGGCAGCACGAGCTCTGAGAAGAGCCCCCAGCCTTGAGTCTGGATCTGAGTCCCATTTCCTTTTAGTGTCACCTCAGCCAGGGCCACTCCAAGCCTCACTGTCCCAAGTGAGTATCCTGAGAGCCTAGTGAGAGAGCCCGCAGAGCAGCCCCCGTGGGCAGAGCTGCAAGAGCCATGGTACCGCGGAATCCAGAACGTTAGCAAAGCTCTACAAATCTTCTTCTAGGCTGCTCTGGGCTGAACTGTGCACCCCCCTACCCAGATTCACAGTGTGATGATATCAGGAGGTGGGGCCTTTGGGAGGTGACGAGGGCTAGATGAGGTCATGAGGAGGGGCCCCCGCGACAGCATCAGTGCTCGTATCAGGAGAGACACGAGAAGGCCTGCTCTCTCCCTCTCTCTGCCCCGTGAGGACACAGGAAAAGGCAGCCATCTGCAAGCCAGGAACAGGGCTCCCACCAGCAACTGCATCTGCCAGCACCTTGATCTCGGGCTCTCAGCCTCCAGACTGAGAAATAAATGTCTGTGCTCTGTGCTTTAAGCCCCTAGTCTGCGGTGTCCTGTCATGGAAGCCCGAGCGGACTGAGACACAGGCTTCTAACCTAAGCAAAGAACCCAAGGCACAGACTTGATTCATGAGGACACTTATCTCCTCACTGCCTGTAACGATGAATGATTACTCTGGCATCACAGAATGTCACTATGTCACTAATGTCTGAGAGACCTCAGAACCCCGTGGTCCAGCTCCCAGGAGCACCTCCAGGTATGGGCCGTGAGGGTCCCACTCCAGGCCTACCGCCCGGCGGTCCTCACTGCAGACACAAACCACCACTCATGGCCCTGGGGGAGCCAGCTCACGGGAGCTCGAGGTGGGACAGAAACCCCCAGGTTCCACACGAGCGGCCGGGGGGTCAAGTCCATCCTTTGCCCTCCCCACAGGTGACCTTACAGTCACGGCCACGGCCACTCTCAGAGACTGCTAGTGTGTGCGCATCCTTCAGAAGAGGGCCCTATGGTCCAAAGGGAAGCTCTCCTAAAAATAAAGCTGTGATGTTTTAAAGTCATATTCAAATCGTCCTTACGTTCAGATCAAAGTCCGAGAAGAATGGAAAAGAGAGAGAGCTGGGCTATCGGCATGGACCCGGCTGCGCTGCTCTCGCAGACGGGAAGCCGGTGCAACGCCGGCGCCCGTCCACCCGCCACCGCGCGAGCTCACCTTCTGACACCAGGTACGGGGGGTTTATCGCGGCCTCCAAGGTCTCCTCCAGCTCGCAGAAGGGGTTCTCCTCGAAGATCAGCGTGTACAGCGCGACGCCCATCGACCACATCTCCAGCTCCGGCCCCTTGTAACTGCAGGAAGGAGACAAAGCACTCGGGGCGCTGGGCCAGCCCCGCACGTGAGCCCAGCACCCCCACAAGTCACCCGAGAGCGGCTTCCAGGAAGACACGCCACACTCCTCGACCACGTCCTCAGCGCCGGCACCTCCGCCCCCAGCCGGGCGTCGGCCACGTGCTGCGGAGGGAGAGGAAAAGCAAAGCTCCTCTCAGGCAGCTGAGAGCCAGTCAGGAGATGGCACGGGGGCAGAGCAGAGTGTCTCCCCGGGGGCTTCCTGGAGGAGAAGGCCCGGGAGCGCAGGCAGAGAGCCAGGCGCCAGGCCCACAGGAACTCGGCTCGCTAGGGGCCCCGGGGAGCCACAGGCAGCTTCAGAAAGATGTGAAGGATGCTCAAGGCGAGACTGGCACGGGTGAGCATCCTTAAGGCTGAGGCGAGGCAGCGGCGCAGGATAGAGGAGAGCGAGTGAGAGGGGCATGGGGAGAGGGAGCGCAGGCAGCCGGCCGGCTGGGGAAGCAGGCTGCAGGGAGGCAGCTCCCCGGGGTGCTCTTCGTCATCGCCTGTGCTTATAAACACCCTCATTCCAGCCACCACTTCCTGGGCACCTGTGAGATGCTGGCGCTCTGCAAGGCACATACATGCTTTAACCCTCATCCTCACAGCAAACCAGCAAAATACATATCACCTTGGTTCCACAGAGAAGAGGTGAGGCCGCTGCTGGGCGGGCACGGAAGCCAGGCTGACGGCCCCCACGCACCAGCCCCCGTGCCGCCCACCGCGGTTGGTCCCTCGGGTCTGGAGCTCTGGCGGGGGGACAGTCTGGCCCCGAGAGACTTGGGCAGCAGCGTCTCTGCAGCAGAACAGGAATGTAGACAAGGTGGCTGAGAGGAACTGCTGAGAAGAGGGCCCAGGACAGAGCCCTCGGCCTTCCAGGGGGCCACAGAGAGGCTGGGGACATCAGGAGACGGGAAACCAGTGGGCAGTAGGGGCGGGGGGCTGGGCCCCAGGAGAGAAGAGGGGCCAGGAGGGGAGGGGCCACGAGGACAGACCTCAGGGAAGTGAGGGGATGCGACAATGCTACAGCCAGAAAATCAGATTTGGCAGTCTTTGTTTTGTGCCATTTACGTTTTGGAGAAAGAAATTTCAAGAATTTTGGAGGCTAAAGAGAAAAATCCAATAGACTAGAACAGGGGTCAGCAAACTTTTGCTGTAAAGCGCCAAACAGTAAATATTTCAGGCTGGGGCCACGTGGCCTCTGTCCACCAGGGCAGCACAAAAGCAGCCACAGACACTACGTGAGCCGACAAGACTGTAGTTATGAAAACAGGTGGGGGCCGGATCTGCCGCCCCTGGAGTAGAAGGTCGTGAAAACGAGGGAGGAAGCGGGGTCCCTGAGGACGGGATGTAGAACCAGACAGTGAAGGTCCCCGCGACACTCTGGCGTCTGTCCCTCTAACCACAAGCCCTCCTGGAGAGACACATCCTAAACACACCTCTCCAAAGTACGTGTAGGTGGTACAGGATAATACCTGTGGTCCGGATCTGACTGTATTTCATTTCATATGTGTACAGACACACTTCGTTTACATGTGGACAACAGAAATCCATGCATACGCAGGGGAAACACTGAGCACTGTTTCCATGCAAGCCCACAAGCACCTGAGCTACACCAGTGTCCTTTCCTCTCCCACGTTCCCTGAGACCAGCCTGGGCCCCTCTAGCTCACAGGCTTCTGGGGCGCAGAGATGTAAACGCGGCCTGCACCCCTGCTTCTCCTCTCAGCCAGAGCAGGAGGCTTGGCGCGCCCCGAGCTGACGCATGCCGGGCCAGTCAGCGACAGCATCTCCAGCCAGGAGTGGACCCAGCTTCAGCCTGGACCCTCTGCATTAGTACTTTTTCTGTTGCTTGATTTCTTACATGGCCAGCCCAGCAATATATTACTGGACTAGACTACTAGTTCTGTCATCAAAATAAATAAACCAACTTAAAAAAAATCCTCTTCATTCATTTGAAGAGTCCCAAGTTTTGGGACCCTTTTTATCTTTCTCTTAACTTTTTTTTCTTTTCTTTTCTTTTTTTAAAAAATTTATTTATCTTTGGCTGCGTTGGGTCTTCATTGCCACACGCGGGCTTTCTCTAGTTGCGTTGAGCTGGGGCTACTCTTCATTGGGGTGCATGGGCTTCTCATTGCGATGGCTTCTCTTGTTGCGGAGCACGGGCTCTAGGCGCCTGAGCTTCAGTAGTTGTGGCTCGTGGGCTCTAGAACGCAGGTTCAGTAGTTGTGGCGCACATGCTTAGCTGCTCCGTGGCATGTGGGATCTTCCCGGACCCGGGCTCGAACCCAAGTCCCCTGCATTGGCAGGTGGATTCTTAACCACTGCACCACCAGGGAAGCCCTCTCTTAACTTTTAATTATATGAAACTCCAAACGTAAAAGTTGAGGAAATAATATACTGAACCTCTGTCTCCATCCCCCAGCTTCCCTGATCCACCTTACTTTTCCTGCCTGCCTGCCCACTTATTTCCCAAACATACTTTATCACTCAACACCCTCGTCAAAGAGGCACAAACAGAAACCATTTCTCCCCCTAAAACCCCACCAACCGCAGGTCTGACGGCAGGTGTGACAACCGGCTGCAGCTCCCATGATACGTACGGGTTTCCCATGAGGACTTCGGGAGCGCAGTACTCAATTGTCCCACAGAAGGTATAGAACAGCTTGCCCCTCTCCAGGTAGGCAGCCGAGCCGAAGTCTATGAGCTTGATTGTGAAGTCCTCAGCGATCACGATGTTCTCGTCCTTGATGTCCCGATGAATGATGCTCTTGGAGCGCAGGTATCCCACTGCTGACACCAGCTGAAATCAGGAGGCCACAGGGGACTTTTTAAAAGGCAATCAAGTAGAACATGAATTTAAATTAAGGATTAAGACGAAAAAAACAAAAGAACAACAACAAAGAAAAGAAGAGTTCTCTAACTCATCACAAACTGGTGACAGGAAAGACTCTGGAGGCTGCAGATTGCACCTGACTGAGCCAGAGGAAAAGCAGCTCCAGGCATCAGGCTCACTGTGGCTGGCACACATCATGCCCCCAAGGCAGCAACACAGATCTAGGATTCTTTTCTTTAATTTCATTATTTATTATTATTATTATTTTGTGATAAGGACACCTAAGACACGGGCTACCCTCTTGGCAAATTTTAAAGTATACCATGCAGCATCGTTAGCTATAGGGACCATGCCGTACAGCAGACCTCTAGGACTTAGCCGTCCTGCAAAACTGAAACTTTGTATTCTTTCACTGACACCCCCATTCCTCCCTCCCCCAGATAAATATGTGATTTTTAAGTTCTCTGTGTGCTACCAACGAAACCTCCTCAGCAGACACAGAACAACCATCTTGGGAGGAAAGACAGACAGACCACGGCAGAAGCTACAAAGACACATGGTGGGCACCTTAATGAGTGTGGGCTGGTTGCATGGGAGGTGGCCCTAGAGAAGGCCTGACTCCACCACCTCTGGTTCACAATGAGGGACAGTGACCTGCCCAGAGTTCACACGGCAATTCAGGAGCAGAGCTGGGGACAGAAGCCAAGTCTCCAAACTCCTACTTCAAGGCTCTGGCAGCTCCTCAAAGAGCAGCCCTGAGTGTCAGCCATACGTTCCCCAACACGTGTGGAATTCTCAACCATGTGAATTTAAAGTAACTCCCCAGGAAATGGGCTTCATTTCAACAAGCCAAGTACATTAGTCTCCACTGTGAAAGGGTAAAGTTACTAGAATATACTGCTGTCTGCCTGCACTGCACATTTGGTGACAGAGATCAACAAAAGTAGCACCTCAGTTAAGTTTAAGTAAGATTAGTACAATTTCTCAAGAGCCTCTCATCAAGCCTCTTAGATAGCCTCAACCACCAGAGGACAGACAGCAGAAGCAAGAAAAACTACAATCCTGCAGCCTGTGGACCAAAAACCACAGTTACAGAAAGATAGACAAGATGAAAAGGCAGAGGGCTATATATCAGATGAAGGAACAAGAAAAAACCCCAGAAAAACAACTAAATGAAGTGGAGATAGGCAACCTTCCAGAAAAAGAATTCAGAATAATGATAGTGAAGATGATCCAGGACCGCAGAATAAGAATGGAGGCAAAGATTGAGAAGATGCAAGAAATGATTAACAAAGACCTAGAAGAATTAAAGAACAAACAAACAGAGATGACCAATACAATAACTGAAATGAAAGCTACACTAGAAGGAATCAATAGTAGAATAACTGAGGCAGAAGAACAGATAAGTGACCTGGAAGACAGAATGGTGGAATTCACTGCTGCGGAACAGACTAAAGAAAAAAGAATGAAAAGAAATGAAGACAGCCTAAGAGACCTCTGGGACAACATTAAACGCAACAACATTCGCATTATAGGGGTCCCAGAAGGAGAAGAGAGAGAGAAAGGACCAGAGAAAATATTTGAAGAGATTATAGTCGAAAACTTCCCTAACATGGGAAAGGAAATAGCCACCCAAGTCCAGGAAGCACAGAGAGTCCCATACAGGATAAACCCAAGGAGAAACACGCCGAGACACATAGTAATCAAAATGGCAAAAATTAAAGACAAAGAAAAATTATTGAAAGCAGCAAGGGAAAAATGACAAATAACATACAAGGGAACTCCCATAAGGTTAACAGCTGATTTCTCAGCAGAAACTCTACAAGCCAGAAGGGAGTGGCATGATATACTTAAAGTGATGAAAGGGAAGAAACTACAACCAAGATTACTCTACCCGGAAAGGATCTCATTTAGATTTGATGGAGAAATCAAAAGCTTTACAGACAAGCAAAAGCTACGAGAATTCAGCACCACCAAACCAGCTCTACAACAAATGCTAAAGGAACTTCTCTAAGTGGGAAACACAAGAGAAGAAAAGGACCTACAAAAACAAACCCAAAACAATTAAGAAAATGGTCATAGGAACCTACATATCGATAATTACCTTAAATGTGAATGGATTAAATGCTCCAACCAAAAGACACAGGCTTGCTGAATGGATACAAAAACAAGACCCATATATATGCTGTCTACAAGAGACCCACTTTAGACCTAGGGACACATACAGACTGAAAGTGAGGGAATGGAAAAAGATATTCCATGCAAATGGAAATCAAAAGAAAGCTGGAGTAGCTATACTCATATCAGATAAAATAGACTTTAAAATAAAGAATGTTACAAGAGACAAGGAAGGACACTACATAATGATCAAGGGATCGATCCAAGAAGAAGATATAACAATTATAAATATATATGCACCCAACATAGGAGCACCTCAATACATAAGGCAACTGCTAACAGCCATAAAAGAGGAAATTGACAGTAACACAATAATAGTGGGGGACTTTAACACCTCACTTACACCAATGGACAGATCATCCAAAATGAAAATAAATAAGGAAACAGAAGCTTTAAATGACACAATAGACCAGATAGATTTAATTGATATTTATAGGACATTCCATCCAAAAACAGCAGATTACACGTTCTTCTCAAGTGCGCACAGAACATTCTCCAGGATAGATCACATCTTGGGTCACAAATCAAGCCTCAGTAAATTTAAGAAAACTGAAATCATATCAAGCATCTTTTCTGACCACAATGCTATGAGATTAGAAATGAATTACAGGGAAAAAAACGTAAAAAAGACAAACACATGGATGCTAAACAATACATTACTAAATAACCAAGAGATCACTGAAGAAATCAAAGAGGAAATTAAAAAATACCTAGAGACAAATGACAATGAAAACACGACGACCCAAAACCTATGGGATGCAGCAAAAGCAGTTCTAAGAGGGAAGTTTATAGTAATACAAGCCTACCTCAAGAAACAAGAAAAATCTCAAGTAAACAATCTAACCTTACACCTAAAGAAACTAGAGAAAGAAGAACAAACAAAACCCAAAGTTAGCAGAAGGAAAGAAATCATAAAGATCAGAGCGAAAATAAATGAAATAGAAACAAAGAAAACAATAGCAAAGATCAATAAAACTAAAAGCTGGTTCTTTGAGAAGATAAACAAAATTGATAAGCCATTAGCCAGACTCATCAAGAAAAAGAGGGAGAAGATTCAAATCAATAAAATCAGAAATGAAAAAGGAGAAGTTACAACAGACACTGCAGAAATACAAAGCATCCTAAGAGACTACTACAAGCAACTTTATGCCAATAAAATGGACAACCTGGAAGAAATGGACAAATTCTTAGAAAGGTATAACCTTCCAAGACTGAACCAGGAAGAAACAGAAAATATGAACAGACCAATCACAAGCAATGAAATTGAAACTGTGATTAAAAATCTTCCAACAAACAAAAGCCCAGGACCAGATGGCTTCACAGGTGAATTCTATCAAACATTTAGAGAAGAGCTAACACCTATCCTTCTCAAACTCTTCCAAAAAATCGCAGAGGAAGGAACACTCCCAAACTCATTCTATGAGGCCACCATCACCTTGATACCAAAACCAGACAAAGACACTACAAAAAAAGAAAATTACAGACCAATATCACTGATGAATATAGATGCAAAAATCCTCAACAAAATACTAGCAAACAGAATCCAACAACACATTAAAAGGATCATACACCACGATCAAGTGGGATTTATCCCAGGGATGCAAGGATTCTTCAATATACGCAAATCAATCAATGTGATACACCATATTAACAAACTGAAGAAGAAAAACCATATGATCATCTCAATAGATGCAGAAAAAGCTTCTGACAAAATTCAACACCCATTTATGATAAAAACTCTCCAGAAAGTGGACATAGAGGGAACCTACCTCAACATAATAAAGGCCATATATGACAAACCCACAGCAAACATCATTCTCAATGGTGAAAAACTGAAAGCATTTCCTCTAAGATCAGGAACGAGACAAGGATGTCCACTCTCACCACTATTATTCAACATAGTTCTGGAAGTCCTAGCCATGGCAATCAGAGAAGAAAAAGAAATAAAAGGAATACAAATCGGAAAAGAAGAAGTAAAACTGTCACTGTTTGCGGATGACATGATATTATATATAGAGAATCCTAAAACTGCCACCAGAAAACTGCTAGAGCTAATTAATGAATATGGTAAAGTTGCAGGATACAAAATTAATGCACAGAAATCTCTTGCATTCCTATACACTAATGATGAAAAATCTGAAAGAGAAATTAAGGAAACACTCCCATTTACCATTGCAACAAAAAGAATAAAATACCTAGGAATAAACCTACCTAGGGAGACAAAAGACCTGTATGCAGAAAACTATAAGACACTGATGAAAGAAATTAAAGATGATACCAACAGATGGAGAGATATACCATGTTCTTGGATTGGAAGAATCAACATTGTGAAAATGACTATATTACCCAAAGCAATCTACAGATTCAATGCAATCCCTATCAAACTACCACTGGCATTTTTCACAGAACTAGAACAAAAAATTTCACAATTTGTATGGAAACACAAAAGACCCCGAATAGCCAAAGCAATCTTGAGAACGAAAAATGGAGCTGGGGGAATCAGGCTCCCTGACTTCAGACTATATTACAAAGCTTCAGTAATCAAGACAGTTTGGTATTGGCACAAAAACAGAAATATAGATCAATGGAACAGGATAGAAAGCCCAGAGATAAACCCACACACATATGGTCAACTTATCTTTGATAAAGGAGGCAAGCATATACAGTGGAGAAAAGACAGCCTCTTCAATAAGTGGTGCTGGGAAAATTGGACAGGAACATGTAAAAGTATGAAATTAGAACACTCCCTGACACCATGCACAAAAATAAACTCAAAATGGATTAAAGACCTAAGTGTAAGGGCAGACACTATCAAACTCTTAGAGGAAAACATAGGCAGAACACTCTATGACATACATCACAGCAAGATTCTTTTTGACCCAGCTCCCAGAGAAATGGAAATAAGAACACAAATAAACAAATGGGACCTAATGAAACTGAAAAGCTTTTGCACAGCAAAGGAAACCATAAACAAGACCAAAAGACAACCCTCAGAATGGGAGAAAATATTTGCAAATGAAGCAACTGACAAAGGATTAATCTCCAAGATTTACAAGCAGCTCATGCAGCTCAATAACAAAAAAACGAACAACCCAATCCAAAAATGGGCAGAAGATCTAAATAGACATTTCTCCAAAGAAGATATACAGATGGCCTACAGACACATGAAAGAATGCTCAACATCATTAATCATTAGAGAAATGCAAATCAAAACTACAATGAGATATCATCTCACACCGGTCAGAATGGCCATCATCAAAAAATCTAGAAACAATAAATGCTGGAGAGGGTGTGGAGGAAAGGGAACACTCTTGCACTGTTGGTGGGAATGTAAATTGATACAGCCACTATGGAGAACAGTATGGAGGTTCCTTAAAAAACTACAAATAGAACTACCATACGACCCAGCAATCCCACTACTGGGCATATACCCTGAGAAAACCATAGGTCAAAAAGAGTCATGTACCAAAATGTTCATTGCAGCTCTATTTACAATAGCCAGGACATGGAAGCAACCTAAATGTCCATCGACAGATGATTGGATGAAGAAGATGTGGCACATATATACAATGGAATATTACTCAGCCATAAAAAGAAATGAAATGGAGGTATTTGTAATGAGGTGGATGGAGTTAGAGTCTGTCATACAGAGTGAAGTAAGTCAGAAAGAGAAAAACAAATACAGTATGCTAACACATATATATGGAATCTAAGGGAAAAAAAAAAAAAGGCCATGAAGAACCTAGTGGCAAGACGGGAATAAAGACACAGACCTACTAGAGAATGGACTTGAGGATATGGGGAGGGGGTGGGGTGAGATGTGACAGGGTAAGAGAGTGTCATGGACATATATACACTACCAAATGTAAAATAGATAACTAGTGGGAAGCAGCCGCACAGCACAGGGAGATCAGCTCGGTGCTTTGTGACCACCTAGAGGGGTGGGATGGGGAGGGTGGGAGGGAGGGAGATGCAAGAGGGGTGAGAAATGGGAACATATTGTATATGTATAACAGATTCACTTTGTTATAAAGCAGATGCTAACACACTATTGTAAGGCAATTATACTTCAATAAAGATGTTTGGAAAAAAAAAAAAAAAAAAGAATAAAATACCTAGGAATAAACCTACCTAGGGAGACAAAAGACCTGTATGCAGAAAACTATAAGACACTGATGAAAGAAATTAAAGATGATACCAACAGATGGAGAGATATACCATGTTCTTGGATTGGAAGAATCAACATTGTGAAAATGACTATATTACCCAAAGCAATCTACAGATTCAATGCAATCCCTATCAAATTACCAATGGCATTTTTTACGGAACTAGAACAAATCATCTTAAAATTTGTATGGAGACACAAAAGACCCCGAATAGCCAAAGCAGTCTTGAGGGAAAAAAACGGAGCTGGAAGAATCAGACTCCCTGACTTCAGACTATACTACAAAGCTACAGTAATCAAGATAATATGGTACTGGCACAAAAACAGAAACATAGATCAATGGAACAAGATAGAAAGCCCAGAGATAAACCCACGCACCCATGGTCAACTAATCTATGACAAAGGAGGCAAAGATATACAATGGAGAAAAGACAGTCTCTTCAATAAGTGGTGCTGGGAAAACTGGACAGCTACATGTAAAAGAATGAAATTAGAATACTCCCTAACACCATACACAAAAATAAACTCAAAATGGATTAGAGACCTAAATGTAAGACCGGGCACTATAAAACTCTTAGAGGAAAACATAGGAAGAACACTCTTTGACATAAATCACAGCAAGATCTTTTTTGATCCACCTCCTAGAGTAATGGAAATAAAAACAAAAATAAACAAATGGGACCTAATGAAACTTCAAAGCTTTTGTACAGCAAAGGAAACCAGAAACAAGACGAAAAGACAACCCTCAGAATGGGAGAAAATATTTGCACATGAATCAACGGACAAAGGATTAATCTCCAAAATATATAAACAGCTTATGCAGCTCAATATTAAAGAAACAAACAACCCAATCCAAAAATGGGCAGGAGACCTAAATAGACATTTCTCCAAAGAAGACATACAGACGGCCATGAAGCACATGAAAAGATGCTCAACATCACTATTAGAGAAATGCAAATCAAAACTACAATGAGGTATCACCTCACACCAGTTAGAATGGGCATCATCAGAAAATCTACAAACAACAAATGCTGGAGAGGGTGTGGAGAAAAGGGAACCCTCTTGCACTGTTGGTGGGAATGTAAATTGATACAGCCACTATGGAGAACAATATGGAGGTTCCTTAAAAAACTAAAAATAGAATTACCATATGACCCAGCAATCCCACTACTGGGCATATACCCAGAGAAAACCGTAATTCAAAAAGACACATGCACCCGAATGTTCATTGCAGCACTATTTACAATAGCCAGGTCATGGAAGCAACCTAAATGCCCATCGACAGACGAATGGATAAAGAAGTTGTGGTACATATATACAATGGAATATTACTCAGCCATAAAAAGGAACGAAATTGAGTCATTTGTTGAGACGTGGATGGATCTAGAGACTGTCATACAGAGTGAAGTAAGTCAGAAAGAGAAAAACAAATATCGTATATTAACGCATGTATGTGGAACCTAGAAAAATGGTACAGATGAGCCGGTTTGCAGGGCAGAAGTTGAGACACAGATGTAGAGAACGGACATATGGACACCAAGGGGGGAAATCTGCGGTGCGGTGGGGATGGTGGTGTGCTGAATTGGGCGATTGGGATTGACATGTATACACTGATGTGTATAAAATTGATGCCTAATAAGAATCTGCAGTATAAAAAAACAAACAAACAAAACAACTAATGCTAAACTTTCATTGGGTTATTTGTATGGAAATATGTTAATATAAATGTTTCAGACATTACATGAAATTTCTAAAAATCTTATATGTTCTGGTATAATGTTATAAGTCATAATCCTAGTTATTACCTTAAAATGTATATCTCAGAAATAACTAATTTTCTTGTCAACTGCATTATTATGAACTTTCATCAAATCTTTAACTGTGGTCATTTTTAAGTCTTTTGTCATTTACAGACAGTTCTGGGTGTACTCTGATGCTTTTGCAAATATGTTCCTATAAAAGGGTTTCATCTTTAAGAAATTCATGGAAAAGAATCTGACAAGTACAGGTTTCTGGTAACTGACTGTACTGCTGAACTGAATGAATAAGCATTTTCAGAACTCTAATGAAAAACTGATGAACTCATAAAAGTGCTAACAAAAGATCAAGATGAAAAAAACAATTAATTACATGGGACTGAGTGAACTGATGAGGATGAGTATCATTTTTGTGACTTTCTGTCCGAATTAAAAAAAAAAAATCCCACAAGGACTCAGAGGCAAAGAATATACAAATCAATTTTACTGCAAAGTAAAGGAGCTGTTACAGTGGAGGATTACTGGACTGAATGCCAATATTATGACATAGTATGAGTGCGTTTCATGTTTGGTAATTGCAATCATTGTTGCTTTTGTTGTGGTCATCCATGTACAATGCTTGGTGTCAGTCTATTTATCTCTTGTAAAAATAAAATACAGTGTGTGTGAGTGAAAAAAAAAAAAAAGATTAGTACAATTTCTGACCCTATTCATAATTTGGACACCAACTGTACCAATCAACATAGTGATTTCAGGGACTTCCCTGGTGGCGCAGTGGTTGAGAATCCACCTGCCAATGCAGGAGACACGGGTTCAAGCCCTGGTCTGGGAAGATCCCACATGCCACGGAGCAACTAAGCCTGTGCGCCACAACTACTGAAGCCCACGTGCCTAGAGCCCGTGCTGCACAACAAGAGAAGCCACCACAAAGAGAAGCCTGTCACTGCAACAAAGAGTAGCCTGGCTCGCCGCAACTGGAGAAAGCCCATGCACAGCAACAAAGATCCAACACAGCCAAAAATAAAAATAAATAAATAAATTTAAAAAAACAAAAACAAAAACATAGTGATTTTGGGACTTCCCTGGTGGCGCAATGGTTAAGAATCCGCCTGCCAATGCAGGGGACACAGTTTCAAGCCCTGGTCCGGGGAGATTCCACATGGTGCGGAGCAACTAAGCCCGTGTGCCACAACTACTCAGCCCATGTGCCACAACTCCTGAAGCCCGCGCGCCTAGAGCCCATGCTCTGCAACGAGAAGCCACCACAATGAGAAGCCCACGCACCGCAACAAAGAGCAGCCCCCGCTCGCCGCACTAGAGAAAGCCTGCATGCAGCAACCAAGACCCAATGCAGCCAAAAATTTAAAATAAATAAATAAATAAAAAACATAGTGATTTCATGGATGTAGTCAGTCATTTACATCATTAGAGACAATTTTATATTTACAGATGAATATCTTTGAGTCAGAAGCAATAGTTCATGGCAGACAAACTAAGCTGAATTAATTAACTTTAAATAAATAAATGAATGTATATTTACATACACATGCATGCAAACATATACATACCTGCATTTATATAAAGAAGCATGCATGTGTACGTGTACACACATACACACGTGTGCATACATACACGTGCATGTCTATACTTATACATTCACATACATATATATACACTTTTACATGTATATGTACATACATATACATACACACATGCACATGTACATATCAGGCTCCAGTTGGGAAACAGAAACCACACGTTAATCTGAACATGGAAGGCTTCATCAAGGTGTATTAACTACAAAGGGGTAAAGAACCTGAATGGGAGTAGCTGCTCTTCCTGCAGGCCCCCCCCAGGACCCCAGCTGCACAGGAGAGCAGTTCACCAAGCAGACCCACAGATCCGGAGCTGAGAGGCAATACACTAATACCTGGCACTGGACATACATACGTTTATATGTAATAATAGAGTTCTGTAGAGTTGTGGATCCATGTTTACATATAACAACACTTATTATGTATACAGATTTACAAAGGGGCTATAGATACTTCTTGCAAAAGTTAAAAAGTACTGAACACTAGAATTACCTGTATCAGTAGCCCCAAATTAACAACGGTTAGGTAGCAGCTGTTGATAAGTGACTCCTAATGTTATGTCATACTGACACTCTGTTTGCCATGAAGATTTCAGAAACAAATCTTTGCCATGAAGTAAAGTAGATGCGTAAATAACCTTCCAAAGTAGCAAGGGGGGAGAGGTGACATTCTTTGGGCAGAACAATGATGACCGAAACTTACAAGTAGGTGCCTCAGAAATTTAATTTCACAAATCCAATAACTTCTGGGAGCTTATAGCTTTGAGGAAGAAATGTCAATTCACGGAAGCTGTCATTAGAAATCAAGTCAACTCCAGGAAACGAAGAGCAAATCTGTGAATTGGTCACAGCCCTCTCCCAGGTATCTCTCCATCTTTTCCAGGGAGCTAGGAATCGTCTGGAATGGAACTACCACGATATTAAAACTAAAACAGGAATTGCTGTCTCCCCCTCCCCACCCTGCCACCCAATTTCTCTCTCTCATAGGACACCTTTCCACTTCGCTGGTCACTCTCTCATTCCAAAAACTAACAAGTGGACTAACATCAATACACAGATAGACACAAAAGAGATCAAGACAAATACTCACTGTAAAATGAGATTGCCAGAACCGCAAGCTCTGTGGACTAATTAACTGGACGGCTACGTTTATTAAGCACTTCCTGTGTGCGGGACTCGTGTGTGCTGCACAAGGGCCTTAGAGGCACTCTCTGATTTAATCCCAACAGCCTCATGATGCTGGCACTAGAATGATCTCTCTGTACAAATGAGCAATGACTTCCCATTGGTGAACAAGGATTCAGATCAAATGCACAATCTCAAAACCCAGTCTGGTAGCTTTGTTGGTCCATTTTTGAGATTGGTGTGGCTATTGTAGGGATATAAGTAAACTTGAATCATCAAACCCACGTCTGCTATCATTCCAGGATAGTACCTGGCCTCATTCTTTCTTCCCCACCTTACTCTCTCTGCTTCATCCACAGAATTCTCTTCTCAAAATACATATCCTACTCCATAAAATCCAAAAACCGAAGGCCAGATCCAGCTCACAGAGAGAACGGAGTGTGTATCACTGATCCCTGCAGCCCTGGGCCCAGGCAGCCAAGCCCACACTCTCCCCGGGCGGCTCTGGCCGGCTCTCACCTGTCGGAAGATGTAGCTCGCCAGGGGCTCATCGAGGCTGGGATGGCGGTCGATGAATGCAAAGAGGTCCAGGCCGGAGCCGTGCTTCTCCATGACCAGCTGAAAGAACCCTTGGTTTTCAAATACATCCAGTACCTGGAAAGACACAAAGCTGGGTGTGGCCCTGCCGGGGTACCTTCCAGACAACGAACTCGAGAAGTGGGGTGACAACAGCTCTCCACCTTGATGATGTTGGCATGCTCCACCCTGCACAGGATGGCAATCTCTAAAGTCACTCTCCCAAGTTTGGGATCCTCAATCCAACAATCCTCCAAAACCTTCTCCTTCTTAATAAACTTCACCACCACCTGTGAGGAGAACAGAGGGGACGTGACTGCAGCCATCCCCGCCACGCCTCCCACAGCCCATTGGGCGTGCTGCTCTACCCTCACCCTAACCCCACCCCCACCCCCGATGAGCCCCAGGGACCTGAAAGAAGAAACCTAACAAGAGCCCTCCGGCGTGAGCAGACAGAGAAGCAAGTCAGCAGCCGACTGGAAGCGCTGACTGGACCTGCCCGATCTAGAAAGTGGGCGGACGCGGGTGACGGCAGAGCCAGGTGGCCCTGCAGAAAGACAGGTGCTCCCCAGAGCACCGCATGTCACCCCAATTTCTCAACCGAGTACTGGATGTCCTGGCTGAGAAAATGAAACAAGAGGCCTGAGAACTAGAAAAAATGAACAAAAACTGTCATTCATGTTGATCCTGAGAACTAATCAGAGAGTTCAGCAAGACAGATGGACACAAGATAGATATGGAAAAAACGGTGTTAGTCAATTAATGATAGTCAACTGGACTGTGGAATAGAAAAAAAAGACACCGTTAGTAAAGGAAACCAACACCCTAGGTCAATGAATGACAACCCTGCCCCTCAACAAAACACCTGCTCCTAGGTGGTCGCCGGGCATGTGGTGAGCAGTGACCGCGGGCCAGGCCTGCTCTGCACTTCAGCAGGAGACCCCAAACCAGACGACAGAGACCCCCGCCCTCACGGAGATCAGCATCTGCCGGGAAGCAGGCGATACACAAGATGCGCCGCGGGTCAGGAAAAGCGAGGGCTGAGAAGAAGCAGCTGAACCGGGAAGTGCCGGGTGGCGGGGCCGGGGAGGGCTTCCCGGGGCGGCGGCTTCTGAGAGGGGCCGGGGGGAGGCACTGCAGGCAGAGGGAAGATGGGGGAAGGTTCTGCGCGTGGTGAGCAGGCGGCACGAGGGGCAGGGACGGCACACAGGGCCAGGGCAGAAGCAGGGACACCACTTAGGAGCTTCTGCAATATCCAATCACCCAACAATAATCTGGAGAAAAAAGGTGGTGGCTTGGGTGCCAGCACGTGCGTGGTGACAAGTGGACAAACTCTGAAGGTGCTTCGAGGGGAGGGTCACCACGATTTACCAGGTCAGATGAGAGACGCGAGGGAAAGCAAGAAGATGAGGGTGGAAGCAAGGCTGACGGCCCGAGGAGCCACGAACCGGGGTTACGGGGCACGGGAAGGATGATGGAGTCAGGCGGGGCCGGAGCAGTGCAGACGGCAGAGCTCGAGTTCGCGTGTTTGCAGGCAGCTGCCTGCTGCCCGTCCAGCTGCAGGTTTAGGGAGACAAGAAGGAAGGCGGCCTCCATGGCCTCCACGCACACCTAACATGAGCTTCAGGGTGAAAAATGACAGAACAAGAGAAGAGAATCCTCTTACGGTAAAGAAAGCTCTAAACATCTAGACTGAAGTCTTACCAAGTGTCGCGCAAGAATAAAGAACACACACACACAGAAATACATCCTGGTGAACTTTCTGAATTCCGAAGATTAAAAAAAAACCAAAAACAGAAAGGATAAAAATCAAGTTGCTGGCAGCAAAATTCACTTCAAAGTAATGGTAGATGACAATAGACCCCATTGTGTGTCTAAAACGTTCTGAGAGGAAAAAGGTACATCTCCACTAAAATATGAGGGAAAAAACCACACCTTAATACATGTAAGGATTCCGAGGGGAACACCCATACATCCTTCCTAGAAAAATTAGCAACAAATATACTCCAGCAAATGAAACATGAACACAGGAAAGAGAAGAAACTGGATATAAAACCAGTGGAGGTTTAACAAAAGCAGGACAAGACCTGTACACTGAAAACTATAAAACATTGTTGAGAAATGAACACAACACTGTTGATCAACTATACTCCAATATAAAATAAAACTTTTTAAAAAATAAAGTAAATGAAATAAAATTCAAAAAACATTGTTGAAAGAAATTAAAGATCTGAATAAACCAACAGACATCCCATGTTCATGGATCAGAAGAATTGATATTGTTAAGATGGAAACACCCTGCAAGTCGATCTGCACTCTGTCCTGAGAACTAGACCCAAACCCTTCAAAGTATACTTTCTGATTGGCTGCTTTACTTAACAATGTGTTGGCCTAATAGCATTTAAATGGACATCCCTGTTTTCTGAAAGGCAAAATTACTCATGTGGCTTCTTTTTTAAACCAAAAGAACTCTGGGGCTCCTTTCTTCTCCCTTAGGTATAAAGGTCTAAAGAAACCCGCAGAGCCTTTTGGATTCCTGATCCAAACCAAGAGTGAGAAGATCTGCCTCAAATAAATTAAAGATGACAATAGAAACTTAAGAACGAGACTGCTTAGAAACACGTGACACCCAGAGCAGCATGTGTTTAAACCTCTAGAAGGTGGCCGAGTGCACTCAGACAACTCAACGCTGCACAAGCTTTTATTACTAAGTAACAGCTTAAAAAAACACATTCAATCTAATAAGCTAGAAAAATAGCAAAATTAACTCATAGAAAGTACAAGAAAAGAAATTTAAAGAAAACAAAGCAAATATTTGATTAAAAAATAGGCAATTCTTTGGCAAGTCTAGCAAAGAGAAGAGAGAGTGAAGACAAGAATGAGGACAGCCAAGGGGACAAGACTCGCCACAGAAACCCCTGCAGACGTGACGTCACAGGTGCTGGTCACCACCGGTGTCCCCAACTCTGCAGGCCCCACAAAACTGACAGAGAAAAAAGAAAAAACACTTACGTATGAATATAAATGAAAAAATCCCGAATAAAAATATTAGCAAGCCAAATTCAGCCACGCATTAGAAGAATGTTGTAACACAATTGAGGATTGAGTCTACGAATGGAAGTTGACTGTTGTTATTCATATATTAATAAAGGAAACAAAGATACGATCATCGCAATAGAGGCAGAAAAGACATTTGATAGAACTCAATGCTCAATGTTTAAAAAACAATTCAGTGGGGCTTCCCTGGTGGCGCAGTGGTTGAGAATCTGCCTGCTAATGCAGGGCACACGGGTTCGAGCCCTGGTCTGGGAAGATCCCACATGCCGCGGAGCAACTGGGCCCGTGAGCCACAACTACTGAGCCTGCGCGTCTGGAGCCTGTGCTCCGCAACAAGAGAGGCCGCGATAGTGAGAGGCCCGCGCACCGCGATGAAGAGTGGCCCCTACTGGCCACAACTAGAGAAAGCCCTCGCACAGAAACGAAAACCCAACACAGCCATAAATAAATAAATAAAAAATAATTAAAAAAAAAAAACAATTTAGTGAACTGAAAATAAAATGAAGTATCCTCAAACAAAAGGTAATCCATCAAAAAATAAAAGGAGCCATTGGAATTGACAGAGGACCACCCCGAGGTCGGGTAGCGTACCTGTTACTCCACACGGCTCTGCAGGTCCTAGCCAAGGTGACAGCAGGAAGGAAAAGAGGCGATGAGACGCGAGTAATAGAAAAAGAGACAGGACTGTCACTGCCGGCAGAGGAAGAAAATCCAAAGGATCCACTGAAAAGTCACTAAAACCAACAAGACTTTGACACAGATCCTTGAGGTATCAACCCAAGCACGGAGCTTTGGTAAATTCCAGAAGGGACTAGAAGCCGCCGTGGTGAAGGGGTCCCACACTGGCCCTCCCAGGAATCGGCAGGCCGGGCCCGGGGACACCTGGGCAGTCTACGGGGTTCGCGGGGACAGGCAGCATGGCGACCACGCCAGCTCCCCCGAACCACGAAGCGCCCAGGCAACTACAAATCTCATCACAACGGCACCTGGGAGGGAGGGGCGGTGGCTCTAAGGCACATTACAGGATGAGGTGTGGGCCGGGCAGCCGGCCCCGCAGCACGCAGACCCCACCCCTGCAGGAGCCCAGTACCTCCTTATTCGCTTCCTGGTCCACCGCCGTCCACACGAAGCCGAAGGCCCCGCTGCCGATGGGGCTGAGCGTGCTGTACTTGCGGGAGTACGCGCCCTCGCAGGCCGCCAGCCCCTCCAGCTCCACGGCCTCGGGGGGCTCCTCAAACCAGGGTTTGTTCGCGAGCACCTGCGAACGCAAAGGCACGTCCGAGGGACCACGCGCAACGCACTGAAGGAGCAGGGCAGCGGCAGGCCGAGCGGTGACAGCGGCACCCACGCCCTGTGCTGCCCCTCCCCGCTCTTCCCAGGCCCACGGGGTCCCCGGCCCGAGACCCGCTCTCCACGGGGTACGCCAGGGGCCTCGACAAGTCGGTCCAGGCTGGCACACTCCTGGACCCCACCGTGCACACGGAGACACACAGATTTGAAATCCCACGTGTGGCTTGATACTCACACAGAATATTAGAAGCCAGACCCTACACAAACCCTCTTCCCACCCCAGAGGACACAGAGAGAGAGACAGAGAGAGAGAGAGAAGAGAGAGAGAGAGAGAGATGCTGATTGGGAGAGGTGGGTGGAAGGCAGGAGCTGGCCAGTCACCTACCTGCCCCAGGCTGGCTCCAGACAGCTCGCAGGTGGAGTGGGCGGAGCTGGGCAGGCTGCTCAGGAACAGGCGGGTCCGCGGGGCCGAGGCCAGGTGACCGTGCAGCAGGTCCTTCACCAGCCAGCAGCAGAACAGGGCGGACGAGCCCTGGAGCGCCACCCGCTTCACTTCAAACTGCACACCTGAGGAGGGAAGGGGAGACCAAACACCCCCGCTGCTGTCACCTCCCCAGTGTCACGTCCCCCAGGACGGGATAAAGCCAACGGACAGCGCCTGGGGCAGGGGCGGAGGGCACCGAGTCCGGAGAAGGGCAAAGCTGAGGCTGGTGGCCGCATCACCTCCCGCCGGCAGGGGGCCAGCAGCCCAGCATGTCCTCGGGGGCAGCCGGAGGCCAGGGGACTCAGGAGAGACCCGCCACCAGCCGCCGACTCGGACGAGCCTGGAAAACCCGCCCCCAACACCCTCCACAGGAGTCTGGCTCGGGAGCCACACGTACACACACGTGCCACCTAACCGTACACATCACCGTGCACATCACCGTGCACACTGCCGTGGCACACGTGTGCGTTGACACAGCCTCCTGGGAATACAGCAAATCAAAGGTAGCTATCAGGGAGGTTTACAGGTGATTTTATTTTCTTCTTTTTGTTTACATTTTCTAACATTTCTGCAAATAACACATATTACTTATGTAACTCTTTTAAGTTTGGGAAAAAACCCTGGTAACCAACAGTACGAAATCAGCAATGAGGAAACAACTGGCTGAAACGTGGCACCGTTAGGAAATTAGGAAAAGAAAAAGGGACAAGTGAAGGGGTCTGACGGCCACACCCCCAGAATGGAGATTCTGAGGCCAGAGCAGCCTGAACCCCGACAGCACACAGAAAACCACCACCAGCCCCTCAGCCACACCTGCCTCCTGGTGTGGCCCCCGGGAGCCCACCCCCTGCTGCACCGCACGGAGGGCCTGGGCCCCGGGGCTGCCCCCTCCCCGGCACACGCACCTGTGATCCTCACTTTGAAGAGGTAAACTCTAACCTCGGTTCTTTATTTAATATAATACCTCATTCCTGCCAAAACGATTCCAGGGGTGAAGCCCCGTCAGACGCCAGGACGAGGAAGGCCCCCCGACCCCGCCGCGCCGTGCTCTCGGGCACCCCCCGCCCCCCAGCCACACGTACCCAGCTGTGAGCCGTCTCGGTGGTAACAGCTCCCCGCGTAGGCGCCCTCCTGGATCTCAGGCTGCAGGTCGGCGGCCCCCAGCGGCGCAGGGCCGTCTGCTCTCACAGGCGTGGAGGTGGCCTGGAGGCTCAGCCTGGGTGCCTCTAGCGGGGACGCGCCCACGGGGCCGGCTCCCGACACAGGAGGGACGCGGTCCGGGCTCTCATCCAGGTCATCATGTTCGGAGGACGCCAAGCACATGTGCGATGGTTCGGTTCCATCCAGTTCCAGACCGGCCTCGCGGGACCGCCGGCCTCCACCCAGACTGAAGTAGGCGCCGGTCAGCAGCGACAGCTCCCGGTGGTCCAGGACTTCTGACCTCTGCCTGCGCAAACCGCTCACGTCCACATCAGAGACCCCCAGCGAAGGGGAGCAGGTCCCCCTGAGCTCAGACGTAGCGCAGGAACAGTTCGAAGAAGTTCGGTCTGTCCATTCGCTGAAAACGAGTTCCTTGAGGTTCCAGGAAAACAAATTCTCGCCAGCCTCCCGGGCCTCCGCGGCCTCCAGGGCACCGGGCAGGTCAGTGGCAAGGGCGTAGCAGGCCGAGGAGCTGCCCGAGCGGCCGCCGTGCGGGTCTGTGCCTCCCAGGTCACACAAGGACGCAGGGGCGGAGGGCGGGGGCTGCTCAGCGTAGGAGACACCCCAAGGCCCCGCGAAGCTCGATGCGCACAGCTGCTCCTTAATCAAGCACGTCCCCAGCCACGGCCCAGCCAAAGGAGGCGTCGAGAGCAAGGGCTGCACCGCCCCCGAGGGGCTGGGGGCCGAGTCCGGGCTTCCCCGCTGGGCGCGCCACTCTCCCTCGAATCCAGGGCCGCGCACCGGGAGGGCCTGCCCGGCCGGCTGAGCCGCAGCGTGGGGCCCGGCCTTGGGGCCATCAGCCCCGTGGTTTGAATCGCTGGCGCCACTCGAGCCCCTCCGCCCCAGCTGTGTCTCCTGATACAGGCCACCCCTTGCAGCACCACTGGTCCCATCTGCACTTGGCACTGGTGTTTCAGAATCTTCATGGGAAGCACGTGGTTTTGTGTCCACTGGCCCAGACCTGTTTCCTCCCAGCAGGTCCTGCCTGAGGCTCTCTGCTGTTGCCAGCCGCTCTTTCTCTAAGACAGTGCTCTGCTGGTCCTCTGGCGACGACCGTTGGCCAGGGGCTGACGGGCATCCCCCTGGCATGCTTCGCTGGCCCTCGGGCAGTGACTGTTCCTGGGCTGGCGGGCTTCCCTCTGGGGTATTTTGCTGGTCCTGGGGTGACGGCTGTGGGCCATGGGCTGGCGGGCTTCCTTCTGGCACGTTCTGCCGGTCCTTGGATAATGAGTGTTCGCTGTGGGCTGGCCGGCTTCCTGCTGGGACGCTGTCCACCCTGGGGATTGTTACACGGATGACACAGTCACTCAGGGGCCACAGAAGAGTCAAAACAAAGAGATCACAGGGGTCCCCCTTGATTAGAGACCCGCACCATGCATTTAACACCATAAACTTACGACAGAAAAAAAAGACTTTTATAACAAAATTAAAATATGAAGAACCAACTCACATATTCTCCAGATAAAGCCACACTTAGCAATGATTTATCCAAGAATGCCACTGAGTGCCTAGGACCCTCTGCTCAAGGCTGTGGTCAGCAATCTCACTTTGCGGTGAGTGGGACCCCGACAGCCGTGCAGCCAGCCTCTTCCTGCCCGCAAGGTGGAGGTGTGGGAAGAAAGCAGAGGCATTGGACACTGCACGCGGTAAACCACAATGGCTACAAACACCATCGGATCTCACAGCTCAGAGAGGGCAGGGCACGAGGAGCAGGAGACTGGAAGAGCCATGCCCCCAGGGTCCTGAGAGCTGGAGCACAAAGCCCCCAGTGCGCTCAGCACGGGTGGACCACCGAGGAAGAGGCCGCCACAGCCCACCAGGCAATCTGCGTCCAGACTCCCCTCCGCCGGCCCCGCCGCCGGCACCCACTTGGCAGGCGGTGCTGAGCGCCGGCCCCGTGTCAGCCCAAGGTCGGCCGCCAGCACCGAGGCCAATAGAAAGTGGCAGTGCCCGGCCTGGCTGGGGAGGCATGCGGCGATCTGTAAATGTTACACCAGGGGCTCATAAAGAGGCGGGGAGAGGAAGGACGCCACTCAAGGATGGGCCCCGCAGAGGAGGCTGCTGTGAGCGGAGTCCTGAGGGACAGCTGAGGGGACGAGGGCCTGCAGAGACCAGGCAAGAATGACCCGTCGCCACTACGCCACCTCCATCTACCGCCACCATCCACCCGGGCCTGTCTCCGGGGAGCCGCACGGCCTCTGCGGTGTCAGGAGGTGAGGCGGCAAGTGAAGGAAGGAGGAAGACAGTAACTGGCCCGTGAAGGACACAGATCAAACACTTAGAACCGCGAGACCAGAAACGTCCAGCGGAGAGGAAACGCAGGAACCGGCCCATCGAGTGGAACCTCCTCATTGCCCACCCGCGTCCCAGAAAATCAAGCCCACGCACCGCGCCAAGGATCGCTCAGCACGTGAGCCACCGCTGAGACACACCTGCCCTGACGCAGGCCGGGCACCTGGCGCCCACACCAGTGGGTGCCCCTGGGCCCAGGCCCCACCATGCGCCCCCGGGCAGCACAGAATCCTCCCTCCTCACCGTGTGTGTGTGTGTGTGTGTGTGTGTGTGTGTGTGTGTGTGTGTGTGTGTGTGTGTGTGTGTGTGTGTGTGTGTGTGTGTGTGTGTGTGTGTGTGTGTGTGTGTGTGTGTGCGCGCGCGCGCGCATGCACACACACAGCAAGGAGAGCCCGCAGTCACGCTGCTCCAGCCACCAAAAGTTAAATAGGAAAAGGCCAAGAAGTTGAAGCAAATGACAGGAGCCGTGTTCGCAAACCATGGTGCCACCTGTGAGGTGGCGGTTCTGAGGCCGCGCTGCAGAGAAAGGTCTCCGAGACACACACACCGCGTGCCCAGGCACGTGCACACATTTAGGACAAGGTGCACACGGCAGCCTACCTGTGCCTGTGTAACACACACACTTCCATCTAAGCACACGGGGAAAGGGGTCTGCAAGGAGATCACTGCTGGCAGTGGTTCTCTCTGGGGGACCTGGGAGAGCGTCACAGGGACCTTTGCTCTTTACCATTATTCTTCTGTACTTAGAAAAACATACACATTCACGTAGTATGTATTTAAAACATAATTTCAAGAAGACTAGAAAACAGTGTGTATGTGTGAGTGAATAAATCTCACACAATGGTGAGCAAAAGATGCCGGAGATAAGGGAGTACATTCGGTGAAGTTCAAGAACAGGCACCTCTGATCTGCGTCCTGACCCCAGGGCAGTGAGGGACACTGAGTGGGGTGGGAGCAGTGCCTCCCAGGGGAAGAGGAGAAAGGTCCAGAGAGGTCGGCACATTACTGTATGCTGCGCTTCAAAGAAATTGCTTTAAAAAGAGAAACTTATTGAAAACAAACCGAACTGCTATGCACAACAGGACTGTGATAGCTGAGCAAGTGGATGTTCTATTTCTACTTTCCTAAGTTTTCCACATTGTGCCTCGTCTCCTCTAAATAGAATACTTCGTTATTTAAAAATGCATAGCAAACAGATTCAAATTATTTTCAGAATGAGAAAATTATGCTGGAATCAGCTCCCTGGAACCTCCCTGAACGCTTTCTCATCCATAAAATGGGGCCCGTGTCACGGAGCCTGCGGGAACCTGGCCGGGTGACACAGGAGAAGCACTGCCATCGCGAGGGGCAGCAGCAGGTGTCACCTCCATCATTCCCAAGGACTGAACACTTCCCCAGGGTGCCTCCCCCTGCCCCTCACGCACCCGCCCCTCCCCCAGAGGACTTACCCCAGAGTGGGCAGCGCCGGGAGGGAGAAGGCGAGGCGGCCTCCGGCGTCCGCAGGAACCTGGGCCCTGGGGGGGGCGGCCTGACTCTCCACTGGCTTTGGGGTCTCGGTGTTCACCCTTAGATCTGGCAGCAACAGCAAAAAAAAAAGTGTTTTCCATTTGCTGGCCCATCCTGCTGAAAACCACCCCCTCGGCCCGTGTGACTAGTGAGCAGGGGGCGAGGGGGCCTAACCCGACCTCAGACACACCGCCAGCCCCACGTCCACAGCAGGTCCCGCCCCTCACTGCCCCACGGGCACCGGGTCCAGGCCCACAGCCTCCCTGGGCTCTCCCTGCTCCGCCCTGGGCCCCACACCCACCGACCCCGGAGTCGAACCTGCCCCTCATCTGCCGACAGCCCCCGAGGGCTCCACTCTGACACCGGGTGAAAACCAAAGGCCCGGCGGCTGGGCCCTGCTTCCCTCCCCAGGGCCTTGGGGCCCGGCCCTCTGGCCACCCCACCACGCCCGGCGCTGCTCGCTTTCCCAGAAAGCCGCCCCTGCCTCATCCCGGCTCACAGACCCCAAGATGGCGCAGCCTCCCCTGCTGTGCCCTTCCTGTGAGCGCCGGGCACCTCCTACGGCTCGTGTGCCGCCTGCCTCCGCCTGCCTGCCTACACCAGGGCCCGCGACATCACAGGTTCCTGGGGTCAGGGGAGCGAGACTGTCCTTGCCACACAGCAGCCTGCATGGGGGAGGCTCTTAGAAAGAGTCCCGGCCCCTGGCGGACAGGCATAGGCGGGCTGGTACCACGAGCAAGAGCACACGTCCCCACGCACCCAGAAACACGCCCACAAGTGCATCCTGGAGACAGTAACGGGGACAGAGCTTCTGTGACCCCACCCCCCACTTTCTACGAAGAAGACGAACGACACACACACACACACACCAGGAATAATTTGGAAATCTGGAAAAAGAGGAAAGGGAATGCATCAGTGATACAGAAAAAAACTTGAAAAAAAGGAGTCTTTGCAGACAGAAAAACCCGGATACAATGAAGGAAACCCCATGTTAAGAAAAGTGGTCATGGACTTCCCTGGTCGCACGGTGGTTAAGAATCTGCCTGCCAGTGCAGGTTCGAGCCCTGGCCCGGGAAGATCCCACATGCCGCGGAGCCACTAAGCCCGTGTGCCACAACTACTGAGCCTGCGCTCTAGGGCCCGTGAGCCACAGCTACTGAAGTCCGCACGCCTAGAGCCCGTGCGCCACAACAAGAGAAGCCACTGCAATGAGGAGCCTGTGCACTGCAATGAAGAGTAGCCCCCGCTCGCCACAACTAGAGAAAGCCCGCGCGCAGCAACGAAGACCCAACGCAGCCAAAAATAAATAAATAATAAATAAATAGATAAAAGAAAAGTAGTCAAAGAGAGTCAGGAGCCTAACAAAGTGTCTTTTAAAACCTGGGCGCCGTCTGACGATAAAGGTCCACATCCCAGTTGGACACCGCGCAGCCGCGTCCCCCTCGGTGGCCACGTGAAACCCACTCACGCGTCTACTCAAACACCACGTCCTCCCACGGACGCGCCCGCAGGTGACAACGCCCCACGGGCGCGGAGCTGGGACGGCCCCCGAGGCAGGGCCGGGGCAGCTCCTCCTTGAGCCTGCTCGGGGAAGGCGGGCGCCCCGGAGGCTGCTGGTCCCCTGCTTCCCGGAGCTCCAAAGCCAGAGTGGGAGCCGCGCGCTGCCCTCTCACGCCCGGCACCTGCAACATCACGTGGTGGGGCTCGGACCACTTGTTGGAATCATATTAAATGTTGAAAGTACTAGAAATAAACAAATCCTGCCAGGACTGTTTACTCAGGGATCCATCTGATATGCTGCATGAATCCGGTCTTCAACCACTTACGTAAAGCTACATCACTCACACAAGACCGCCAACTAGCGGCTGGTGTCGCAGACGCAGGCACGCGGTGACTCACCTGGGGACCTCTCGCGCTAACACATCTGTGAGACCCGCACACAAGTGTCCCATCCCCTGGGAACACGGAAGGCCCACAAGAGACAGAGAGGAACATCAAACCCACACAAACAGGGTCCCCATGACAGCCATCCCATCACCCATGGAGGCCGGGGGTGGGGACTGGGCGGCCACAGGTGCACCTGGGAGGAGGCGGCCAGCTCTCACCCTCGGCTGTGTGCTGGGCATCCCCGGTGGTCTCCCCAGGCCCACTGTGGCTGCCAGCGTCCAGGCAGTTGGCCACGTCCGGCAGCAGAAAGGAACTGTCACAGGCAAGGTCCATGTAGTGGTAGAAAGCAGGAATCAGGAAAGTGATGTTCTATAAAACAAAAGGACATTTCAGAACCTGGCAAGAATCCTCACTGACCCACTGAACCGTCCCTCCGTCCCGTCTGGGCAGAGAATGAAGACAACGCGCGCAAGTCTCTGGACAAGGTTAGGAAAGACCCCAGTCAAACTCCTTCTGGGAGACACGAAGCCCCTGATGCTCAACATGGAAATCCAAACTTGCTTCCCTTCCTCTTAGCACACCCTGACAAGACTGCGTCCACACACTCCCTGGAAGGACCCAGTGCCCCCAATGTTCCTGTGGGGAGAACTTGTCCGAGAGTTATTCTAACTGCGTTTTCATTAACTTCAATTGAACTAAGTTTGACTTAATTTAACTAAAATTTGTCTTACTTGCTTCTTAGTATTTCTGTTAGAGAACAGAAAGGGACCTGTTTGGGGAGCCTCAAAAGAAGTTAAAGCTCTGGCCGGCTGGGCGGGGCGCAGGGCTGGCTGCAGGAAGAGTGACAAGAGGGGACGGCTGCCTGTGGGGCACAAGGTGCTCGGTGCAAGGCTGTGGCGAACGCCGGGCCTGCGCCCACGTCTAGGAGCCAGTCCAGCCAGGTGCAGGGCCTGGGGCCAGGGGCGGGGGTGTCACTCAGGTGTCAGGAGCGACACATCACGCAGCAGCCTCTCCTTCCTGCATGAACCACCCCCCCAATCGAGTGGGGGCCCGTGCCCCCTCCCCAGAAGCCCTGGAGGACTGCTGAGACCACCCAAGGAAAGCCACTCCGAGGAAGCCTGAGATACTCGCCTGCCCTCAGAGCCCAGCCCAATCCAAGGAAGAAGGTTCTAGAAACACGTTCCTCCCACCCTGACTCACAATGGACCCCAGGACGGTCGGAGGAGGTGTGGCCAAACCCCGGCCCGTGGGTGCGGAGCGAATCCGCACAGCTGTGACACACACCCTCATCCAGTAACTCAGGCCCGATCTTGCTTGGGGCAGGCTTTGGGGTGAGAGAGCCCCTTCCCTCTCCTGGGGGGGGGGGCACATGGCACCCAAAGGCTTTGGGGGTAGCCCGGGGGGGGGTCATCAAGTATTCCCTGTGGGGTCCAGATAAATGGACACAGGCGGGGGAATAGGGCTGTGAGCACAGGCCTCCCTCTCTGGGCCCGAGTTCCCGTGGGGAAAGCCGGCGAGCTGGGCTAGAGGATGCAGAAGCACAGGCCGATGACGGGCCAAGACCGGCTTCCCCAAGGCGGCGGGGGTGGGGGGAACCACCTTGCCCAGGAGCTCATCCTTTCCATAACCAAACAGCATCAGAGCAAAGCTGTGGTTGATGCCGTGGATGGTCCCGTCCGGCAGGAGGGTGATGAGCCCGCTGATGGTGGTGAACACCCAGATGGAGGCCGAGTAGCCCCGGTCAGGGGCCGCCTTGCCGTCCGCTGCCTCCGCGTTGCCGGGCCTAGGGCTCAGCTTCAAGCTCAGAGGGAAGGCGGCACCATCCTTGGCCCTTCCGACAGATCTCTGAATCTTGAGGCTCTGAAAGAAAGACACACCACTGAGCTGACCACAGCACCTGCTGTGGTCCGAGCCTTGAGCCTTTGCTGCTGTAGATTTACGTCCACCCATGCCCGTTGGCGGGTGCCCCCCCAACACCTAACTCTCCACACCACTCTTCCTTCCTCTACCTCCCCGCGCCACCCCTCTCCGCCCCAGGGAACGCAGAGCCCTGACCGCGAGCTGCGGCCGGGCCGGGGGACCCGAGTCCAGAACGGCCCGAGCGCAGAGCACACAGGGTCCATCAAGCAACGCGCCAGCCCTGCGGGAGGGAGCACCAGCAAGTTCCTCCCTGCGGTCCACCCTGGACCACTGGTGCCCCCAGCGCCCACCTCTGCGGGCGGCCCCAGCCCCGCACCCCGCCCTCTGTCCTCCAGCCTGGGGGGCAGTGGCTTCCCGTAGTTGCTGACCTCTGGGCGGCTTGTCCATCCCCCCTGCCTCCTTAGCCCCTCCGTCACCCACGCAACCAAGGCCTCGCATCACGTTTCTCTGCTTAAAATACTCGGGCGTATCCGGTCTCCCAAGCCAATCTTGACTGTGCAGCCTCTAACCAGAGGCTTTCTCAGTCAGCTCCCTTCCTGGTCCCAGGCCTCATGTCTACCCCTCACTCCATACCGCCTGCCCCCTTCTCAGGGTCCACCCGGAAGACACAAGACCTGCAGGGGCCCGAGGCCTGAACGAGGGGGGAGCTCCCACTGCATCAGCACAGCGCCCTGACCAGGGGCAGAACTCAAGACCCCAGACTCCCCGTGGTAAGGGTGCAGGCCAGACCCCAGGCCCCAGGGAGCCCTGAGGAAAGAGGGGGCACGGTGTCTGTCTCCACTTGCTGCCGGGGGTGTCAGGCAGCTCCAGCGTGGGGCTGCTGGGAGGGTGCTTGCCCGTTCTGGCACACGCCTCTTGTGGCTACGTGCCTGGGGTGGGCAGACGTTTGCTTATGTTCAGTTAAGCATAAGAGGCTGCCAGATAGTCCCCTGAAGTGGTCGTACCAACTGATGCTCCAGAGCTTTGGGGTCCAAGTGGTCCCACTGCTTTAGAACAGAATGAAGGACATAAAGAGAATAAGGTACGGGGGGAGAGGTTTCCAATTGAGCTGGAAAGCCTAAAAACAGCAAAGCACCACCTCGGAGGGCTCAGCTCTCAGCCTGAGACCATGGGAGAGCCGGGGAGCGCCTACACGTGTCCCGAAAGAACCTCCTGTTTCTTGCAGCAGCAGAGCCGACTTCAGCCCCAAATCGACCATCCGGCTGACCCTGCCGGTCGCTGGGATGTGACATCAGGTGAATCCCCAGCACCGTGACTGCTTGTGTGAAGGCTGCGTGCTAGTTGGTAAACGGAGCACCTGGGGACTGGGAGGGTCCAGATGCTAAGAGAACCTTCAGCCCCAAACCTCCACTGCCCCCCAAGCTGCCGACTGACCTGCCTCCGTCGACCTGCAGTCCTGCCCTGGGGGGAGACCTGCCACCCGCCAATTCCCCCTGCTCCTCGCAGCCCCCAGACCTCTCAGGAAAGAGACCCCAGCAGGTGCTCCAGGGCGAGGACCAAGGGGCAGCAGCAGTCAGTCACAGAGCCACGGAGGCTCTGAGCCTCGGTCAAGACTGCAGAGCCCGGGCATCTCTAAGTGGAACCTGTCCCGTTGGGTCCATGCACGGGCCACTCCTACTCTCGGGAAGCCCGGCCTCCACCTGCAGGCCAGGGATTTGGGTCTAAGAACTTGACGGTCATCAGATAAAGAGAGTCCAGCGGCCACGGGGACCCAGCCACGGCCAGGCAGTGCAGGCGGTCGGGGCTCCTACCTGGGGGATGCGCTCGCCGGGCGGCGGGAGCTGCACAGCAGGGATAAGGTCTGTGATGCGCTTCCCGACCACCTCCTCCCCAGATGTGAATCCGTGCAGCTGGGCAAAGAGACTGTCACAGGACGTCACGGTTCCCTTGGAGGAGAAGCCAGCATTTTAAACCTTGTAATCAGTTTCTTGCGCTTCAGCTTTAAACCTCACCGAACTTCCGTGTCTTCAAGCTGAAGGCAAGGCTATCAGTGCTACCTCTCCCCCAAAACCCGACCCCCACAAAGTGCAGCGGGCGCAAAGAACGCCGTCTCCCTCCTTCTGCCGGGCAGACGAGGCGCGTACTTCTCCAGGCATGCGCAGAAGCCGGGCGGACGAGGCACGCACTTCTCCAGGCATGCGCAGAAGCCCACAGCTGCCACACCCACGCCCGCCTCTGAGCGCCGCCCGCACCGCACCCACCACGCGGACAGGTGTACGTGTATCGCTCTACTGACGTGCTGAAACAGTCCTGAGAGTGTCAGGATGATATCCCACTTTTACAGGTGAGGGAACGGGGCCACAGGGAGACTGGGTTCCCTGCCCAAGTGCACACAGTCAGGGGGCTGCCAGGGGCCAACCCCCCAGAACCCCATGCCCTCTTTCTGCCCAAAGGCCCCGGTGCGGGGGGCGACACGCAGCTGAGAAACACAGACTCACGTCGCTCTGGAAAGCCACCCAGGCCGAGACCCTCTCCACTGGCTCCAGCACGACCACGCAGCAGAGGCTGTGCTCCTGCTTCACCCTCTTCATCCACACAGAGACCGGGATCTGCTCCCCACTGCGGCTCACGACGTCCACCTGGGGGCAGAGGGGCTCAGACCTGGCCAGAACCTGGCACGTGGGTGCTCCTGACCGCTGCTCACCTGCCTCACGTTTCGGAAATTAACTGAAGTACAAACAAGGCTTCTGACACCTAACCTTACAGTCTCCGAGTGAATGAATGAGCTATCGAAGGGTAGGTTTTTTCCATCCTCAGCCTCATGGTAACAAAGCAGGGGAAAAAGCGGTGTCTGTAATTTCTTAAAGAACAGACACCAATACTTGCTGAACGTCTGAATTTTCTTCTAGGTAGTCGTCTCGTGGACGGGTAATTTTCTGGATGTAGTTGGTCCTATCTAACTTGTTTTGGTGCCTGAGGCTCAGGGCTCAGCATCTAACATGCAGGTCAGCCCATCAACATCCGGCTTGGACACACACAAGGAGGCTCAAAGATCCAGGGAAACCCTGCAGCCATGCCAGCCCCTCCAAGACCATCAAACAAGCAGGGCGTGGAGATGTGGATGGGAGACAACAGAACCGTGCGACTCCTCGGGAACCTGGTGTGGGCCCTGCAGGCTTGCAACGCGGTCAAGGCTCCTCCTGATCCAGGAGTACCGGGGACGCGCGCCAGGCCAGCAGCAGTACCGTCTCGGTTCCGACACGGCCTCCCCCCGCCGCCCCAGCTGCTCCCCATGCCGAGGTTGAGGGCAGGACGGCACCGGCAGTGACCACCGGCAGCCGAGAGGCCCACACTCACCACCGTGCCGAACACGACGGCGGCGTGGCCGTCGGCCTCCACGTGCTCCTCACTGAGGGCCTGCACCACGTCGGACTCCGGCTTCAGGAAGAACTGTGTGAGCTTCTGGCCAATCAGGTCGTGGCTGCTGTACCCCAGGAGCCGGCAGGCTCTGTCGCTGGCCACCAGGATCTGAGGTGGCAGAGAGGAGGGCACCCGCGTCACCAGCAGCTCCTCAGACTCCCGAACAGCCGAGGGGAAGGCAGCGAGGAGGTGGCGCGGGGCCCTGCGGGGACGGCCCAGCGACCTGTCCTTTCCGCCACGTCCCGCGGCCGTCGAGCTCCCAGCAGAGCCGCCCCGGGTCCTCCGGCGTCTCAACCGCATGGAAACAAGAATGACCACCGGCCAGTGCAGCAGCGGCACTGAGACTGAAACCACCCACCCTCCACCCGCCGAGACGGACACACCACGTCGTGAAGACCAGGCGGGAGAGATGGGGAAGTACGCCCCACGGCCCGCCCGCCTGACAGTCTCAGCTCTTTGCACACCAACGTGCATGAGGCAAACACATTTAATTCAAACACTGAATATCCAGTCCTGTTTTAGTTGAGGCAGTGCTTGAGCAAAAGCATGAGTAGATAATGCGCTGTTTCCCTTTCCTTGAATCTCTGCCTTGATGAGAGGATTCAATATGTTTCGACAGATTAACACTGAGGTAGGTCTCCAAAGTCCTCTCTCTCTTGCTACTATGTAGGTAGAACCAGCCCCTTTTCTCATTGCACCCAAAACACTCAAGTGCCTCTGTTTGAGGTTATAGGTTGAAGGCACAGACCCCAAACTCACGGCTGGGTCACAAACCGAAGCACATACCTCTGTGGTCTTGGCATCCACGGTGAACACGGCCTTGCTGGGGTTGCACACAGGGGCCGGGAGCGGAGGTGTGGACCACCCTGAGGACAAGCCCCGCAGCAGGGAACAGCAAGACGTGCTGCCCAGGGACCCTGCCAGGTCCGCCTGCTCAGGCGCCGCCAGGACGTGCGATTGGCTTGAGCAAATATTTTGGGCAGCCAATGACGACAGACAGTAGGAGCTCCATCTGTCTCCTGGAAAGCAAAGGAAGGGACACTTTAAACCTTGCGTGGCTGAAACACACAAAACACACAGTCCCCGCCTCTAGCTCCTGCAAAAGGATCCAAGGACGAAATTGACCTGCAGGGTTGATTCACACTCTCCATGTGCATCTGAACATTCCCCAGAGACCGCCTAGACAACCACCACACAGAAGCACAAAGGACCTCAACACTGCGCAGACAACCCTCTGAAGTCCCTTCCCACCCACCCCTCCAAGGGGCATGCTCCCGTGTCCATTGGTCCAAGACCCTCAGTCCCTCCAGCTGCTACCCCTCACCTGTCCCTGTGAAGTCTCACAAACTCCAGAGCTCCCTGCTGTCTCACCACCTGCCCTGGGTCTCCCTCCTCCTTCACCCACAGGGTCACTCCCCACCGCTGCTCCAGAAAGTCAGTTCTCAGCAACATCGCCAGGGGCTCCCGAGTCCCAGCGGTCAATTCCCAGGCCTCAGCCCACCCTCCCCACGCCTCAGCAGCGCTGGGCCAGGAGGGCCGCTCCCCTCCTCCCAAACTGCCTGCCCTCAGCAGGGCACCACCTTCTCACCTCTCACCACTGCAGGACCCCAGGCTCAGCCTCAGAACCTCCAACCATCCCTGGTGGCTTTATATACACTTCACAAGGACGTGTGCTGATGGCCCCCCACTCACACCCGCAGCCCCGACCCTCCCCTGGGCTCCAGCTGCCGGCTCCCCCTCTTTCCCAGCGCAGTGAGTGTCAACTCCATCCTTCCAGCAGCTCAGAAACCAAACAAGCGAACATGACTCTTCCCTGCTCTCCGCTCTGGGCCCCTCAGAGAGGACGCCTGACTTTCCCAGTCAGCGGGTCCACCCTGACCATTCTTTGAGGCTGGAAACCACACGGCCATCTGCCCTGGGCCTCCTCTTCCCAGGCAGCCAGTGCCAAGCTCAATCCAACCACCCTCAGGCCTCGGGACAGGCACTGAGACGCCAGCTCTGCCTCTTCCTCCCACCCCTCCCCGGCCAGCGCCCCCGGCTGGAGCCCTCACTCCCGGGGGACCTGCCCGCCTCACAGACCAGCGAGGCCACCGCCACAGCATCTGCCTCCTGAGCACAGCCGGCCCCTCCAGATCCTCCTCCCCTCTCCCCGAGACCAGACCCACCCCCTCCCTTCCCCTGCAGCCCTTTCCCCCAGCTCCAGCCACTTCCCCACTGTCCTAACAGGCTTCCCCGCCGTCCGGGCCTCCCAACCCCCAGCAAGCACCTGCTGGCCCCCAGGTACCCCCTCTGACGACGAGCCGCCGAGGCAGAGCAGCGCCTTCCTCCTGGCTGGGTCTGGGCCCCGCAGGCACCAGCTGATGCAGAGAAATAAGGAAGGGGGGGCAGTGGCACCTACCACTTCTTGGCCAACCCCAGGCACGGCCGCCCGCAAGCCCGTCTAACCTGCCTGCATCCGGGAGGAAAGCAGGAGCCTGGGCGCGGTCAGTCAGCATGTGCTGAACCCAGTGAAGAAAACTGAGTCTGGCTCACGCCAGCCCACCCGGCCCAGCCCGGCCGTCTCACACACCCCGGAGTGAGAAATCCCGACCCTGGACTGCAGGCCGATTCCAACCGCCGCCTGAAAAGGAGTTTTCTGCACAAGAATCACAGCAGAACAAAGGTGACAGGAGAGGGTCCTGCCGGCATCACCTGAAACGAAGGCCTTTTCTCTGCAGGAGCAGAGCCCCTGAGCGGAGCCTGGCGTGGCCCCCACTTTCACAGGCAAGGCAGACGCCCCCGGCGATGAGAAGGGCTGCCTACCGGACAGCGCCGTCCTGCTCTGGCAGAGCTTCGACAGCCCGTTCCTTCTGCACGGCTGCCTGTGGGCCAAGGACCGGGCCTTGCTGGGCTCAGAGGCGGTCTGCGCGGCAGGGCCCTCTGGCGGCGCTGGCAGGGAGAGGCTCCCGCCCTGGCCCCGGCGGTCCTCCTCTGAGGCCATGGAACCTCTGTCCTCCATCGGGAGCTGGCGGGCCAGCGGGCCAGTCGTCCACCGGAAGATGAAGTGAACGGATCAGCGTCTGCAAGGCAAGAACAAAGGCAGTTTAGGCAACTAATTCTTCACAAGGCTGAGCTCAGCTCAGCCCCAAAAGACTCACACGCGCCCAAGAGCCATCCTGGGTCAGAGCCTACGAAGCGAAGATGGTCGGACGGAGAGAAGTGCATACGAAGGGATGAGAAAGAGAGAAGGAAAGAGGGGGAAAACCAGAACAGAGCAGGAAGGAGCCGTGAAGGACACTTCGCACTACAGTACAGATCCACTGCCAGGAGGCCCAGGCCAGGGGCCTTGATGAAGGAGGAGGCCAGGGCCAGGGCGACATGCCCCAAGAGCCTGCACCCCACTCCTGGATCACCTTCTGGGCATGCGGAACCCAGAGCTCCCGGCCAGAGGGCCTGAAGCCCACTCCCCAGACCCGCACCGGCCTCTTCCCCTCGTCACTCCTCCCATATTACAGCACCCACCGACCCAAGGACAGGCCGAGGAGCAGCCCTGCTCCAACGATGAGAAGGCAGAGAGAGACCAAGCTTCAACAGCAGGCAGGGGTGCCCTCCCAGCACAGGATGGACCTGGCAGCTGTCCCTTCCCACGCCACCACGGTACAGCAAAGAACTCTAAGGAAGCCCAACCCACCCATCCCACCCTGGCTTCAAAGTCATCATAAAGATTCATCAGGGTAGGAGGGCAGTGCCTTTCACAGTGAACAGTTTGTGGGCTGATTTATCATTTTGCATATGGTGACAGCAATGTGGGGTCTCTGGTACGCTCATGCCCCAGGTCCCTCAGATGTTAACATTAGGGCCTGGCAATGCCCACCTAGGCTGCGTGCTGAGCTCAGTGGTATGGGGGGCCCCCTAGACAGAGGGAAAACTGGAGGTCCCACTAAGACCTGTGTGGAAGGATGATGACATCAAAACACGCCACAGAGCTACATACACAAAGGTCACTGCAGGTAGAGGAACAAAAATAGACAATAGAACACAACCAATTTCAGAAACAGACCGAAGGGACACTGGCACACAGTGAAGATCAGTAGGGCACCACCAGCATGTTCCCCAGCTCCGTGAGGCCCTGGACAGGCACCTGACCTTCCAGTTTCAGTTTCCTCATATGTAAAATGTGATTAACAATAATCCACACCTCATAATATCTTGTGAGGATTCAGAGACCTAAGTTGGGGCTGGCATACTGTAAGTGCTTAAAAACTGTGATCTGCTAGTTTTAAATGGAATTAGAATAATTAGTTTGGGGCAAAATTGCATCCCTATGACTTTCCATGTGCAAGAATTAGTTCCAGATGAATTAAAGAACAAAAGACAAAAGTTCTAGAAAAAAAATAAGACTAAGAATATAGTGGACTGGGTAACTCTTTGTGGCCCTTGCATTTTAGAACAACTAGGTCTCACCAAGAATATGGTTGCCATGGCATCTGTGAGCTACCTGAAAGTAGGAGAAACTTCCAAAAGGTAAAATCAATACACATGAGCTGAAACCAGAACTGGGAGAGTGAGTCACCTCAAGAGACAAGAGAGTTACCCTTAGACTCCTAAAAGGTGCCAGGGACCCTTGAAGAGGGAAGTGTGGCCCTAATTCAGCAGCACCCCCAAGATCCTGGCAAAAGCAATCCTCTCAGAAACAAAGCATCCTAAATAGAGGCCTGAGATTTTCCAAAGATTAAGATTAACCAAATATGCTCTCTTTCAATTAAACAGACAAGAAAACAAGATACCATGAGTGAAAGTCTGCAGAAAAATCAAACAACAAAGTCAGATACACAGGAAGATTAGATGGTAGAAATAACTGCAAATGTGTTTAAAACTATAAAAGATGGAGTCTTTTGCTCACAAAAGTGAGCAAACAAGAGTTTCTCAAAATAACTAGGAAGATATTGAAAGAATCAAACCAGCTTTTCAGAAATTAATTTTTTTTTTAAACCAGTACAGCTTATGTTCAGTAGAACTGGAAGCTTGTAGGAAACAGAGATTTTGCTCTTAAAGGTTGTGCACAGACTCTCACACACTCTGAAATCCAGCACAGAGGCAGTGGTTTCAAAGGAGCCTGGGTCAACCCACTTGTTGATCTTCGAGAGCCTCCTGGAAAGGCAGGGGGCAGCTGCGGTTCACCCCGGGGACGGGGACACTGGCTGTGGCCATTTCTGTGATCATGTTCCACAGTGCTGACACCGGGGCTGCCGGGCACAATTCTGGAATCCTCCCTCTAGCCTAGTAGCACCAGGTGTTCTGCCCATCCCACCAGCGTGCCCACAGCAACTTCCCGCGGCTGGGCCTCACAAGCAGCTGGGCTGGGGCCCAGGTCCACACAGCAGCACACCCACAGCAGTGGGCCCCACCACAAAAGAAGGGCGCACGCAGCCCACACAGGGAGCAGCCCTGAAGCGTCTGGCTCTGGTGGCCAGAGGCGCGTGTGCTGCTGAGTGCCACAGGACACCTCTCACGTAAGGCCACTTCTCCAAGACTGGGAGACATAGCCAACCTACCTAAAACAAAGAAATAAAGATTAGCAAAATGAAGAGACAGAGGAATACATTCCAAATGGAAAACCTCAGAGAAAGGACTAAATGAATATGAGTAATCCACCTGATAAAAGACTCCAAGGTAATGATCATAAAGATGCCCATAGGATTCAGGAGGAGAACGAAGGAACACAGTGAGAACTTCAACAAAGAGTTAGAAAATATACAATCAGAACTAAAGAATACAATAAATGAAAAAATACACTACAAGGAATCAACAGTAGATTAGATGACAGAGGAACAGGTCAGAGATCTGGAAGACAGAGTAGTAGAAATCACCCAAGCTGAACAGAAAAAATAAAAAAGAATTAATAAAAATGAGAATAGTTTCAGGGACCTCTGGAACAACAACAAGCATACTAACATTCAAATTACAGGGGTTCCAGCAAGAGAAGGGAGAGAGAAAGGGCAGAGAACTTATTTGAAACAATAATAGCAGAAAAATTCCTCAACCTGGGGAAGGAAACAGACATCCAGGTCCAGGAAGCATAGAAAGCCCCAAAAAAGATGAACGCAAAGAGGTACACACCAAGACACACTGTAATTAAAATGTCAAAAGTTAAAGATAAATAGAAAATCTTAAAAGCAACAAGAGAGAAACCATTAGTTACATACAAAGGAATTCCCAGAAGACCATCAGCTGACTTTACAGCAGAAATTCTGCAGAAATTCCACCATATATTCAAAGTGATGAAAGGAAAAAACCTACAACCAAGAATACTCTACTTGGCAAGGCTAACATTCAGATTTGAAGGAGATAAAGAGTGTTACAGACAAGCAAAAGCTAAACAAGTTCAGCACCACTAAAGCAGCCTTACAGAAATGTTAAAGGGGCTTCTCTAAGCAGAAGAGAAAAGGCCACAACTAGACATTTTTAAACAGTGAAAGAAAAAAAATCCCAGTGGTAAAGGCAAACATAGAAAAGGCAGTGGATCAACCACTTATAAAACTGGTAGAAAGGCTGAAAGACAAAAGTAGTAAAATCACCTATACCTATAATAAGTAGTTAAGGGATACACAAAATAAAAAGATGTGAAATATGACATCAGTAACATAAAATGTAGGATGGGGAGGGAGTAAAATGTAGGGCTTTTAGAATGCACTTGAACTTAAGCAACCGTCAACTTAAAATAATCACATATACATATAGCTTGTTATATATGAATCTCATGACAATCACAAACAAAAAAACCTATAATACATAAACAAAAAACAAAAAGAAAGAAGTAGAAACATAACACTAAAGATAGTCACAAAAATCACAAGGTAAGAGAGCAAGAGAAGAGGAAAGAAACAGAGAAGAACTACAAAAAAATCAGAAAACAATTCACAAAATGGCAATAAGTACATACCTATGAATAATCATTTTAAATGTAAATGGACCAAATGCTCCAATCAAAAAACATAAAATGGCTGAATAAATGAAAAAACAAGATCCATATATATGCTGCCTACAAGAGACTCACTTCAGATCTAAAGACACTCACAGACAGAAAGTGAAGGAGCAAGAAAAAGGTATTTCATGCAAATGGAAATAAAAGAAAGCTAGGGTAGAAATACTTATATCAGATAAAATAAACTTTAAAACAAAGACTGTAACAAGAGGCAAAGAAGGGCATTACAAAATGATAAAGTGACTCAATCCAACAGGAAGATATAACACTTGTAAATATATATACACCCAACATAGGAGCACCTAAATACATAAAGCAAATATTAACAGACATAAAGGGAGATAAATAGGCAGTAACATAATAACAGTAGAGGACTTTAACACCCCAGTCACATCAATGGACAGATCATCCAGACAGAAAATCAATAAGAAAACACTGGCCTTAAATGACACATCAGATCAGACTGACTTTAAATAGATATATAGAGAACACTTCATCCAAAAACAGCATAATACACATTCTTTTGAAGTGCACATGGAACATTCTCCAGGATAGATCACATGAAAGGCCACAAACACACCTCAGTAAATTTAAGAAGACTGAAATCATATCAAGCATCTTTTCTGAGCACAACATCATGAAATGAAAAATGAATTACAAGAAAAAAAATGGAAAAACACAAACATGTGGAGGCTAAACAGGCTACTTAACAACCAATGGATCAATAAAGAAATCAAAGAGGAAATGAAAGAAAAAAAAAAAACCAACCTCAAGACAAATGAAAACAGAAACACAATGAGCCAAAATCTATGGGACACAGCAAAAGCAGTTCCAAGAGAGAAGATTATAGCAATTCAGGTTTACCTCAACAAACAAGAAAAATCTTAAATAAACAATCTAACATTACACCTAAAGGAAACAGAATAAGAAGAACAAAGCCCAAAGTTAGTAGAAGGAAAGAAATAATAAAGATCAGAGTGGAAACAGAGACAAAAAATTAACAAGATCAATGAAACTAAGAGCTGGTTCTTTCAAAAGATTAAACAAAACTTATAAACCTTTAGCCAGATTCATCAAGGAAAAAAAAAAAAAGAGAGGGTACAGATAAAATCAGAAATGAAAGAGGAGTTACAACTGACACCACAGAAATACAAAGGACAATGAGAGATTACTATAAAAAGTTATACACCAACAAATTGGACAATCTAGAAGAAAAGGATAAATTCCTAGAAACATACAATGTTCCAAGTGACTGAATCAGGAAGAAACAGAAAATCTGTACAGACTGATTACTGGTAGTGAAATTGCATCAGTAATCAGAACACTCCCAACAAACAAAACTCCAGGACCAGATGGCTTCACAGGTGAATTCTACCAAGAAGAGTCAATACCTATATTCTTCAAACTATTCCAAAAAATTGAAAAGCAAGAATTACTCCCAAATTCATTCTACAAGGCCAGCATTACCCTGATACCAAAACCAGACAAAGACACTACAAAAACAACCACAGGCCAATATCCCTGACAAACACAAATGCAAAAATCCTCAACAAAATACCAGCAAACTGAATTCAACAATACATTGAAAGGATCATACACCATGAGCAGGTGAGATTTATCTCAGAGATGCAAGGGTGGTTCAGTATCTGCAGATCAATCAACATGATATACCACATTAACAAGACAAAAGATAAAAATCCTACAATCATCTTAATAGATGCAGAAAAAACATTTGACAAAATCCAATTTCCATTTATGACAAAAAATTTTAACAAAGTGGGTATACTGGGAATATACCTCAACATAATAAAGGTCATATATGACAAAACCACACCTAACGTCATACTCAATGGTGAAAAGCTGAAAGCTTTTCGTCTAAGATTGGGAAGAAGATAAGGGTGCCTACTCTCACCACTTTTATTCAACATAGTATTAGAAGTCCAAGCCTAAGCAATCAGACAAGAAAAAAAAAAAAGGTATTCAAACTGGAAAGGAAAAAGTAAAATTGTCACTATTTTCAGATGACATGACACTATATATTAAAAACCTTAAAGATCCCACCAAAAAAATATTAAAACTAACAAGTGAATTCAGTAAGGTTACAGGATACAAAATTATATATAGACATACATACATATATATATACACACACATATGATTGAATATTACTCAGCCAAAAAAAGAATGAAATCTTGCCATTTGCAACAACATGGAAGGATCTAGACGTTATTATGCTAAGCAAAATAAGTCAGAGAAAGACAAATACCATATGATTTCACTTATATGCGGCTCTAGAAAACAAAAAACAAAACAAATGTAGAAACAAAACAGAAAGACTCGTAAGTACAGAGAAAAAACCTGGTGGTGGCCAGAATGGAGGTAGCTGGGGGGATTAGTGAAATAGGTGAGGGAGATTAAGAGGTACAAACTCCCAGTTATACAATAAATAAGTCACAAGGATGTAATGTAGGGAATATAGTCAACAGTGTTGTAATAATTTTGTATTATGACAGATGGTTACTAAACTTATTGTGGAGATCATTTCCTAAAGTATATAAATGTCAAACCACTATGTTGTACACCTGAAACCAATACTGTATGCCAACTACATTTCAATTTTAAAAAAGGAAAATAAAAAGAAAAATGGGCGATAGAAACAAGAATTTCACAAGAGAAAACCCTATAAACCTATGACAAGAAGCTTAACTTTATTAGCATAATCATGACAATTTTACACCTACTAAATTAGCAAAAATTAAGAATCTAAAAAGTCTAATACCAAATGTTGATAAAGATGTGGATCAATGGGAAGGCTAACAAATTAATATAATCTCTTTAGAAAACAATTTAAGTCAAACATTCTCCTTCTCTGACAGTACTTTCCACTTTCAGATTTATATTTTATAGATATTCTTACACATGGGTAGCAAGTCACACTCAAGAACATTCAAGGCTGTATGGTTCATAACGTCAAAAGAAATAAAGAAAAGAAAAAACCTAAACATTCATCAATTAGAAAATAGATTTAAAATTCTGGTATATTCATGCTATGAATTATAGCACTGAAAACAAATTCTATACACACAAGGATAAATGTTAGCAATATAAGTGAAAAAAATCAAGTTACGAAAGACTATCAGCAATAGGATTCCCCTTCTATCACACCCCCTTCATCTAAATATATTGTTTAGTGGTACACAGTTATGTGACAAACCCAAACTTCAGGCAGGAGCTGTCCTATGAGGGTCCAGCAGCAAGCTGCAATGAGGGAGGGCACAAGGGCACATGGTCTCCCAGTTCCTAATTTGGGTGGTGAGTTTAAACATGTTCACTTTACTGTTTTGATTTGTGACTAATATTGCAAATGAATCAACTAGTATATACTGGAAAATTGAGATGTTTTCCATGTACATGTTTATATCCCGCACAGGACCCTAAAAAGCAATAGCTGGCTATGAACCAAATGGTGAGTAGGAAGCAAGAAAGAAGCGAAATAATAAACTTATTAGAATGTGTTGCTCTCCTTCAAGTAGCAACATTTAAATGTCACAGGTTGATATTTCCTTCTTTAAGCATCTCAATGCACTAATTATTCTGCAATAACTAACAACAACATGATCATATTTCAGTTTTCCACTTCTATAACCAGCCTATAGACAAAGCCCAGAAGACTTGATTATGACTTCAGACTACACAGTAAATGCTATAAAACTTTACTTTGTAAAAGAAAGTAATAAAACTCTTCAGAATACATTGTAACTATTACAAAAGTTTACTTTGTATAATAAAAGTGACAAGAAACAGGGAGAGGAAGGAAGGAAATGCGGAGAGAGGAGGAGGGAACAAAATGTTTTGTCCTTCCTGGGGGGAAGTAAATAGTGCCTAAAGTTGATAAATCAAGAAGTGGACGCAGAAAAGACAATCCGTTTTCCCTTGGTGCCTCCTGTGCTGTTTGCAGTCTGCCGAGCCAGTTCAGCATTGCACAGCACATTCAGGCCACAGCCCCAGGCTGGCCCCTGAGAGCACAGGCCCTAGCTTCACACAGCCTTAGATTTCTTCCTTTTTTACAAGTTCAGTTTTGACTCAGGCCTAATCCAGGCCTAGGTTTTTAGAATAACTGTTGTTTTTTTGCTGTGTGTGTGTGTTTTCCTTTTTTTGGGGGGGGGGGGGTATTATTTTGTTCTGTTTTGTAGCCTCTCTGAGCAGATGTTGGAAGCTGGACCCAGAGAGCACCTGATGGTGCTTCAGACCAATCCTACTCCTGTTGCTAATTTTGATTCCAGAAGGTGTGAGTGACACTCCCCACCCCCGACCAAACAGAAGGAGAGGTTTGCAGGGAGCTTCTGGAATAGTACTCCTTGCTCTTATGGGTGAACTTCTGGAGGCAACCGACTTTCTCCCACTAGAACAAACGCTAGGAAGCAAATAGCTCCAACTGCTGCCACCACTGCTATACAGCCGAGAGCAGAACCAGCCTCGGGACGAAGCTAACACGGTGGCGAGCAGAGCTGAAAATGGCAAGATGTCATTTCGAGCCACTGGATGCACCTACCGTAAAACATGCCTTCCTCTGGACTTCAGGCTTGGGGGCCGATAACTTCACTCACCGTCAGACCCATTTTGAGACTATCTCTCTGTTTCTTGCATCAAGGCATGCTACAGAGTATCCGGGATGATGGCTGCTGTGAGGGAGGGTGTAAGCAAAGGGTACCTCTCAGACCTGAAAGGTCCTCAAAGGCATCCTGGAGGAGGCACCAGCAGGGCTGAGCCCAGCAAAGTCGAGTGAAGAAGCCTCCCAGGCGGAACCACAGTAAGTGAAAGATTCCCACAGAGCCCTTGGGGAGGCGTTCAGCGCACAGGAGAGTCGGTGGAGCATGGGCCTGGAGAAGCCGGTTGGGATTCCCAGGGCCTCCTATGCCGGCCCAAGCAGTACGGATCTTATTTAGAGGTCTATGCTTGGAAGTAACCTGACCAGTGGGGGAGGAGGGGGGAGTTACAGTCATCCAGGCAAAAAATTATGAGGTCTTAACTTAAAGCAACAGCAGAAAGACGGAGAGGGGAAGCCACAAGAGAAATTAGACATAGAATTGATATAGGTTTACTGGGCGAGATGAGGAAGGTAAGGGGATAAAAGTCATCAAGACCGCATCCCAAAGCCACGGCCCTTGGCTAGGAAAAGAAACACTGGTGAGGAGGTTAAAGATAAAGCCCAGGTGTGTAGTGGGGACGTCGGGAAGCATGGACATGGCGCTACAGCCCATGGCTCGCCCCACAAACGTCTACTGAGAAGCTCCTACGTGCCGGGCGCCGTGAGCCGAGAGCGAGACGCGGTCTCCCTCCTCCTGGCCCCCTTCCAGTAGGGGGACAAGGCGCACACAGTCCCTCTAGGGGCGAGGACGGAGCGCCAGGTGGGGCCAGGCCGAGGCCAAGACCCCGAGGCGCGCGGAGAGACGCGCGAGGGCGCGGCCAGGGGCAAACGGCCGCAGGGCGGCAAGCGGACCACCAGCCGGCCGGGCCGCACGGAGGGAACGCGGGCGGCGCGGGGGCGCGGGCCGGCTCCCCCTGTGCAGGTAGCTCACCTGAGGCCGCAGAGAGTCACGCGCCGAGCTCCCATCACCCGCCGGGAGGGAGCCCATCCGCGCCTCTAGCCCCACCGACCAATGGCAGAGTGACCGGCGCCGATTGACAGTACCAAGGGCCAACCGCTGGCGCCTGTGGGCGGGGACGCAGCGAGCCCGGGAGGAGACACCCGCGCTAACGGTTGCTAGGGACGCACCGGAGTCCGTCTACGGCGCCTCGGAAGAGCCAAAAGAGACAGAGTCTCCACCAGCACGGTCCGCGGACGCCGTTTCCTCTGGTCTCAGGAAGGGTGAGCAGCGCGGAGCTCGCCCCTCGGAGACCTCGACCTGAAGGCGGGGAGCGCAGGACGGCTCCCTCACGGCCCACGATGCCCGCGGGGCCGGGGACCGACGGGGGCTGCGGCGCCCTCAGTGGCCGGGTCGGCGTCCCGGTCCCCGACCGGCTCTCCCGGCACCTCGGGCGGACCCGCTAGCGGACAGGCCCCGGGCCCGGAACGAGCGCGGGCGCCCTGCGCTGAGCGTTGACTGGAAGTGGCCCCTTCACACGGGCTCAGTCCGCGCGGCGACGCCGGGACAATGTCGCCACATTGTGCAGACGCTGAGGCCCGGAGGGGCCGGGGATGCGTTCGATTGGCCCGCACTTTGCAGCCCCACGCAGGGACCCGCCCCGCCGTGTCCGGCCACCAGCCCACGAGCCCAGAGCGGCTCCCAGACTCCTCTCCGCCCGCCTGCAGGCTTGGCTCCGTGCGTGCGGCCCCGACTATCCCTGCCCTCATCCCGCTCCCCGCCTCCAAAGCCTCCCGTGCGCTAATTACCTGTCCGCCGGGTGGTGTGGCTGGCGGCGCGGGGTCTGAGGGCGGGCGCGGCCTCGCGGAAGGACTACAACTCCCATGAGGCTATGGGGCCGCGCAAGCGCATGTGATTCCATTGGCTGGGAAAGCTCTGAGCTGGGAGTCCTCATTGGCTGAGGGGCCTGAGGCGATAGATACCGGAAAGGGGAAGAGCAGCCAACATGGCGGCGGAGCGCGGCGCGGGCCAGCAACAGTCGCAGGAGATGATGGAGGGTGAGCGGCCCCGCGGGGTGGCGACCGAGGGGCCCAGCGGGCGGGGGGCGGCGACCCATACCGGCCTTGCCCGGGAGAAACGGGGCGGCCCGCCTGCGGCCGCGGCCCGAACCCCGCCGCGCGCCCCCCCTGACATCTGCCACCCGGCAGGGCGGGGGTGCCTCGGGACCCGGGACCCCGTGCTGAGGCGGTAGCGGCCGGGAAGGCGCGGGCGGCCCGGGAGGTGCCGGACCTAGGGCCGGGGCCAGCGGCGGGGCGAGCCGGGCGCGTGGGTGGGGACTGAGGGCGCGGTGGTCCCACAGCCCCGGCGTCCGCCAGCTGGTGGGAGCCTCGCACCGAGTTCCTCAGCCAGCCCCGCGAGTCCCCGGTCCCGGGGCAGCTGACGAGGAAACAAGGCGCGGGGCTCCCTGGGACTCGCCCGAGTCGGGTCATTGGTAAACATGGCGAGGGTGGAGAAGGGTCCTCTCGTGGGGAAGGGGTGACCAGGAGCCAAGAGCTGAGTTACAAAATCGACGGGTTCCTGTTTTCAAAGCGATCATAGTTCCAAAAAGACTAAATCAAACTCTTGCGCTTTGTTGAAAAAAAGTATATGCATGTTATGTGTGCATATAGTTACATGCACACGCTTACCGCAGTTGGAGAGCCAGTCATGTCTTCGAGTGCTTCTGTACTTTTCGATCCGCTGGTCTCATGAGCGCTCCGGAAGAGCAGCCACAGTCTCCAGTGTCAAGTGCTAGGGAAGGGGGGGCGGCGAAAGAAGAGTAGGTAGGCATGTTTGTGAGTGATGGCTGCACAACCAAAGCCAGCTCTGAGCTGAATCGTGAAAGATAACTACAAGTCAGCGAGGTTGGAGATAGGCTGAGGGAAAGAGCAAAGGTCGTTTCAGGTGAAACAAACCACACAAAGGCAAAGGGGTGTGCAGGAATGTGACCTGTTTGGAGGAGAGTTCAACCAAGAGTGGCACAGTCGTACTGAACGAGGGAGAGTGCCCGTGAGCCTGGCAGGGAAGGTCGTGGAGGGCCTTGGTGGAGGGGAGAAGCACATGAAGGGTCTTGGACTTTCAGACCGTTAGGTCTTTTTAAGCAGGGAAATGCCTCTTCTTATCCCCCTTCTTCCCACCCTCCCACCTACTCCCACTTTCTCTTCAGCTGTTTCCGTGTCTTGGTAAATGGCAAGTAGGAAACCCAGGCATTTCCTTCTCTCCAGCTCCCACCCATCCAATTAATCAACAAGCTGTGCTGCCCCTGCTTCGTTAATATCTCCAAATCTTTAATACCTCTCCCATTCCCACTGCCGATACCTTGAGCCAGTCCATAGTCCGCAGTGCCGCATAGTCACCTTATGTGCTGATCTGCTGTCCCGTGCCCCTGTCCCTCGGGAGAGAGTCCCAAGTTTCACTTCGGCTGCCCTTCATTAGCTAAGCCCCTCCCACCCTGGGCTCCGCTGCACCAGACCATTGCCCAGTAGAACTTGCTGTCCATTAGCCTTGACCACCTGTGCCTGGTAACAACTAACTTATTACATGTCTACGTACGTGTCATGCACATGGTTTTGTGCCTGACAGCAACTCTGAGATGCAGGTACTATACTAGCTTCTTCTACAGGTGAGGAGACTGAGGCTTGGAAAAGGAAATAACATGCCAAAGCTGTGTCTATAGAGACGGGATGCAAACTCAGGACGAGTCAGTGGCATTCCAGAGATTTTTGGAGTCAAAGATCAGATTTGGATTTTAGAATAAGATCAGATTCTCTAGCAATGGAGAATAGATTAAACAGCCAGGCAAGCCACCGAGAGACCAGTTAGGAGGCCAGGCAGGAGCCGAGGCCACAGGTAATGAGTAGCTGATCCAAGGCAGTTGCCAGGGCAGGGAAGAAGGAATGGGTTTGGAGGTTTTAGAGGTGGATTTCATCAGGACTTATCCAGCAGTCCTTTCCTGGGTGCTGCTTTGCTAGGCCCAGCAGGAGATACAAAGGTGAAATAGCTGCCTTCCCCTCAAAGAGCATACCCCTTTGTAAATAAGCTGTAGTGGGAGAAAAGAGAATACTTTCAGTGTGGCTGATGATTCCAAGTAGTCCATTAGTGCTCCAGGTCTTCCACAGATTTCCAAAAGAGGTTGCAAAAAAAGTTAGGAAAAAGGGAAATTATTTGACAGTCTTGCCAAAGAATTTTTACCAGTCTGCCACATTTAATCATTGCCTGATTTGCTAATTCAAAAAATATTTATTCACCAGCCTTTCAAAACTGTGCGCTGGTGTCACGGTGCCCTAACATTCAGCATCAGTGACTTTGTGGGGCATTTAGCACTACTGGCTGTCTTCTCCTTTTTCTAGAGCTCCCCGCTGCCCACAGTCTGATTTGAGTTAGTCTTGATTTCTTTCAGAACGTGGGCCTGTGAACTGGGCTGGTTTTCTTGGCCAAATGGATAGTGGAGCATGGATGAAGGTATGTGGCGGGAGGGTCACATGGTCCCCTCTACGTGGACATCCAGGCCAAAAGGGAGCTGGACAGGAGGTGCTTCTCTGTGTGTTAACCACTAGGGTGTTTAATCACAAACCACCCAGGCCTTCCAGAACACCTGGTAATTCTTCACGAGTTCCTTGAGGGCAGGAATAGTATGTCACTCACTTTTGTACCCCTGTGGCCCCCCTGCTGTGCCCCGTTCCCATCCCCCACAGATCCCCCCTCCACTGGATGCCTCAGGTGGTACCCGGGACATACATGGAAAACACTCAAATGTTTGTTGAACTGAGTTCAACAAACATTTTTGAATGAAGTCTTTTTGACTTCCAGCTGGATGTCAATCTGTTATATGTTCCTCAAAGGGCCCCCTAACGTGGGTGTGAGTTCTTATGGATGTGTGTGGGTTCAGTTGACAGGCGGGTGGAATCGGAAGAGTCGGGCGATGAAGAAGGGAAGAAGCAGAGCAGCGGGATGGTGGCCGACCTCAGTGCGCACAGCCTGAAGGATGGAGAGGAGCGGGGGGAAGAGGACCCAGAAGGTACCAGGCCGAGTTAAGAACCTTAAACTCACTAAGCGGGAGGAGGATGGGGCTCTGTGGCATGTGATCGGCCCCCGGGTGGCGCCCGGGCGTTTGTCTGGCTGACTCTGGAGGCCCTCGGTGGCCAGGGGCGGTGGGCGTAGGCTCTGGGAGTAGGGCGCCCTCTGAGGTGCTCCCTGAGCCAGCTACACACTTACGGCACTTGCAGGCAGGATGAAGTTTTTCCTGATTCCATTGACGGCCAATACTAATGATATTGATACTAATGTGTCATCTGAAACAGAACCAGAAAATTGTTTTATTAACCACATGTTCAGAAAGTGAGATTTGAAATAAACAGTTTGGCTAACTGCTGTGCTTTCCTTTCCTACCCTGGTAATGTAACCTAATTGTATCTTAGTCCTTTCTGAGTCCTGCTCCAGCATACTTGTAGGCCTGAGGATCAACTTCTAAATTGGTTTAGCGATTAACAACAACAAAATGCATTTAGAGATGAGAAAAGTAAGTTCTCAGCGTGTAATGGTGGGTTTTCGCCCTCCCAAACTATGATCTGAGCCTTTTTTTTGGTTTTCTTTGCTTGCTTAGAAAATCAGTTTACATTCAGAGGAGTGAGAGAAACCATACAAACAGACAAAAAGATGTCCAAGATATATTATTAGGTGAAAAAAGCAAACTTTTTACAAATGGTATGCACGTTAAAATCCTATCTTTATTTTTAAAATGTTAATAATAGTACGTAGTTTTATTTACTTAAGAGAGAAAACACATCAAACTGTTGTTGGCCGGGGGGTGGGGGCGGGGGGGCAGTCTCTCTAAACAGCAGGTTTGAGAGGGTCTTGTACCTTCTGCATTTTCTAGATTTATACACAGTGTATGGGTATTTAAGGTATTAATAGTCATGCATTACCGTTATGATAATAAAAACAGAACTAACTTTTAAAATAATGTCGTGCTCTGTGCCAGTGAAGATGATTGGTAACTATGGCAACCTAATTTTAAGGCAAAAGGAGATTACCACAAAAGTACCAGTCACATTACTTTGGAACTTCAGAGTCGATATTCTGGAAGTGATGTGGGTGGAATAAGTACACGGGAGTGATGGGTGAAAGCTCTTGCTGCTGACTCAGTCACAGGAAGGCCAAGCGGTGGCAGTGCCACCTGCCCTCACATCTGAATGCCTGGCATGTCGACAGAGCCCTGTCACGGGCTCTCCCCTGGCTCGTGAGCACGGGCTCCCTGCAACTCTCCCGAGGGTGCCCGGCTACAAAGCGGAGCAGCTGGACTGCACCCCAACTTGTCTGGACCCGCTGTTCTTTCTCCCAGGCCGCTCGCTGCTTGGAAGTCCTCTGGGAAGGTGCATCTGTATAGGTCCTTAGAGAAACAGGACTTGCTCCTGCCTGTACTTATTTAGATCTTAAGTTCAAGTAAAACAAATTCAAACAGGACAACTGTTACCATTCACTTATTTTCTATAAGTTGTTTTAAAACTTAAAACATACAGGATAGGTTTGGAAAGATAGCTGGTAACTTTGTTTCAAAGGTTAAGCTGCCATTTTGAGCACTGCCCTGTGCTGGATGTATTACACACAGAACCTTTAAGCCTCGTGACCACGTGCCTGGACACCCTGCCTTTGTTGTAGCGCGCGTCTTTCGTGGCAGCTTCCTGAGTTCATGCCGTTGGCTGTGCTGTCTTTTGTAGGGGGATCGTTTGGGCATATCTCTTGGTTTTGCCCAGCTCCTTTTATTTAATTTTTGGGTTGGCTGACGTCTTGTAAAGCTATGGCTGAACTAGAGTAAATGACATGCTTTTGTAACTAGCCATTGTCGACGGTCATGGAAAAGGCGGCCGGTGGATTCAGCCAGCGTGACGCCAGCACGTCTTTGTCAGGCTGGGCCTGCGGCGGGCGTGCCTGTCCGGGGCCTCCAGTCCGGCCTGCGAGCCGCCCCACGCTGGGGGGACGCTGGGGGCGCGAGGCCGGGGCTGTGAGCCCGCTCAGCCGCAGGAGCAGGTGCAGTGTTGCCGTCGGCGAGAGGCAGCTGAAGGAAGCCGGCCAAACGGTAGCCGTGACAAGCGGTCCCCGGGGGCACGGGCCAGACAGCAGTCACCGAGGAGGAGGCGCCTCTCCAAGGCAGGCGGCCCAGTTTCTTCAACAACAAATTGCAAGAACAAACGGAGACTTTATAGAAGTGCCATCCAGCTACAGTGTGTGACCTCATTCAGACCCTAATGCACGCAGGCTGGGGAGAGCGTTAAGCCTTTTAGACCGTGTGCGCAGTAGGTTCAGACCCCACCGCGGGAGCGGCGGCCGCCCTCCTCAGGCCCCCTGGACCGGGAGACCCGCTCTCCAAGGTGGATTGGCTCCTCGTCCTCCCCGGCAAGAGGTGTTTTTAAATTATTCAGCGAGGCTCTTTGATCTCGTCTGTTGAGCTGCGCTTCATTTTGTTTTGCTCTTTGCAGAGACGCTGGGCCTCTTTCCAAAGCAATGAAAGCCACATCCTAGAACACCTGGTGTGCCCAGCATGATCTATATTCAATGACCTGATATATTGTCACAGACAAGAAGGGAAAGACTGGGAGGCAGGCTGCCACCAGGTACGCAGCTTCGGGCACCACCAGGAGGTGGTGGTGGGCAGCTGCCCGGCCCCTGGCTGGGGTCACTTGAGGCTCGGTCACCGTTCCCCCTCCCCCGGCTTTTCTGACAACAGCGTCAGACTGCATTTCCCTTCCTGGGAAGTTGTGCGGCACAGATGGAAGTTGGGAGGCGTTTGCTGAGTTCAGGAAACTGAGAATCTTGAACGGTGACCATTGTCAGACAGGTGTTGGCTCTGCCACGTCATCCGTGCCCTCCGGGTGTTGCCTGCTGGTTTCTCCGCTGCGTTCGAGTTGGCTCTGTGCTCCAGGCAGCCCGACCCAGCTCTCCGCGGACGCCGGGGCTGCGTCCTCCTGGAGACTGGGGGCTCTGAATGGGCTTTTCTTCTTCTTGTTTCAGAAGGACAAGAGCTGCCTGTGGATATGGAAACGATTAACCTGGACAGAAATGCAGAGGTAATGCCGCCTGCTCAGCCCAGCCTCAGGGGGCATGGTGGCGGAGCACTCTGACCGTCAGGGTGTCTTTTACGAAGGTGCCAGATTCGTGGGCGATCTCCCTGGAAGGAGTTGTCTGAGCCTCTCCATCGGCTCCGAGTCCCTGTGTTCTCACTGTTTTTAATACCAGTGATTGACCTGCCGTTTCTGTTTAACCACATGAGACGCCTTTGACTCATAAATTATATGGGTCAGATGATTACATTGTATATGGTGGGGTCCTGCCATCCCCAGCCTCTGAGAAGCACCGCGCATTAATGACCCGGGAACGTGCGGAGGCTGCCGGGAAGGGCGGAGCCAGCCGCTGTGTCTAGGCGGCCCGTGGGGCCTCCCCTGAGCCCGCAGCCGGCCGGCCGTGGGGACGCGGGCCTCAGAGCATGGGCTTGTGCTCTGTGCTAAGGGGTCAAAGGGGTGAGAGCAGGTTTCGCATCCCACCCGCTTGGAGGGTCAGTTTTACATCAAGCCGCTTCCCCTGGAAGCTGAACCGAGGAGCGTTTTGCAGCTCGCCTCTGAGTCCCCGCCCCCGTCTGCGCGGACTCCGTGTAGCGCTTCTCCCGTTCTCCCCTCACCCTCGCCTCCACCCGCCGCCCGGCCTCCTCGTGGCTCCGATTCCAGGAAGCATGTCTTCAGGCGCTTGCCTGCAGCTGAGCTAGGTCTTGTCTTGTTTCAGGACGTTGATTTGAATCATTATCGCATTGGAAAGATTGAAGGGTTCGAGGTGCTGAAGAAAGTGAAGGTGAGAGGAACTCGGTCCTTGCATGGGAGGTGACAGTCCAGAGTCCGTCCCGCCCGAAGGACATAGATAAACCCAGAACAGAGTCAGTTCCGCGCAAGGGACAGTCCTTGCAAAGGTGCCAGGCCGCACCAGGAGCTGCCGTCGGGCACCTTTCCTCCTGAGCCTGGCAGGGTTGCTAGGGCAGACGGCAGGCTGGGTGGCTCGCCCCAGGTTCAAGCGGTAGCTCGGGCGTGCGGCCGCCTGCAGTGCCTCAGGTCGGAGCCCGCCTGCAGCCGCGCACACCCCAGCCTGTGCAGTCCTTAGCTTGCTTCAGTCCAGTCTGTTTTTCAGAATTGAGCCGCTAAGGGTTCCCTCTGCTGGGACACAGCACCCTCGCTGCCCGCTGCCTCCCTCACTAAGTAGGTCTGCTCGGTATGGGGCTTGCCTCCAGCCTCCCTTGGGTGCCTGCCCATCCTTTCCAAGGTCAGCAGCTTTCTAGAAAACGGGAAGGAAAACCGCATCCTCCCACCCGGAAGGCCTGTCCTGTAACAGCGGGTACTTTCTCCTGGCCTCCCTGTTGCCTATGTCAGCTGCCCTCTTTCTGTCCCCTAGACTCTCTGCCTCCGTCAAAATTTAATTAAATGCATTGAGAATCTAGAGGAGCTACGGAGTCTTCGAGAGCTGGATCTTTACGACAACCAAATCAAGAAGATTGAGAACCTGGAGGGACTGACAGAGCTGGAGTGAGTCGTGAGACCCAGGGAGACAACGGCAGGGCCCGTGCAGCCTCCCCAGAGCCAGCCCTGGGCCCCAGCTCTCAGGCCCAGGGAGGCCACTTCTGCCCCAGGGTCCTGCCCTGCACCTGGCTCCAGGGGTGCGTTGGCTTGCCCACAGTCCCAGCCTGCAAATTAAGCCTGTGGAGGCTTTTGGCTGGGCTCTTCGGGGAGGACTTGGTCTCTGCCCTCAGCACCATCCTGTGAGCTCAGAGGCTTCGGGAGCCTGTAGGCTGCCTCCCAGCTCTCCCAGGCCTTCTTGGGCAGCCACAAGAGTCTGTCCCCGCCCCCGGGTGAGGCACGGTCCCCCAGGTTGGGATGCTGCCTCTAAGTTCATCACATTCTGAGTTCTGTGTGATCTGCGCTCGTTAATAAATGTTTTGCCTGTTTCCAGGATTCTAGATATTTCTTTTAATCTACTGAGAAACATTGAAGGAATTGATAAGTTGACACGACTGAAAAAGCTCTTCTTGGTCAACAATAAAATCAATAAAATTGAGAACGTAAGCAGCTTGCATCAACTGCAGATGCTGGAGCTGGGGTCCAACCGCATCCGGGTAGGTGCGAGCGTGGCGGCAGCGTGGCCTGGACGGTGTGGGTGCAGGGTGTGCGGTCGGCTGTATTTTTCATAAGAAAAAGTGCTGACTGGAGGTCAGTATTAATAAGAGCGTGTGCCCAGGTGCAGTGGTCTAGCCTTTCTTCTGCACATAGAGTTCACTTGCTCCCCATTCAAACCATGACGTGATTCTTACCAAACCATTCCATTAGGTTCTGCCCGAGGTGAGCTGATCAGCCCCAAACGCTTTGCTTTTGAATGTACTGCAGAGTGAAAGTGTCCCAGGGCAGCAGAGGGCTGGCTTGCCAGGGCCTCGCCCCACGCCAGGGCCGCAGGAAGGAGCACGCAGCCTGGGGCTCGGTTGGCCTGTCCTCCCCTGCTGGGCAGCTGGGGGCAGGGGCTTCCGAGCACTTCTTCCCCTCCTTGCGTGTCGCAAGTGCCCCTCCGTCCAACTTTTGGAAGCTCGTAGCACACTGGTCAGCCCAGGTTGGCCCTCATGAGCTGGGCAGGATGCAGACCAAGGAGAGTGGTTCTGGCAAAGGGCCTCTCATGACGATGGTGGCGATATGGCTGAAAATAGCAAAGCAGCACACTTAAAACTAGACAGTGGCCCAGATGTCAGCATTTTATCGAGTATTTCTCTGTGGAATCTTCCGAGAGAAAGGTGGCTCGTCACAAATGGATGCAGGCCGTAGCAGTTAAGGACGCCCTCCCTCTGCATCGTCCTCGTAGACTGCCCCCAGCCACGTCTTGCTGTGAAGGGCCAGACAGGATGCTCGGTCTGCACTTGCTGGAGGCCCCACTGTGTTCCCGTGCACATGGTCTGGTCATTTAGTGTCTGCTGAAGAAGCCAATCGTTAACCTGTTCTGGGAGAGCAGTGAACTCAGAGGAGGGCGTGGACTGAGGCCTGGTCAGTGGGCGTTGATTAAACCGGCTGCTACCCGAGGCGCTGCGGGAGATCCGTCTCCAGCTGAATGGCGGAGCACCGGCATGGAGCAAAGAGAAGCAAAGAAGCAGGTGGCAGAAACAGGAAGAGAGAGGGGCAGAGAGTCAGGGAACGGGAGCACCTGCTCCAGGAATCCCATAGGGCATCCCAAGGCCAGAGCTCCCAGCGTCTCTCTCCTGTGGAATGCATTTTAACAAACCCTACATAGAGTCACGTAATAATGTGGCAACTCGGAATTTTAGGACTAGAGGGACCTGAGAAGTCCCGAGAGCTCCAGGGCTCTGTGGAAACTCGAGGTCTGGGAGTGAGCCCAAGTAAGGGGGGGCCTTGACGCCCCGCTCCCACCCCCACCTTTTCTGTGTTCTCATGTTGTGCTTTCACGTGAGGTTGCATGGGAAATTTTCCAGAGTGGAAAAGTACCTGCCCGACGCCCCGGGTAGCTCTCTCTCCTTGCCCAGAGACCTTTCTCTTCACCAGGTAGCTAAGTGCTGCCCTGTCCTGATTTTCACAGGCAATTGAAAATATTGACGCGTTAACCAACCTGGAGAGTTTGTTTTTGGGGAAAAACAAGATCACTAAGCTTCAGAACCTGGACGCACTCACCAACCTGACAGTCCTCAGCATGCAGGTACTGACCGCCCTACCCCCCCGCCCCTGCCGCCCCTGTCCTGCGGGCCCAGGGCCCGGGCTTTGATCGGCTCTCTGTTTCACCGTCAGTGCGCGATTGAGACGTTATACTTCACCGACCTTAGACGTGCATGACACACGCTGGACCGCGGTTTCATTCTCTAAGCGTCGCGCTCCTTCTCCTAATAAGAGTCCGAGCTGGTGTTTAGCCAGAGGGTCTCTTCAGAAGGTGGAGCTCGTTCCAGAACCTACAGTGCTGGGCTCCACGGTGGGAGCGACCCTCCCGCGTCCGTGCAGAGGGCGTGCAGCCGGTCTCGGGGGTTGGGAAGCGCGCGGCTGTGCCTCAACTCCTGTCCCTTTTTGTCAGGAGCAGGCGAGTGGCACCAGGCCCTTGAGGCGGGGTGTGGGGGGGTGCTCTGGGGACAGGACCTCCGTGTGGCAGGTCCCCTAAAACCACAGGTGCCTTTTGGAAAGCAGACGTTGCGCAGACTTCTTTAAGAAGAGGGCGTTAGGCTTTAATTTGAGTTATAGTAGATGCTGAAAGAAATGAGAACTGATTTTATTTTAAAATATTCTGTGATTCTGACATTTTTGAATTATTAAATTAATTGAGGTAGACCTTCCCCAAGTAGATGAAAAAGTGAGTGCTTTGCATAAAAGCCTTTAACCCCGCGGATGAGCTTCAGCCCAGTACAGCAGAGCCCGGATTTCGGTCTTGCTTTTCTGTGTGTGTGAGTCCCGTTCCCGCCGTGGCATCCGGAGGCCCCGCCGTCAGGCGCCCGCGTTGAGCAGCCCCGCTTCCCAGAAGCCACGCGGCTTCGCGCGCCCTCGCTGCTCTGACTCTCCCTCTTGCAGGGCAACCGGCTGACCAAGATCGAGGGCCTGCAGAGCCTGGTGAACCTGCGGGAGCTCTATCTCAGCCACAACGGCATCGAGGTCATGGAGGGCCTGGACAACAACGTAAGCCCGCCGGCCGCCTGTGGGGCAGTGGGGGCATGGGGTGCCCAACGGGCAGGCAGCACACGCCGGCCTCCGGGTGGCTCTCGAGGGGACTCGCTGCCTCTGGAGGTCTGTCCTAGAGACCTTTCCATCCCTCCTCACGCTGGGAAACACAGACGCAAGCAGTCTCTGCTCAGCCCTAAGCGGGCACTGAGCTGAGCTGTGTGTCGTGGGGGTGGATTCACTGCATGGCCCTGTAGGCGTTGGGGAAGATTTTTAAAAAGTAAACCCCGGGGGCTTCCCTGGCCGTCCAGTGGTTAGGACTCTGCGCTTCCAATGCAGGGGGCGCACGTTCGATCGCTGCTCAGGGAACTAAGATCCCACGTGCCGCGGGGCACGGCCAAAAAAAAATTAAAGTTAAGAAAAAAGTAAACCCCAGCTGCTCCTAGGTGTCCCTGTCCCACGGAGGGCTAGTGGGCGTCAGCAGCCCACCCTCTCTTCCCGCTCCCGGCCACGCACTTCCCAGCCCGCGGGGCCAGCAGCGGCCCCCGGCCCGGATCCTGCAGTCTCGCTCCCTCCCGCCCGCCCGTCAGCAGCCCTGCCCGCCCAGCACAGGACAGCCTTAGGGGCGCTGGGCAGGGAGGGGTAGCGCTGGCCCTGAGCCCCCAGGAAGCCCCTGCGCCCCTCAGCTGCCTGCAGGCAAACCTGCTTTTCCTCAGTGCAGTATTCAAGACAAATAAAATACTTTTACTCTTTCAATTTTACTGGGTTTTTTTTCCTGTTTTGTTGACTTGCCAGCAAGTGTAACCAGATTGGTCACTTCTGTTGTTGTAAACGCAGCGTTTCAGTCTTCGTAAAGGCTCCTTTGGCCTTTGTGCCTCAGCCCCTGGGCCTAGTCACCATTAGTAATGTTTTCAGGGGAAATCCACATTCTGAATTTCATTTCACCAACATCTACATGCAAAATTTTGGAAAAGCTAGAACTTGCCTACAGTGAGTCTGGTCGCCTTTCCCTGCCTTCGAATCACACTGAGAGTTCACAGAGCTGGTGTGTAAACTGGGTGCACACTCGGCCGGTGCAGAACGGGAGGCTGAGGCCAGGTTCTGAGAGGTGCGGCCGTGCGGAGGCCGTGTGGTTGGAGCTGGGCAGTGTCCCCTCCGGCTCCTGACCTCCGGTCCCCACGGCCAGCGGAGGGTCCACGCGGGAGAGGGCATGGCCGCGGTGTGGCGCAAGCAAGCAGCAGGATCCCAGGCACGCAGGACGGGCGGGAACTTAGACTTGTCCCTGTAGGAGTGCTGCACCTCCGTCTGGGATCAGCACCGGACCCTTTTGGGGCCTCTGCGACAAAACAGAAAAAAAAAGCAGTTGTGGCTTTAAAGGTAATCATTGTAAGATTCTCGTAATCAAATGAGACAGGCTTTCCTCTGACATCTTTGTTCAAATACCTATACTTGTTCAATACAATTTGATCAATATCTTTGATCAAATACCTATACTTTCTTCTAAGCTTTATCTCTTAATTTATCTGGAATTTACCTTTGTGGTGTGAGGTCAGGCAGTAAGTGTCCTTTTCCCAAATGGCAGATCCACCATCTTGACCCCGCAGCTGAGTCCTCCCCCAGTGCCCGGGTGCTGCCTCTGTTTGCCCCTCTGTGTGCTGGGTCGTCTTCCTGTGGGTCTAGCGGGGATGACTGCAGTTGTGGATGTTGTAATCTCTCCTGTGCGTGCTCTCCCCACCCTGTCTCCTTCCTTTTTTATTTTTTAAGCGATTCTTACTGGTTTGCTTTTGAATGAGCTTTCAAAACACTGTCCAGCTCCCCAGGAAAACACGAGGTAGTATTGAGCGCATGACGGAATCCTTGTGCCTGGAGGTTTGGGGCCAGTTCTGGCAGCCAGGTGTCCCTGGTGCTGAGCCCTTCCGCTGGGGCTGCACAAGGGTCACATCCTGCCGCGGGCCACAGACACTTTAGCTTGGCCAGTTCCTGCGCTCACACATCCCATGCCGCCCAGCACCGCAGAGCAGGGGGCAGCGGGCCTGCCCTGGCCCCACCCTGCTGCCCATGGTGGCCCCCTTCTGCAGAGTTCTCCCGAGTCCCTGTTTGCTCTGAAAGTCGCCAAGCCCCGCAGGCAGGCGCCTCCTAGCCCACTGTAGTCACCCAACTATCTGAGCGGACGCCATGAGCCCAACAGAAGCCAGTGGAAGAGCTCCTCACCCGCGTCTGGGCCCAGATGGCGCAGGCCGCTGTGCCCGGCCCTCAAGGAGTCAGAGGCCAGGGCCGGAGCGCTTCTGGATCGGCAGAGCTTCTGGCTGCCTGCTCGTGTGTGTGTGTGGGGGGGGGGGGGGTTTGTTTTTATTTAATTGAGACTTTTTTTTTAACTTTCCCTTAAAACTTGGTATTTGGAGTCAGAATCCCAGGAACACAGTAGAAAATGTAAGAAGGCAAGCCTCCATCAGAAACGAGCAGAGAGGAAGAGAATGTATTGTCGGGGGCTGTCAACCAACTTGTAATGTTTCCCTTTTGATATTAGAAAAACTTGCTAGTTGGTCTGGTTAAACATACTTCAGCAAGCAGTGCAAGCTTTTAAAGACTTCGTTTTCACTACAATCTTATTCTGTTAAATCTTGAAACTCTGTGAACTTTAAAAAAAATTCCTCGGGCTTAGCTGATGTGTGCTGGGAAGTAGGCGTCTGCTGGACATTTCTGGAATAGAGGGCCGAGCACAGCCTTGTCCCCACGAGACAGTGCGATGCCCGCCCCGCAGCGGGCGAGCCCGGACGCTGTCCCCAGTGGGGCTGAGCCCCCCTTCTTCTCTCCCATCAGCGGTAAATCCCAGGCCAGTGTCCCTCAGCGCCCAGGCGTCCCTCTCTGCCCTTCCTCCTGTGCTGGAAGGAGGGCCCCTTCACCCCCCCAAGCCCCAGGTTCCTCAGCCCTAAGAGAAGAAGGAAACACTGTTCTAAGGATCACTTGGAATTGTATGTTTCCTTAGGTTGAGCACTAAATAAATGCTGCTGCAACTGTTACCCCCTCTTCCGAGCCCCGGCCTCGTGTTAGCTGCTCTTCCCGGGACCGGGCGTGTCGCTGGGGTCCTTGTGGACCAGGATCTGGGAGCCTGGGGCTTGGAATCTGAAGGAACTAGTTTCAGATCCCAATGATGAGAGCTCAGTGAGGCGGTCGTGAGGATCCTGTGTCAGCTGGCCTGGTCTGGGGGTGGGCGGGGAGGCTGCAGGAGGTGGGCAGTGCCATCCCCCTGCTAGCACGCTCCTGTCCTGAGAGGGCAGCTCGCCTCATGGCTCTAAGCTCAGCGCCCAACGCTATGTGCATGGTCGCGTGCTCATTGTTGATCTAAGGTAATCCAGGAAAAATTTTGTTTCCTTATTTTAGAACAAACTCACGATGTTGGACATTGCGTCAAATAGAATCAAAAAGATTGAAAATATCAGCCATCTAATAGAGCTGCAGGAATTCTGGGTAAGTTTAACACACAAGGGGTTGATGACACTTCAGCTGAACTGGTCCTGCCGAGTGAAATGCTGTTTGCTCCAGCCCTGGAGGCTGTGGCCTGGGATGGGACTGCGGGCAGGGCTGTAGAACTTTGGTACCCACGCGGGATCTCGGGCCCCGCCACACCCCGGCTGTAGACCAAACTAAAATGGGCGTTTTAGAAGATTCTGGGTGATTGCCGTTCACATGAAAGTGTGAGAAGCCCTGCACAGTATATGGTTAGACCCGAGGATTACCACATGACTAAAGGGCTTCCAGACCCAGCCCAGGGGCCAGTGCACCCAGCGCAGGTGTGTACCGGCACCACGGAAGGAGGTGTCGCATGGGCTCTGCAGTCAGTCATCCCGGAATGTGCCTTGTGTTTGCCTCATGGTGACAGTGTTGTCTCAGGAGCAGTGTCACCGAGCCCATAGGAAGAGAAACAGGGCCTAAGATGTCTTGAGACTCCTCTGAGGGGGTTGCAGGATGGCCTCCAAGCCGAAGTCCTCAGTGTCAGGGTTCCACACGGGTGTCCTCCTGAAGCAGGTTTGTTGCCTGGTAGCCCCTGCAGGCGCCACCACACGTTCCCCGGTGACTGCCGTGCGCAAAGTGAGCGTCTTCCGGATGCGCTCGGTCTGATCCAAGATTCGTGCTGCATCTAAGGCGTGCTTCTTCCTTGTCTAGCCGTCCTGCTGACCCTGCTTGTGTCCTGTGTGCTTTCCTTTCCTCATCTTACGAGATCGTCCCGGTTTCCCTAGAGCACAGGTGGCCTGCTGTGAGCATGTCCCTTTCCCCTTAGTGGTAGCACTGAGTCGTGGGCGTTGTCAGCACGTGTTGCTGGCGCAAGTCTGGGGAGACCAGAACCAGCCTTTGAGAGGCTGGGGGGGCCGAGCGAGCCACCGTGAGCCGGGGGTCTGGTGTGCAGCCCACCCCCGGAGGAAGGTGTGGCTGGCGGTAAGCTGGTTGCATTGGAGCGAAGGGATTTGGCTCTGAAGAGGCCAGGGAACCACGCAGAGAATCCGCACAACCAGAAGAGGAGTCCAGAGACGGAGGGCTGGGGTTAGTCCAGCACCCAGGGCGCCCGGCAGTAAGACAGCGCTAGGTGTGCAAGAAAGCGGACCGTGACCCATCGCGAGGTGCCGGTGTGCCCCCACCCCGGCAAGGTGCTGGCATTCACGCCGTGTGTAACCCCTCCCCGTGAGTGTGTGTTGGCCTTAGTGACTCATTTCCAGCCGACAGAATGCAGCAGAAAACAGGATTCCACCCCCGTGACGGGGTTATGAAAAGACTGGCTTGTCTCCTAGGGGCTCCCCCTTGCTCTCTCTTGAACCCCAGCTTTGTATGAAGTAACAGACACCTTCTTTGATGCCAGCAACATACAAGGCACACGTCCCTGCTGTTGAAGTGATTCTGTTGTGTAGGAAATGTATCTTGGGAATTCTCCCACACCTCAGTTTTGTTTAAAATGTTATTGAATTTGAGGGGAAGTAAATGTAAATTTTCTATATAGATATCAGCCACCAAAAACCATTGTAATGGGAAATGCATACATCCTATGAAGTTTGGGTCTTGAAAACCATGAGAAAGTCTGCTGGGGAATGTCAGCCAGGGTGATGTTCTGTAGCAGAATTCCAGTCCGGGATTCAGGCAGGATCATCACCAGACGATAAAACCGTGGACGAGCAGGGTGTTCGCACATGTGCCAAGTATCACCCCGCCGAGAATTTGCTGATTTCAAAGAGGAAACGTGCTCCCCAGAGACATCTGGGCGTCGCCAGTGTGTCCACAGGATCAAACTTTTCCCCGATAGTGGGACAGCCTCATGCCTTGTGTCCCCCGATGTGCTTCATCTATGAAGTGTGCTCGCCAAAAATGTTTAGTGTGATGTAACCAAGCATGTAGACCTGACTTCCAGTTGTCAGGAAGTAGAGGGTCTGGGAGAACGAGCTAGGTGGCACCACAGGAAGCAGGCGGCTGAATCCAGAACGAGGGCCCTTCTACACGACAAGTAGCTGGGTGTCTTTAAAGGTCGACTTCATTTAACAGAAAAAAAAATGAGAGAAGGAAGTGGGAAACATTCTAGATGGAAAAAACTACAAATTGCACCTTCTGGGAGACTCTTTAAGAAGACGGGCATACCTGGAAGGTCACACCCCACACCTTGCTCCTTTACGTCTCAGTTGTGCAGAAATTGAAAAAAGAGACATAAAGACCTTTTTTTTCCCCCCCTCAATGAGGCTTCCAGAGATCCTGGAATTTCTGTGGAGACAATACAGGTGAATGGTTTTGAGTTCCATTTTGGAAAAAATACAAAGATAAGAATCTCTGGGGACTTCCCTGGTGGCGCAGTGGTTAAGAATCCGCCTGCCAATGCAGGGGACACGGGTTCAAGCCCTGGTCCAGGAAGATCCCACATGCCGCGGAGCACCTAAGCCCGTGTGCCACAACTACTGAGCCTGCGCTCTAGAGCCCGCGAGCCACAACTACTGAGCCCATGTGCCACAACTACTGAAGCCCGTGTGCCTAGAGCCCGTGCTCCACAACAAGATAAGCCACCGCAATGAGAAGCCCGCGCACCACAACAAAGAGTAGCCCCTGCTCACCGCAACTAGAGAAAAGCCCGCACACAGCAACAAAGACCCAACGCAGCCAAAAATAAATAAATAAATGTATTTAAAAAAAGAAAAGAATCTCTGAAAGTTACCTGTGTCAAAGACATCCTTTACAATGTGCCATTGGTGGTGAGTAAAACTCCCAGGTCCACATTTACTAAATCCTAGAGGAAACTGCCCTGTGGCTGGCTGTACTGTGGAATACCCTAAACTCTAAGACCTGGGGTTTATAAAGATAGTAAGCGCACCACCGGGGACTAACAGCACGGTGGCATTGGAAATGCCGTGACGTGTGACACAGGAAGCGCACAGTGTGTGTCAGGCACAAACGACTCTATTGAGAAAGAAGAGGAGGAGATGGCGGCCCTGCCGGAGCGTCAGCCGCCAGCGGAGTTAGGAGAAGGTTTCTAAGTAGATTCTGCTGCGAAAAGATCTTACTTCTCCTAAGCAATGTAATATTGCTACTTTTATTAAATGAATGTACTGCTTGCACGTTTCAAGGTAAAAGTGCTTAAGGCATGCGTGTCTTTTTCGTGATTCTCCGCTGCAGCGGCCTCTTCTGGTAACCGAGCAGCTGCAGCCAACGCCACGGGGGATATTGCTTCGCTCTGGTTCTGATTTTGCACACTTTGCATTGGCCACATGGGCAGCTCATGTTGTACAAGAGGAGTGTCGTAGACTAACGCTTAACAGAATACTGTTTAAGGCTTTATCCTGGGAGAGCTCGTCTCCCTTTGCGGTGGAGGCACCTGTGAGTCCTGCTCTGAGTTTCGGGTCCCCCGTGACTCCGTGCTCAGGAGCAGGCTTCGGGCCCTCCACAAGGCCAGCCTCTGGGTTTTGGAAATCTGGCTTTCCCGAAGCACGTGGCACACTAGGCCCACATGAAGTTCTGTGAAAATAGCATTCCTTTAATAGGCGAGTCTGAGAAACCCTGCATTGTATACTCTGGGAGAATCTAGGAGAATCTCTGTGAGAGATTCATAATGTGCAGTAAGTTGTTAAAGACCAGACTGGCTGTGACAGTGGAACTGGTGCCAGAGTAGCCCTCCCGCCGTGAACAGACCCCAAGGCCCGAGGCCGCTCTGTTCGGGCAGCGCACAGCAGGCCGCAGGCCCTGAGAACGGGGGTGGCACAGTGAGCCCCGGGCTGCCCTGCTCTGCCTAGGGCCAGCTTCCTAAGCGGAACACTGCAGTTCTGTGGAGCTGAAGACGCAGAGGTCGAAGTTCATGGCAGCTGGACTCTTCAGGACAAGGTGTTGGAGAGAGGGGATAGCTATGCAGAGAAGGGCCCCGGAAGTCCACGTGGGGGTCGCCTGCCAGTCTGTGGCTGAGCGGTGGGCAGTCTGGGCACGAGACCACCCCCCTCGCGGCTCACCCACTAGCTCTGCTGGAGGAGAGCAGAGCTGGGGGACGATGGAGCTCCAGCCCTGCCCAGGTGGAGGTCTCACCAGCACCCTTGACATCCAGCTAGACACCAAACGGGCCAGGCCTTAGGGGTAAGGACCACAGTCTCAGACACGACACCCTCCAAACCCACCCTAATAAAGCCTAGAAGCAAGCTTCAGCAGTGTGTCCAGAGGAGGCAGAGTTTGGAGGTTGGTTGCCACCAGGTCAGAGGGGCCTGACTTCCAGGAGACCCACCCTGAAGAAGTGTGGAACCCAGCCTGTGGCGGTCTCTACACTGTCTTAGCCCCGATGTCCACTGTTCAATCCAAAATCACTAGATGTACGATAGGAAAATGTGATCTGTATTCAAGGAAAAGTCGTCATAAGAAACCAAGCCTAGGTTTTCAGTCACCGTTTGTGAACGTAGCCCTGGACCTGGAGGTGGCTTGCGGTCTCTCGGTCCTCACTCCCACCTCCAGGCTGCTCTCACCTTCCGCCCGAAGACCCCACCGCACAGCCGCTCTGCGGCGCAGCCGACATCCTCTCCCTCCCTGGAGACCCCGGTGCTGCAGCGAAACTGGGCCCTTCTCTCAAGAGACTTAATCCAGTGCCTGGTCAGTGCTCGAACCCTCTGCACTGTCCCCACCAAGTGGCCGTGGATGGGACCCTCAAGGGCCTCCGCTTCTTCACCTCCCGCACGCGGACAGGTGTCATACCTTCTCTGAGGGGGGCTGCTGCCGTGTACCCTCGGCCACCCCGCTTCCGCCCTCACAGGTTCAGAGGGAACAGGTCTGCCCCTCCCACCACCGTGTGCATGGCGGGCCCCGGGCCTGGTGTCTCTTGAAGCGCGATTTCTAGAACGGGGCGCGGCCGGAGCGAGGGGGTGAGAGCAGCAGGTGCGGGGCATCCACTCGCGGCAGGGTCCCCGCCCGCCCGGCACACCCAGCCCTGTCGCGTGTCACCTGTCACGGGTGGCGACGCGCTGGAGCCTGCCGTGCGCCTCCCTTCCCGGTGCTGCGGTCAGCGTGAAATGAGCCCCAGAAGCTGGCGGACACGACACGTCGGGGCTCTTCGGCTTTCCTGGGAGCCCGTTACTGAGCGTTCGCTGCCACAGCACAGCCGGGAGCCATGACGGTGACATCCCCGCGGGTGCCGTCCGAGCCCCCTGCCCTCGCCCTTCACTCCGGCCGTCCAGGGCACGCCTCACGTTCACAGAGGCAGCTCTCTGGTTTGTGTTCACTTGTCCGTCTGCCATATTCTTTGGAAACTGAAGACTGGTCTCTTGGAGCCCCAGCAGAAGGGCCACGACATCCACGCGACAGGCGTGGACCAAGCCGGGTGACGGGTGCTCCAACCCAGAGGCCCTACGTGCCCTCGCCTTGACGGTGGTTTGAAAAGTGAGAGGTCTCCCCACCCACCGAGCCCAGCCCCGCGGGCCTCAGCAGAGCCAGGGCGGGGCCTCCGGACCTGCTCTGAGCCCGTCCTCCTGGCGTGGCGCCTCCCGGACGGGATCAGCCGTGGCGCAGCACTTCCGCCACAGGGGCGGGCGGTGGGTGTCCCGGGGGTGCACGCCATCAAGGCCCCTCGTGCCGCGAGTGTCCGGCGAGCGACCTCTGGTCTGTTGGCCGTGTTGTCATCAGAGCGCATAGTCAGGCCTTGGGGACAGTGGCTGAGGATGGTTTGTAGGAAATACAGCCGAACCGGCTGCAACACTTTGCCTGGAGACGGGGTGGGGTGGGGTCGTGTTGCTCGTCTTCCCTCTGCTGGACTGAACATGGATTTGCCCCTGTCGTGGCACCGTGTCCAGGTTCATCCCACGTGAGACGCGGCCCGGCCAGCATGTGCCGTGATGGCTGGAAGGCCCCGTGAGGTGCTGGTCACCCCTCTTCTGTGTGGGGGCCTCGTGCCCGACGTGGGGAGGCTGGGGGGCCGGGTTGGTGTGTCCTGAAGGGGGCGGGGCAGGGCTGTCGTGTTCTGAAGGGGGGAGCGTGGTGCGGGGCTGTAGCGCCCTAAGGCTTCTCCGATGTGCGCGTGTTCCCCCAGATGAACGACAACCTCCTGGACTGCTGGAGTGACCTGGACGAGCTCAAGGGCGCCAAGAGCCTGGAGACGGTGTACCTGGAGCGGAACCCCCTGCAGAAGGACCCCCAGTACCGGCGGAAGATCATGCTGGCCCTCCCCACTGTGCGGCAGATCGACGCCACCTTCGTCAGGTTCTGAAGCTCCTGGCCCCTCTCTTCCGAGAGCCTCCCAGCCACGGTTTTTTAGTCTACCCGTTGCTCCTAAAATCATCACTCTATCAACGGTCACAAACCCAATGGCAATAAAAAGGCACTGAGTGAAAGCTGCCGTGTGCGGTGCTGCTCGCCACCTGGACGCCCGCGCTGTTATCTCCGGCCGGTCCGCGTTCCGAGTCAATGGCCGACAGCCCTGTGCCACCCGTGGCGCTGCTCGCGACCCGTCTCTCTCTGTTTCCTCCTCTCAGAGGGAGGTCACAGCCCGCCTGAGAGGGTGAAACGGCAGGTCTGGGAGCGCGTGCCCGGGGGGCGTCCGGGCCGTCCAGGGGCCCTCGGGCCTGTCAGCCCAGAGCTTTGTAGCCTCTTAGACCAGTTGATGCCAAACTTTTTTTATTTTATATATTAAAAAACATACCTGCAGGCAAAGGATGACTCAGCCCTGTGCGCCGTGACCCCCGGCGCTCTCTTAAAGAGCAGTGGCCGCCCGCCAGGCCTTGCTGGCTGCCTTCCGGGCGCGCCCGTCGGCCCCCCACAGCCCTCGAGGTAGGAGGAGCCGCCTCCGCGCACACTGTGCTGGGCCGCTGGCGGGTCTGAGCCCGCCTGAGTCTCTCTGCAAGGACTGTCTCCAGAGAGCTGCCCTCATGGCCACTCGAATGCTGCTTCCCCTTCTTACCCCACCGTTGTGTTGGCTTGTTCTTTACAAAACTTACATTGACAGTCACCCTGAATGCGACAAGGACCTTGTCATCTCTCGGGGCCCTGGATTTTCCCTTCTGCAGAATGAGGACCAAATCTCAGGGTTCCTCCTCCTTCCAGGACTCAAGCTGCGCTGTCCAGTGTGGGCCCCCTCATGCCACACGTGGCTGCGTCAGTTCAAGTTTAAATCTGTTAAAATGAAATTAAAAATTCATGTCCTCCGCTGCACTTGGCACACCATAGCCACATCTCGCCAGGGGCAGCCCGTCTCCAAGGTCACAGAAAGTCCTACTGGGCAGCGCTGCTCTGGAGCCTGTCACAGAGCCTGGGCAGCCGCGTGGGGGGCCAGGAGCTCCGAGGTGACCGCCTGCCGGGGTGGCCTGAGGGTGAGGTCACATCCAAGTCCTGACTCAAATCTTCGCCAGAATCGATGTGTGACCTGCATCTGTGAGCGTCTCCCTGTTGAAGAGCGAACTCTTGGAAAGGAAAGCAGGGTTAGGTAGGACCTGGCCCCAGAGAGAACCCTTGCACTGTGACCCTAGACTTCTGCCCTTGGCCAGACACTAGCTGAGGACAAAAGAAAGGCATTTTAGAAACACAGGGTTTCAGGATTTGAGTGCCCTTGCTGGAAAGATTATGTGGGGGAGTCCACCCAAACGAAAAGTGAATCCAAATAAGGAACGAAGAAAGGGAAAGATAGGGTTTAGCAGCAGTACCAAAACCAGCAAAATTTGGTTTAGAAGTACGTGCTTGACCGGTTGTTGAGCTCTTGCTTTGTAAATGCTAGGACAGTTCCTGACAAGACACAAAACTTGCCCCTAAAAAACCATGAGTGATCCGAACCACATGGCTCTTGTTTTTTTAAATCTGGAGGCGAGACCGTGGCAAGTGCAAGTAGAGATTGTGCAGGTTTTCACTTTGGTGTGGAAGAGAGGGAGCGAGAGCTTAGAGAGTTTGCGGGAAAATGTAAGTTTAGAGCAGCCACTCGTAGACAGATATTATCAAACATCCAACTCACACGTGGGAAAAAAACCCGAAAAGCTTCAAGCAAAGAGGACACCTGAGAGAAAGGCTCAAGGAGGCACCGCAGATAGACGTGCAGATGGAGTCAGAGCCCGTCCGTCCCCGTCGCAGAAGGGTCACAAATCCAAGTCCAGCACCTGCTCCTTGATAGACACTTTCAGAATTATACAAAAGAAGTAGAAGGGATGGGAAAGCTGTGCTAAATCCAGCGCAATCCTAATCAGAATGACATTTGATTTTTTAAGAACCTCCTTAAACTCTAAAATTTATATGGAAGAAAAAGATCCACATTGAACCTTGAAACTTTAAAAAAGTTTAGTCAACTTTGAAAACGAGTCAAGAGCAGTGGTTTCCTTCCAGATTATAAAAAATCTGGGGAAAAAAAACTACAAACCCACCGTAGAAACACTGCAAACACTGTAGAAACACAGCCGTCCGCACAGACCCTCGGACGGGCTCGGTGCTGGTGAGGGCGCCCGTGGGTCCCTGGACGAGAGGCCTGTGTCCTGGGCGGGGCTGGCAGAGGAGCACAGTTTGTGGGAAAGGGGACACTGACCCAGCCTAACGTCGTACGCAGGCCGACTTGAGGATTAAAAGTCTCTGTGGGAAAGTAGAATCGCAAGCCAGTAGAAAAAACGGTGGGAAAATACATTTGTGAGCTGCGAGTGCAGAAAAGCTTCTTAACCCCCGAAGCACAGCCGTGAGACAAGGTTTTGAAGGGTTAGTTTACATAAAGTAAAGATTCCTGTGGGGCAAAGAACACCATGAATAGACCACTGAGAGCAGACTGAGAGACGTTTGCTCAGAGTTTAGAACTGGCAAGGGCCTAACGCTTAGCTGTAAAGGACTCCTGCAAACCAGAGGAAGGAGAATCCAGGTACAAACATGGGCCCAGGACAATCAGGCAGCTCAGAGAAGCCGAGGGCCAGCCAGCCAGGGCTGCCATCAGAGGTGTGCAAACCAGGGCAGGGAGCCGATCAGCTCACAATGCGGGGTTGCCATGGGGGAAGGGGGGGCACGGACTGGGGCGTCCACGTCGGGAGTTGTCCCCTCCTGGCCGGCAGGGCCCTGCACGCAGGCCCCGGGCACAGCGGTGGCTGAGCCCAGGCTGGGCCTCCGGCTACGGTAGATGCTCCTCAGTGGGAAGGAGCCCACAGCGCCCTTGCTGGGAAACCACGGGAGGCCACAGCCGCATGGACCGCACGTCCATCACAGAGGGATGCGTCCGAGTAGGAGGATTCCCACAGACGGGGACGGAGTGGACGAGGGGGTAAAGTGAGGCCCGAGTCCCTGCTGAGAGCACCCCGTGGGCGGAGGGTGGCCTCACCGGGGCCAGCAGCGACCCGCCAGCTAAGGCGAGGCACGGCCAGCAGGGTGGCAGCGCTGACGATAAGCCAAGGGAAGGAGGCAGCTTCCGTGGGGGATCTGTCCTTCGTCCCTCAGCAGGCACTCTCGGCACCTGCTCTGTGCCAGCCCCTCTCTTGGGCACTTGGGAGACATCGCGACAGAGGTTTTTAAATTCCTGCCCTCGTGAACTTTACATACAGTGGCTGTAGGTTAAACAATAACCGTAATACGACAGTTACGTAGTTGGAAGGTGACCCGTGCTTTGGAAGAAAGCAGAGCATTTTGGACAGGCTCACTGAGGAGTCGTTTAACGGCAGGAGTGGGTGACCCTGAAGAGAAGACCAGCACTCGGGGAGGGGGCGGGGACCTGAGAAGGGGCAGCAGAGGTGGGGAGGGGGGTGGAGAGTGAAGCCGTAGCCAGAGCATCCTGGAAGGGGGTCGGGTGAGGGCGAAGGAGCCCTGAAAACCCCCAGCTCTGGGCTTGGGGCACTTGGCAGGAAGAACCAGGGGGGATGGGGAGTGGGGGTAGGGTCCCAGGGTGGCCGAAGGAGAGATAGGGGACGGGGGGGCAGGGGACAGGCGTGCAGACACACTGGACCGGGGTGGAAGCTGCGGGGATGGAAGTGGCCTGTGCAGCCAGAGACAAACAGGCAGGATGGCGGCAGATGGCTGGTGAGCAGGCTGGGGGGCTGCCTGGAGGAGGGTGCTCCCTTTGTGCAAGGAGGAGGTTTGGGGGAAGCGGGGGAGGGTCCTGGGGGCAGGGAGCACACTGTGCAAGCGCGGTAGCTCGTCCGGGCACAGGAAGCCTTAAGCATCCATGGTCCACCCCTCAGGCTATGTGCAGAGCAGGCAAGTGTTAAGAGGATGGGGTCCTTCCCAGCTGGCAGTCACTACAGTGGGCACTCACCTCAGTGGTTTTGCCCAGACCAGCAATGTGTCCACCCCCAAGGATGAGGTGCATTTGTTCCAAACCACCTGGATGGATCTCTTACCTTTCCAGACTGCCTCATGGCCGGGAGTGGCCTGAGACTCGTGCTTAGCTGACGACACCTGCTTTCCCGAGAAGAAGGGCAGGTGCAGCTAGCATAGTACCTTGAATGTGGACACGGTGGCTGGACCTGCCACAGCAATCCCACAGCCACAGGCAAGGGCTCTGGCCCTGACACCCTTGAGCCACTGAACCCACTCAGGTGCCAGCACCTCCCTACTTCTTATGAGGTGAGGAAGAAGACCTTTTGGGTTAAGCCACACAAAGGTCTGGTGTCAAAGCCACAAAGCCACAGTAGTTGGAGGCTTTTCTTTTTTTAACTAATGTATTTCTGAATATTATATAAACATATATTAAAAGTTACGGTCAGAGCTTCCCTGGTGGCGCAGTGGTTGAGAATCTGCCTGCCAACGCAGGGGACATGGGTTCGAGCCCTGGCCTGGGAAGATCCCACATGCCGCGGAGCAACTAGGCCCGTGAGCCACAACTACTGAGCCTGCGCATCTGGAGCCTGTGCTCCGCAATAAGAGAGGCCGCGATAGTGAGAGGCCCGCGCACCGCGGTGAAGAGTGGCCCCCGCTTGCCGCAACTAGAGAAAGCCCTCGCACAGAAACGAAGACCCAACACAGCCATAAATAAATAAATAAATAAAATTAAAAAAAAAAAAAAAAGAACAAGCTTTCTTATTAAAAAAAAAAAAAAAGTTATGGTCAAATAAAGCTAGTATAGCAGCGGCTCCTGGGCCCAGGCCCTTCCTAGCACCTGGGACCCAGCAATACAGCTGTGCTAATTGTAGCTTGCTTGCTTCTTGCTTAAATTTTTTTTAAATAATATATTTTTATTTTTTATTAATAGACTATTTTTTAGAAGTTTATTTATTTTAATAAATTTATTTATTTTGGCTGCCTTGGGTCTTCGTTGCTGCTGGCGGGCTTTCTCTAGTTGCGGCTAGCGGGGCTACTCTTCGTTGCGGAGCACGGGCTCTAGTCGTGCAGGCTCAGTAGTTGTGGCGCGTAGGCTCAGTAGTTGTGGCATGTGGGCTCTAGAGCGCAGGCTCAGTAGGTGTGGCGCACGGGCTTAGTTGCTCCACGGCATGTGGGATCTTCCCGGACCAGGGCTCAAACCTGTGTCCCCTGCATTGGCAGGCGGATTCTTAACCACTGTGCCACCAGGGAAGCCCTAATTTTTTTTTTTTAACTGTGAAAGTAATGCAACTTGAAAAAATTTCAAACCGTAATACATTGTATAAAGTGAAAAGTAAAAAATTATACTCAGGGCGTGTGTGCCTTTGTAGGCGCGCGTGTCCCTCCGAGGGCTCCAGCTGAGCTGTGCACTCGCCTCCAGCAACCGGCTGCCACTGCGCTTCTTGAGCAGACAGTGCCGGGGCCACCAGAGCCGCTGTGCCACCGAGGGCGGAGAGCCTGGGGCCCTGCGGGTTGGCCTCTTCCGGGACCGTCCTTCGCAGCGGCAGCCAGAGGAGAGTGCCCAGCTGCCCAGGCTGGGGAGCTTGGCCACGCCCTCCTGCCGCAAGCCCCGCAGGGTCGGCCTGAGGCTGCCCTCTGCCGGATTCCTCCTCCTCGACCGCGTGCCTCCCGGTCCTGTCCTGGGGTGCCGGGGTCAGGGGCTCCAGCCAGGATAAGGGTCAGACTCAGGGAATTCCACAGGCAGCCAAGGGCACGAGGGGAACGGCCATGGGGGCAGGGCCGTGAGGACAGGGTCCCTGCCAGCTCTCTGCCCTCAGGGCTGACCCAGTCTTGGCTGCCAGACCAGGCTGGCGCTGGGAGGTTGGCCATGACCTCGGAGGCCTCTTCCGGAAGCCGCTGTGCCAGGTGGGAGCCCGTTCTGCCACGCATGGGTCGCCAGAGGAGGGGGGGAGACGGACCCAGGGAGGCTGGGCAAACACCTGGCCCGTCAGGGATCCACAGGCCCCCGGGCCTGGCGCGGCATCTGCTCCGGGCCCTGGGGGGTGAGAAGGGCCAGGTGCTCCGGGTGGCTTCGGGGAGGGCACCCCAGCCCTGGGGAACCGCGGTCGCCCACATGCCTGCTGGACGCACCGCAGAGCAGCTCACTTCGGGGCCTTCGCGGGCAGGGCGGCCTCGGTCGGTCCCTGTCCCCCCCGGCGCAGAGCGTGGACAAAGACCCCGGCCCAGCCCGCCCCCTCGCCACAGCGGGACAACCGGCCCACTCGCAACTCCGAGGACTTTCACTGGCTCAGGGGCATCAGGGGCCTGGTGCGGGCTCCCGTCTGCTCCTCCAGGCCTCCGGTTCTCTGGGCTAAATGGCAGCCGCCCCAGCTCCTGTGGCCCTCCCACCCTCGCACCCTCCCGGCCACAGGCCTCCCCTCGCCCTCTGCCCCACTCTGCCGACCCGGCAGCCGCAACAGCGGTGTCCGTCCTCCCCGCAGAGGGATCCAGAGGCCGGCAGGAAGGACGACGCAGGGTCAGCATGGCCAGACGGTCCTCCCCTCCGGCCCAGGATCCCCCAGGAGGAGCCGCGGCCCTGTCTCTGTTAAAGGGTTCTCTGTTCCCCCTGCAGGCAAGGAGGAGGAGGAGGGGTCTGCACTCCGAGCCCACCCTCGGCCCTTCCCAGGCCCTGCCACGCGGAGGGGGAGGCGGGCACTCCCTGGGCAGGTGGACAGACAGACGGCTGCGGGGCCAGTCTCCCTGTGCTCCCTCCCTCCCTGGTCTGGAGTCGGGGCCCAATCTAGGGCGGCTTCCTCTGCTCCCAGGCCGGACCCAGCCCTGCTCCAAGCTCCATCCTCCCCTCCGGAGTGGGCTCGCTGCGGACTGTGCGGTGAGACAGGGACCGGGCCCCATGTGCCGCTCCTACCCCACCCGTGCCCACCCTGGCCCTGGCCCTGGCGGGATGCAGGAGCGCAATGCTGCGGGACGGGCCCGGGAAGAGGACAGTGCCGTCCTGATCGACGTGGCCCCGGGGCAGAGACGGGGGACACTTACGGGAGCACAGCCAACGCCTCAGAGGCAACTCCTCCCCGTCCTCCCCTCCCCGGGTCCGGGCTCAGTCTGCTCTCGATTTAGGAGGTGGACGCAGGGACCCGGGAGACAACGGCCCCAAGCCCTTGGTGGGGCGGATGCACGCCAACTGTGTCTTCCCTCCTGCGTCCCCCAGCGACCCCCAAACCCTCCCCTGCCCCAGCGAAGGGAAGAGGGAGGTGCCCTTAACCCTTGAGGGATGAGCAGAAACCCCTCAGGACAGGCTGGGCGGGGCCGGGGGGGCCCCCAGAGAGGGGGGAAGGAAGGGGACACAGAGCAACGCACCAGGGTGACGCAATTGCCTAAAAACGGAACCGTAAGCACAGCAGAGGTGGCCAGTGCTGGGTCTGGGTAGAGATCGTGGGTGCTCGTTGGGTTGTGTCTGCTTCATTCTGCATTTGCCAATTTATCAGAACACAGAAGTGACAGGGAGGGAACACCCTCACCCCCAGAGGGCGGAGAGGCTTTAGGATAAGGGTCAGGGTCCGAGCGTGGGTACGCTTCAGATGGCTAGGTGAGGGTGAGGCTCGGCGCTCTGTGGGCGTGAGGTTATTCGTAGGGTAGGACTTAGGTTAAGGTTAGGGTTAGAGTTAGGACCACAATTAGTGACGGGGTTCGGGTTAGGTCACCCTGGGCCCAGGTGAGTACAGACGCTTTTGATAAAGTGTGCTGGGGTGAGAACACCCGGCCCCACCTTGTCTCAGGGTCCAGCCGACCCCCGGGGCCCAGGTCAGCCACTCTGTGAGGCCCCAAGGATCCTGAGGGCCTCAGCCCGGCCTCAGGCTCACTCATGTTCAACCTTTGTCCCCTGGGTCAAACCTGGAGAAGAACACACCTCCTGGGGCCTGCAGGAGACTCCCTCCGGGCAGCCTGTTGTGGGCCCCCTTTGTCCAAGTCCATCTCTAGGGTTCCCACCCCTGTCCCTGGGGGGCCACAGACACCCCAAGTGAGGCTGTTGGGGAAGATTCCGGGTCCCAGACCCGGGAGTCCCCGCCAGGGAGGTTCCTCTTCCCTGGTCCTCCAGGGCCTCAAACCTCCAGCTGCTGCCCTCCACCCCCGCCCCCGCGGCCTGAGAGTGGACACAGGTGCCTCCCTTTCTGCTGCCCCAAAATACAGCCTCGGGGGAAACACTCACCTGGAACATCTAGAAACGCAGAAGGATTCCACCCTCTGGGCGCCGTGACCACCTCTGGCCTATCCGAACGGCACTTAGGGGCCGTCCAGCTCTTCTCCAGCCTCTGGAGGCCAGCATGGTGGGCGCCCCGGGTCCTGCCTGTGCTGCCCACAGCCCAGGTGCTCAGTGGCCCGTGGAAGCCCCCGGAGAGGCTGGAGAGGCCCGGGGCTGGCCTCACCCCCGGATGCACCTGTGCCGTGAGCCCCTCTGGCCACGTGGTCAGAAGCTGCCACCCCTCCCCCTTCCTTCCAGCCAGCTGGATGCCAGGCAGCCACCGGCAGGGTGGGAAGCCCCGCCAAGCCCTGGATCGGTGAGCTCCTCCCAGCATCTGCCAGCCATGCCTATGTTGGTACTGGGGCTGGGGACACAGATGGGGCGCCCAGGGATGGCAGCGGGAGGACGGGGCCCGGGTCACCGTCCTCAGGAGCCAGGCCTCCCCTCCCTCCCTCGCCCAGCACCATCTCCGGAGCCAGCTCTGGTGCCAGCCGCTGTGCTGGAGGGCGGGGTGAACAGCACACAGCAGGAAAGGGGGTCCCTACTGATGGGCGGAGCTGGAGAGGGCTCGAGGGCAGAGCGGGCGACCGCCTCCCTCCTGCTCTGGCCTCGGGACAAACTCCAAGTCACCTCAGACCCTGCTCTCCTGTGCCCCACGCTTTCTCTACCTTCAAAGTGGATCGGATCCACTTCTCCTCACTCCCCGCCCCGCGGCTCCTGTCTGCCCCGAGCCACCGTAATCTCCCCTGAGTTCTGCACCAGTGCCCACCTGGGCTCCCAGTGCCCACCTGCCAACCCTGCTCTCCATGCAGCACCGGAAAGACCCGTGCTAAAAGTAGATGCCCTAACCTCGCACCCGTTAGGATGGTTAAACGACAAGAAAAAAACAGAAAACAAGTGCCAGGGAGGCCGTGGAGAAACTGGAACCCTCATGCCCTGCCGCCGGGAAGGTGAAATGGCGCGGCTGCGGTGGAGAACGGTATGGCGGTTCCTCAAAAAATTAAACACAGAAATACTGTATGATCCGGCAATCCCACTTCTAAGTTTATACCCAAAAGTAGTGATGACAAACATTTGTGTTGTTTCCATGTTGGGGGTTATTGTGATTCATGGAGCAATGAGATCACGTACAAGATTTTGTGTTAATGTAAGTGTTCATAGGGGGTGCGGGGGCGTATACCACTGAGTGGAATTTCCAGGTCATATGGTAACTCGATGTTTAACATTCTGAGGAACCGTCAAACTGTTTTCCAAAGTGACTGCGCCATTTTACAAACCACTAGCAATGAATGAGGTTCCAATTTCTCCACATTCCATCCAACACTTCTTATTGTCTGTCTTGGTATTACAGTTGTCCTAGTGGCTGTTGGGCAGCATCTCACTGTGGTTTTGATTTGTATTCCCCTAATGACTGATGGTACTGAGCATGTTTTCATAGGGTTATTGCCAATCTGTATGTCTTCTCTAGAGAAATGTCTATTCAAACTCTTTGCCCATTTAAAAATTGGGTTGTGGCGCAATGGTTAAGAATCCACCTGCCAAGGCAGGGGACACGTGTTCGAGCCCTAGTCCAGGAAGATCCCACATGCCGTGGAGCAACTAAGCCCGTGCACCACAACTACTGAGCCTGTGCTCTAGAGCCCGCGAGCCACAGCTACTGAGCCCACGTACCACAACTACTGAAGCCTGCACACCTAGAGCCCCTGCTGCAAAACAAGAGAAGCCACCGCAATGAGAAGCCCATGCGCCGCAATGAAGAGTAGCCCCCGCTCACCACACCTAGAGAAAGCCCACGCGCAGCAACAAAGACCCAGCACTGCCAAAAATAAATAAATAAATAAATTTATTTTTTAAAAAAATTGGGTTGTTTGTCTTTTTATCATTGAATTGTAAAAGTTCTTTTATGTTCTGGATACAAGTCCCTTATCAGATATATGATTTGCATACATATTTTTTCTCCCAGTCTATGGGTTGCCTTTTTCACTTTCTTGATGATGTACTTTGAAGCAGATAGGTCTTTAATTTTGATGAAGACCATCTTACCAATCTTCTCTTTTATTGCCTTGCTTTTGGTGTCGTATCTAAGAAATCATTGCCTAAACCAGGTCATTAAGACTTACAACTATGTTTTTTCCTAAAAAGTTTTATCATTTTAGTCCTTATACTTAGGTCTGGGGAATTCCCTGGCGGTCTAGCAGTTAGGACTCTGCGCTCTCACTTCCGAGGGCCTGGGTTCAATCCCTGTTCGGGGAACTAAGATCCCACAAGCTGCGTGGTGTGGCCAAAAAAAAAACCTGAGAACAAAACAAAAAAAACCTTAGATCTGTCATCTTTAACTTATCTTTTTTTTTTTTTTTACACATACACACACTTATGTAGATGTTTTAAAAGTAGATAGATTTCTGCTGTTGTTTTTTGTTCTTCACAAAATTTTAGAAAGCTTTTCACATCAGTACATACAAACACATCCCATTCTTTTTTTTTTTAATTGGGGTATAGATATTTTATTAATTTACCATCTTAACTCCACTTTGAGTTAATTTTTGTATATGGTGTGAAGTAGGGGTCCAAATTCATTCTTTTGCTTGTGAAAATTCACTTGTCCCAGCATCATTTGTTGAAATCACTATTCTTTTCCCATTGAATTGTTGGCCTCTTTGTTTTAAAAAATGACAATAAAATATATGGGTTTATTTTCGAAATCTCAAATATATTCCGTTGATCTATATGTCTGTCCTTATGCTGGTGCTACTCTGTCTTGATTATCCTATCTTTGTAGTGAGTTTTTTTTTTTTTTTTTTTTTTAATTTTATTTATTTATTTATTTATTTATTTTTGGCTGTGCTGGGTCTTCGGTTCGTGCGAGGGCTTTCTCTAGTTGCGGCAAGTGGGGGCCACTCTTCATCGCGGTGCGGGGACCGCTCTTCATCGCGGTGCGCGGGCCTTTCACTATCGCGGCCCCTCCCGTTGCGGGGCACAGGCTCCAGACGCGCAGGCTCAGCAGCTGTGGCTCACGGGCCCAGCTGCTCCGTGGCATGTGGGATCTTCCCAGACCAGGGCTCGAACCCGTGTCTCCTGCATTAGCAGGCAGATTCTCAACCACTGCTCCACCAGGGAAGCCCTGTAGTGAGTTTTGAAATCAAAAATTGTGAGTCCTAAAATTTTGTTCTCCTTTTTCTACATTGTTTTGGCTATTCTGGGTCTCACGTGTTTCCATATGAATTTTAAACTTGTCAATTTCTGCAAAAAAAAAAAAAAAAAGTCAGCTAAGATTTTGATAGGGACTGTGTTGAATCTGTAGATCAGTCTGGGGAGTATTGCTGTCTTCACAATGTTAAGTCCTCTCATTCATGCACATGGGATATTTTTGCGTTTATCTAGTTAGTGCTTCTTCAACTTATTTCAACAATATTTGGTACTTTTCAGTGTATACATCTTACACTTTTTTTGTTGTTAAATTTTTTCAGGTTATTTTGGGTGGAGCTGTTATAAATGGAATTGTTTTTCTTTGTTTTATTTTCAGCTTGCTTATTGCTAGTGTATAGAAATACAGTTGTTTTGTATGTTAATTTTGTATCCTGCAAACTTGCCAAAACTGTTATTAGTTCTAATAGCGTTTGTAGTGACTTCTTTTGGATTTTCTATACACAAGATCATGCCATCTGTAAATAGAGAGAGTTTTACTTTTACATTTACCTGTTTATTTATCCTCTTGGTCTGTTCATTCGTTCTTGCACATCTGCACTTGCACCTGAGTATTCCCTTCAGCCTGAAGAATTCCCTTTAGTATTTCCTGTAGAGCATGTGTCTGGGACTAAATCTCTCAGATTTTGATTGTCTGAGAATATCTTCACTTAACCTTCATTTCTGAAGAACATTTCCACTGGATAAAGAATTTTAGTTTGCAGTATTTTCCCCTACCCTTTAAAGATACCATTCCATTGTTTTTTGGCCTCCGTTGTTTCAGTTTGAGAAATCATGTGCCTGTTTTATTATTTTTCCCCTGAAAATAATATGGTTTTTTTTCTTGCTGCTTTTAAGATTTCTCTTTATCTTTAATACAGCAAAGGTATGCTGTACAATGATTTCCTAGTTTTTTAATCCTGTTTGGAGCTCACTGAGCATTTTGAATCTTTGAACTGATTTATTTCATCAGATTTGGAAATTCTTGAACATTCTTGTTCAAAGATTGCTTCTTTCCCACTCTCTCCTGGTTCTCAGATTACAGTCTGTTGGGCCTTTGACCATGACCCTATCCTTTTTGTACCCTGTTCTGTTCGTGCCATTCTTTTTGCTCTGAACTCCATTTTTTTCTACTGGTCTGTCCTTAAGTTCAGCAATCCTGTCTTCTGTTGAGTCTAGTCTACTATTAAACACGTCCAATGAGTTCTTAATTTCATATGCTGTGTTTTGCTATTTTATTTTATTTTATTTTTTATTTTTGGCTGCACCACACGGCATGCGGGATCTTATTAGTTCCCCAACCAAGGATCGAACTAGCACCCCCTGCAGTGGAAGCGTGGAGTCTTAACCACCGGACCACCAGGGAAGTCTCTGCTTTGCTATTTCAGAATGTTCATTTGATTCCTTTTCATAGATTCTAATTCTCTCTCAAAATATTCCAGTTGTTAATCGGACAATTGTGTCCATTCTTTACCCTTTTTTTTCTCTTTTAACTTAATAACTGTCATTATTTTACGCCTTTTCTGCTAGCTCCACCGTATGGTTCACCTCTGGGTCTCTGTTGACTCTGTCACCTTCCTGTACAGTGTTGAGCTTTGTTCTGGCAGGTGGTCCAATTACTGGCAGGTCACCTTGATGGGCCTGAGCTTGGTTTCAGGTGTCAGCTCCGGCCCGCTTCAGTTCTGTGCTCATCCCGAAGGTGCAGTCCTCAGCCCTGTGGTATCGCCCAGGAGGCTCAGCTGGAAAGCCAGAGTGGCCGACAGTCTCCCTCCTCCCTGTGTGGCTGGAGCTCCAGCTCTGTGCTTCCTGAGTCTCTGTTAGCCATCAGCCTGCAGCAGGCGCCTCTGGGCGTGAACGAGTCAGCAGCTCCAAGGACCCCCGGATCTCCTCACAGACCTGTATCTCCATCCTCTCCACGCAACGCCCCTCAAGCCCAAGGCCCCTCAGCAGCCCCTGATTCTGACCCCCGCGCCTCACCCGGCAATGCCTCTGCTCCCTCTGGGCTCTGTGGCCCTGCCCTGCAGGGTGGAACACGCCATTAGGGAGAGAGATGAAGCGAATGCTTCCCTTCTCTCGAGGGCCTTAGCCCGGCATCCACTGCTTCCTATGCTTTGTCCAGCTTTTACAGTCTCTACGGCAGGGAGCTAAGGCCGATGTGACCGACTCTCAGCGTCCTTCAAGACCCACATAGACTCCTGAGGAGTTTGGGGCTCACTCTGCAGGGATGGGGGCCACAGGGGAGCCAGAGGGCAGACCCCAGCCCCTCTCCAGGGCTCAGTTTCCCCCGTGGTCCAATGCAGGGCTGTCCCGGAAGCTCTCCTGAGCCCTCCCACCCCAACGAGGACCAGGGAGGGCCTGGGAGGGAGACACAGAGGAACAGGCCAAGCAGCCGGTGCCTAGCTCCTACTGCCCACCGGGAGCCTGGGCGTCCCGTACCTGCGGACCAGGTACGTCGGGTGGCTGGGGAGCCCCAGGCTCAGCATGCGTTCCGTGACCTTGCCCCACAAGACCTGAGGGCATGGTGTCCCGAGGCTTGGAGCAAATCAAGCCCCAAGGTCCTGCTGGGGGCCTCACCCTTCAGCGAGCACCCCATGGGACCATTAACCACAGGCCAGTATAATATCCACCCATCGCAGGAGGCCAAAGCCCTCAGGCCACCTGAAAGCTCAGAAGCCACCTTCCGTTCATGTGTCCCACCGCCAACGTTAAAGCTTTTGTCTAGGGGTGACATTTGTAATCATAACTGTGTTTTTATAGAATTGAACAGCTGAAGAAGTCCTTTCACATGCAGTAGGTCGGTTATAACAGTTGGTATCACTTAGATCCCCTCGGTCTCCCGCACCCTCCACCCTCCTTTCCTACCGGCTTCCTCTGTTCCCCAGGAACAGGCTCTGCCATCAGAGTAACCAATCCTGAATTTTACGTTAATCACATTCGTGTGTTTTTTTTTTTATCACTTTTGCCCCCATTTCACGTCACCAAACAATACAGCTTGGTTTTGTCTGTTTGAACTTGATGGAAGGACTCAGTGTCACTCCTGACATAGTGTTCACGAGGCCCGCCTGCGTGGCTGGTGCAGCTGCCACTTGGCCACTGTCCTTGCTGTGGAGAAGCCACTATCTTCCTCTCTGTCCTTGTGTGGACAGACATTTGACTTCTTCCCAGTTTGGGGCGATTATGAAGATCGGCTGCTGTACATGCTCTCGTGAGCACCTGTGCCGTGCCCTCGCGGGGCTGTCTCCTAAGGGTAGGGTCGCTGGCGCGGTGCAGGGCCACACGAGTCCCCAGGCACGTTGCACTGCCGACAGCGGGAACTCCTCTCAACACGTGATGGTGTCAGTTCTTACAGCCTGGTGGGTGTACAGTGGTGTCTCGCTGCAGTTTTAATTCACATTTTCCCTGATTCCTAAAGAGATGGAGCATTTTTTGCATGTTTATGGGCTCTTTGTGCTTCCAGTACTGCGAACGGTCTTTTCGTGTCTTTGGCACCTTTTGCTATCAGGCCGTCCACCAATAGCAATGCTGGGCGCATTTTCTCATCGGTGCTGGCGCTTGTATCCTGGACGCTTCCTCCTTGTTGCTTCCATGCGTGGCAAACCCCTTCCGCTGTCGGCCTGGCTGTCCCAGCATCACGGTGTCCTGGTTGGTTTTGACCACACGGCTTTCCCTCCACCTCGTGTTCTGTTTCCTGTCCTTCAGGCATGAAGGGACCCCCTGCCGCCCTCGCTGCCCACCCTCCCCGGCCCACAGCCGGCTGCGCTCCCTTCCAGAGCTGCCTTAAGAGTTGGCAGACATACACACCGTGGGATTGGGGCCAAGACCCCTCCCCTTCCGGGTTCGGATCCACTTGACAGCCTGGGGCAGGGAGGGGCTGCAAAGCTGCCCTGTACGATGGAAACAGTGTGGCTCACAGGTGTGGTCACATGACTTTGCCAAACCTTCCTCCAGAATTGGGCTGCGTCCTCCTTGGGCGTGGGGACCACGCTGCCCAAAGCCACAAGCTGCCCAAAGCGCCCTCAGCCTTCAGTCCGGATGGCGGCCCTCAGCTCTCAGCACACATCACAGCCAGCTGGGGAGGCCCATGCCTGCCCCCTGGGCTTCTGGCCTTTCGGGGACCCCGATGGCTGTGATATGGTAGCGAGGGCTGAGAGCCACTGAAGAGGGCAGTTCGGGAAAGCAGGTGCACTCAGCAGAGACGCCAGGCCCTGGGACAGAGATGCTGGGCCCTGGAACTGAAAGTCCCCGGCTCCGTCTCCAGGAGAGCCTGGCACACGCCTGCACACAGACACACGGCCAGGCCCACCCATGTGTACACACCCCAGGTGTGCACACCTCTGTTGTACGTGCATAACATACACAGATGCCCAGTAGCTTGTCGAAGGCCCAGACGGGCGTTCGTTGTCTGAAGAGTTTCTTGCCCACGGAGGTCAGGACAGCCGGGTGGCGGCCTCGCGGTGACAGTCTGGCGCTGCTTGGCTGGCTTCCAAACAGGAGCGGCCCCTCTGCCGGCTTCCACAGGTCCACAGAGGCAGGTCCACAGAGGCAGGTCCACAGAGGCAAGCTGCCTTCTATCAAATAGGTTTAAAGCGGCGCTGGTGAGCGGTTACCATGGCTACAGAAACGCATCTTTTCCTAAGAGTGTGAATGCACACGCACACAGACACGGCACACACACGTGCACCCACAAAACACGCACGCACACGTGTGCACACACGCGCATGAAGATGACCGCACATGCCACACGCACGCACGTGTACACGCATGCTGCACCCCAGGCTCTCACGGAGCCCCCGTCCCGGCAGCGAGACGTCCAGGACGAGGACAGCGTGGTGCGCCGCCTCCTCTTCAGCGCCCCTTGGGCTGTGCTCCGCTGTTACGCGGAGGACCTGGGTCTGAAGCTGCCCCTGCAGGTACCCAGGGCGCGCGGGGGCAGAGAGGGCCTGGAGGCGCCCCACAGCCAGGATCGCTCGTGGTAGCACCCCAGTTCCCGGGGGCAGCCGGCAGTGCTGACAGCCCTGGGGGCTCCCCACTCCGTGTCCCCGAGGGTCCCTGCCAACCCCCCCCATTTCCACGGAGCTCCCAGAAGCCTTGTGGCCAAGTCGGGTGAGGGGTGGTGCCCCCACGGCGGGCTCAGGGGAGGGGCGGGCAGCGCGTGCGGCAGCCAAGGCTCTGAGCGGGCCATCTGGGCCCCCCTCCAGGCTGGACCCCCACCAGGCCTCCTGCTGAGGGCCAGCCCTGCAGGCAGGGGCACAGGGTGCAGGGGCAGCGGCTCCCAGGTGACCTCCGGTTGACAGGCCCGGGGGCTGCTCTACTGCCCAGCCTGTGGGCTGCCTGGGACCGTCATGGCGTGCGGGTGGAAAAAGAGGCGTGCCACCACCCTCTTGTCCTCCTTGCCGGGAGGGGCTCTGGGCCTCAAATTGACCAGCAGAGCAGCCCTGGAGCTGGAGGCCCGGAGAGGGGAAGGGGCTCGCCTGGTCTTTCCGCAGGGCCCACAGCAGAGCCGGGAGAGGGCGGGAGCCCGGGTGCCTGGTTTGCAAACCCACACGCCCACACCCCACCGCCTGGTGTCCGCGTCCCCTCAGGACGGGGAGGGGCAACTGACAATTCCTTCCAGGAGTTGCCCGACCAGGCCTCCCACTGGGCAGCCAGCCTGCTGGAGTGGCTGGGGGTCCCCAACATCCTGCTGGAGGAGGTGCCCGACGTGCCCCCCAAGTCTTACTCCTGCCAGTTCAAAGTGAGCAATCTGTCCAGGTAAGATGGCCCCACCACTCCGCCAGACAGCCTCACACAGGGCCCTGGGATGGATGAAAGAATCAACGAATGAGTGAACCAAAACCTGCTGCTCTTCCCCTAAACTCTCTCCTTCCCAGAGCTTTTCAACCAGGGCCTGGGAGTCTCAGGTGGGTGAGCTTTCGTGCATGTCTGCATTATCTACACGTCGTCTGTATCAGTCACATAGGCAGGTTGTGCTGCGGAACAAGCATCCCCCAAACCTCAGTGGCTGGACGTGAAGGTCCACTTCCTGCTCAGCTCCATGTCCGTGGTGGGTGGGCAGGGTGTCCTGGGGCCCAGGAGGGTGCAGGCTCCATCTCACACAGAAAATGCAAGCGGTCAGTCCACACTGGCTCCTGGATCCCTTCTTCCATTCACATTTTACTGCCCAAAGCAGGTCACACAGCCACACACCCAGCAGGCAGTTTAGGGCAGTGTCCAGGCCTGGGGGGACCCGTGTGGGTGGCCAGCACCAGAAAACCCCATGCTGAGGACACCTCCTTCCCGGGCTGGTGGGGGGATTCAGCCTCACCCACACGTGTCCCCACACAGGGAATCCCCAAGGTTCTGGTGTCCCAGGGAGGGCCCTCTGGTCAACCACCTGTCCACACAAGTTACCACCAGACACCACCCAGAGGCCTGTGGTCCCGAGTTTGGAGCTTCAGGGGATGCAGATGTCCGTGGGCTCTTCTGCCCAAGTGCAGTCCACTCTCCCCCACCCTGGGGGGATTTCTGTGATGTCCTGCCGTACCCTCAGGAAAGGAAAAGGCCCAAACGGGAGCTGCCCATGCTGCCCGGTGGCGGTGGTCACTCTCTGAGGCCTGGCTGAGGCACAGGCACCTGAGTTCTGACTCTGCGCCCACAGGTTCCTCGGGAGTGAGAACCAGGCCACCTTCTTCCCCATCACCTACAGGCACCAGATTGTGCGTGGGGTCCTGACCCAGTTCTGAGAGACCTGTGGCCCCAGACCTCCCGGCCCCCAGCAGGCAGCAGAGGTCTCTGCGGACACAGGAAGGCTCGCCTTTGTCCTGACCAGAGGGATGAGGTCCCGGGGGGTGAGGGGCTGGATGCTTGAAGGCTGCCCCCACCTCACTGCACAAGGGGAGCACAGCTGGGGCCCTGCTCCATGCCATTCAGGGCCCCCCAGGGCCCCGAATGGGTACCACCTTCAAGGACCTGTGGGACTTGCCAAGACCACGGGGACTGGGCAGGTGTGAGTCCAGTTGGTCAATGAGGACGAGAACCACGGGCAGAGCCGACCAGAGGCTGAGCGTCCCTGAGACGCATGGGCAGCGCCTGGCCTATGGTGAGGGAGGGGCTGGGACAGGCCTGCCCGGGAGAACCGGCTGCTGAGAACCGAAGGGCACAGGCCACGTGGGCTGCCCAGCAGGGGCTGGGCCGCCCCCGACACAGGCCTCCAGGTGGAAGCTGACTCCTGCCCAGAGCGAGGGCCCAGGGCGGGCTGCGCTTAGCCGGGGCGTGGGTTCACATCCAGACTCGACTCCCATGAGCCGAGCGTCCCAGCCAAGGTCTCCCATCTACCAAGCGTGAGAACGATCGCCACCCTTGGGAGCTGTGTGAGCCGGTGACACGAGGAAGAGCTGGGTGTACCCTCGCCATTGTCGCCAGGAGGCCTCGGGAGGCTGTCTGTGGGCTCAGCCCCAAGACGGGAGGGCCCGGGTGTCCCTGCCCTGCCGTCACATGACAGGTGACCAGTGCCATCCCTGCCACCCCCAGCTGTTCGAGATCCTGGCCAAGACCCCGTACGGCCACGAGAGGAAACGCCTGTTTGGGACCGACCAGCTGCTGGGGGAGGGGGTCTTCAGCGCAGCCTTCCCCCTGCACGACGTGAGTCCGGGGACCGGAGGGGCAGGGCGGGGTGGTCAGGCTGCCGCCGGGGGGGAGTTTCTGGATGACGAGGACCCCAGGTCCCGCCCGGGGATGCGGGGCAGCAGCACACCCGTGGTGTGGCCAGGGCCCCGCTGCGGCCTGTCGTCTCCCCGAGCAGCTTCTCTCTCGGGGGGATGGGGAGGTCACCGAGCCTCTCACAAGACCGGGGTGGGGGGATGTGCTCACCATTCCAGCTGCCACCGTACCGGACTCGGTCAGCCTTACCGTCACCCTTGACAAAATGCCCACTGCGTGGGTCAGGAGGCTGTTTACTCCCCATGAGGCCCCCAGAGCCGCACGAAGGGGCAGCGGGGCCTCAGGGCCCCAGGTCAGTCCCGCACCCACTGCTGTGTGACTGGGGCACAGTCGGTCCCGGGAGGCCACCGAGGGGGTGAATGTGGATGTGCACGGGAAGTGCCTGGGCACTCAGGCCCGCTCCATCACGCTCGGGGGGCCTCGCTCTCCCTGCTGGCCAGGGCTGCACGGCGTGGGGTCGGCAGAACCCTCACCCAGAGACGCAGAGCCCGCTCTGGACCACGGTCACTGGCTCCTCCCAGGGCCACCCCTCCAGGCCCTTCCTCTGCCCTGGACTCGGACCCCAGGCCGAGGGGCTCAGCACAGATGTCCCCTCCTCAGAGAGGCCTTCCTGGACCCCCAGCCCCCAAAGTGATTCTTTTGCCCTCGAGCAGCAACCCTGCATCCTGGGGTTGGTCTGCCGTGTGCCCATGCTGGGCCGGGGGCCACCTGTGGGTCTCGCCCTGCCCTGAGGCCCCCCACACCTAGACTAGTGCCGGGCTGGGGGAGGGTGCCCAGACCAGCCTGGATCCTCCCCGCCCGACTGCTTCTCATCCCCAGGGCCCCTTGACGACACCCTCAGAGGGCCCACGGGCCCTGGGCCTCACCCAGCGGCAGGTCCGGCTCCAGCCCTGGGCCCACTGGCGCCAGTGGCACAAGTACCAGCCTCTGGACCACGTGCACGGGTACTGCGGGGAGAAGGTGGCCTTCTACTTCGCCCGGCTCAGTGAATCTCGTGCCCACCGCCCCGCGGGGCCTCCTGGGACCCCAGCTTGGTCTTCAGGGTAACAGTTTGCTAATGGGTGCCCCCAAGAGGGGCGCTGGGCCGGGGGCTCAGCCACCGGCCACGCTGACCCCTCCTAGGCCAGCGCTCCCTGGCTGAGCCCTGCCCCTGCCCCACCACCTGGCCCCATAAGGTGACCCAGCACTGGGACTGTTCTGGGACCCCCCATACGCTGGTGAGGGACCAGGAACTCCCTTCTGCAAGCCAGGGCCCCCTTTCGACTCCAGCCCCCAATGTCCCTGGCCCACCAGACACGTCCCGGGAAGCCCTGGGCCACCCCAGGAACTCCCGACCTGGCGGAGGTCGCCCCTGCCCAGGGTCCAGGGAGAGCCGCCCTCTCACCTCCTCCAGGCAGGCTGGCACCCTGGGGATGGCTGTCTGTCCCGGGCAGCCCCAGGTCTTGCTCTCCTCATGGGCTCGTGCCCCCCACCCCCGCCCAGCACAGTCTCGCCCCGCCCACCCCCTGTCCTGCGCTCCAACCTTGTGAAGTACTCTCTCGCCCCAAAGACAGCGATGGGTCTGCCCTCAATCGCGCATGCACACGTCTGTCAAGATGGCGAGCAGTGCTGGGGTGCTGAGCAGGGCGGCGGTTCCTGCCCTTGTGGAGTGTACTGGCCTCGGGTGACACAAGGAGAGGCCACCCATAGCCGCTGGGGACCCGGATGGGGCGGGGGTGTGGCTGTGGCCAGGGCGTTGGCGCCCAAGGCACAGCCCACGTGTGAAGGACCCGCAGCTCCATCTCGGGGCCAAGGAGGGCCGGGGCCCCAGGAGGGCAAGGCCAGACCGCAGGGCTATGGGGGGCACGACAGGTGGGGTCCTCGTCTCGGTCCTGGACAGACCTGCATTTTACAGAGGTCACTCTGGCCCACGCAGGGCAGACAGGACACCAGGCTGGGGTGGATCTGGGCTTGACCCGTGAGAGGCAGACAGGGTGCACACTTGAGGGCTTGGGGGTGACTGAGGGGCCTGGCCACGGTGGGGTGGGGTGCAGAGCCGGAGGCATCCACAGTGACCCCCAGTCACCCAGGACTGGAGTCCGGTGGGTGATGTACCTCTCAAGGAGGGGACACCCATCCTGGGCATGTTGGCTGGAGGTGAATGGGGCTCAGGAAAGGGGTGTCCGGGAGGCGGGAAGCACAGTGGGCTGGAGCCCTGGGGGGTCAGGTGCCGAGGTCAACACGGGGGTGGTCCAGAGTCCCGGGTGGGGCGAGGAGGGCGGAGCTGTGCTCAGAGCTGCCAGGGGGTTCCTCCCTGAGGACCGGTCCCCTCACAGCTTCCTAGAAGGCCCCCACCCCCGCTGGCTGCATGTGGTCCCCAGAGGACGTGCGGCTGTGTAGACCCCCACCTGGGGCTCAGCCCTGCGCTGGGTACCCAGGCCACCCACAGCCAACTGCCAGGGTTTCCCCGCCCGGGCCCTGACAGCTGACCCCGGCGTCCCCCTGCAGGGCTCTACACAGGCTGGCTTGTGCCAGCAGCGGGGGCGGGCACACTGGTGTCCCTGGTGGGCTGTCTCATGGTGTCCTCAGACGCACCCAGGTAGTGTCCTCTCCCCTCAGCTCCCAGGCCTGCCCCTTGCCTCCTGAGGTGGGTGTGTGGTCAGAGGGACCCCCAGGTGCCAGGCCCTGTGCAGAGCTGGGGGTAGAGGTGAGCACTGAGCACACCCCTGCCTTAAGGATGTCACGGAGGCCCTGCCCGCGAGCGCAGCTGGAAGGCTGGCAGGTGGGCAGGGTGCTCCCAGGTGGACACAGGTGGGCAGGGTGATCCCAGGTGGACACAGGTGGGCAGGGTGATCCCAGGTGGACACAGGTGGGCAGGTGTGCTCCCAGGTGGACACAGGTGGGCAGGGTGCTCCCAGGTGGACACAGGTGGGCAGGGTGATCCCAGGTGGACACAGGTGGGCAGGGTGCTCCCAGGTGGACACAGGTGGGCAGGTGTGCTCCCAGGTGGACCCAGGTGGGCAGGGTGATCCCAGGTGGACACAGGTGGGCAGGTGTGATCGCAGGTTAATTTTATTGGCACTCGCCCTTGTTTCTTACAATAGTGTAAGCTTTTCTTACAATAAATAAATAACTGGACTTGGGTTTTATCCTATTATGGAGCTGAAATTTCAAAACATTATCTCCAAAATTATCATTGCATACATGTTTTAAAAGAAATGCTGGGCCTGGCAAAGACAGTGTGGGGAAGGAGAGGGCAAGAGGGTGGGGCTGGGGGAGGGCCGCCTCCCCAGCCCCCACAGCTGCCCTCCCCGCCCGGAAGGCAGGAGCTGTGCGGCAGTGGGGACAGCTTCGAGCCCTGGACTGCCCCTTCTGGCTGCTCTCCGGCGCCTGTGCCCTGGTCCAGGTACGAGGGGCAGGTGAGGCGAGGAAGGCAGCCCCCTGGGTTCTGGCCCCGCCCCGCCCGTAAGCCCAGCTCGGTCACCACCTAAGGCAGAGCCCTCTGTGAGTTACGTAACCCGGCGGCAAGGTCCCCACTGGGCTGGAACTGCGACTGGCGCCCACCACGCAGCACTCAGCAGAGAGCTTGCACCAGCAGACGTCCATCTGGAGCCTTTACTGTTATTGCTGTTATTATGTACGGCTGGCCAAGAAGGTCAACTGGAGGACCCCCGAGCAGATAAACCCTGAAGTTCTCAGGCACAGCCGGACTGAGCAGAATTCAAGAGGCCGGGGCGAGGGGCTCCTTGGGGTCCTCAAGCCCTCTGGGTCCCATCAGCCCGCACACTTCCAGGGTGTGTCAGCTTTTCCGTGGGAACAGCGGCTTCACCGGCATCCCATACTCCCTGGGCCTCGAGCCCTGGTGCCCAGGAAGGACCCACAGACAGAGACACCTTTGACACACTGCTGGGAATCCATCTGTACCAGTTTCCTAGGGCTGCTGTGACAAATTACCACAAACGGGGGTTTAAAACAACAAATTGATTTTCTCACAGTTTTGAAGGCCAGAGTCCAGTATGGAAGGGTTAGCAGGGCTGGTTCCTTCTGGAGAACTGGCTCTGGGCCTCTGTCCTGGTTTCTGGTGGCTGCCAGGAATCCCACTGTTCACTGGCTGAGGCTGCATCTCTCCCATCTCTGCCTCCGTCTCCACATGGCCTCTCCCTCTGTGTGTCTCTGTGTCTGTCTCCCCTTCTCTTACAGGGATTTGTCATTGGTTTTAGGCCCTCCCCCTAATCCAGGGTGCTCTCATCTGGAGACCCTTACCCTGATTACACATGCAAAGCCCTTTTCTCCAAGTAAGGCTATATTCTGAGGTTCCAGGTGGACATATCTTATGGGGGCCACAGTTCAATCCACTACAGTCCACCCTCTGGCCCCCAAAATTTTATGTCCATCCCATGTGCAAAATACATTCACCCCCAACCCAGTGTCCCTGGAGTCTCACCCACTGCAGCATCAACTCTAAGTCCAAAATCTCATCTAAATATCAACAATGCAAAAAGTCCCCAATCTCATCTAAATTATCTAAACTGGGTACGGTGAGACTCTGGGCGTGGGCCCTCCTGGGGCAACCTTCCTCCCTCCCTGTGCACTAGGAGACGAGTCACTGCCTCTAGAATACACTGATGGGCACGCATAGGACAGGCGTGGCCTTTCCTAAAGGGAGGGACAGAAAGGAGTGAAGGACCACCAGTCCCAAGCACGCGTGAACCGCACGCCCCCGCCGCAGGCTGGCCGTTTCTTGGACCACGGCGGCACCGTCTTCTTCAGCTTGTTCATGGCGCTGTGGGCCATGCCGCTCCGGGAGTTCTGGGAGGGAAGAGCTCCACGCTGGCCTGCCGCTGGGGCTGCTCTGACTACGAGGACATCGAGGTGGGTCGTCCCCCGACAGAGGCCGCTCCCTGAGCGCGCACCCCCGCTAAGCACCGGCTCCCCTCCAGGAGCGGCCGAGGCCCCAGTCTGCCGCCTCTGCTCCCACAACAGCTGTGAACCCCGTCGCCGGTGAGGGTGAGCCCTCCTTCCCCAAGAGAAGCCGCCTGCACCGGGTACTGGCCGGCTCCGCGGTGGTCATGACGATGGTGAGCGGTCCCCGCTGCCGTCCGCCCCCCATCATGCCTCTGTCCTCCTGAGCCTCATGGGGCAGCTGCGTCCCCCTTCCTGCCTTGGGGCTGGGGCCTGATGCTTCCTCTGGGACCCACAAGACCTTCGATGTCCTCAGAAAGGCCCCCGTGTACCTGGGTTCCAGGGAGGGGCCAAGCTAGGGGATCTGGGACGTAAGAGGTGTGTGTCGGGCAGGGGGCTCTGGGAAGGTTTCCCGCATGGCTGTGGGCCCAGGGCATCTTTCAAGCATGGCGGCCGGGGGGGGGGGGTAGTCCCAGCACAGAGGTCCACCTCACCCTGTCTTGTCTTCCAGTCAGAGGGGCTTCCTAACTGACCCCCTTAGATGTCAAGGAATTCCCAAGTACGAGGGGAGTAGGAGGGATGGGTCTTCAGCACCTGGGGCTGACAACAATGCACAGAGGCCCCTCTGACAGCCGGAGGTCACCCACCCTCTAATTCTCAATGACTGCCCTCCCCCACCTCTCCCTGCCTGCCACCCCCCCACTGCCCAGCAACCCCACCAAGAAGAGGCAGGGAGCACAGCCTGGTCTAGGAGTGGGAGCAGCGACGGAGCTGCCGTGGGGGGTGTGGCTTGAGGGTGCTGGGGTGCCAGGGCTGCAGCAGCGGGCTCAAGCACCTGGCTGCCCCACGGGCGGCCGTGGTGGTCATGTGCCTGGTGTCCATCGTCCTGCACCGGGCCATCACGGCCGTCACCGTGCCCAGGCCAGACAACACCCCCCTCGCAGCCTGGGGGAGCTTCCACTGCTCCTGCTGGGCGGGTGGTGGGCTCTGATGACCCCTCCGTCACCCTGCCATCTCCTATCAGGCGTCACGCGTCGCCAGCCTCACGCGGTCCACGGTTAACCGTGTCTTCATCCTCAACCTCTCCAAGGTCTACGTGGCCCTGGCCCGCGTCCTGACGAAATGGGGTGAGTGCCGAGGCCGGCGGGGTGCTGACCAGGGACCCAGCCCTGCTGGACCGAATCAGAACATGACTTTTGTCATATCTGAATGAGGCATGGGTGGGACGTGCCGCATCCTCCCCCCAAGGTCCCTTAAATGGCAGTGAGCAGGGCCTCGGTGGGGGGAGAGGGGGGCACCCCAGGCCTCGCCCCGCATCGGCAGGAATCCTTGCCCGTCTCCGCCTGCCTCTCCCCCCTTTCTCTGACCCCCTTCCATTTCCTAAGGACAAATCCATCCGTTCCACAAATTGCACAAGTTGCAGTCCTGGTCTAGGACAGGGACAGAGGTCAGCGCACAGCGAGGGAGGCCAGTGCGGGCCCAGAGTGCCGCGGAGAGAATGGGGGGTGGGCAGGCGGCCCGGGGAGAGGCTCCAGGTGAGGGACAGGGCCCTGGGGGAGCCACCGGTAGCGTTCCTGCAACGGTGGGGCTGTGCGTCCCCCTCCGGCCCCACCTCCACCTCAGCACCTGCTTGCTGGGCACCCTCTCCGCCCAGCCCCCAGACCTGTGCCCCAGTCCGCTTTCCTGAGCCGCATCATGTTACTTTTTACTGTCACTTGCCCCAGCTCTTCCTTTACCAACATAACGCTTTTAGATCGTTTTACAGTTAGAAATTCAGTAACGCCACACTTGGCCCCCTTCTTGAATGAATTTCTTTAAAAGACCCGGGCGACGCGGCCCTTTCCTCACTCCCTGCGCCGGTGAGGTGCTGACGACAGGCGCTCGCTGTGCCGCAGAGACGCACCGGACCCAGACCAAGTTCGAGGACGCCTTCACCCTCAAGGTGTTCATCTTCCAGTTCGTCAACTTCTACTCCTCGCCCATCTACATCGCCTTCTTCAAGGGCAGGTCAGCGCGCGGCACCCCCCGCCCCTTGCCCCGCCGCGCGCCCGGCCACGCCCACACCGACCACGCCCAGCTGGGCCCGCCCCCCATCCGGCCACACCCCCATCGCTCTCGGCCCCGCCCCGCCACCCGGCCGCGCCACACACGGCGGTCCCGCCCTCGCCCCGCCCACTGTGGGCTCCAGACACGCGGGGAAGGCGGGGGCGGCGCAGGGGTCCGGCTCGCGGTGCCCCTCGTGCTTCCGCCAGGTGGGCTGCAGGCGGCCGCGGGAGCAGAGGCATGGTTCTCCCCCAGGTTCGTGGGCCACCCGGGCAACTGCCACACCTCGCCTGGGGTCCGCAGCGAGGAGGTGAGCGCGTGAGGACCCCGCCTTGTGCGCTCCCTTCGCCTTCCGTCAGCCGCTGTTCTGCCCCCGCCCCGCCAACCCCTGCGCACCGCTCTGCCCCTCCCCAGACCCCACTCGGGACAGCCGTCCACGGAACACTCACAATCCGCGTGTCCCCGATGGCACCCGATTCACACCTGAGCCGAGCTCCAGTCACAGGCATGGACCGTGAGCCGCTTTCGCGGCCACGAGCTCGGCTGGCACATGGGGGGTGCAGAGGCTGGCGACCCTCACGGGGCTTCTCCCCAAGGCGCCCCCTCGCCCCACCCCCCAAGCACAAGCAGGCTCACCTGCACAGCCCAGCAGCTTTGAGAGCCAGGGTGAACCTGTTTTTCCAGAAAGTGGAAGCTGGTTTGTGCAGGATGAAGAATCACTGTAGGGTGGGTTCCCCCAGAGCAGACCCCCAGGCAAAGACCCGGACTCAAGTAATGGGTGTGGGTGTCACCCTGGGAAGCATGCAAGGGGCAGGGGCTGTGCAGAAGGAGGTGCACCCACGAGTACTTGAGGGGGGGTCACCACTGTGGGCTTGTGAGCTCAACCGTACCCCACGCCCTCTGAGACATTGTAGAAAATCCCTCAAAATGTGCATGTGGTTCCTTACTGGCTGAGGGCCAAGCACACCACGAAGCAGCATGAGTGGGTGTCTTGAACAGTCCACAGGCTGGGCCAAGGGGACCCGGGTGGGAGTCCAACAGCTCCTGTGGAGCACCTCACCTGAAAGACCCTCTTCTCCCTGATGCAGGAGGGAGAACAGCAACTTCCCATGGGTCTGGGCTGTGACCCAACCAGACAGCTGCCTGCAAAGTGGCTGCCCCCCAAGGGACACTCTCCATTTTTGCATGAGAGGGGAGGGGCTTTCCAGGGACAGGGCAGATGGGACCACAACTCGGGGCATGACTGCACATGACGCACAGCAGTCAGGCAGCTTTGTTATCAGTTATCAGTGGGAAAAGTTCCCAACTCAAAATGGTTTCAACAAAACATGGAGTTTCATTGGCTCCTCTGTTGAAAATACAGGACTCTGTGAACTCAGGTATGGCTGGATCCAGGTGTTTATACAATGTTGCACTGCTTTCCCAAGCATTGGCTGGTTCCTTAGGCAGGCTCTCCTCACCTGGTAGGGAAGACATTCTGCAGTGTGGGCTGACATCCCAAGAGCACAGGACGACACCCTCTAGCTTAGTAGCCAGTGCAAGGCATGCTGTCCCACAAGCTCCCCATAAAAGCCCCAGGCCCACCTCTCACTGGCTTGATCAGGTCACTGATTGGTGAGGCCTGCCTGCATCCTGGGTCCTCCCTGGAGCCACAGGCTAGGGTCAACCCCATGTGACCCCATGTGGGTTCCCAGAAGAGCCCAGGGTTGCCGTACAGCCGTGCTTCTGGTGTTCCCGTGACAGTCCGCCCGCGGGACCTGGGGAAGACTGCGGGGGCTTGAATGAGGTCAGGAAGGGGGAGGGAGGGAAGGAGGGTCTCTGCAGTCCTCAAGGTGCCCCTGGCATGTCTGAAAGGGGGATGAGGGCATGGCAGGGGCCACCTTCGAGGCACAGAGAAGGATAGGCAGCCGTGAGGCTGGTCCCCCCCACAAGCTTATCTGGAGCCCTGACGCTGTAGTGTGCGGCCGGAGGCTGCCTCACTGAGTCGGCACAGGAGCTCCTGGTCATCATGGTGGGCAAGCAGATCATCTACAACGTGCAGGAGATTCTTGTCCCGTGAGTCACCCACCCCAACCCGTCCCTGGGAAGCATCCAGGGACCGTGGGACCCGGAAGTGTCTGGGTCCGCAGCCCCCAGTCCAGCCCCAGCTGGGAGAAGAGGTTGGGGGGAAGGCAGGTCCGGCCCCTCCTGGACCCCAGTGACTCCGGTGCTGTGTAGGGGGAGGGTCGGCCCCAGCCACCTGCCCCACAGGCTCTCTGACACCTCCACCCCGGGTAGTTGTGGCAGGTGCTTATTGAGTTCTCTTGCCCAGGGGCCAACTTTGGAGGGGAGGAAGCCTGGGTTCCTGGGCCCTGCCCCATCCATGCCGGTCCATCCTGTCTGCAGCCCACTGTGGCTGGGCCGGGGCGTTCTTAACGGGGACACTGGGGTCCCACCTCCCCAGTGCCACCCACTAGCACCACTGGGGCTCCAATCAAGGCAACTGGGGCCCCTCCCATGCCAGAGCCCTTGCAATGGCCTGTCCAGGCATGGCCTCTTATCCAGCCCGAGGCTGGACCCAACCTGGACGCCCTCCAGCATCCCCACACACCCGATCTCCCTGTGATGGCCGCTCCCTGGCAACACTCCCGGGCTCCTGAAACCATGGCTGTCAGACCTTGGCCAAGCCACGTGCCCTCTGCGGGCGTGGCCCTGACTCTCAGGGCAGGTGGTGCCACGAAGCTGAATTCAAGATTACAACAGGCAGGTGTAGCTGGGCTAGTGAGCGACACACACGCACACACGTGCGCCCCGCTGTCCTCACCTGCTCCCTCCCAGCCCTGACACAGCTCCTGCACCTCCTTACCGTCCGGGAGGAATCAATCCCCCCACATCTCCTCTGAGTGACGCTGACTTGCCTGAGGGCTCTGCAGGGGAGCTTGGCACGCCCTCGCCCCCACCCCTGCTGCCACCCTCGCCCCCACCCCTGCTGCCGCCCTCGCCCCCACCCCTGCTGCCGCCCTCGCCCCCACCCCTGCTGCCGTAGGTGCAAAAGGCCTCACCCTCGCACTGCCCACCCTGTGGCCCCAGACCCTCCTCCTCCTGCTGCCCTTTGCTTGCAGAGCGACCAGGACCCGGCTTGGGAGGACAGGGCCATCGTCCTGGGGGTTTCTGTCTCCAGGGAGCTAGGGGGCTGGTGGCAGAGGTCCCGGCTCCGCTCCAAGGAGAGGAAGGCAGGGCTGGCCAGGTGCCCTGGGAGGCAGGCAGACTTCGAGCTTCTGCCCTTCCAGGGCCTCTTTGACGGGCACCTTGAGATGGGTAGGAGCCATGGCGGTGGCCGCGGCCACCGTGCGCGGGGAGGGGAAGCCGTACTACTGAGGGGGGCTTCCAGTCTCAGCATTCCTGTCTACATCTGCCTTGAAACATGATGTAGGGGTCCCTGATGGAGCCAGGCCTGCAAAGATCAGGAATTGTGGCGGCCAGAGTGGGGAGCGCCCAGGAAAGCCTGGCTGAGGGCAGCAGTGGCAGCACCCTGGGCGCTGGGGTTTGGAAGAGGACCTGGGGCAGTTGATGGGGCTCTCTTGGAGTGGCCTTAATCTCCCCCCACCCTGGAAAGCCTGGGCCAGAGCCCCCTGTAGGAAATGAGGAGAGAAGTGGGGTACTCAGGAGAGCCGGCCCTGGGGGTGAGGGCAAAGGCCCCCTGAGAGGTAAGTTTACACCTCTGGGGAGTTGATTTTGTCCAGACATTTTCTCAGTGCCTGCACTCTTCGCTGGACCCTCCAGTGCCCTTGCCAGGTGGAGGCCTAGGCCTGGGGCTCATTCCCTGCATGGGGTGACTGCAGTTTTTGAGGCCAGAGTCCGCATCTAATGCGGGCACCGGTCCCTGCAGCCAGGCCCTTCTCTTTGATAACAGGGGAGAGAATCATGGCACAATCTGAAGTGCTGCATCTGAGCCAACACATTGCTGTGAGCTCCCCAGCAGCCACAGCAAAAGGGGTGACAGTAGTGGCATCGTTCTGTGGAGAAAAGGGAGAGAAGGCTCATGAGGGAGAGACACGTTTTTTCATGACAACGTGAGCCGGGTTGACCTGTGTCTCTACTCCACTGGACAAAAGGCAATGGGACCCCATGCTCTCCTTAGGAATTTTACCTAAGGGCCAGGAACCCCTTTCAAGGAGCCCCTTCCTAGAATCAGCCCTAAAATCAGAAGCAGGTTCTACTGCCACGCCTGCCACGAGTCCACAGGGTGACAAGCAGTGGGGAGGACTGTTAGAGTCCCTGACCTCAGGGAGCATGGGGTGGCCCAGGACCAGCCAGAAACGCATCCAACTCGGGGAGAGCAGTCCGGGGAGGCTTCCTGAGGGAAGGAGCCCTGCTGCCGAGCCTGCGGGATGAGTAACAGGCAGGAGGAGCAGGAATGGACAGAGGCCGGGGCTGCTGTGCACAGGCAGGGGCTTCCCCTGAAGGGCGCAGGTGAAGGGTTTACGGTGGGCAGTGTCGGCCATTGGTCGCAGGCGCGCGTGGCCCTTCCCACCAGCTGCAACCGGGCGGGCAGGGGTCAGGGTTGGCGGGTCGTGGCTACCGGAGGGCCTGGCGGCGACCCCCGACCCCCGCAGTGCTGCACTCCGGCTTCATCACCGTCTTCGTGGCCGCCTGCCTCCTCGCGCCGCTCTTCGCCCTGCTCAACGACCGGGTGGAGATCCGCCTGGACGCGCGCAAGTTCGGCCGCGAGCGCCGGCGACCCGTGGCCGAGTGCGCGCAGGACATCGGTATCTGGTTCCACATCCTGGCGGCCATCACCCGCCTGGCGGTCATCGGCAACGTGAGCGCGCGGGGCCCGCCCGGGGTCGGGGAGTGTCCGCGGGGGAGAGCGGGGCCCGCCCGGGGTCGGGGAGTGTCCGCGGGGGAGAGCGGTGCCGGGCGGGGCGGGGAGAGCGGGGCCGGGCGGGGCGGGGCGGGGCGGGGCGCGCGGCCTCGCCAGCCGCCCAGGCCTTCCTGCTGGCTTTCTCGTCCGACTTGCCGCCGCGCGCCTACCACCAGTGGAGCCGCGCCCGCAACCTGCGCGGCTCCGTCAACTTCACGCTGGCGCGCGCCCCGCCCGCTTTTGCCGCCCCGCCCCACCGCACGTGCAGCTGAGGCGGTGCCGGGGGCGGGGCTCCTACCGGGAGGGGCGGGGCTGGGAGGGCCTCGCGCCCCTCGCTTCCCGCCTCCGGGGCCTCTCCAGCCGGGGTGCTGCCCTGCGGGAGGGGTCGTGATCACCAACCCCATTCCTTCCATGGGTACAAGCTTCTTTACTTTTTCTAGTTCTTCTTGAGTCAATTTTGGTATTTAGTATTTGTTTTTACGGAAAACTGTTTCAGTTAAGCTTTAGAATGTAACGACATGAACTTATATTCTCTTAAGACCTCGTTTTGTAGTTATGGCCCCATTTTCTTTCCAGATATAGTACGTGTATTTCCTCTTGAAAATCAATTTTCTGGAGTTGAAACCTTAACTCATTTCAGACTTCTTGGGTTTTAATAAACAAATTATGTGTCTATAAATTTATTTGAACATACTTTTTATAAATTTATTGATTTTTGGCTGCTTTGGGTCTTTGTTGCTGTGCGTGGGCTTTCTCTAGTTGTGGCAAGCGGGGGCTACTCTTCGTTGCAGCGCGCGGGCTTCTCATTGCGGTGGCTTCTCTTGTTGTGGAGCACAGGCTCTAGGCGTGCGGGCTTCAGTAGTTGTGGCTCGCAGGCTCCAGAGTGCAGGCTCAGGAGTTGTGGCGCCCAGGCTTAGTTGCTCCACGGCATGTGGGATCTTCCCGGACCAGGGCTCGAACCCGTGTCCCCTGCATTGGCAGGCGGATTCTTAACCACTGCACCACCAGGGAAGCCCCTGAACATACTTTTTAAAAGCTTCATTCCACTAGTGTTGATAATACTTTTATCTTTCACTTCTAAATATTTCATCACTTCAATTGTGATTTACCTATTTATCCATGAATCACTTAGGAAAGTAATTTCCCAAACACACAGAGTTTTGTTTTTGCTACTTTTAAAAAATCATTTGTAGTTTAACTGCATGGAGGTCAGAGAGCCTGAAGAGTTGATATGATGTAAACCTCACACTTGTTGAGTCTTCCTTTAGGATCTGCTGGTCACAATGGATTTTTGCATACGTTTCAAGTGAACCTAAACAGAATCTTTATTAATTTTGGAGCAAGGTTCTATACATACCCATTAGGTCAGGCTTCTAAACTTTATTGTTCAGATTTTAATTTTACTACTAGAAGAAGACAAAACACTTTTAGTCATTTGTTAATCACAACTCTGGTGTATTTCATTAACTTCTGTGGCTACAGTGTTTTCTTATGCATTGTCTTTCCTCTGAGTTCATTTTTCTTCTCCCTGAAGTTTATCCTTTAATAGGCACTTTTAGGAACGGTGTGGCTGGTAAACTCTCAAGTATGTTCACTCTGTCCTTCAAATGGCAGGTATAAAATTCTAGGTTAAGGGTTATTTTCCCTCAGCTCTTTCTAAATATTTCTCTTTCGTGCACTGGCTTTTCTTGTTAGAAGCATTCGTTGCATTTAAGATTTTTTCTCATTTTCCTTGATTTGTGTCACTAACAGGTACCTGTCATGGTAGGGTTTATTTAAGTTTCTCACTGAGACTCAGCAGGTGCTACTGGTCTAGAGTGATGCCTTTCTTTAGTTCTGGAACAACTGCATTCTATGCCTTCAGGCAGTGCTTCTCCGGCTCCCTTACCTTCTCTGCTGTTGGAGCATCTCCATTCCCCCATGTGTCTTGAGCACTCTCTCCTGTTTGTCTGTCTTTCTGGGCCTCAGCACTGCATAACTGTCTTCCAGCTCCCACGGTGTGTCCCTTCTGTCGTGTCTCGTTTAGCCACTTAAAGTATAGCCCATTCTTTGGGGAATTTTTATTTTCAAGATTTTTGGCTTTTTTCTTTTCCTACAAAGTTGGCCCTGGTAATGCTTTCTTACCACAACACAGAAATACGGGAGGATGTGAAAGGACGGCAAGATGACCATTCAATCTGAACTAGCCAGCAAAGCCCAGCGTCGTGCTCAGGATAGTAGAGGAGCTGGCCGGGCAGGCAGTGCCGGCAGGGTGGACAGCTGGTCTCACGTAATGGCATGTTCTCCCGGTGTAGGTAGGTTGACATCACCTGTAGAAGCACAGACGTACTGGGTTGTCACATCTGCGGGATGAGGAGGCATTTGCCACTGTGGGGCTCAGTTCAGTCTGGTAGCGGAATGGGCCAAGGCAGCCCCTCCACCCCTTTGAAACCCCAAGAGTTACAGCAAAAGGTACTGTCTGAGCAGCCTGCGTGGGGACATTGCCTGCTTCCAGCACCCTTGGTGGTAAGCCCAGCCGGTGGGGAGGAGGAGAAGCTGAGAAGTCCGTCTGGCACCCTCAGCCCGGCTCCCCACTGAGCCCCGTGTCTCCTGCAGGTATCGGGCTTTCAGGGGGGATGATGGACGTCATGCCCGGACCCACTGGAATCTTCTGGCCATCCGCCTGGCCTTCATCATCGTGTGTGAGGTACCAGCATGGTGGGCCCCACTCCCCACCCCCAGTACTTTGCCTAATCCCAGGACAAGGTGCGCAGGGGTTGGCGTGACCAAGGGCGCTCACTGCTGTGTCACCTTGGTCAGGTCACAGTCCTCTGCCTGGCCCCCGTCTCCAGCCGTGTGGACATCAGAATGCCCTGGGCCCTGCGGAGTGTCCCGCGGAAGCTGGGGGTGGTCTCTGTCGCTGTGGCCTCTGCCTCTTCCAGGAGTTTCCCTTTCTGCACTGATGCTTTTGCTGTCCAGCTCAACCCACACCTGGGGAGCAGGTGCCCACATACGGCACCACGAAGGCCACTCTGGGCACTTGTTTTGCCAAGGGGTGAGAGTGCCCTGCCCCCTGCTCCCAGCACATGGCGTTCTCCATCGGCCGGGTCCTTGACCTCTTGGTGCCTGACATCCCCGGATCTGTGGAGATCAAGGTGAAGCGGGAGTGCTACCTGGCCAAGCAGGCGCTGGCCGAGAACGAGGTGAGCGCCCCGCCCCCCGTGCTCTGCTGCTGTCCCGCGCCTCCGCTGCCCTTTCCTGAAAACAGGTTATTTTTGGAGCAAACGGGGCAGAAGAGGACCAGCCCTTGGGCTCAGAGATGAATCTGGGCCCACAAGCCTAGGCTGCCAGGAGCCAGAGGCACAGGGGTCGCCCTGAGAGCAGCCCCACCTGGAGGGCGGGCGGGAGACGCGGAGCTGTCAAAGGCTCACCACCCTCAGAGGCCACAGCCCGTCTCCTGGCCCCTCAGGCCTCCCAGGCCTGGTGTGGCGCCCACGGCCGGCCAACTGCAGAGTGGTACCTGGAGCGCTGGGCACGCCGTGCCCGGGGGGCCCCGGGGGTATCAGGCAGCTCCCGCCCAGCCCCACGGACCAGTGCTGTCTCCTCACTCCCCTGGGGCAGGACGGCTCCGGTCCTTCCAGCCCCTGCCCCTCCCCCTTCCCCAGCCTCTCGCAGGCACAGGCGGTGGCTTCCACCGAGGGCTGCTCCTTTCACTTCCGTCCCCCTCGGCCCTTCGGGGAGGCTCATCTCCTGTCCTCCGTCTTCTCTCCCGTGCTCCCTGCACACGCTCTCCCTCGGATGGCGAGGGCGGCATCCCCTCTCCAGCCCCGCCCCTTCCCACCCTGTCCACGCCGCGTCTTGCGCAACCTGCTGGGAGTCTGCTCGCCACCCCCGCCCCGTCCGCTGCGGCCCCGTCCCCACAAGGCCTGCAGGCCTGCCTTCTCACCTTGAGCCCCTCTCCCTTCCAGCCTGTCCACAGCCTCTGAGCCGCCCTCCTCTCCTCCTGTAGCACCACCTGACGCCCCCAGGCGGTGCGCTCTGAGGAGTGGGCACCCCCGTCTCTCCGGGCAGCGAGCGCCCAGGTGGGGAAGGTTTGGAAGGAGATTGAACTTTATCCCCTGACCAGTGAAGTGCTTGGAGGAAAGGACATTCCTGCGATGCCCGGTGCATCTCCTTCTGGAAGTCTGCCTGTCTGGGTGCACGTGGTCATCTTCAGAGCTGGGAGCTGAATGGTACCTGCAGTTCGACTTCGTCCGCTGACTGGCTTCACGACCTCTTTCTGTGTTTACCTTCTCCTCGCTCGGGTCACACAGCACCTCCCAACTTCGCCATCTGCTTACCGTTCTCTTGCTCTGCGGTTAGAAGTCACATGGCATAAACGCCAGGAGACACTGTGCCCACCTTCGATTTCCTTAGGGGACGCTCCTCAAAGTGCACAGCAGTGTCAAAAAGGGCACATGATTTTTAAAGCGCTTTGATGCACTGCACCACCGCCCAGCTTCTCCCCAGAACTGCCGGTTGACACATTTAAAAACCCGCTGCTCTGGGCCTCAGGCAGCACTGAGCATTTCTTGACCAGTGGGGCTGAGGCTGTGGTGTGGCCACTGGCATTTTTTTTGAATCTGCCATTTGCTCACCCACTGTTTAGAAAATGAGCTATCCTTCCACTTGTGGGTGGTGGGGCTGCACGCACCATGCCCTTGTCACCAAATCCACAAGTATTTTCTTGCAGATGGTTGCTTTGTTGTTGTTGTTTCTGTTTCAAACTTTTTAAATTTTAAAGTAAATTTATGGAAACATAAGAAACGCTAGGTCACACCTTGGGCTTTCATGAAGTGAGCACACCAGTGTAACCAGCTTTTGAACAAAGACACAGCCCTGGTCACAAGGATGCGGTCCTGACAAGGACCTTCCCACACCACCCTCCTCCTCCCACCTAGAGTAGCCACCACCTTGGCCTCCACTGGAGGGACGGAACGATGGAACCCACAGGTGCGACCTTTTCCAGGGGCCGCACCACCAGAAGCCTTCCCTGCAGCGTTGTGCGTAACTGGCCCACCCCGGCTGCTGTGTCAGCTCCCTGAAGGAAGACGGCCACTGAGCCGTTCTGCCCAGCTCTTGGGGACAGCGCTGCCTTCAAACTTCGTCTACAGCTCCTAGCGCCTGCTGGCGCCCCCGCAGGGCGCACGTTTAGGAGTGGGAGGTGCCGGGTCGCTGTCCACCCCCAACAACGACGCCTCCCAGCGTGGTGGCCCCTGCGGGAACAGTTAACACAGGGCTGAGAACCCTAGGCCAGCTGGGAGAACTGCACCAAATATCTGTGGGTGTCCAGTTACCACTCAAGAGCATGCTGAAGACACCCCTGGTTTCACAAGACTGAGCACAAGGGCTTCCCTGGGGGCGCAGTGGTTAAGAATCCGCCTGCCGATGCAAGGGACACGGGTTCGAACCCTGGTCCAGGAAGATCCCACATGCCGCGGAGCAACTAAGCCCGTGAGCCACAACTACTGAGCCCATGCACCACAACTACTGAAGCCCGCGCACCTAGAGCCGTCGAGCCACAACTACTGAAGCCCGCACGCCTAGAGCCCGTGCTCCGCTACAAGAGCAGCCACCGCAATGAGAAGCCCACGCACCACAACAAAGAGCAGCCCCCGCTCGCCGCAACTAGAGAAAGCCCGCGCGCAGCAACGATGACCCAACGCAGCCAAAAATAAAATAAATTAAAAAAAAAAACCCACTATTTAAAAAAAACAGACTGAGCACACACGGGACGTGATAAAATGAGTCCCAGCACACTATATCTGGTTTCGGGTTTTATTTTAGAATTTATAAAATTCCAGTGTCATCCATATTCATGAGCCTTTACACATGTTTGCATATAATCTCCAAATTTTAAAGTTAAGGCCAAGGGATGGATGGTAGCCGTGGACACATATGATATGGAAGACATTCAACAAGGAGGAGACGGACACACGCGCCCATTCCCGCCAGGCTCTCCCCGCAGCATCGGAGGCCGCAGGGGACAGGCCTGGGCACAGTCATCTCATCCCCTTTAACAACAACCAAAAACAGAGCGAGCAAGACCCCAAACACAGTTTAGGAAAGGGGAGTTTGCATCTATGACGTTTAGCAGTAAATGCACGTGTGCAAAAATCTGTTGTGAGAATTAAAAATTTACCTCTGGGGAGGGCAGGGTTGGATGCTGTAGGAAAGACAGAGGGAGGGGGAGGTGCGGGCAGACTCCCGGGGTGGGGGGCGGGGGCCAGTGGGAAAGGCTCCTAACTCATGCAAAAGGAGAGGAGGGGCCGGCCCTTCCCCGCGAGGCTCCCAGAGGTGGGGCCTTTCCTCCTGTCTCCTACTGCAATCAACTCCACCTCCTCCGGGGTCACGCAGCCTGCTGAGCAGGAGCAAACGCTCCTTCTTTCCTCTCCCAGCTGCTCACGCCTCTGAGTGGGCACACTTAAGGCCGCCAGAGCTAGCAGGGACTTGCAGAGGCGACCGCAGTTAGACTCGGGGTCTACTCCGGAACCGAAGAGTCAGAAGGTGGCCGAGCTCCAGTTAATAAATTGAGAGAAAAACTCTGAGGGTGGGGAGAAGGTGGTCAGAGGAGAGACGACTGTCCCCGGGGCACAAGGCAGCTCCTCTAGGAAGCCCGGCATCTGGGACAAGACAACTCAGAGTGGCCCGTCGCCTCCGTGGAGACGGGGCCCCACCCTTCCCTCTTCAGGGTGGACCTTCACCAAGCCGGCTGGGGCCGGGGCACCCTGACCCGCCAAGGCCTGGGGTCCAACCGCGGAACTGACCTACCACAAACTTGACAAAGAGGCCGCCAGCAGCACTGGGGCCTCTGGTCCCGGCCGACCGGCAGCCTCTCTCTACCCCGGGGCCAGGAGGCCTGCCTTTCAAGCACGCATCAGCGGCCACCTGGGGGGGTGGCCCGTGTGCTCCCCGCTGGACGGGCCCACTGGCCACCGACCCAGTGGCTGAGGAACAGCACGGCCTTGAGCCGGGCACTCGGCTTCCAGCCCCCAAGGCCGCAGCAAACACAGCCCGAAGCTCGGGACACCCCATACCAGCTCTGAGGTAGAAAGAGGCAACTCAACAGGGGGCATCTGGGGAGGGGTGGGTGCGAGGGAGCGGAAGGTGGTGTAAAAACAAGTCAGCCAGTGTGCAAAGGGCGGGGCCTCCGCGGAGCAGGCGTGGGTGATCTCCACCTCCCCGGCCAGCCCCCTCCTCTCCGCCTGGCGTTCCTCAGGTCCCGCGCTCACCAGGCTCACCAGACTCGGGGCCTGCACCCGTGTGGTCCGGGGCAGAGACCCCGACATGACACCGGGAAAGCCAGGGCCCTCCAAGAACCGCGTCTGCCTCCTGCCTTCCTGATCCCTCTGGCTCCACTGGGCTCTCCTCTGGGTCTGCGGGCGCCCAGGGTGCACACCAGGCCTCCCGACCTGCCCTGTGGCCTGGGTAAGCGGGCTTTTTGGCAGCTGGAAGAAGGCAGAGCGCGTTCTACCAGAGGAGCATCTGGACGACAGGCACGAGAGAGAGAGGAAGGTGGGAAAGGAAGAGGGCAAACGTTTTGGCTTTTATAAAGTCAAGGAAATTTATTTCCTGAGGTCATGACACAGGAAGTAGACTCGGCTGCACCTGTGGTGCTCTCCTGGCGGAGGCCACAGCCTCACCGACGTGCTGGGTGACACCGTCCCGTGACCTCCTTAGTGTTCACGACAGTGGAGAGCCGCCCAGAGCAAAGGCTGGGAGCAGGGCCCGTGCCACGCTGGGTGCCACCAGGCCCGGGGCCGGGCCGCACACAGCGCGGGGCGCCGGCTTCGCTGTGAGACCTCGGGGAAGGGGAGCGTCGACAATTTTCGGAGGGCCCAGCCGCTGGGTTAGGTTGGGACGCACCATCGCGTGGCGGGTTCAGGTCAGCAGGCTGGAGAGGGTTCTGCTCTTTCATCATTATCGTTTGGGGCCCCAAGGGAGGGTCTTGGGGGCCACCTGAGCCCCAAAGCTGGGAAACTCCTCGGAGCTGCTCATGTCGGGAGCCTGTGGGGGGAGAGGGGGCTCGGCTTCAGTGACGAGGCCGCCCCCCGCCCCCCAGCAGCGTCTGGAATGGCCGCTGAGGCGCGCGCGCAGGGCCTGGGCGGCGGAGCCTCACCTTCTCGCTGCTGCTGGCGGTCCAGGGGGCGTCGCGCACCACGAAGCCCTTGGACGGCGCCCTGGACTCCTCGTGGGGGGCGGGCTTCACGTACAGCTGCAGCGCCTCGCTGTCTACCACGTCGGCCAGCTGCGGGCGCAGGCAGGGGCGTCGGCTCGCAGCAGGGATGCCGACGGGCACCCCCCGCACCCGCGAGGTGCCCACCCGGCCCCACCCCAGGCCTGCTGCCCAGCCCGGACTCACGTATTCCTCCTCCAGGTTGAGGATGTGGTCGATGGCTTCCTCCACGTTCTCCGGGAGCCCCGTCACGGTCACGCAGTTGGGGTCGGGGGCCCCACTCTGGGGGAAGCGAATGTCCACCTGGAAGGAGCACATGGCAGCTGAGATGGCTCTGAGGGCCCCGTCGCGTGTGGCCGGGAACGGTCCATTTCTAGTGAAGATGCCCCCCGGGAGGACCGGGGCCCTGTGGGGCACCTGGTGTTCAGAGCCGCATGTGCCCTCGCAGAGGCAGAGCCATCGGCCACCATGGGGCCGCCACCTTCCGCAGGCCATGCAGGGCACCGCCGACAGGGTCAACTACACACAGCTGTGACCCCACGTGACCTCTACCTTAGGGACGGGCCCCTGAGCCTCAGAAGTCTCCCAGTCCGAATCCCGAGTGTGGTCAGCGACCCAGGCAGGACGAGGTGAAGCCCCAGGTGGTCCCCGCTGCCCCCTCAACTGGCTCGCGGGGAAAGAAGTGGCTCGATGGTGCAGGGAGCACCCAGCCGATCCCCCCTGCTGTGCTTTTAGGGCTCAACGCTCTTCACGATCAGGTCGGGAACTCACCTTGAATTCATCCATGATTTTGCGGATGGCTTTGCCACGGGCACCGATGATGCGGGCGTGAACACGGTGGTCTAGCGGGACATCCTCAGAAACCATCTGTTCAAGTTCACCCACAATTTTCAATATGGCATCCCGGGCAGCTTCTGTGTTCTTCTCGTACCCTGTGATGGTAATTTGGTCCTGGGGCTGAGAAAGGAGAATCCGGTCAGAAGAGGGGGCACCCAGGGATGCCTGACTGCGAGCACCGACCCAGCGGGGCGCAGCTCTGTGGGGAGGTGAGAAGTGGGGCAGGCGCTCAGCGGGCCTGGGTGAGGAAGACCTCACCGTAAGGGGAAACCCAACCAGCTCAGAAGGGAGAGCGCCTAAAACAGCAGCTTAACAGCACCTGTGTTCTCCCGGCCCCCCCCCATCCCACAACTCCACCAGAAAGACAGTCGTTGACAAGGAGGAGGAAGGGCACCGGGCCACAAAGCCGAGGGGACGCTGGCAGCTGAGGGCACGGGGGTGGGTGACCTCCACTGGAGGCGTCTCCGCTGGACAGACAGACCGACCTGGAGACAAGGTGCAGACAACCGTGGCCAGCACCCCTGCCCCTCAAACCAGCAGGTGAGACGCCAGAGCCGTAAAGATGAGCAGAGCAAATGGGTAACTCAAGGCAGAGAGAAGGAAACTAGAAAGTACAACCTAAAGCCACATTCCTCAGGACAGGGAAAAACACTGCACCCACACCGAAGAACACAACACAACAAGAACGAACACCTGGACACAAAACAGAAGAGCAGAAACTCGGTGACCCACAGCAGGAGAGAGACAAGAGAAAGGCCAGGACGCACCAGGGCCGCAGCCAGGTGCCTCCGGCCCCGAAGAAGCAAATGCAGACAGTGGGCGGCGGGCTCCACCCAGAACCCAGCCCAGCAGAGCCCAGACTCCCACCAGCCAGCAGGCCCATCGTCCGCCAAGTACACAACAGCACTGAACAGACTGCAAACGCAGCATAAGCCTCACAGGAAAAAGCCATGAATGCGACACATGACCACTCAACCCCACTTGGCTCATGGAATATTAACCGAAATAATCTAAACACTAAACAGTGACTAAAAAATTGATGATTAGGTGGAAAAGTTGGCGGAAATAAAAGGTAGTGAAGGCGAGGAGTCTGAGCTAAATTCTCAAGGTCAAGATAATTTTAAAAAATCACAAATGAAGAAGAACAGCAGTTTTATGAACACTACTTAGAAATACAGAGGCGAAGAAACGGCACTGCCCAGGACGCACCTGGGGAGGGGGAGGGTCAGGGTCAGGGTCAGTGAGGAGGCCGGGGGCTGACTCCAGAGCAGTAAGAGGCCGGGAGGAGAGGAAGGCAGGGCGGGGGGCAGGAGGGCCCAGGTCACCTCCCAGAGGCTGAGCCTGAGGGGCAGAAAGGGCAAGGGAGGGGTCAGGCAGGGGTGTGTGACGGCCTGGGGGCGATGCCCAGGGGAGGGGCCGCCTTCCACTGCCCTCTGAGTGCAGCGGGCGGAGGGCCAGGTGGGCACGGGAATAGTGCCCCAAGCCCACAGGGCGACAGAGCCATGACAGAGAAGCCTCATGCGCTGGCCTGGGCCAACATGGGCCCAGACCCCAAGCCCAAATCAGCTCCTCGGAGACCTGCTGCTCTCACCGCCCCTCTGGATACGTCCTAAATCTGCGTGGCCACTGTCCCCAGGTCAGGACACAGACCAGTGAGAGTCCCTCTGCCCCTGAAGCGCTCCACCGTGGCGTCTGACTCAAGCGGTCCTCCTTACCTGGTTCCCATCATCCTTATCAGGAAACTGGATGTTCACGTCGTGCTCCAAGCGGATTTGGGTGATCACTGCCCCCTTCCTCCCAATGATTTTGGGGTGATATTTGGGGTCTACAGTGACACTCAGCTTAAAACTCCTTAAAGCCTGCAGATGAGACAAGGGAGAGTGAGGGGGAGGGGGGGCACGTCTGCCTTGGCCCTCAGCATCGCGCGCCCACGCGCCCCTTCCATCCTCAACCTGGAAGGGATCTGTCGTCACCTCTGCAACAAGAACGAGACACGGCTTTCCCGCTAGCCGCTGCGCCCCTTCCGCCATCAGCTAGTAATGAGAACCTGAGGACCTGACCACTCCACAACCACGAGCACAGGTCCTTCAGAAAAGAGGGAAAGCTGCGTGCCGGTAACCGACAGGCCTGGCACAGCACGCAGCAAGCCCTGGGCTCTACTACCCTAACTTGTGAAACAGAGGCCTGATGAGTAAGTATAAAAAAGTTCTGGGTCTTTGGGGTAGGGGTACGAAAGCAGGCAAAAAAACCCCCAAAACCAAAACCAAAACCAAACAAACCAAACAAACAAAAAACCCACAAAAGGGAACAAAAGCGCTAAGGGATGTCCACAGGCAGAGGCTCAGGCAAAGCCCTGGGCAGAGAAGGGCCCCCAAAGCCTGTGCTGAGGCTGAGAAGCGGGGACCACAGACTCGTGAGGTTCACGGGCCCTGCCCCATCACCAGACGCCAGGAAGGTTCCCCTCAGCAAGGAGTCCGTTACCCCCACATAAAATGTAACGGTGCTTCAAGTTTCCCAAACACCCGCCCCTGCGTGCGTCACTCATGTAATCCTCCAAACGCCAGCCCCCCAGAGAGGCGAAGCGGCTTCTCACGTCCACCCAACGGCAGGGAAACCGCACCGAGCGCGTCAGTGGGAGCCGCCTGGCACCACAGTCACACGTTGGGGGGCGAGGGGGTCTTTCCTAGCAATGGCTCCCAGGCCTCCCCAGCTGAACCTTCCCCGTAAGGTTGGCAAATGTCTTCAGATTTGCTTAAGAAACAGCTAATTAACGTGGACGCCCACCTTTGCCGCTGTTACATCAGGAAGAAAGGGCCATGGCCCCAACATGGCCTCTGATGAAAGCTCGCTGCAAGGCGGGGGGGTCACCTGGCTCTCCCGCTGCCACCTGACTTCACTGGCTGAGGGGCAGCTGGGAGCTGGAGGTCTGGGCCCCCCGGGCGATCCTCCCTGGCCCACGCGGCCCCGCCCGGCCCTCACCCGGTCCTCTTGCTCTGCCTGCAGCTCCTTCACCCGCTCCAGCAGCCCAGCCTTGGCCCGGTCCAAATTCGCAGCCAGGCCCGTGATGGCGATGATGTCAGACTGCAGTTCAGGGGCCGGGACGTGAATATTCACCTGTGCGGAGACGGGGACAGGCCTGATGCACATGCAGGACAGACACGTGTCTATCTGGTCCCCACCAGCGGGAAGTTTGGGAGCCGTGATCAGCTGCCCACTTGTCCCTTTGGCCAGGGGCACAACTGCAGGCTCGGGACAAGGCGGGTGGGACGTGAAGCCCCACTCCGAGGGCTGACCTCCCGACCTGGGGAGCACCGCCCCCTGCTGACACCTGGTCTCCAGGGAAAGGACCCGCCGACAGCTGTACCTCAAACTCGTCCATCATCTTGCGGATCCCGCTTCCCTTCTGCCCGATGATGTACCGGTGAAGGTCAAAGGGCACCTCCACTTCAATGGTGACGGGAACCAGCGCCTGCAGGGCAGGGGTTGAGGTTAGGCCTCCAAGCGAGGAGCAGAGGGACCCTGTGGGCTCAGCAACAGCTCTTCCTGGAGCACAGGCGAAGAGCCCTGTGACAATCAGACTGCTTTCTCGAACCTTCTGTACTGTTCCACCTGGACTAAGAATGCCGCCCAGACCTTTGACTCAACAGAGGACACGGAAAAAGGACGTGGAATGCAGTCTTCAGGTCAACGCTGGCAGAGCAAACAGACCCGGGCCTGTGCTCAACACAGCAGCCCCTTGCAGAAGCAAAGCAGCACAACTCCAGGGAAAGAGGCATCCGGGGCCCACGGAGGAGGGGAGTGGGGCTCACACAGAGGCTCGCCCTGATCCCAGCCTCGCGGAGACCCTAGAGTGGGTCAGAGCGATGGGACACCGACTCCACCGTCCCGACTGCGGCCCCGACCGTGCCCTTTACCTCGGCAAGCTGCTTGCCCCACTTGACCCGTGATACGACAGGACCCCTGTCCTGTCCACTGAGGTGGCGCTCAGCAAGTACTCATCCTCGTGAGCCCGAGACAGGCCCCGGCAGCTGCACATCGCAGAGGGGGAGTCTGAGCCCTGCCAGCTCCGCACCTGTCCTCGGTCCCGGGCCTGCAGCCCCGCTCCTGGGCTGTGACCCAGTCCAGCACCTTCCGCAGGGCGAGCCGAGGTGCTTGGGGCCTCGGGCTCAAGTGACTAGACCCGCTCCCCCTCCCCGCCCCCACGCCGGTGCCTGCGATGGGCCCCCAGGGACGCGGGGGTGCTGGTGGGGTTCTGCACGCACCTCGAGGGCTTCCTTGGCGGCCTCGCACTTCTCCTTCCGGCCGGAGATGACGATGATGTCGCACCTCCTGGGGGAGCCGGGCTCGGCCTCCTTGCCATCCCTCCCCTCCCCCGCGTCGTCGCCGTTCTCCTGGACAGCGGGCTCCACACTGTGCACTAGGGACAGGGAAGGGGCAGCTCAAGCTGCCGAGCGCCCGGGCCCAGGCCGTCCTACGGGCCACCGCAGGACGCTCGCCTCTGTCCAGACCCACACACCGGTCCAGCGCCTACGGGGTGCTGGTGGGGAGGGAAGAGTCCCGCCTGACTCCGGGAGGACGCTGTCTGGCTGGGGGAGGAGACAGACCTGCGGGAGGGGCGCGGAGCAGGGCCCACTGCGCCCGAGAGGGAAGGAGACCGGTGCCCGGACGGTCATGACAACCCAAGCGACCCGTGTTGGGCGGAGACAGCCAGGAGGGGCTGGAGAAGATGACTGGGGAGGGGCCAGCTTCTCGTGCCAGGAAGCCAGCAAATCCAAGAGCGCTGGGGCACGGGCGCCGGCCGCGTGGCTCCCCTGGCCACTCTAGGATCTGGGCACGACCGAAATAAACCACACGACGTTCACGGAGCAAGACAGAACCCAGTGGCGAACAAGCACACAGACACGACTGCCTACAGCAATCGTGACCCTGGGCTGAGCTGGGGAAAGGCGTGGGCTCGGCAGGACGCTCTTAAGATGAGCAGAACCTGCATGTGGGCAACGACCCAGGCAGCAGCATCACGTGACGCTGCATCTTCCGACTCTGGTGAGCACGCCACGGTCCTCCCCAGTGACAGAGGAGAACGCCCTCATCCTTATGAAGAGGCCACTGCAGGTGAAGGGTGGCTCTCAAGATTACACTTAAATAACTCAGAAAAAACAAGCGTGCCTGTGTGTAAGTGAGGGGGGTGAATCTGGATATATCTTTACACCAATTAGGAAGTAAACATTCAAGTGTGAAACATAAATGTGACAAATACGATTTAACTCGTTTCTACTCAAAAGAGCCCATCTTCTCAGGAAATTAGGCGCTTCAACAGCCATGACAAGCTCCGCAGAGGACAGAGCGCTGGGAGTGCACCCTGCAGGCCACAGGGTTGCCACCAGACCCAATGGGTCAACAGGGAGGAGATGGGCAAGCAAGGAGGACACGGGATTTACAAAGTTGGGTCTGAGACACCAGCTAGATCCGTGCCCCGCAGGTCACCTCCCTGACCACCAATCGCCCCGCCCTGCCCCGTCCCCGGGGGCACAAGCACAACCAGGTGACAGGCAGGACACTTGGAGCTGAAGGGACATCCCGTAAGGGCAGCCAGCCATTCAGACGGTGCCCTCCGGCGGGTCAGTGGCTGCCTCATGAGAGGGGTGCTGGCGACGGGGAGGAGGTGCTGCCGGGGACGGAGCCCAGCACACGTGGCACGCAGAAGGGCCCGGGAAAAGCGGCAGGCCTGCACTCGGGGCTCCCCACTGCACAGGAGGCTGCAGGTGCTTTGCTCTCCCCTGGCCTGGTCACCAGCAGCTGTGAACCTCTAGGACATTTGAAGGGCACCTCATCACCCTGGAGCAACTAACACAGCCCACCTCTGAGAAACCAGGGAGTGACCCTGAACCTCTGGAAGCCCCCAGGACAGCCGACCGTACCGGCAGTGCACCCGCGCAGGAGCCCCAGGAAGGGAGGAGCTTCACCAGGACACCCAACAGCCGCCCGCCACCACCTCCCCCAGGCCGGGACCACACACACACACACCCCCCCCCCCACCTCCGCTTCCCACTCAGCACAGGGCTCACCGCAGGGACTCACCTGGGTTCTCCTCTCTGTCTGGGAATTTAATTTGAACGTTATAGTCCCGAGTGATCTGTTGGATTTTGGAACCTTTGGGGCCCATGACCGATCGATGGAACTTCTGGGGGATGGCGCATTCTATGGTCACCTGGGCTTCCTGTGGGGAGACAGAGCAGAGAGAAAAAAACTGGCAAAGGTTCGTTGCTTAGGGTCAAATTCACATCCACCGCTTTTGTTTCCGTCCCCCTATAGCCACTTCCCAGCACATGGACAGCCTGCGGCGCAGGGCAGGGCCAAAGGGGAGGCCTCTTTCTGAAGCGTTTCCCAAAAAGACTATGGTACGAAAGTGGACTGAGGCGGCTACCGCCCAGGACCGGAACGTAACAACATCCCACTGCTCTGCAGACAAAGGAGGGCCCTCCCCGCCGCACCGCAGGAGGTGCCGTTAGGTGCCATCCCGCAAGCGTGGCCACAACGGCCAGAGGACGTCCGGAGGCCGGGCTGACCCACGAGGAGGGCGAGGTTCTAAAGGCTGCTTCAGAAACCGCCCCCGTTTTCAGGGGACCTCTCCCCTTGGGGGGGCCGGTCCTTGTGCGACGCCCACCCGCCTTGGGGCCCGGAGCCCTGCCGAGCCTCCCGGGCGCCCACCAGGTCCTCGATGATCTCCTGGATGCGCTTCTTGGCCGCCTCCACGCAGTCCTTGGCCCCCTTGAGGGTGACTTTGTCGCTCTGCGTGCCGGAGCGCGGGAAGCTGACCATCACCCCGCCGTACTCCTCGGCGATCTCTCGCAGGACCTGGCCTCTCCGGATGACGAAGTGACGGTGGTGCCTGGGGTCCACCAGCATGCAGTCTTCAACCACATTGTCCTGCGGCGTCGAGAGAAGGGCGCAGTGTGACCCGCCCCGCTGACGGCGCCGCGGTCCCGGGACCCACGGTCAGGGCGCGGCTCCCCCCGGGCCTCACCAGGCTCTGGATCAGGGCCTCCAGCTCCCTCTGAGCCTCCCTGACGGCGTCCTCCTTCCCTATGATGGTGATCAGGTCCTGATCCTTGTCCTCAGCCGTCGGGAAGATGACGCGGGCTCCGGTGCTGTCACGCACCTTGCGGATTTTGCCGCCCCCTTTGCCGATGAGGAACTTGTGATACTCTGGCTTGGCGCGGATGTCGACAGTGAAACTCTTGGTTTGCTGCAGAAACCAACCCCACATTTGTTGGCCTGAGCCACCTGCCTGGGCCCTGGAGCAGGTGACTAAGAGGGCCTAGGGGATGGCGCTGTGAGGGGGAGTTCTCCTCACAGTGTCACCGACGTCCCTCCCAAGGGGGCTACTCAAACCTCAGCAAGCACGCGGACAGACACCCGGACAACATGGTACTCGCATTTCCTCCCCTCCATGATCAGAGACACCAAGGTGGGGACAGCACTCAGCCTAGAGCCCCAGGCCTGCCACTGACCAGCAGTGACCAAGCTTCTGCAAGCTGCTATCTCCATCTGCAAAGGGGGCGTGGGCTGGGGGGACTGCACCCGCACAACAGGAAGCCCATGGCACGCCGGGAGCCCCTCCCAGGCCCGGGCACCCACACTGCTCCCGACGCCAGTGGACGGCGCCCTGTCCAGTCCTCACTCCCTAGGGCTCCAGGTGACCTACGCACCACCAGCTGCAGCCTCCAGCTCGGAGACGGCCAAGCCAACCAAGGCCCTCATCTGATACCACGAAAAGCCCTGGCCCAGCGAGCTCGCTGAGATGCCGGTTCCTCTGGCAGAAGCGTCAGGAGAGTGTGAGGGGGACACACCCCAGGCGGACAAGCCCACGCCGGGCACGCACTCTCCTTTCTCTTGTCATGAAACCTGGCCCCCAAGCTAAACGGTTAACAACCGAATTCTGTTATCTTTAATTGCCGGTTTCACAGACCACCACTGAGAATCCTCAACTTTTCAGACAGACGCTCACAAATAGCAGCATTCTACAAAAGCTAACGAGTTAGCTGAGCCCAGCCCAGCAACATGATACAGGATGATGCATCAAAACCAGGTGGGGTTCACCCCAGAAACGCCAAAGTTGGTTAAACACCAAATCAATCTAATATTTACACTAAAAAAAGAAAAACCAGGTGATCATGTCAACAGATCCTACAATACACCCGTTCCTGATAAAAACTCTCAGCACACTCAGAACAGAAGGGAACTTCCTCAGCTGGATAAAGAGCAAGCGCCAAAGACCCACAGCGCACCTCACACCGCACAGTGCGGGAGCGAGGGCTTCCCCGAGTCCACAGCCAAGAGAGGCTCTCCGCTCGCCACGGCTACTGAACGGCACGCGGGAGGCCCAAGCAACGTAGTAAACAAGACACACAGGCGGTACGGCTCAGAAAGAAAGAAAGAACTGCACGTTCACAGATGGTGGGTTTCACCTATAAAACTCACAAGAATCCACAAAAAAAGGTACTGTCACTGATAAGTGAGCTGTAGACCAGATGCGTAAAACAAGGCCAATATGCAAAAATCAAACATGCTTCTACGTGTGACAGTAACTGGAAATTGAAGTGCCAATTGTATAAAGAAGTACCATTTATGATGCCACTAAAAACAAAACAGATACAAACCGAACAAAACATGAACAAGACCTTCATGCTAAAAACGACAAAACACCAATGGAAACTCAGAGAGTTTAAAAATTGAATCGATGTGGACTGGAAGATTCAAACCTGCCGAGACAACAATTCTCCCTGCCCTGACCTTCAGATTCAACATGACCCCAATCAAAATCCAAGCAGGACTTCCCTCTAGAAATCGACAAGCTGGCTCCAAAATGCACATGGAAAGGCAAAGGGTCTAGAATAGCCAGAGCAATTTTAAAAAGCACAAAGCTGAAGGACTCCTGAGACGTCCCATAAAGCTGGCATCCACCTGCGGTGCTGCTGAAAAGGAGCCAAGTCCACAAACAGAGGGGCACCTGGGTTTTAACAAAGGCACAAAGGCGACTGAGTCAACGGAGAACCTTGGGAGGTGACAGTCAAAAGGTTTGTATTTGAGTGGCGGTCACATGAACATATGCTTGTCGAAACCCAGAGCTATACACTAAGATTTACTGTATGTAAATCATACTTGGGCTTCCCTGGTGGCGCAGTGGTTGAGAATCTGCCTGCCAATGCAGGGGACACGGGTTCGCGCCCTGGTCTGGGAAGATCCCACATGCCGCGGAGCGACTGGGCCCGTGAGCCACAATTACTGAGCCTGCGCGTCTGGAGCCTGTGCTCCGCAACAAGAGAGGCCGCGATAGTGAGAGGCCCGCGCACCGCGATGAAGAATGGCCCCCACTTGCCACAGCTGGAGAAAGCCCTCACACAGAAACGAAGACCCAACACAGCAATCAATCAATCAATCAATCAATAAAATATATATTAAAAAAAAAATCATACTTGAGGGAAAAAGCCCCAAATAACAAGCCTAACAGCAAGTTTTCTACACTGAATATGTAGGCATCTGAGTTGGAAAGGCCCTTCAGCGGTGGCAAGAATCAGAGACATACAGGTATATATAGGTGTTTGCTAACCTGCCACACAGAGAGGGTGTGTGGAGGCGTCCAGTGTGACAAGAGGACGGACACAGTGACCCTCCTGGGCGGTGCTCACCTTCTCCTCCGCCAGGTGCAGGAGTTGTTTCCGGGCCTTCTCCACGTCCGAGGAAGGGCCCCTGATGACCACGGTGTCACTTCCCGAACCCTCCACGGGGAAGTGGATGTGGACCCCACCGCACTCCTCCATGATGGAGCGGATGAGGCGGCCCTTGGTGCCGATGAGCGAGTTGTGCAGCTTGGCAGGGATGGAGACCTCCACCTCGGCTATGTTGGCCTGAAATCACACATAGCGCGAGCGAGCCAGGCTTTTGTGTGGCAGGCAAGGGCAGACATGCCGCGGAGGGAAAGCCGTGACGTCACACAAGATGTCTCCCTCAGGCGCCTGCAGCAGAGGCAGGGCCGAGATGCCCGAGGACCAACCCCCGCAAGAGCCCCATAAGCAACGACCCCGCCTCTACTCAAGGCGGAGCACCAGGGACTGGATTCACCTCCCACGTGTGACGCAGCGACAAGACGCCGGAGACAGGAAGCCGACAGGCCGAGCCCGGTCCCTGCCCCCGGCCAAGCCCCTGCATCAAGGATGCAGCCCTGACCGTCCAGGGAGAGAGCAGCCCCCAGCACTGCAGGCTCACGGGCTGAACATGCAGGGAGACCAGCCAGGCCAGGGAAAGGACTGCCACAGACCCGGGACTAAGCACCGCTGTGATCCCACCTAACAAATCTAAAAAGCAAGTCCAAAAAGGAGCAAACTGTTTTAAAGTAACTTAACGAAGCTCAAAGATATTTATAGAAATGCAAAAATATCCAGCACCCACCACAGTAAACTTCATAACATCTAGCATCCAATATAAAAGAAGAACAAACAAAGAAACCGGACATGCAAAGAAGTAGGAAAAAACCACCCATCACGAGGAATGAACAATGGAAAACAACCCAGAAATGACACAGATGGTAGAGCCAGCGGGCCAAGGACACTAAAACAGGTATTTTCATCACTAGACTACACAAGGTCAAAAAGCCAAAGGCAAGGTTGAATGTGTCAAGCATAAAAACAAATGGTTGAAACTGAACTTGTAGAGGTGAAGACAATATATGGAAAGAGAAAAATATACTTGGTGTAATCACAGATCAGACATTGCAAAAAACTAATGAATTTGAAGAGACCGTTTAAAGGAGGAAAAAAAGCACTCCTCCTCCCCAACCAAATAAAAAAAGCACTGGCGGACAGCAGGGCAAGGTCAAGCTGCCTACCACCAGGTAATCTGAGTTTCTGGAGGATAGAAAAAAATAATAAGAAATAATGACCCAAATATTTCCAACTTTGATGACAACTCTAACCTCACATATCCAAGAAGCTAGATGAGTGCTTCGAATTCCAAAGAAACATGAATGAAATTACACCAGGACACATCATAAGTTGCTAAAAGCTGGTGATACGATCATCAAACAGGCCAGAGGAGCAAGGATGACATCAGGTGTCTCGTCGGAAACCACTGTTAAGTGAGAGACACTGAGGCAAAGCCTCGAGTGCTGAATGAAACCCGCCAGCCTGAGGATGTGGAGGCTGGCGGGGATGCGAGATGGTGCAGCCGCTGTGGAAGACAGTCTGGTGTTTCTTACAATTATGGTACGATCCATCTTATTACTTACTGCTAAGTAAAAGAAGCCTGTATGAAAAGGCTACATGCTATTCCAACTATTTGACATTCTGGAAAAGGCAAACTATGGGGCCAGTGAAAAGATTGGTGGTTGTCACGGTTTGGAGGGAGGGAGGGATGAACAGCTAGAGTGCAGAGGAAATGTTGACGTGCGTATATTTTCTTATTAAGATGCATGTAGGGTTTACAGTATGTCAACAAAACACAGTGGCAGGGGCAGGGCTGGATGCCCACTGTTCTCAGTTCCTTACACTGCGTCTCAAGCAGCATCAAGTCACTTGAAGGCAGGCTGTGGTAAGTTGAAGATGTATACTGAACACCCTAAAGCAACCACTAAAATAAAACAGAGGTACACCCAATAGACCAAAAAAGGAGGTTAAAAGGAATCATAAAAACATCTAACCCAAACGAAGGCAGAAAAGAGAACAAAGTAGATGGGACAAAGAGAAACAAATAGCAAGACAGCAGGTTTAAATCCAAGTGCTCTACGTAAACTAATCACACTGAGGGGGCCAGGGGCTGAGGAGCGGGGAGGAAGGAACTGTTATTTGGTGGGGACAGAGTCTCCATTTGGGAAGATGAAACAGTTCTGGAGGTGGCGGTGGTGACGGCTGCACAACAGTGTGAATGGCCTGAGTGCCACTGAACTGGACTGGACATTTAAAAGTGGTTAGGATGCTGAATTTTGTTTTTCAAACTTCACAATTTTAAAAATGAAAAAATTATAGTCACATTAAATGTAATTTAATTAACTTACTAAGTGTATGTAATAAAACATGCCATACATAACATACCACACAAACATATATAATTACTAACGTGATTAAAACGTAAACACTTTTATTTAAAAGGCAGAGATTGTCAGACTGAATAAAAAATCAAGCTGCCTAAAAGAAACTCACTTTGATAAGAGAAAAAGTAGATTTCAGAGAAAAGAATACTACGAGGGTTAAAAGGAGATCATTCTACAATGCTGCAAATTACGTATACTAGGAATGAGAAAGATGACATTACCAGAGACAGGAAAGAGATAATACGTGAACATTAAGACAATTTTTATGCTAGTTAACTTGACAACTTAGATAAAAGAGGAAACCCCTTGAAACACACAAACTACAAAGCTCACACAAGAAGGAACATGACCTCCTGTAATGAAGCGTCACCGGCAGTGAAAAGCAGCACCGACACATGTGACAACGTGGTGAACCTGAAAGGACCTGTGGTCTGAGCACAGCTAGGCCTGCGTGCGGGAGGAGGCGCCACGGTTCCCCTCACACAGTGAAGCAGGAAACTCACCCCAACCCACGGCGGCGCGGAGACCAGGGTGGATGGGGGGGCGCCAGGAGCCCAGTGGGGCAGAGGCGGGAGTGAAGGGGGACAAGGGTATTTCGGGGTGACGGTGTGCGCTATCTGGATTGTGGAGGTGACTCCAGCGGTCAAAACTTACACTGCACACTTTAAACACGTGCAGTCTCTTGCCTGTTAATTTTTCAAAAAATAGAAGAAAAAAAAAAAAGTAACACCTTCAGAATGGGACGATTTCCAAGCACCTGAGTGGGACAAGCGGCAGGCATCCCTCGGTGGCCCACCTGGCCCCGCGCCCCAGGCTAGAGCACCCCACCACACAGCGTCCCGTTACCAGGTCTTTCTGGATGGACAGAATGCGGCTCCGGGCGGCCTCGCAGTTGGCTCGCTTGCCTGTGATGATGATGGTCTCCGAGTTGCTGTTCTCTGCGGGAAGGTCAATCTTGGTGTTGCTTTCTTCCCGGATCTACAAGGAGCGAGGGGACCGTGAGGGGCTGACTTCCCAGGGCTGGGCAGCAAGGCTCCCTTCTTCAGCTCTGAAGCCAGAACAGCACAGGGCTACGGGGGCAGGGGGGGCAGAGCCAAGATTCGGGAGACACGCCGGCCGGTCACCTTTTTAATGTTTGCACCTCCTTTCCCAATGATGTTCTTGTGAAACTGTTTGAAGATCGGAACAGAAATTGAATAGCTATTTTCCACCTAAAAAACACAAGAGATGGTACAATTAACCGTCGTATTACAGACTGACTTGTCCTTCTTGTGCCTGAAGGTGGGACGGGAGGACAGGATTCTGCGACCCACTTCTCTCCCCGCCTGACCTCCAGAGATCTGTCACAGGAATAGGTGAGACAACTTATCCAACAACTGACCAACCGGGCATGCCAGTCAGCTACCGCAAAGTCCCCCTCGTGAAGAGCGGCCTGCGAGAGCGCCTGCGATCTGTTACACGTGTGTTCTACAATCCAGAAGTGCCTGGACACACACCAGCTCTGTGGGTGTCACACCCAGAAGCAGAGCTGCCTGAGGATGGGCAGAGGCCGGGATGCCAGGCCCAGGAGAGAGCTCAAAATGCACATCAAAGCAGCACCCTCCAGGGCAGCGCTGGGAAGCCCTCCCCATCACCTCTCTGAGGAGGTCAAGTCCAAGCCCCCGAGAACCCCTGGAAAGCACGGGGCATCTGCAGCCCTCTCACCAACCGCCCTCAGCACTTTCCAAACTGCCTCTTCGCATTCCAAGTTTTGAGGAAGATGACAAATCAATAAGTGACTTCTCAGACTACTTGTGTAAAACCTCTCTTCTCTTTACTGGATGGGAGAATTTCTCTGCCTAGGTATCTGAAGACCCCTCAAGAAACAAAGCAGGGACTTCCCTGGTGATGCAATGGCTAAGAATCCGCCTCCCAACGCAGGGGACACGGGTTTGAGCCCTGGTCTGGGAAGATCCCACATGCAGGGGACACGGGTTCGAGCCCTGGTCCGGGAAGATCCCACATGCTGCGGAGCAACTAAGCCCATGCGCCACAACTACTGAGCCTGCGCTCTAGAGCCCGCGAGCCGCAGCTACTGAGCCCACGTGCCTAGAGCCCATGCTGCGCAACAGGAGAAGCCACCACAATGACAAGCCCGTGCACCACAGCTAGAGAAAGCCCGCATGCAGTAATGAGGACCCAACACAGCCAAAAATAAGTAAATAAATAAATTTATAAAAAGAAACAAAGTAACTCTGCACGGGAAAAGGATTTCTGCTGGTCTAAATACCGTGGGGGGGGGGGGCTGCCCCAGTGCCCGAGTGTGCTCCCCGAAGCAGGGGTTCTGGGGAACACCCCCAGCCCCCTACTACCCTTGACACTGTCGCACAACAAAGGGTGGAAAACGTCCCCTTACCAGATCTGCCACCATCTTCTGCATGTATTTTGTGCATTTTTCCACCTCATTCTTGGGCCCTCTAAGCTGGACAATATCGCTTTTCTGTGCTGGGTCTGGAAAGTTGATGATGACCTAGAACAAATCATCAGGAGACCAAGTTTGATTATTAGCGAGGACTGGATTCCAAAATACTCAATCAAGAATGTCTTTGGGAAACCTTTACCTCTGGGAATTTGTCCCGAATTTCACGGATCCGTTCACCCTTCTGCCCAATGATTGTGCGATGAAATCTCTGCTCAATGATTAGATCCTTGGTACGCTCGTTTTCCTAAAAATACAACTGACCAGAGTGAGGGGCGCCCAGGTGCACCCCTGCAGCAGTGCCAGGCGTCAGCGGCTGGCAGAGAGCGCCGCTCGCGGAACACCTGCTCTCTCCAGCAATGCCCACACTGCGTGCTACTCTGGTTGCGTGTTATTCTCCTGAACAAAGTAGCACGAAAACACGGAGCGCAGCACCCTTCACGCAGAAGTGCTACTGCAGCAGCTCGTCCAGCAATTCTACTTAACGGGAGGGCTGCGAGGCTTCGCGCTCCGCACGGCCCTCCTGAACACTGGGTGGCTCGGACCGCGTCCCTGTGCGGATGATTAAGTGGTTCAACACAGGGCACTGAACCCGTGGGGCTCTTACCCTCCCCCAGAGGTCCTATCAAAACGTGGGAAAAATACAAGAAAACAAGCAGAGCTGGAATACAGGGACAAACACTAACAGCCAACCAAACATTTCAAACAATTCTGGGAGGTTCTGGATCAGACTGGCATCAGGTTGACAGAGAAATAAGGGTTCAGTAACCACTGTACCAGGACAAGACACCCCAGAGCAAGGATATATCTGTCTGCATTTGACTCAGAAAACCAAGAAACGTGTGTGAGGGCTGGTGGCTTAGTCTCAGGGACGGGGAACAAGGCACCAACCCCCACCCCGGGTGTGCAGATAACCACACAGCCGTGCTTCCAGACCTTGGCTGCACACGAGAATCACCTCCAGAAATGTCATCACTGCAGTTGGGACTCTGGGGCCTGGCCAAGGCTGAGAACCCCACTGCAGAGCCCTAGCACCTCCCTAGCACTACATGGGGCCCTGGGGATGGGGGGGAATGAAGGAAACTCGGTACCAGCAAGTCACAGCCGCACCGGCCACCCTCTAGAACGGCACAGGAGGAAGGTGCTGCCGCGCAGACACAGCCCCGGCCGCGGGCTTACCATGCGGGAGGCGAGCTCCAGCAGCTCGCGCTTGGCCTGCTGCACACCCTGCGGGTCCCCCTCGATGCGGATGAGGTTGCTCTTCTCGCTGTCGGGAGGGATGCGCACAGACACCTTGTACTGGTCTTTGATTCTGTTTACTGAAGAACACAAAAGGACACACACAGCTGGATGCAGAATCCACCTTGCTCCACCAATGACTCACAACGCGGCAGGACAGGGCTAAAGCCCCCCCGAAGCTAACCACTCATCCCATAAGCAAACAGGATGACTGGGCCTGCACACTCCCCAGCGAGGCCTTCCATGTTCCACAAAGAGCCTGGAGTGGGCCACATGCTGGCATCTCCCTGAGAACGTGCAGTGGCCTACGGCGAGGGCCGCTCGGTGCCGGAGGTACGGCTGGTCTGGGCATGGCCAGGGCACTTCTAATGGGGAGGCAGACCACTACTGTTCAAGTAAAAAAAAATTACTCTCAAAAACATAACAAAAATAAGAAGCCATTAAAAACCAGAAGCTCCCACATTACCTGAAGATAAAAGCACCCCCGTCGACCACCTTGGAGCCCGTGGAGGCCATGCTGTCTAAGGAGACGCCATCGTCAGCTCAGCTCCAGCCTGAGCACTTCACTGCCTTTGCAAAACCAGTGGTGTTGACAACCCTCCTCCTGCCACCTTCTCTAGACAGAGACCCAGGCGCCCACACCCTGGGGAAGCCGCATCGCCAGGAAACGGGGCGGCATGCTGCCCACCACGTAGTAAAGGGGGACCAAGCTCCTCAGAGGGGCGCCAAGGAAGGCTGTGAGCAAACACGGACACGGCCATGAGCCGACCCGCTCGGGGGCTGCTGTGAGGAGGTGCTGTTCCAGGGTGGAACCACACAGGACGAGAGCCAAGGACACAGGAGCTGGGCGGCAGATTTTAGATGAAAGAAAACGAAGGTGAGGAACTGAACCAGAAGAAAACGGAACAGACACAATTCTCTGAACAACGCAAAGTGGCTCTGCACTTCCCAGGGAGCAGAAACCAGAAATTAACACCAGAACTGCACTTCCTTACATTTCCTGTTTAAGAAAACACTGCAGTTAACCAAAACAGAAAACAAAAGAAAGAAAAGCAAATTTACGGTGCAAGCAGCACAGACTGCTGTCACTCCGTGTGGGTGTGGGCCCGTTGTTTAAAACGCTCCAGAACTCACAACTGACACCAAATAAAGCAGCAGCAACTAGCTTACGTTTACTCTGAACAAAGAATGGACTGCATAGGGCAAAACCCAAGAGGGCAGGCACACGGAGGCGTCCTACCTACACTGGCGGGGTGCCCGCTACCTCACCTCCACCAAAGGTCACACACAGGGGACAGAGCTGTTCTCAGGACTGGTGAGCACCGTGATGCCTGGAATGGCACTGAAGTTAAACTGAGCAAAGCAGTGGATTTTAAAAAACATCTGACATCCGTGGATTCAAGTGGAGTGCTCACTTGGCGCGTTCCAACCTGACCTGGTTCAGTCCCCGGCTGAGCCTGGGCTGGCCAGCCCAGCAGGAGCGTGGTCAGTGGCGCATGTGAGGAGGGCAGACGGCAGACCCCACCCCAGCAGGTCTGGCTGAACTGCGAGGACACGGACCCCTGCGTGCCTTCACTACCAGGCTCACCACGTTCACCTCTAGGCCCATCAGCTCCAGGCCAACCTCGGCCCTGGGGGAGGCCCCGGCTAGGAGTCTAGGCCACCCCCTGCTGGTGCTCTGCTGAGGACACCCGGCCTGCCCTCCGCGTGCCCCCCCCCCCACTCACTGTTGGCCCCGCTCTTCCCGATGAGGTGTCTGTGGAACTTGTGGTCAATGTTGATCTCCACATAGTCCATCCGGTTAATCTGTGGGAGAAGCACAGAGCAGGCCAGTGGAGACCAGAGTCCAAGACTTGGGCCCAGATCCGCAGACAAACAGCCAGAACCAAAGCCCAGGAGCCGGCAGCGGCTGCCCTCTCTTCCCACTCAGCTGTCAGGATCTGCGGCAGGATCGTCCTGCAGGCACCCTCGAAAGACCCTCCTTCACAGTAAGGTTTTGTCTACCCACGGCTCTCCCGGACTCCGGCCAGCTTCCAGCCGTTTCAGAACTCGCCACTTGCCGACTGGGCCCCCCTCCCGCGCCTCCAGGGCCCCCACGTGAGGTCTGACTGGCAAGTGCCAGGATTATGCCCCATGCCCACTCGGCCAGCACCCGGGGCCCCTTACCAAGTCCTTGACCATGGCTTCGATCTGTTCCTGGGCCACGTTTACATCCTCCGTGGGGCCTTCCAGGGTGATCCTGTCCTCGCCCTCTGTGAACTCGATGTGGACCTACCGCACCAAAACAAGAGTTGGCCCACCGGGACGGCACGGCCACAGCAAGCTCCTCTGAGAGCCTGGGCTGCTCTCCCGGGGCAGCAGCCGATCCACGGACACCAGGAGAAGTTGGAAAGGCGGTCTGAGGATGACCATGATGTTGGTACTAAACCCTGTGTGGGAACCGCAAAGGCCTCCCCACTGTGCGCCACCAAAACCACTGGCATGAAGCACACCGACACCTCACTGCTCACGCCCCCCGGTGTGCGAGGGGGACGAGACAGACGACAACGGGGGTGAAACGTCGCCACCACCGCCCCCCACCCCCCGACCCGGCCCAACACACCAGGCGAGGAATAACGCACAGGGAGGGCAACCCGGGAGGCCAGCGCCACGGAGCCAGCCCCGCTGCGGGAACCAGGCTCTGAACGGAACAGGAACGAAAGACGACGCACGCGCTCTCGGCCAAGGTTCCTGGACCTACTGCCGCCCGAAGGACAGAGACGCGGAGGGCAGAAAGGCCCACGAACTCCACCTCCACACGATTCTCCACGGAATTCTCAGATGTAACTACTCACAGGTTATGACACCGTAACAACTAAATGAGATATTTCTTGAGATATTCATTAAACTTAGCAATACACTCTTTCCCTGGTTAAAGAGACCCAAAGACGTGACACAGGTATTTGAAAAAACGTATTCTGCTCACCCCTGGCTAACCACGCAGCAGCTGACTGTCACCCACAACAACTGATCTTTAAAACACGTGCCCCCGTCTTCAAAGGCACCGCCCCCGCCCCAGACAAAACCGATCTCAGAAATGGGACGACCAAGATCAACTCAACGCAGCAGACAACAATTCCTTACCTTTGGCATCTGCTGAGTGATTTTGGCCAGGTTCTGCCCTTTCTTGCCAATGATGAAACGGTGAAGCCAGGAAGGAGCAGAGACGGAGGAGACCGTAAAACTGTTGGCCTAGGAAAACCAGGAAACAAACCCGTGGGTCTGCAGAGTCCAGGTTTTGTGAACACCAAGCCAGGTGGCTCACCAGGGCTCAGAGACAGGTGAGTGCTCCCCTCCCCTGACACGGTCCCCGGAAACGCTAATCGGAGTCTCCCACAGGGAGCAGTTACCTTGGCATAGACTTCAGTCAACGCCTGCCCCAGCTTTTCAGGCTCGCCTCGAAGTATCACAGTCTCTGAGATGCTGTCTGAAGGTGGGATCTCCACAGAAACTCCAGTTCTTTCCAGGATCTCCTGCAGGGAATTGCCCTTGGGCCCGATGACATACTTGTGCTGGGATTTCTTCACCTCTACCGCGATGGTTGTGGTCTTCTTTTTCTAAGTAAGAGCACCGTAAGGGTGTCAGAGGGAAGGGCAGGGAGCAAGACACGGGGCCCCGACTACAGCAAGTGAGCCCTGAAAAGTGAAGACGATGACCAGTCAATCCCCAGAAACTCCACTAATCAAGGACTGGGTTTTCTCCTCAAAAGAATTATGGCAGAATTTAAGTCAAGCCCAGAGTAATCATTGCAACTAGGAAGAAACAAAAACACCCCGTCCTCTTCCCAAATAAAGGAACCAGCGCCAGACCTCAATGCCCACCGACTCAGGCTAAGAGCTCACCCAAAGGCCCGATCAGCTCTGAGCAGCACGTGCCCAGGGGCACACAGGGCAGGGGGAGCTCGGGTGGGAAGCTGTGGGGACAGCCGTCCAGCAGAGCTTGGCCCCCTGCCCCACAGCTACGGGGCGGCACGGGCGCCAGCTGCTCACTGTGGGAACTGGGCTGCCCAGGCCGCGGAGGCTACGGCGCCGGCCGGGCTGCTCTCGGCCCCCCCCCCCCCCCCGGCTGCTACCTTCTCCTCGTAAACCCTCCTGATGCGGGCCACAGCCTGGGCCAGCTGCTCCTTCTCCCCCGTGAAGACGATCTCGGTCCGGCTGACGCTGGGCGGGGGGATGTTGATGCGTGTCCCCGTCTCCTGCATGATCTCGCTGACCAGCCGATTGTACGGCCCCGCGATGAAGGGGTGGAACGCCTTCTCTACTTCCAGCCTCTCCACAGCACGTTTGTCCTGAGAGGGAAGGACAGAGCCATGAGGGCACAGGTCCGGGCCTCCCGGCGGCCGGGGCAAGGCCACCATGCACGCCAGGCCCGTGGCCGGCCACACCTGCTCGGCGGAGATGAGCAGGACCTCATGGCGAGCTTTCTCGATGCCCTCTTTGGTGCCGGTGATCCTGATCTGATTGCTGGCGTCATCTGGGCGTGGGATCTGGATTTTGGTTGCAGTTTTTAGCTCCAAGTCTTGCAGTTTCTCTCCATTTTTGCCAATAACAAAGCGATGGTGTTCTTTGGGAATGGCAACAGTTGCTGAGGCCTACGGCAGGAAAAGAGCCAAAGAAAACAAAAATATTTGCAGGTTCCGAAAAAGCAAGTTTTTCCACGACATTCTCCCTGGTTGGAATGCCATCCCCACCTCCTCTCACCTTGTCAGCCCCACCCCGTCCTTCAGAACAGTCTCAGGTTAAACGTCACCTTCTTGGGGAAGCAGGACCAAGCCTCAGGCTAGAATGAGTTCAAACGTGACACAGACCCATGGTCCTGCATCACCCCTTCAGCCATCATAACTATTCCTTCGATGTCTTCTCAGCCCAGCTCTAAGCCATCACAAGGACAGGAATATTCAAGAATGGTATGTGCTTGTTTCCCATCTCAGTGATTCCTCACACCATGCTAGGACACAGTAGGAAAGCGGGCACATACTAACGTGATGAAGTTTTGTTTCTGGAGCGCTATGCTCTTTTGTTCAGACATAAGCCCTATATGTGGTAATAAACTCTTCTTGCTCTTTTTTTTTTTTTAAAGAATTTCACTTTATTTATTTATTTATTTATTTTTTGGCTGTGTTGGGTCTTCGTTTCTGTGCGAGGGCTTTCTCTAGTTGCGGCAAGCGGGGGCTACTCTTCATCGCGGTGCGCGGGCCTCTCACTATCACAGCCTCTCGTTGCGGAGCACAGGCTCCAGACGCGCAAGCTCAGTAGTTGTGGCACACGGGCCTGGTTGCTCCACGGCATGTGGGATCTTCCCAGACCAGGGCTCGAACCCGTGTCCCCTGCATTGGCAGGCAGATTCTCAACCACTGCGCCACGAGGGAAGCCCCTTGCTATCTCTTTTACAACCAGTTAAAATAGAAAACTCATTTGAGGAAAGAAGACAACAATAATCCAAATCCTCAAACTGCCAGAAATTAAGCAACTTTCTGAAGTCACAGGAAAATCTGGGAGGAAGACAGAGGTTTCTAGTCTTCCTAGATCTACAGAGTAAACAGTCATCAACCAAGAGGACTTTGAAAAAAAGAAAAGAAAAGGGCCAAGTGTTAAGGTTCCCACCACAAGTGCAGCAGGAAGTCACAGACCAGCCGGCTTCCCTCCTTCCCCAAAGGACACAGCTTCACAGCCAACTTTTCAACACTCACCAACAGAAATGTTAAATTGTATCACGGAGGCAATAAAAAAGGTCCTCACTTCCCAACTAGCACAGAAAGTAAGACCAGTGGCTTATAAATTATGAGCAAATGAGGTTTATTCTAAAAATAGTTCAATATTAGGAAATCCATTTATATAAATCATATTGTTAGATCTAAGAAAAATCAAATGATCTCTGTAAAATCAAAATCCTTTCATGATAAAAATTTGCAAGAAAATAGAAATCAGTGGATGTATATTTTTGTAACATGACCCAATACACGTGCACCCTCAGCCCCAGAGCTGTATTTGGCAGGAAAGCTTTGCTCACTAAGGCCGTGCACTGTCCACGGCCACTGCCAACCTCCACCGGAGTATTTCCCACGGAAGGAGACACGAGAAAGCAGAGCAGACACGAGGCTGGAGAGGAAGCAGCACGTGACTGCACACAGGGGCACCCTGGGGAAAACCACTACTTGACCCAGCTCTTACTGTCCGTAAGAGGAAGAAAAAATTAGGATCCGGACTCAGCAGCTTTAACTCATACTGACAACACATGGTTAGAAAATGCGAAGGAAAGACCACTCATCTCAGCAGCTGGACACAAAACACAGCAGGTGGAACGTGTGTCCCACAAGGCAGAGCACAGCCCTGGGTGATCTAACACCGTTCTGAGCAAAAAGCTGATGATCAAGCTTGCAGGGCAGAACAAAAGGGAATAGAATGGACAGGAAATCCTGAGAGAGAACAGTACGGGAGTGGTGGCAGTAACTGGACTAGATATGAAAATACAAAACCACTGCCACTAAAACAGAGAACGCGAGCACACGGAGAGACAGGTCAGCTCAAAACCTACGAACAGACCCAAGTCAGTATGAAAACTTAGGACGTGATAAGAACTGCCACTCAAATCACCGCGGGAAAACTCTTGTACAACTGGTGTTGATGCCTGACAGCCGCATGAGAAAGGATGTTTCTGGGTCCGCTTTGTGGCACCATTCACAGTAACTTCCCGACAGATCAGGACTGGGAATGTAAGAACACCTCTACAAGCACCAGAGAAAGTAAGAACAAGCTTTCTTACAACCCAAAGTAAAAAGAAACTTTCCTAACAACAACTCAAAAAACCAAAAGATTAACGAATTTTGACTACATAAGAATGAAACTTTCACACAGCAAAACATACCAAGATCAAAACCCAGGTGGCAAACTGGGAACTGCATCTGTAACACGTGTGACTGATGCAGGGTTTGAAGAGCCCACTGCGTCGAGCAGGACGGAAACCTTTACCTGGAGAGCAAAGGGCAGGAGACCAGTTCACGGGGGAGACGCAGATGAAAAGTACACGCAGCTATCTTCCAAAGTCCAGAAAGTCCCAGTACCTGACGACCATGGAAAGGCTTTGAGAAAGCCAATGGGAGGACAAACGCACAGCACCTCAGGGGAGGGATCTGGCTGTGATGGCAAAATTACAGATGCAGATGCCCTCTGACCCAGCCATCTCACTTCTAGGAAATCTCTCCCGAGATAACTGGGTAAAACAGGAAATAGCAGGTGCACAAGGTGTTTAACTGTGACATGATCTGTTAAGAGCAAAAGTCTGGAAGCCACCCAAGTGCCCATCAAGAGGAATGCCTGAACAAATCATAGCACACCCACAGGGCACTGTGCAGCTGTGTAAAGAAACAAGGAAAGCCACTACCTGCCTTGATGCAGACTGCTCCAGGATGCACCGCAGGAAGAAACAAGGTGCAGAACAGAGTTCATAGCAAGTTAACCTTTTGCTTCTATTCTCAAACCAAACAATGGAAGAATACCCCAAAGACCAAGAATGATCACCCAGCAGAGGAGAAAGGGGCTAAGAGGACCTCATACGGCTCTGACTTTGCAATCATGGAATATTTAAGTATTTTTTAAAAACTGAAAATAAACTAAAAACAAATGAACCTAACTATATATCAAGATGATAGCATAACCTCAAGAGAGAGAGAAGAATTACTTCAATGATTTTAAAACCCCACAATCTTTCATCTTAATTAGAAGTATGTGTTTGAACTCATGTAAGTTCCCACCATAAACATCCAGAATTCTTGGACGAACAACTGATTTCAGGTCTGCGGAAGGAAATGGCTAAGGTTAGTCTGTGTTAGAAATAAGGAAGTGGTTCAAGATGAACAGTTATGTCAGAAGGTGCAGGGTGCCTCCCTGAAGGAGCTCCCGTGGGCCAGAGACAAGGCAATTTCTGCATAAAGAACTAATCAACACACCAGAAGTTCATGATGACACTGAAAAGACCCATGGACCTAAGATGCCAGAGTGCCAATGTGGTCTAAAAACTAAGGGGAAAAGGATCAATTTTTTTTTTTTAATAAATTTATTTATTCAATTTATTTATTTTTGGCTGCACTGGGTCTTCGTTGCTGTGTGCGGGCTTTCTCTAGTTGCAGTGAGGGGGGTTACTCTTCATTGCAGTGCGTGGGCTTCTCACTGTGGTGGCTTCTCTTGTTGCGGAGCATGGGCTCTAGGCGCGTGGGCTTCAACAGCTGTGGCACGTGGGCTCAGTAGTTGTGGTTCCGGGGCTCTAGAGCGCAGGCTCAGTAGCTGTGGCGCACGGGCTTAGTTGCTCCGCGGCATGCAGGATCTTCCTGGACCAGGGCTCGAATCCATATCCCCTGCATTGGCAGGCGGATTCTTAACCACTGTGCCACAAGGGAAGCCCAGGATCAATGATTTATCCTGCACGTCCCACCCGGAAGTTCTTCATCAGAATACCAACTAATTCAGGTGGAGGGAGAGACTAGAAAGCCATCATTTGCAACCCCAGATGAATTTAGGCAGTGATCAGCAATGGTTGATAGAAGTATTAAGCAAAAGATTGGTCAGGAACTCTATAATGGATGGATTTGCTGAAGACACCTGAGTCTACGGATCAATCCTGGAATCAACACCAAGTACGAAAGCACTACCCACACGTTTCCTTGCCAAACATACAAGTTGAACATGAAAGCAATCGAGAGCCCCTAGACCTACCCTCCGATTTACAGGAGTAATGATGGACAGTGGGACAAGCCAAACACCCGCTTGTCCCTCCAGAACAAAGCAACGGCATTAAGGAAAGGAGAGGAAGGCGCTGCTCAGGGATGAACGAGCGGGCAAGTCTCACCTGGACACTGAGGAAAAATCCAACCAGGAAGGATGCCTTTGAGATGATGAGGGAAGACCATACACAGACTGGGTTGATGTGGGGATATGAAGAAATTACTATTAACTTTAATAAGTGAGTTAACAGGATGTGGTTATATTTAAAAAAAAACAAAAAAAGAGGGGGGCCCAAATAGATTTATAGGTGAATAATGTGTCTGGGATTTGCTTTAAAGTAAGTGGGGGTGGGGGGCAGGGGGACAGAATGGGAGGGATGCCTCAGAAGTGTTCTCTCCCTGTCCAGTGCTCAATCACAAAATATTCAAGTATTCACCTACTAGCAGATAACAGTGAAAGTCTGAGAGCTTACCATGTGCCAGCCACAATGTGAAAGCAATTTATACACATTCTCAGCTTCCTACATTCAATGCCTTGATTCCCTGAAGCTAGCGTGGGTCAGGGAAGGTCCAAGGTGCCCCGCGGCTGTGAGTGTGAGAGCTGGGAGCCCACAGGGCAGTGCTCCCCCTCCCCACTAAGCCCCCTGGGGTCCCTCTTGCATCAGATCCCCATCTTTGAACCACCACATCTCGAGCCAGCTCCCCTAAAAGCTCAGAGACTCAGCAACAGGTAGGAAGAACCCTCATTTCTAACTAAACCCATCTAAAGGCCTGTCTGTCATACTACATTTTAATACGATTCTCTGCATTTATCTTGGTCTTTAAGTGATGCCACTTAGGGAGAAATGCATCACTGATCTACTCATTTATTACAATGGTTCCCAAATAAATTCCAAGTAACTGGTATCAGACTGCTAAGAACTATGGAATTTGTGACCTCCCAAGCCTGGGCCTGGAAGTGTGTATTTAACAAGGCACACGCTCACTGACCCTCAGAGCCTGAAGTGGGAACTGCTGATCTACACACACATGTCCTCACTCTACCATCTGGGCAAGCTCAGTTAAGTGTCTGACACTCTGTGATACCCCTTTAACTTTCAGTTCATTCACCGAAAGAGCAAAAATGGTAGGTGTCCTAGTCCTATTACTAAGTTAGTGGTTTTACACTAAAAGTGCCAGGAGGCTCTGAATATTACTGTCCTCCCCACAAACGCTATGGCCCTGCCCACTGGTGGGAAGAGTCTGATCGGGTCTGAGCTGTGTCCGCAGTGCCTGGAGTGCCCTTCCTGGGGAGGACCCGGCCGGGGAACACCCACCTGAGTCTGCAGTCTAGCAACAATGTCCTTCCGGGCTTTCATGACAGCGTCCAGCTTCCCTGAAACCATGATGGAGAGGCCCTGATCTTTGGCGAGAGACAGCTCCAGGTGAGCGCCAGTCCTCTGCATGATCTCAAGGCAGATTTTTGCTTGTTCACCTTCTCCAAACTGGTTCATGTCCTTGTACTTCCTCTCCTCCAGGGGTACATGGAACACCTGCTCAGAAAAGGTCAAAAAGGGAAGGTTAAGAGACCAAGAAGACAGGAGTGTCCAGAAACCGAACGTACAGAGTAAAGAACGTGAGTTTGTTCATTCACTAAGTATCACCCCTGCCTACTGCCCTAAGGTCCCAGAGGGCAGTTAAGAGACAAGGAGAAAGTGCCTAAGAGCGGGAGACTGTGGTCCTAGTGAAGAAGACACCACCCGCCGCCCCCCCCCCAAGTACAAATGAAGGCAAGGGGTATCACGTAACAGTAATGAGCAAGGTCAGTGAAGGAAACAAACTGGGAGGTGAGAAGGACCTGGCTGGCTCTGCTGGGAGGGGCCAGAGCAGAGGAGCGGGAAGGGAGGAGTGCAGGCGAGAGCTTCACAAAGGGGGCGGGGAGCATCTAGCACAGCAGGGGTCCACGAGGTAGGAGGGGAAGTGCTGGTCCCTCAGCCCACCCTGTGGGTGAGATGAGAAGACAGTGGCGGGTGTGAAGGAGGACACACTCTGACTGAGGACTCGGGCTGAGCAGAGGCAGGGCGGAAGCAGGGACCCAGCAGCACTGCGGTTCAGGGCCTGAGCCGCTATGTGGAGTGTGGTGCCTTTACAACACCAGGAGGCTGCGGGAACCAGAATACCGCCGGTGAGGAGTCCTGGGCTTAGGGGGACTTCTCAGTGCGCGGGCGGTGATCGACAACCGTGACCCAACACCGGCACACAGAGAGAGCACGGAGCCCGCCAACACCCCAGCTCCAGGGAGCAGAGACAGGCTAGTGGAGTCCCAGAAAGCCAAGAGGAGAAAACTGCTTCAGGACAGTGGGACAGCTGCTGACGCTGCTGACACGGAAGGCAAGGGCAGTTCCAGCAGCTGGAGCACAGACCGGACTGAAAACATATGGGACCGTCCCTTCTGGGTGCTGGGGTGCAGGGCAGCTGTGCTTCCCTAGAGCTCTGGGGGGAGGGGAGACCGACTTCATCCAAAGGCCTCCTCTCATGTCCAAAGCACTCTCACATCTGCATGTTCAAAAACCCTCCCGGGAATCCCCTGGCAGTCCAGTGGTTAATGTTCCATGCCTTCACCACTGAAGCCCCGGGTTTGATCCCCGGTCAGGCAACTAGGATCCAGCAAGCAGCGCGGCGCAGCCGAAAATAAACAAAAACAAAAACAAAAACAAAAACAAAACCCTCCCATCAGATGCCACTGCTTCCTACTTGGAGGAGCAGGTGAAAAAAGAATGGATTTTCTACCTGAGTGATGACAGAAGCCTTGATGGGCCGGATCTTGTTATTCCAGACGCCAGCAGGTTCCTGGGCATTTTCCAAGCAAGCTGCTTTCTCAGGGAGTGGGGGGAAGGCATCCTTGTAGGTTGGAGGGTCGCTCTCCTCTTCTGAATTTAAAGTGGCAACTGGACCGGCCAACATAGATTAAGAGGAAGCACACCACTTTCAGTGTTAGATGGAAAAAACACGAGGAGGGTTTTAATGCCAAAAAGAGAGAGCACTGACTGCTGACAACCCCCCACCTCTTCCCTCGGTCACAGGAAAGGGCCCCCGCCGCTCCGCAGGCCCAGCGCCCTCAAGTTCAGCCTGTCAACTGGAAGGGCCAGACTCTGAACCTGATGGCGCCCCTGCCCTGTGCACAGCCTCCCCTGTGAGCCTCAGCTCAGACGCCGGATGCCCCACTGCTCCCCTCAGGGGGTGAGCTCCCTGATGGAAGGCCTTGACACAGACCTGTGTCCTGAAGAGTCTTCCAATCCTGTATTCAAAAACAATCACGACCACGACAATGCCTGGCACGTAGCCAGCTCTTAAATTTGCAGAACAAAATGCTGCTGCTGACCAGCACTGCCCGTGAGAACCCCGAGGTAAACTGCAGCTGACTTCCCACTGTAACGTACCATGCTGAAAGCATCGCGGGACCTGCCGTCTCGGCCCCCCGTACCCCCAACGCAGGGAGCACTGGAGGAGATCAGGGCCCGGTGACCACCTGCTCCTCCCTCCACAGCGCCCTGACCGTGCACCACAGCTCCATGGAAGCAGGAGTGTGACTGTCTGGGTCTCCCCAGGGTCCGGGCCTGAACACAGTATTCGGCAATGGCAGGGCTCAATAAAAACTACTGTGAACAGATGTGCACGCAGAGCAGACGGGTGACCTTTGGAGCCGGACAGGCCCACGTCCGACTCCGGGGTCGCGACTCTAGCCGTGCAGCCGTGCTACCCTGGATGCCAAGACAGACTCCGTGTGGCAAGCGGTCCCGGTCTGCCAGTGCCCGGTCCCCCCCACCCCCAAAAACGGGGCGCAGACCCCACAGGGCTGTTGGGTCGCGTGGAAGCCCCAGTGCCCACTCCCCCCCCTAAAAACGGGGCACAGCCCCCACAGGGCTGTTGGGTCGTGTGGAAGCCCCAGCCTGCAGGCACTCAGAACCCAAGCGAGTGGCAGTGTCTACGTCTCCACTGCCTAGAAGCAAGCCACTTGAAATGTGGTGAGTGTGACGGATGAAACGCACTTTTAATTTTAATTAATTTAAACTTAAGAACTGATATTCAGTTATTGGAAAACTTTAAAGAATGTTTGGAACGACAAAGGGTAGAACAAGCTACTCTTTCAGCTGCAAATTTTATAAAATCTAACTACAGATGAAGGGCTTTGGATGGAAACAGAGCATTCAAATCAAGTTGTCCTGCAGTCATACGTACACATCAGACTCTGAAGGGAAAGACAAGACTGTGAAATATGAGCTAGAGACGCTGAAGTGACCGTCCTGCAGATGCCCCAGCTCGTGTACTGTCCCTCCTGGGCAGCACTAGTCTCCACTGGGGCTGGCTGCCTGGGCCAGCGCAGGGCCCGAGTCCGGCCTTCATCCTCACAGCTACCTCCCGACAGAGCTCTGGGACGCTTCCCATCCCAGAGTCCAGTTCAACACAACTGGGCAATAGCGATTTTGGAGAAGAATCCTAATAATCACAAAGGCCAAATCCACTGGCTTTCCAGAAGGTTGTCCACATTTTAAATCTTACTGTAGGCGATCCATCCGCCACTCCTGGCCAATTTCACCCCGCACACGAGGGCAGTGCAAAATGGAGCACACAACACTGGCGGGTCCTGGCCCACCCCACAAGCACAGGGCTGAGCGGCACCTCTGGAGAGGCCACAGGCTCTCACGAGGATCGGAAAGAGCCGAGGCTTATGGTCAACGAGAGCAGTGAGGAAGGGGCCGTCACCTTTGATTTGTTGCGGAACCAGTCCACTTCGGTGTTCAGCAAAGCTCTCTTGGGTCAGAACTGCGACGGAGCTCATGGTTGATCTCAGGAGTCCACACGATCCGGGCAAGCCACTGAAGCGGGAGGGGCTGAGTCAGAGAGGCGAGTCCAGCACAGCCAGCTCGCAGCTACCCGAGTCCACTCAGCGGAGAGTTTAAGCCAAGGGTCTCACTCTGCTTCACCAGCAAGCAACACCTTATTTTCCTCACTTACAACTGCTGACATAAGGTGATTCCCAAACTCTCACCAAGTGATGAAAAGGAGACACTCAAGGGAAGGGGGGGGGGCGCCCTGGAAAACCTCCCCGCCCCCGTTGCCCGTAGCAGAGCAGACGGAGGCTCCCGCTGAGAGGTCCAGGACCAGGACGCCCAGGGGCCACCCCCGTCTCCACCCACGGGGCCCCAACGGAACCCAACACATGTCTGTCCCAGCCCCAGATGCAGATCAACATCTGGATGGTTCTACTAACAACCATCTCAGTTATTTGGTTAACCTGTTCATCCCCACGCCTCCTAATGCTTATAAAATGTATCATTTGACAGCAGCTGCAAAGAGCTCCTGAAGAGCAGCCTCCCTTTCTCTGTGGCGACAGTGTTAACCGCAAGAGGTAGGAGGGGTAGCAGTGTAAGTGCCTCTGACGTGTGGTGACTGGTTATTCTCCCACGTCTGGTCTCCCAGGTGTGGGAGGGGACTTGCAGCAGGTGGGACCTGGCCCAAGGGCACACAGTTCCTCAGTTCAGGGTAGGAACCCCGCAGTCCGCCTCCGGACCCCACTCCTGAGTGGCCGCGGTGCTCGGCGAGACTCTGACTCTCAAAGCCACAGCTCCCTCATTTGGAAAAGGGGCTCACTCAGCACTGGCTGCCTCTCTCCAACTCCAGGTGAGCCCATGCTACTGCAAAGAGGAAGAACCCACTCTCTTCACACAATTCTGCACCAAGTGTCTTCTTGTACCACCGTGGCAAAAAGTATAAGAGGGTCAAGTAATTTAATAAGAGTGAGTTTTTTCATCATTTTTACAACTCAGTAAGACCCCTCCCCAAGTTCAAGAAAATTAAACTCTGTATTTCTAAAGAGAAGCAAGATACAAATTCAGATACCCCGAGCAAACATAATTCACATTTAAGGAAAAAATATTAAAAATAGGTGGAAACCAGATGACACATCTACCTGAAGTAAACACACTGCTCCATGCTGGGAGGTCAGCTACAGTGATTCTCTCTGAAGAACCGCTCGAAACATAAGGATAAAACATAATGAAAGAAGGTACACACACAGCCCAGGACCAGGAAGCCTTGAGACAGGACACACTTACCAGCAAAACGGTCAGTAGCCAGAAGGTCCGTCCTGAGGCCGCCTCTGTCAGCCTGCCAGCTTTTTCTGGTGTGGGACAGGAAGGGAGAGGGAGCAAGGAGAAAACCAGAGAAAAGTTACTTATCTGCATCCTACAACCCAGATCCTTTCACCTCTCAACCAGAAAAGGTCAAAGTATTACTTACACTTTGGCTACTAATACCAACATTAGGCAAATTGCTTGGGGGAAAAAAATGGAAGAAACCCTTTCACTATGCCATTAGCTTCTTATTTTTTTTTAAATTAATTTATTATTTATTTTTGGTTGCATTGGGTCTTTGTCGCTGTGCGCGGGCTTCTCATCGCAGTGGCTTCTCTTGTGGAGCACGGGCTCTAGGCGCACGAGCTTGGCAGTTGTGGCTCGCGGGCTCTAGAGCGCAGGCTCACTTGTTGTGGCGCATGGGCTCGATTCCTCCACAGCATGTGGGATCTTCCCGGACCAGGGCTCAAACCCGTGTCCCCTGCATTAGCAGGTGGATTCTTAACCACTGCACCACCAGGGAAGCCCCTAGGCCATTAGCTTCAAACAAACATATTACAGTAAAACCTGAACCATCTAGAACTTCTAGAGGGCAACTTTTCCAGGGACCCAAGGGAATCCCATAAGTGTATCCCTTTTACATGTAACCATTTTGAAGTAAAATTCTCACAAAACTGATGTTTGTTCTGCCGCGTGGCTGAGTAATTTTTCCTGTATTCCTCTTATTAATCTATGCTGAGTCAGAAGAAAAAAGGTTCTGCAACACTGCTTCATGATCTAGAACAGACTGTGGACCTTGGGGGCTCCAGAGCTTTTTAGGGTGACTGAGGGCTACTGTCTTTAAGAGTTCCCTGTATATTTTGTAGTTACTTTGCTCTTCTTGCTGTTATCCTATAAAAGTTCTTCGGTCCCTTCTAATCCACTGGGGATTTAGAAACCAGGCCATAAAATAGCAGGGCTGGAAAGAACCTTCAAAGGCCATCCTGGGAGGACCAAGAAAGAGGGGTGGGGTCACCTTGCCTTGGGGGACTTCAGGATAGTGAGGCTGCCAGGTAGGTTACCAGCCGCTTTACGCAAACCACCACGTGCGCTTGATAAGGGAGACATTATGACAGTGGTGAGGCATGGGCTAAAATGGGAGAATTCCCAACAGTAACAAGAATACCCTACCTAACTGGAGAGTAACACCCCCAAATTCTTGCCCATAATACAAGCGTGGTTCAGGAGCTAGGAAGACGGTTCATGGCAGTCAGGGGTGCCTCAGTGGGGTCTCAAATGTCCCAGCTGGGGACATGAACCAGTGGTATAAAAAAAAACAAAAAAAAAATCTCTCAATGTAGGGGCTTGAGTCACATGGGGGAAGTACCATGAGCCAGAGGCCAGACCCTCTCTGGGGCCCCAGTCCCACCAAACACACAAAGGCACCTGAGACCCAAGTGGAAAAGGTGGAGACAAACTGACCGAGACTATTTTATTTAAGAATTTGCCTCCAACAAATTCTAATCGCAAGTCTCAGTGACTAAGGCAAGGAAGAAAGAAACCCTTTCCATTCAACCAAACTGTCCGAGTAGCACATCCACGCATGGGTCCTGACGGGCTGGAAAAGGTGAGCCCGCCTTGGGATTCCCAGTGTCCAGGGGGCCCACACTTAGCCCGTCTAGGAACAGGATGGCGGTGCTCCAGGTCAAAGCGCCAACGGGAAGCCAGGACCCAGGCGTCTGCCCCGCTCTCCTGGCAGCTCGACTGCTGACCTGCGACCTGAACAGCCTCCCACGCCAGGTGCCGACATCCCTTCTCAACACCCACTGACACCCACCCTCGAAGAAGCTGCATTCACCCACGCGACCACCGTGACGCCCACACCCTCTTCTCTGTGCTCCTGACTGACCACTCCTCTTGCTTCCCTGCGCAGGCAAGTCTTCAGCGCCCAGTGACAGCTACACGGTAAGCCCGCGCAGCGCAGCCACCGTCCACGTCCGCCCCAGCCACAGATTTCTGACGAGAAGCCCCCACCCTGCACCCGGCGTCACACACAAGAGGGGAGGGGCTCCTGAGGCCCCCTTCTGAGCAGCTCACACATGCTGCACGAGTCAGTTCCGGTGAGCCTTTCTCCTGAGCCCCGCACTCCTCACTGGCTCTGCTCGAGAAAGGGGCTTCAGTACAGCCGAACCTACCGAGTCTGGGAGGAAGAACCCGGCAGAGCCTCTAACGCCCCCATGTGTGCACAGACCCTCAGGCAGCTAAGGACAGAGGGTGGACCTACAGAAAACTCCAGGCTGGTTTGACAGGACACACTGGTCTCTAGTTTCCAGATTTCAAATGGCAGTTTGTCCCAGCTGGGAATGAATGGATCACAGCGAGCCACAGGTGAACATCTAGGGTGTGATATGATCAAATTAGGGTGTTGTTTTTCTCATAAACTTCTCAAACTCCTGTCTTTAAAGAATCCATTTTAAAACCGATCTGCTGAGCCACGTGCAAGTGCAGACCTGAGACCTACCTGAGGCCCCGGGGTAGATCTTACAAAAGGCCAGCACCAGTCCTCCTCCCGTGCCCCCCCCCCCGCCCGACTGTCAACCTGCCGCCAGTTCCACAAAGCAGCACCTAAGAAACCGTCCCCCACAGCGCTACCCCCAACCCTCGGAGATCCTTCAACCACCTCACGCCCGTCCAGGCGTGTGTGTGCTCCCTACCCCGGCTCCCCTACCGGCCACCAGTCCCAGGGGACCTTACCCAGGACCCCTCCCGAGGGGCAGAGGCCAAACATTTGCTATCACAGCCCCTCCCTTAGTTGGGTACAGCTGCTCAAATCAGGATGGGAAGGGACCTCAGCGACGACGCTGTCCCACTCTCTGAATAACCCGGGGGACAGGAGCCACACAGCCTTCCCGGGGGGCCCGGGCTCCGCTGCTTCTCCATCTCTGTGTAGCTGTCAGGATAGGTGGCTTGAAGTCGTGCCCAGATCTGCTCCTTCTTCCCCCTTCTTGCCACAGAGGACAAGTCCACCTTTCCTACAAGACTCCTTCAGGTACGTGAATTCAGCCTATTCTCCAGCCCCCTTCAGTGATTCCCAAGATGCCCTAGTCCCTTCATCATTTTGGTTGCTCTCAACTACTTTCCATGCAAGAAGCATTCAGATCCACCCGATGCAAATCTCAAACTATTCTCAACCTGGACTTTGTCTTGTTTCTCAGAGTATAAATATGCACAGTATAAAAAACACATTTCAAAATACAACTATGTAAGAAAGAACTAGAACCAAAGGAAGAAGGCTAGACAGAAGCAAAGACTCTTCTCTGCTACTCCCCCCCTCCCCAGGGTGGGGTGCAGCGGCCGGGCGGGGGGGGGCACTCCCACAAGGATGGACAGTTATGCACCAGGGTCCCCAGGTGAAGTCACAGCATATGTGGATTACATCTGAAGCTCGGTCCTAACAAATGTACAACAGATTAAATGAAAAATTTTACTTTTTTGCCTGTAAACAAGGAAATATAAGTTGATTCTCTTCTAATGTTTTGCCAATTACATATTCAAAAGAAAAAGTCTTTTGCAAAGAGAACTCATGAGTTCAGGAAGAATTTTATCTCAGCCAACTAACGAGATCTCAGTGCTTTGTTTACCTACTAGACAGGACTGAGTATGGAGGGTATCAAAAAACCACCAGGAAACCCAGGATCTCTGTCAACTTCTTCCAAAGTTGAAATTATTTACTTTTATCTCCACAGCAAGCTTGTAAGGAAAAAAAATTTCAAAGTCCTTCTCAAGACCCACAAACCAATTGAGAATACGAACATAAAATCCCGATGGCTGCGAGATCACAAAGCATAAATCTAAGGCCACCCGCACAAGGTCTACACGGCTGGGAGTAGAAGGCGGGCATTTGTGCGTTTCACCAAGTTCTGGAAGTCTGCACCCATCCTGCAGGAGGAACTTTCGCAGATGCCACCTCAGCAAGGCCCTCCCACAGGCCACGCGAGCCCGCGGGCGGGGACAGGCTTAAAGGGGCAGCAACGCGCTGGGCCTCCCCGCCTTTCATCCAAATTCGGTACTTTTCCGTAATGCATTTTTCGGCCGCGGACCCTGGGGCACATCCAAGTTGCGCTCCAGCCCCGAGGAGGGCAGCAGGGCCTGGCCGACCACGCAGGCGGCAGCAAGTGGAGGTGAGGCCCGGCCTGCCCGGGCCCCGTGCCGCCGTCCCGTCCGGCCCCACCGCCTAGAATGCCCTGCGGGACAGGCACCGGCCCCCCCGCCCCTGCCCCCACCGGCCGGCCGAGCTGGGGGGAGGGGCGCCCCTGCCGGAGCAGGAGGGGGGAGGGGGCAGGGCCCGGCCGCCAACGTCACCGACCTGGGCCCAGGTCGGCTCCCCCACCCACCCCCCCCAGCGGCGGGCGCGCGGAGGGAGCGGGACCCGGACTGGGGTTTGGGGGCTGTTCGGCGGGGCGGTGGGCAGCGCAGAACCGGCGCCGCGGGACTCGAGAAAGTTTCTCACTCTTCCCGTGCCAGCGCCGCGGCCCATGCGCAGTGGTGACACGTAGCCGCCCCCCCCACCCCCGACCGGTCAGGGGGGCGCCCGCGGGGGGAGGGGGCTGTGCTGGCTTGGGGGGGTATCGGCTTGGGGGCGCTGGGGCAAAAGGCGGCCCCGGCCCCCTCCCCCCGCCCGGGGCTCCACGTCGGCAGCCCGGCGCCCCAACTTCCCCGCGCCGCCCCCCGCCCGGCACCCCAGCCCGCGCCACCCGCCCCGGCCTGCTCACCCCGCGGTGCGCCCGTCCGTCCGTCCGTGTCCGTCGTCCGTCCGCTCGCAGCGGAAGAAGCCGGGACCTTCGCTCGCTCGCTCCCTCTAGGCTGGCTCCCTCCAGGCCGGCGCCCGGGCCCCCGCGGCTATATAGGGCGGCGGCTCCAATCCTGCCCGGACACGTCAGACCGCGGCCGCCCCGCCCGCCGGCCGGCCAACGCCGCGCCCCCGCCCGCCCGCTGCTCCTACAGCACCCAACTCCCCGGGGGCTCGGGAGCCTTTTACTGGGGGGCTGGGGGTTGTCGGGGAGTTGGGAAATCAGTCTCCACCTTCATAAAGCGAAGGCGGGCGGGACTGCAACTCTAGCACTGAGGTCCCCAATACCGCCTCCCCACCCAAAAAAGAAACAAGACACCTCGAGGTACAACACAAAGGAAATGAACTGCTGGCCCCAACCATCTACAACTTCCAATAGCTGGACAAGCTGGCCTAATAAACTCGCATGGAAACACATCCCATGCCCCCAAAGTTCGGAGCACAGATTTTCACTGGCGCACTCGCCTGTGGTTCTGCAACTTGTGTCCTTCACGTCTATAAAATATCCCTACTCTACTCCTTGACTACCAGTTTAATTCCCTTAAAAACCGTAGACCCCTCTTTTAAGAACTCCACTCCTACAGCTGCGTCTCCAGCCTCACAGCCTAAACAAACAAGAGGAGCAGAACAGAGCCCCTGCCCTCAGGGGGCGTCCACCCTGCTGGGTGAGAATGACAAGCCAGGTCTGCAGTCCTTGTGTAATATGTGACAACGGCCTCGGTTTCTTTTTTTTTTATAAGGGGACAGGCCTGGTGGAGGGACCTGCACCTCTGATGAAGCCGCCCATGAGTAGAATCCTACATGACATACAGGAGTGCACCACACACTGGGGACAGGGCACGAGCCAGGGCCCTGGCAGGACTGGGAAGGCGAGGTCAGGGTAGAGAGGACCCCCAGGGCCAGGTCAGCTTGCCTGCGGCCATGATACACGTGTTGCTCAGGATGATGGGAAGCTGGGCGGGGGGTGGGGGGGTAGTTGAGGGGGAGAAGGCAGGACCAGGGTATTCCTTTCAGTGGAACACGGTCAAAGTATGTACACCATGGAGAGGGGGGCGGGGCAGGGCCACAGCAGTTATTCAGTCTAAAGGTGACAATGGCTTTCCATTGTGGTTGGCAATGGCAGATGCACCAAGTGGACAGATTCTGACAGGAGCACCATAAGTTTCTTATTAACTGGACACGGGGAATGACAGAAGTAAGAACGGCAGGGAAACTAATAAGAAAAAAATAAATAAACAAACATTAAAAAAAAAAAAAGAACGGCAGGGAGGTTCCTGGCTGCCCTCACTGAGATGGAGAGACTGAAGGAAGCCTAGACTGGTAAGGGGAAGTGTGATGCAAAAACTCGGATATGCCGTCTGACATTCATACTGGATGGCCAAGTGGGGATGTCAAGTAGGCAACTGTATGTACAAGGTGAAGGCTGGGGAGAAGCCCATCACAGCTGACAGAATACGACAGCACTTCATGACATCACTGGAGGAAGAAACCATGGAGCTGAGGACATTGTCATCAAAGTTGTACCTTAAGTCACCAGGATGGTACCTGGGCAGGTGGCACCTCCTTAGACTTGGAAGAATCTCTGTAAGCATCCCTTCCTATGTTACCACTGCAGTTTGGAGGTAGTCTTTCCATGCGGATTAACCAACCAGCAACTCCAACAAGTGCGTTTTGTTATTTTTTGTTTTTGAGGGCTCAGCACTACAGAGGGATCTGAGAAGGGAGGAAGAGGGGAGGGATTCAGAAAAAGTAGGCAGGTCCACTGTCAAGGAACTTCCAAGGAAGCTAGGAAGTCACCACAGGAGAAGCTCACAGAGTACCTGGTGCACAGGACGCCTTAAGAGAGATGGTTAAAAACATATAATTAGGGCTTCCCTGGTGACACAGTGGTTAAGAATCCGCCTGCCAATGCAGGGGACACAGGTTTGAGCCCTGGTCCGGGAAGATCCCACATGCCGTGGAGCAACTAAGCCCGTGCGCCACACCTACTGAGCCTGTGCTCTGGAGCCCGCAAGCCGCAACTACTGAGGCTGCGTGCTACAACTACCGAAGCCCGCGTGCCTAGAGCCCGTGCTCCGCAACAAGAGAAGCCACCGCAATGAGGAGCCCGCGCACCACAACAAACACCCAATGCAGCCAAAAATAAATAAATTTTTTAAAAAACTGTAAAACAACAACAACAACATATAATTAACAAAAGATATTATAAAATCAAATGTTAAATTTGTGCTACAAACCATCTCAGGATGCTTTTGTGCTGGTAGTTACAACCGGCTTTCCTTCCCAGCAAGCTTTACTACATTGAAACTAACAGTCTGCAGAGGTAAATTCTGAGTATCTGGGTCCAGCAATATTCATGCAAGATAATGTGCAAACCCCTTATGGCTGCCTCGAAAGGTGAACATCAGTATGTGACATTTGGGTTTTCAGTGTTCAAGGGGACAGGGGAGAAGCTTTGGGGCTCCTCAAGGTAAAAGGTTAGAACAGAGATATCCCCCCACACACACTTAAAGCCACGATCCCCCCCAAAAACTAACCCTCAACATAAGGTAGGTTCTGGCCCACTAGCATAGAGAGACTACAGGACGCTTCCCCACTGGCCAGTGCTGGGAGATGGAAACCCCTCTCGAGCACTAGCAACCATGCACTAGTTTAATTAAGGTTCAGTAAAGGTTTAGGGCTCAAATTCCTACAACCCCATTTATCCAAGGCCTAGCCCAAACCTAGAAATTAACAAAACAGAAAGCAACCCCACCTGGGAGGGAATGAACCTCACACCAGGCTGCAAAGGACACCCACAGATCTACCAACACTGTAGAGAAGCTTGAAGTCCAAAGTTCAAAAACTAAGACTGAAAGACGATTAGACTTAAGAACTCCAGGTGACAGAACAATCAGAGGCTATTAAAAAAAATTTAAAGCGACTAGAAACATAAAACATAAAGTTTACAATTAAAAAAAAACCAAGAGATGGAACAAATTAGAGAGGCTAAGAACCTCAGATACAAGGATGAGGAAGTCCAACACATGTCTAATAGGCAGTCCATAGGAGGCAAATACAAAGAATAGAGAAGAGGGACTTCCCTGGTGGTCCAGTGGCTAAGACTCCATGCTCCCAATGCAGGGGGCCTGGGTTCGATCCCTGGTTAGGGAACTAGATCCCGCATGCATGCCACAACTAAGAGTTCACATGCCACAACTAAAAGATCCCGCATACTGCAACTAAGACCCAGCACAGCCAAACAAATAAATAAATATTAAAAAGAAAGGAAAAAAAAAAGAACAGAGAAGAAATACTGGAAAAATAATGGAGAAAATTTTAGAATGTAAAGATGTTACATTTCCCTCCCCTCCTTAAAAGAGACAGAACAGGTGGCCAGGTGGATAATTTAACCTGCGTTTTGGTGCAGAACAGTGAAACCTCAAAAACGACCAAGACAAGAGTAGACCTTAAAAGCAACTAGAGAGAAAAGACAGGTTACCTATAAAGGAATACCATGAGACTGAGGGCAGACCATGTCACAGCACAATGCCTACCAGAGGACGATGAAATAACACCTATAAATTACGCTGAAGGAAGTAACTGTCAATTTAGAATTCTTTATCTTTTTTTTAAAAAAATACATTTATTTATTTATTTTTGGCTGCATTGGGTCTTTGTTGCTGCGCGCGGGCTTTCTTCAGTTGCGGCAAGCAGGAGCTACTCTTCCTTGCGGTGCACAGGCTCCTCATTGCAGTGGCTTCTCTTGTTGCGGAGCATGGGCTCTAGGCACGCAGGCTTCAGTAGTTGTGGCACGCGGGCTTAGTTGCTCCGCGGCATGTGGGATCTTCCCAGACTCGGGCTGGAACCCACGTCCCCTGCATTGGCAGGTGGATTCTTAACCAATGCACCACCAGGTAAGCCCTAGAATTCTTTATCTTATTTAATATACATTATTACTTATTTGTTATGTTATTTTGTATTACTAATTATTAAATAAAAGAGAAAAAAAGAAAATAAGAAGCAAGAGAAGTAAAACAGAAGCAATTTAAAAGCAAGGCAAATAAAGCACAAAATACAATGGAAGAAATGAATCCAAATGTGGCAATAATCTAATGTTAATACACTAACTAGCCAGTTACAAAATCCAGCTATAAGCTACTTAAGAATCCCAAACCATGAGGACATAGACATTGAAAGTAAAGCGAAAGAAAAAGTACTCCAGACAACTACTAACCAAATTAAAGCTGGGCTATCTATATTATTTTCCGATAAAATAGACTGTAGGATAAGAAGCATTATTAAGAACAAAGAAGGTCAAGAATAAAAAATTAAATCAACTCTGATCATGTATGTATGGTATCTAATAACGTAGCTACAAAATGTATAAATAAAAACTGAAGGTTACTAGAAATTGATATAGCCAAGATTACAAGGGAAGACTGACTCAACTCTTGGTAACATAGATTACGGAGATTAAAAATGCACAGAATATTAAAGCAATGCAATTAAAACCTACTTTATTGGACTTATACAATCCTTTGCCCAATGATTAGAAAGCACATTCTTTTCAAGTATACATTGAACTTTTACAAAAATTGGTCAGGAGCTAAGGCCCCCCAAAATTTTTTTCCAACAAATGACAAAAAATTAATAAACATTCTGTGATCATAACACAATTAATTAGAAGTTAAAATTTTAAAAATCCTGGAAGTTTAAAACTTGCTCCTAAATAACTCATGGGTCGAAGAAGAAATCTGAAAATATTTAGAATAAAGCAGTTATATATCCAAACTTGTGGAATGAAGCCAGAGTGTTACTTGAAACAAATCTATAATCTTAGCCATATTAGTGAAGAGGAAAATGTAAAAATTAGCTAGTCACCCTCTTCTAAAATTAGAAAAACCACAGAATAAAACTAAAGAAAACAGAAATAAAGATAAGAAATCAATGAAGTAAAAGACATATACCACAGAAAACAAACTGAGCTAAATCTAAAAGGACTAGTTAGACCTCTGGCAAAAATGATCAATGAAAAAAAGAGAATAGGTAAAAATAGGAAATACTAAGAATTCAAAGCGGGTCAAAAACTATAACTAAAATAGAGACTTTGAAACATCATACAAGAATTCTACTGAGAAAAGTATTATCAAAAACTTAGATGAAATAGGCAACTTCTAGAAAAGTAAGTTACCCAAACTGAGTCTGATAGAAATGGAAAGTTTAAATAACCAACACTCTCCAATATTTGAAAAAACAAATATAAAAATCACAACAAAAAGGCAGGCCCAGATGGTTTTGTAAGGAAGCCCCAAGAGACTGTCTTCCCAACTCACTTAAAGCCAGGGAAATTTAATACCAGACAAGGGTAGCAGGAGAAAAGAATATGTGAATTTCATCTAGGTACTTAAAAGCAAAAGCCTAAAATAATCTAGCAAACTGATTCAGAGACGTAAAAACAAATACGTAATATATAATGATAAAGTCAAGTTTAATCCAGTTATGCAACATGGTACAATATCAGAAAAATAAAGTAATTCACCACATTATTAGCACTGGAGCAAGATGATTTGATCATCTCAAAAAACATTCAAATGAAGAATCTGATACACTTTACCCATTCCTGATAAAACAGGAATACAAGGACACATTCCCTAACTCAATGATGGGCACCTACCAAGAGTCCTCATTAGAAGCATTCATATTGGGATCATGAGGAAGGCAGGTTGCACTGAGCATTTTCTATTCAAACCTACACTAGAGATTCTAACCAGGGCAGTAAGGCAGGAAAAAGGAAGGTATGAGGATTGGAAACAAAACTGCCAGCATTCACAGACAATATAACTGTCCAAGTACAAGATCCAGGAAAATCTATAAATACACTACTAGAACTAATTAAAGAGTTCGTACATTTTTTGGAAACAAGACCAGCACGCAAAATCAATTATGTTCCAGAACACCAGCAACTGACTATTAGAAATAAATCTAATGGGAAAGTAGAATTTATGGAGAGTATTGTAAAAATCTTTGTCAAAATACAGAGAAGACCAAAATAAATGGAGAAATGCCAAGTTCACCTATATAGGAAGACTTAATCATACAGACTGCAATTCTCTTAATTAGACTAGAAATTCAATGCAAACGCAACTTAAATCCCAAGAGAGGTATGCACATGCATATGTGTGTATAATTTTATAACCAGATTTTATACAATTTTATACAATTTTCATTTATACAGTATTTCTATATACATCTATACAAAATATTTAATATATAATTTATATGTATACAACAACTCTTATACAGAAGATCAAGGGCCACAGAAAACTCTGAGGAAAACAAGGTGGGGAGGACGTGCCCTCCCCAAGCCAAGATTTTCAGCTGCAGTAATTCAGGCAGTGTGTGCTTGTGCAGGAGCAAGGGCAGAGGACAATGGAGCAGGTGAGAAAGCCCAGATGTGGACATAACAGACAGACTTCATTAGAGGTGACCTTGTGCATGGACTACACAATCAATGCCTCCGGGAAAACTGATTATTTACAGGAGAAAAACCTAAGTCCTTACCTCACACCACTCACAAGGCCAATTAAGGCTTGAGATGCAAATACTGTGAGCGAACCACCTCACTTCTAGATATATATACTACAGGAGAAAGCTCTCCCACACAAGTGAGAGAATTGTATACAAGAACCACATCACAGCCAACAACTGTAAACAACCTGTCAACAGACGAACATGGACAAACTGAGGTGTGTAACCTAGGCTACTTACCCTCTTTGCTTTACCCACCTACCTGACAGGAACCCCTCCAAGCAGGGTCACGTTGATGGGGGTCAGGAAGAGCAGTGGGCCAGGGAGCATCGCTGGGGCAGTGGGAGCGTTCAGGTCTGATACTCCCTCGGCAGCCCTGCCACCCTGTGGGAGACTGGCGCTAAGGGGCGGGGGTGCCGAGCACAGTTTGCTCTCCTTCACTGAGTGTGGTGTTCAGGTATGGGCAAAGAGTATGCCTTCATCCTTCTTGATAGCTGAAATATACCAGTAAACTCCTTTTGTGATTAAGCTTATTTATATGGAGCTATAAATATAAACTGTAGTGTTGACCCAAGTTGACTTGTAGTGCATTCTAATACTGAACACCTCAAAACTAGGTTCCTTTCTTTGGCTCAGAGATAGTGTTTATTACCATATGTACATTCAACTCAGCAGCTCTGTTGCCCCCAAATATAGTAGTACAAGTTCAGATGAGAGAGAAACAAATAGCTGTGGTCCATGTTTTCCTTTACCTGGCTTTGTTCTTTCTCCACTAATTCTATCAGTGTCACTTCTTTTTTTTTAAAAAAAAATATTTAGGGCTTCCCTGGTGGCGCAGTGGTTGAGAGTCTGCCTGCCAATGCAGGGGACACGGGTTCGAGCCCTGGTCTGGGAGGATCCCACATGCCACGGAGCAACTAGGCCCGTGAGCCACAATTACTGAGCCTGCGCGTCTGGAGCCTGTGCTCCGCAACAAGAGAGGCTGCGATCGTGAGAGGTCTGCGCACCGCGATGAAGAGTGGTCCCCGCTTGCCACAACTAGAGAACGCCCTCGCACAGAAACGAAGACCCAACACAGCCATAAATAAATAAATAAATTTTTAAAAAGTTTTATTTATTTATTTATTTATTTATTTTTGGTTGTGTTGGGTCTTCGTTTCTGTGCGAGGGCGTTCTCTAGTTGTGGCAAGCGGGGGCCACTCTTCATCGCGGTGCGCGGGCCTCTATCACGGCCTCTCTTGTTGCGGAGCACAGGCTCCAGACGCGCAGGCTCAGTAGTTGTGGCGCACGGGCTTAGTTGCTCCGCGGCATGTGGGATCTTCCCAGACCAGGGCTCGAACCCGTGTCCCCTGCATTGGCAGGCAGATTCTCAACCACTGCGCCACCAGGGAAGCCCCCAGTGTCACTTCTTTTTAGGAAGTGACAGAAAGGGTAACTTAGTATTTTCTTCAATGACATGTATTTCTCCATAATGTGAAAATAGGTAAAAACTAAGTTTTAGTTAAGTCGTGATAGGTGTCTCTAGTGAGAGGAGACTGTGTAATTAACACCACACCTGTCATCAGGACACCTACGTTCAGAATCTTGCCAGATACTACTTGGGTCACCCTGGCTGGTTGTTTATGCTCTGACTTTCTACGTTTCCCACCTCTATCAACTTCTGAGGCCTTTGTAAATTGTTAAAAAGATCAAGGAAGATAATCTGCTCTATAGTAGGTATCCCACTGTTTGGGGATATTAGTGTTTAATTCCACTAAATAAACACATCACCACGTTCCACTAAATGAATACATTTAACATAATACTCTAGCACATTAATTTTACAAATACTGAAATAATCAGCAATATCTTTTCACAGATGAGTAAAGAAAAATATTTATTTAGAGCCTACATCAAGAACAAGTGTCAGATAAATACACCTTATAACTCTTTTTAAAAAGCAGATGGGACAAAGGTTAGGTTCAAAAGAGTAAGTGAATGGATTTCCACAGAAATGAAATGAAACCACTCTATTGAGCCATGCTGACCAATATGTCCTGGCGATGTGTGTCTATGGACACTCGAGACGTGGCTGGTTAGAACTGATATAGACTGTAAGGCTAAAATACACATGGGTTTTGAAGACTTAGTACAACAAACACAATGTAAAACATCTTATTAATGATTTTATGTTGATTACATGTGGAAATGATAATATCTTGCATTAGTTCAAACAATATATTATCAAACTTAAATTTCACTTGTTTCTTTTTACATTTTTAAGATGGAAACTAGAAAATTTTAAATTATACATGTAGCTCTTATTGAACAGCAGTGCTATAGTCGGTTTTCCAAATCAAAGCAGAAAGAAATGTAACCAGACAGTAAGTTTTTATTAATAAACTTTACAAAACAGTCTTAAAGGAAGAAAATCTGAAGTCATTTTTTTACAAATCTCCTGTTTATAATGAATAAATTTAGAGTAGGGGAAAAAATACAAAACGGGTACTTGTCTTAGTCACGAAAGTATCTCCTGTACCACAAACACCCAGGGGCATGTGGTAGAGGGTATAGTCTCAAAGATCTGAGAAAGAAGTGGCCAAGTATAGTTTACAGTATTTCCAAGCACTCTAACAACCCATTAAAAAACAAAAAACAAACAAAAAAAAAACGGCAAAAGATACAAAAATCTTCCACAGAAATGCAGGAAACATTTAATTTGTACCAAAAAAAACAGATTTGAAGGTAAGATGAGACTCTACATTTCACCTCTCAAATTGGCAAAAATAAAGTATGAGGACAGAAACGGTGTGAGCATACTGGTGTGGCTGGAAGAATAATAACTGAATGACCTTTCTGAGGAGCAACCTGATTACACACTGTAATTTAAAATACAAATTTTGGGCTTCCCTGGTGGCGCAGTGGTTAAGAATCCGCCTGCCAGTTGCAGGGGACACGGGTTCGACCCCTGGTCCGGGAAGATCCCACATGCCGCGGAGCAACTAAGCCCGTGCACCACAACTACTGAGCCTGTGCTCTACAGCTCGCAAGCCACAACTACTGAAGCCCGCAAGCCACAACTACTGAAGCCCGCTCGCCTAGAGCCTGTGCTCTGCAACGAGAGGCCACCGCAATGAGAAGCCCACGCACCCCAATGAAGAGTAGCCCCATATATTCTTTTTCATATTTTTTTCCATTATGGTTCATCACAGGGTATTGAATATAGTTCCCTGTGCTCTACAGTAGGACCTTGTTGTTTATTCAGTCATAGAATTATTAAATGAAGTCATTACACGAGGTACTGTATTACTTTTAAAATAAGAAAAGTGAATATAACCATTATTTTATAATAACTATAAATGGAATAAAACCTTTAAAAATTGTGAATTACTAAATTGTATACCTGTAACTTATATAATATTGTACATCAACTATACTTCAATAAAAAAAATAAATAAAAAGAAAGAAAGAAAGGAAGGAAGGAAGGAAGAGAGAAAAGTGGGTCAGGTTCTCCAAAGAAACTGAACCAAAAGGATGGGTATATATTTTTTAAGGAATGTCCCCATGCAATTGTGGAAGCAGGCATGTCCAAAATTTGCAGGGCAGACCAACAGTCTGCAAACTCAGGCAGAATTTCCATGTTACAGTCTTGAGGCAGAATTCCATCTTCTCCAGGAAACCACAGTTTTTGCCCTTACGGCCTTTGACTGACTGGATGAGGCACACGCATGATATCGAGGGTAATCTTCTTAAAGTCAACTGGTTGTAGATGCTAGTCACACCAACAAAATATCAATACCTCCACAGCAACATCTAGACAAACATTTGACCAAACAACAGCCTAGCCAAGCTGACACACAAAATTTAACTATCACAGAATGTTATGAACTGAACTGTGTCCCTCCAAAATTTACATGTTGAAGTCCTAATCCCCACTATGACTGTATTTAGTGATAGGGCCCACAAGGATGTAATAAAGATTAAATGAGGTTAGAAGGGTGGGACCTTAATCTGGTAGGACTGCTACCCATATAAGAAGAGGAAGACACACCAGAGATTTCTCTCCACATGCACACAGAGAAGAGGTCACATGAGGACACAGAAAAAGGTGGTCATTTGCAAACCAGGAAGCAGGCTCTCACTAAGAACCATCTTTGATGTACCTTGATCTTGGACTTCCAGCCTTCAGAAATCTGATAAAATAAATTTCTGTCATTTAAATCAAAAAAAAAAAAAAAAAAAGAGTAGCCCCAGCTCAACGCCAACAAAAGCCCGCACAGCAACTAAGACCCAACGCAGCCAAAAATAAGTTAATTAATTAATTTAAAAAATAAGGAAATAAAAGTGAAGAGAAATGTTTCTGTGAACACTAAGTTTACCACACTGAAATTCTCAACAAAGCCAGTTTGCTTTAAAAAAAATGTCAGGTGAAAAAAAATCTTAAAACCCTCAAGGAATCCTGCGTTCTAACTGCTTTATTAAGTGTCTTAAATTCTTGATCTGATGGTGAATGTCCTAGATGACATATTATATGAGCTTGGTTTATGCAAGAAGAGATTATGTAGGATACAGTCAGCAGACACTCAAGTACCCACAGCCCTGCATCAAATGATTGGTGAATGAGCAAACGTCCCCACCTACACCCCATACCCAGTATCTGTGTCAATAAAGGGGCAGCTCTATGTTATACCAATATGTAACCCGTGGTGTCAGAGAGACACGTTTGTCTATGCAAAAATAACTCTAGAAGGACACTCAGGCCACTGAGAACACAGAGTTCTGTGAATAGGAGAAAGAATAGGAGCACAGAGTCGGGTACTGAGAAGTATCAGTGCCAGGGTAAAGGAGGGGGGAGTGCACTTACTGACTCAAAAAGTCAGCAATTTTACTGTTAAGTTGGTAGGTGAGCACACATAAAAGCATATATTTCATATACCACTTACCAAAAAAAGTGTGTTTTAACAGGTACAGAAATTATGGATGGACATATGCTAAGTGTTCACAAGAGTGTATATGGGGAGTTGGGGGGGGAGAAGCCGTATGATATGACGTGCCTCACTTTTTCAACAAAGATACTTCCACGTGGAGGGAAACAGGTGCTATTACGTAGCACTAGCTACTATAAATGAGTGGAAGCCTGAGGCACAAGGATTTTCTTTTCTGTTTCATTAGACCATGTTATCAGCAAGAAGTCTGAAGTAAGCTTTTTGGTGGTGAATTTCTTTGTGGAGGACGGGGCTTTACGTTAACCCATTAAAGCCCTTGGGAATCGGCAGGCACCTGAGAGCTGTCTCTAAGTGGCTGGAGGGCAGCACAGAAGGCCGAGCTCTGCCAGCAGCCAACAGCACAACTAGGAACGAGTACAGACACCTTTCATCTCAGCGCAAAGACAAAGGTCCCCGAGGGAGCACACCTCGCTGGACCCGCGCCCTGGAAACCTAGGCAGAGCACTTCCCACCCGGTGGCGTGCTCCCCACTGGGCGACCCTCTGGATTAGATGACTCCTTAGGTCTCCGCCTCGACAAGTCTCTGTGTCCTTAAAGAAACCAACCACTGCTTCTAGGGAAGTGCATCCGTGAGGTCTCTGAACACCATGCTTCAGAGCAGCGCCTCCACACACAGGCCTGGAGGCCCACCCTTCTGCCTCAACCTGGAGGGCGTTTCTGGGAAGAGAAGGACGGAATGGAACGGCCATGGAGGAGGGCTCTGGCTGTCTCTCCCCCTCAGTCCTACAATTAAACTACAAGAAACAAAATAATTCCAAGTTTGACCTAGAGCAATATACCTGAAGGTGTTTTTTTCTTCCTACAATTTACATAGAAAAGTTCCATGAGCTAGAATGAGCTTTTAGCTCATGTTTATAAAAAACTTTGCAATGGATACAAAGCTAGCTAAAGCTATGGGTGGATACTTAAGAATTAGAACCAGTCCCGTCCAAAGAGAAATGAAATGCTTTTCTACAAAGGAAGAAACAAACCTCAGAAACATCGAGTCTTCGGACTTTCTCCTCTGCAGGCTGTTAAGCCCCGGCGGGCACTCAAGTGCCATCTGCTTGGTGACACTGGGCACATCACACCTCTTCAGCTGGCCTGTTTCCTCGTTTGTCAGACGAGGAGATGGGACTCCATCATCTCTTCCACTACTATCTTTCTGAGTCTACTCTAGGGAGTAAACCTCACTTTGGGATTTAAAGACCTCCTAGAAACCCTTAATGATACAGCTGTCCCCAACCGCTCAAAGAACTGATTCAACATAAAGGCACAGTCATACAAAGTACAATGTACAGGGACTTCCCTGGTGGTCCAGTGGTTATGTCTCCATGCCCCCAATGCAGGGGGCCCAGGTTCGATCCCTGGTCAGGGAACTTGATCCCACATGCATGCCGCAACTAAAGATCCCACACACCACAATGAAGATCCCGCATGCGACAAGGAAGATCCCCCGAGTGCCACAACTAAGACCTGGCACAGCCAAATGAATAAATAAATAAATTTAAAAATTTAAGCATTAAACAAAAACAAAACAAATGCAAGGTACAGACCAAAGCAGAGATAGTTAATCTCTGTCCTGAGTCAAACACCTGAGATCCAGGACTCAGGGCAGACCACCATGCTGTAAGAGCATCTGGGCTGCAGGACCTTAGAGGTTTCATCTGTCAACAGAGAAGGCTGGACAGGGCAAGAAAAAACTGTTAACCCTCCTACTAGAAAACCGGTAAGAACCAAAGAGGGGAGGAAGATAAAGACAACCTGTCTCTGGCTCCACAGGGAGCCGAGGATGGGAAGCAGGTGGGCGGCAGGGCCCGCATCAGCATGATGGTGTCAGACTAAGGTGACCGCGCAGAGGCCAACTCCAAGCAGGCAGGCACGAAGCACCCACTTGGGATGAGCTCTAGCTACCGTGTGAAGAAAGAACTGTGGAAATGCAAGAGCAGAAAAAGTGAGAAATAACAAAGCTGATGAAGTCTGGAAATAACCACAAATTCCCTGAGGAGGAGACAGACTGAATAAACCATGCTATGTCCATGCAACAAACTAACAGGCAGCATAAGAGGCATGCATGGCAAGATCTCCATGCACTGTTACGCATGGTCTCTAGGGACGAGGTTAGTGAGAAAGGGCGAAGGAGGCAGGAGGTGCAGAGTAAGCTACCTAACTCCAAGAAGGTGTCGGAAACACCCGTGTACCTATGTCTGCTCATATTTGCAAGAAGAAACAATGGGAGGCAACACTGGGAGAAGAAAAGGGAGGAGGGACAGGGATGGACGCCAACTCATCTGAATATACCACTGATTCCCTCTGCCTTTAGAACCATATAAATCAGAGAAGAACAAACTCTAAAAACAAATATGTCCTGCTTCTCTGTCTTAATGGTGTTTATATGGTTGGGTTCAGTTAACATTTATGGCTCAGTGAATTTTCACTAAGGATTTGCATAGGTCTCTGTATGTTTATTACACTTCTTTAACACTTTTACTAAAAAAAATTGAAATGAACCTAAATAACAATGTCACAACAGTGGCGCAAGCATCAGAGAAAAACATAACTTTAAAACACAGTAACTTGACAGTATATTCCAAGTGGGATATAATCTAATAACATTAGTTACTATTATTCTAAAAATATTTTATGTTGTAGAATAAGGTTAATATCCTTAAAAAACAATTTTCAGCATTAGCAAAAACCACGTAGGTTTTTATTTGAATTGGAAACATCTATACTCATGATCGGTTCCTAGGCCTGTCTGCTACGAGAAGCAATGCAGTGGCACTGGCCACCCTGAGCACACAGACTGTGGCAATCAACACCATTCCCCAATAAAAGGAACCAGTCTCCTTGGAAAAATGGCTGAGTCCAGGTCATAAGATGGGACATCTCGCTGTGGCGAAGAGCAAGGAAGGAGTCACAGACTAATGGGGTCACGTCCAAAGAACACAGAAGCCAACTTGGGGGAACAATATAAGCATCAAAAATTGGCTTCAATGGGTTGAAACACAATTACATACACATCTACAAGTTTATAATACTAGGGGGGAAAAGCAACAAAAATGCATTGTTGCTTTGGAAGTTGCTAGTCCAAACATATTCTAAATATGAATAAAGCAAAGAAATCATTTCTGCTTTCTCTTCAGGAGGAATTGTATTTTAGAGTAACCAGAATTGATCAGGGAAACCTTCTTCATGTAAAAATGCCAACAAATAAATGTAGAAACAGAACCAGAAAAATCCTCATTTTGCCACTGCCAACTGTAGGCTAAATCACGGCCCCCAAAGATATCCAGGTACTTAGCCCTGGAACCTGTGAATGTTACAAATGAATTAAGTTAAGAATATTGTGATAGGAAGATTATCTTGGATTATACAGGTGGAACCTAAATGTAGTAAGTATCCTTAAAATCATGTGCTTTAAAGATGGAGGAAAGGGCCGCAAGGAATGCAGGCGGCTTCAAGAAGCTGGGAAAGGCAAGAAATAGATTCTCCCCTAAAGCTTCCAGAAGGAAGCCCTGCTGACACCTTGACTTAACCCCAGTGAGAATGGTTTCAGCCAAGTTTGTGGTAATTTGTTACATCAGCAATAGGAAACTAACACACCAATGAAACAGTGAATATAAGCAAAATGGCTATTAAGCCCCTTAGATAACTGGTTGATAAAAAACTTTATAATAAGGGACAGAATCAGCCTGCGGACACTTCATTCACTGATCACTTGTAACATAACGAAGAGAAAGACAGCCAGACGTTACGCCTCCTGGTATAACGCAATATGAAGTACACAGCACAATCTATGATGTGTTCTTGACACCCTCCCTACACCAGCTTTGCCAAAACAAACAAACAAAAAACCCCAGACCCAAAACAAATAACCACCCCCAAACCAATTAAGCATCTAAACCTAGCTACCAGTTTACAGAAAATATGAGGATCAGAGGAATATACCACATGCCACCACAACAATACAATCAACCAAATGCAGAATGTGGGAAAATCCACAGCACAAACGGCCCTGTTGCTTTCATAAACAAGTAGCATTTTTTTGAAAACAAGAAAAGGGGTTGTTACAGATTTTAAAATTGTTTAGATTTTTAATGCAGTGTGGACACTTTCTTTGGGTTTTCTTTGACTCAAGCAAACCAAGTGTAAAGACATATTTTATGACATTTGGAGAAAACTGAACACAGAATAGATACTGGATGATATTAACAAAATATAGTTAATTTTGCTAGGTAAAATTTCTTTAAAGCCCTCATCTACTGAAGATACATACTAAACTATTCACAAGTGACGTGAAATGTGATATTTGCTTTAAAATACTCAAACTCAAAATTAAAAGTATGACAAGTGCGGAACAAGCAAGGGAAAGATAAAATAAAAATGGCAAAATGCTGACAACTCTTAAAGTTGGGTGACAGGTATATGAAATACCAATATTCTCTCCTATTTTGGGATATGTTTGAAGGTTTTCCTAACAAAAAGGTGTAAAAAAAGAAAAAGATCAAAGAGCACTACTTATCAGGGCATACAGGATGCTATCAAAGCTATACTCTGAGGATGAATCAAACCTGTAAATTTTATTATAAGAAGAAATGAAGATAAATGAGCTAATCAGCATTCAAATCAAGATGGAAAGAGAAAATCAAAGAAAGTACATGGAATAAATAAATGAAGAACAGGTGAAATAGAAAACAAAAACTAACAAAATACAGCTGGTGTGGTCAATCAAAACCAAAATCAGTTTCTCTGAAAAAAGCAATTAAAGAGCAATTAACTCTTCCAAGTCTGATAAAGACAAGGAAAGAGCACACAAAGAATACAAGCACACAATGATACAATATTATCCTTGCCTAGTATTGAAATAAGAAGTGTTATAAATGGCAGTAATTACATCTTCTGGTAGTTCCCAAGGAAGTAGGAGCTTCTTTGCCCCATGAATTATTTTTGTATCTCACTGGCATTAATTGGGTTCTGAGGCCATAAGAGGACCAATAACTATAGTCAAGGGGCCAAGGGGATGGAATATGTCTATTAGCTACAGCCAAACAGGGTCCACCCACGCAGCTGGGCCATTTCACCCAAAACACATGGCTTGTACATGGTAAAAAGGGTGGCTCCCCAGAGGAAAACCAGGGCACTGCTTTGCCTCCCCAGAACAATGAGCGGGTGCTGCAAAGAAAAGAGATTATCAACTACAAACCAGGTTACAAACATGTAAAATTTTAAACAAAACACCAGCCCAATAAATCCACTCTAAATTTAGAGAATAAGGCACCATGACTAAGTAGGTCTGTTCTAGGGATGCAGTAAGGATTCAATATTAGGTAATGTATACATCTCACATTTAAAGCTCAAAGGAGGACAAAAAACATATATACATGACTGATAGATGGCCATTTAAAAAACGTCCGTCTGACTGATGAAATTCAACCACCTATTCCTTGCTTCCTATGGAATGTAACTTCAGGAATAGAAGGAAGTGGCAATACGAAGAGTTATTTCCCAGAAGTAAAATGTATCACAATTAGTGAAAAGCCAAAATTATCCTATTAAAGTAAGTAACAAAACAGCAAAGATGTCTACTACGGTCAAAGACCATCAAACACGCAACCTAAGGAGAAATAATTAAGCTAAGACACAAATGCCACTATTTGCAGATGACCATCTGTCTAGAAAACCCCTCTACTCTAATGAAAAGCTAGGAAAACTGAAGGGAAGTTCAGTGTTAGCAAAACAACACACACACTAGATGCCCGAGTCATGGAGCAGTTTCATCATCCAGGACACTCATCACAGAGATGTCTGTTCCCCCCCCACCCCCACCCCCAAGTTCATCTACACCCTCAAGGAAATGCCGAATATAACATCTGCGCTAGGCTAAACAATGACCACCCGAAGATACCAGGTCCTGATATTTGGAATTTAAATGTTACCTTACCTGGAAAAAGTCTTTCCAGAAGTGCTTAAAGATTACCCTGGATTATCTGGATGGGTCCATTACAAGTGTCATTCTGAAAGAGAGGCAAAGAGACAACACAGAGGAGAAAGCTTATATGAAGGTGGAGGCAGACACTGGAACACACAAGCCAAAGAAAATGGGAGCAGCCACCAGAAGCTGGAAGGGGCAAAGGACAGTTTCTCCCCTAAAGCCCCCAGAGGGCGTGTGGTCCTGCCAGATTTTAGATTTCCAGCTCCAGAACTGTGAGAGAATAAATTGGTGTTGTTTTAAGCTACTAAATTTGTGGTAATTTATTTTCGCAGCCCTAGGAAACTTAACACAACGTCCCCGTAGGTTTTGTTTTTCAATATATACGCTGTAAAAAAGACTCCCAAATTCACCTAAAAATAAAACTGTTCTAGGTTATTTGAAAAAAAAGAAAAAAAAAGAGGGAAAAAGAAAAAACATTCAACCTAAAGTTAAGTAAAACACACCATAAAGCAATAGTAATTAGTACTTGGTGGTTTTTGCTAAGGAAAAAGAAAAAGGATAAATGAAACAAACTCATGTGTATCTATGAGTTTAGCATTTGAAACAAGTGCCATTTCAAATCAGCAAGGAAGGATGGACTAGGCAATAAACAGAACTGGGCCCATTTGCAATCCATTTTGGAAAAAATATAAAGGTTGATCCCTACCTCACACCATACATCAAAATAAATTTCAGCTGGATTAGAGATCTGGCCGTAAAAACTCAAGCCTTGAGGAATTCGAAGACTGGGGAGAAAAACCTGTGATTTGAGGGTGCAAAGGCCTATTGATAATACAGACTGTAGACATCATCAAGGAAGATACTGACTCACTTGACCCTATTAGAGCTTAAGAATTTTGTACAGTAAAGGCTATCGTACAGAAGTTAGGACAAAAACAGAGTTTTTGTCTGGTTGGGAACCATCTGAATAGACTAGGACCTATCAACACACAGTTTATGGAAAACTAAGACATACGGCACATAAACCCATGAACAGATGTGTTCATCTTCATTCTGCCTTATTCTATGAGATCTACAAAGATGAACAGAAGTGATGCAGGTTTTGAAATGGTGAGGAAAATTGGCTTCTCTATCGCTGAGGATGTGTAACATTAGAACTCAATTTAAGAACACAAATAATCGGGCTTCCCTGGTGGCGCAGTGGTTAAGAATCCGCCTGCCAATGCAGGGAACACAGGTTCGAGCCCTGGTTCAGGAAGATCCCACATGCCGTGGAGCAACTAAGCCCATGCGCCACAACTACTGAGCCCACGAGCCACAGCTACTGAAGCCCACCCACCTAGAGCCCGCGCTCCGCAACAAGAGAAGCCACCGCAATGAGAAGCCTCCGTACCGCAACGAAGAGTAGCCCCTGCTCTCTGCAACTAGAGAAAGCCGGCGCACAGCAACGAAGACCCAACACTGCCAAAAATAAATAAAATTAATTAATTAAAAAAAAAACCCCACAAATAATCGACATACACATAATCCAATTCAGTGGTTACACTCCAAAGAAGCTACTCTCCAGAAGTACCTGCACAAGAACACAGAAGGCATAGGTATAATAGGCATAAGAAGGCTCATAGAAGCATAGTGACATGCAAAGAACTGGAAAAACGCAACTGTGCACCAGTGAGATAATGGTAACTAACTACACAGTGATGCATCGATACCATACAACAGGCATCACCAACAATGAAGCGATGGCTCAGGTAACAGCCTCGAAAGGGCAAAAAGATAGCGCACAGCACTTTATTTTTAGAAACTGGGATATGAGTTCCACATAAGGGGGTGTCCACATACCTAGGGTATCAGAGGCTGAGTGAGAGGAAGAGAGCAGAGGGCACCCGTGCGGAAGAGGGGGCAGCCACAGGAGACTGGGAACACACACGGTGACTAATCGAATAAGTACATATATTAGGGACACTGGCACCTAGGATTGTCACTGTTGGAAAAGGGAGCTACCAATTCGGAAAGGGAGAGACTGGAACGAACCCTGTGGTATTAGATAGAAACCGAGGTTCTGAAATGAACTCATGTCTTTCAACATACAGAGATGTAAAAACAAACGTGTTGTAAGTACACAGGCATCTATATATCTGTGTGTGTGCACGTATACATGTACGTGCACACACACCCACAAACACACTCCATCTCTGTCCACTAAGAGGGCCTGAGTGCATTAACACCCCAACAACAGCCCAACTCGTGCCCACATTCTGCTTCTCTGAGTACCAACTGTCATAAAATGGAACCGGGCCTCCTCAAAGAAAAGGCTGATTTCAGGTCTGGGGCAGGAAAGCATTGTACATGAAGAGCCCAGAGTACCTTGCTGTACAAGAAAGCAAGAAGTATTAAGTGAATGATGGGGACTTATCCAAGCCAGGACACAGGAGCTGGCTTCAAGGGGCTCCCACTGGCCAAACATCAAAATATATAATGATAATAAAAGATGACAACCAACTGAATAAAATGGGAAACTCTTAGCCTGCGCTGATAAAAACGAGTAAATTGAAAGTTTGATAGGAAGACACTCAGTTTCAAAAGCACCTCCCCCCACAGTACACTTATTAATCACAAAGACTTCACGGTGGAGAAGCCTGGCAGACACCACCTTTATCAAGCGAGCCGAGCAAGCACCACTGGTAACGGGACAAATCGAAATCGCGTGCCACCTGATACGACGCCAAGAAGAGAAGAACCCAGCACGCCTTCTGTGTTATTCCAGCCGAAGACGCAAAACCTGAATCGGATCAGAAGGAAACAGACAAACCCACTCTGAGGGACACTCTGCAAACTAACCGCTTGTGGTCATCAAGTGCCAAGGTAAGATGGGGCAAACGCTCCAGCGTAGGGGAGACTAGAGACCTGACAAAAAGTGTCAACACAGGGCTGTCAACTGGGTCTTTCTGGTGAAGCGTGAACTGGTCTGAAGGTAGCAAAGTATTCATGTGTGTGAGCGGTTGTACTAAGCGTCTTGTTTGCAGGAAACACACTGAAATAGCCAAGGGTGATGAGGTTTCATGTCCCCAAGTTACTTGCAGGTGGTTCAGAAAAAAGTGTTTTGTACCATACTTGAAACTGCTCTTAAAGTATGAGAATTAAAAAACATTTCTTTTAAATAGGGAAGAGTACTACTTTTGTAATTAGAAAAAATAAATGCCTTAATTTGGAAATAAACACATTGAGGTAGGAGGGGGTGGCAAAAGACACTTGACCATCCAACTCCAAGTCAAACCCAAGTTTAATAATGTATTTCTGACTATGAGTTCACCTATTTACATCAGTGCACTTCTCACTCACATTTTATGGAGCATAACAAAGTTTTACCTCAATTTTATAATATTGTGATGATACTAAAGCCTGTTTACACATCATTTTTTCAAAGTTCATGAAAGCAGATTTTTATTTTATTTTTTTAAATTATTTTTAATTTTCTTATTTGTGATTTGTTTAACTATTTATCTATTAATGTCTATTTATTTATCTATTAACTTACTTATCTATTTACTTACCTATCTATTTATCTGTTTACTTATCTATCTGCCGCACCACCGCGGCATGTGGAACTTTCCCAACCAAGGATCAAACCCGTGCCCCCTGCAGTAGAAGCGTGGAGTCTTAACCACTGGACCATCAGGGAAGTCCAAAAGCAGAATTTTAAACCACCAGACAGTGTCAAGAAAGCTGCTGACAGCACCACGCCAACATGCTGAGCAGCACACCCCAAATGACGTCAGGGTCCACAGCGGGACTCCCTGCCGGCTCCTGCAGAGGAGGAGGGAGGCCTGCGGGAGAGCACAGGTGCTCTGAGAGCTTTTCAGACACCACATGCAGAAGGAGCACAAGGGACGTGCCCATCTGAGCCAGCCACCAATCACAGACTGTTCTCTGGGCGAGAAGCAAAACTCAGAGACACCAGCAGCTGGAGCCAGCCATGCCACGTAAGGGACCATGGCCCAAGGAGAGGGGAGCGATATTTAGGCTGGGCAAAGAGACTGACCACTCAGTCAACAACAGCTTAAAAGAGAGAAAAACCCTCACATACCCCTACCACTTCAGGACTGGGGTGAGGAGATAACAAGACAAGCAAAGCTACCTTTGTGAATTAAAACAGTCCTATAAGAAGCCTTCTAATGCATATTCAGTAAGTTCTAAATAGGCTAAAACCAAAATCATACATCTTCAATAAAGCCATACACCAACTGACACCAAAAACCTAATTACTACACAATCCTGTGAGATTTGATGGAAATTCCCACAGATCACCACCGAATCCTTCACGTGCCATTTCTTCCTTGAAGATGTGGTCCTAATACTACCCACACAGTGTGGAACCATCCAGAAGAAATCAAGGGCTGGAGGTTTATACACACTCTCTCCAGCTCAGCGGCATCTTTGGCAGGTAGGCATACCTGAAGCCCCAAGCAACCAAGGACGAGAAGGTGAGGCTGTCACACCACGCTGCTCCAAAAGCAAAGGCACGTCTCACGGGTCAAAGGAAAGCCAACCCGTGTTTTCAAAGATTAGAAAGAGAGTGTTGCCTTTCCCAGTAACACCATCGTTTCCTCCCTGCCCTATCTTTCAGAAAAGAGCTACACTTAACCCAATCTCACAGTGATCATCTCCAGCACCTGTGAAATGAAGGGATGGCCCCAAACAGCAGCAAGCCTGATGGGTCCCCTGGCTGCAGCTGGCTCTGGTCTGGACGTCCCAGAGACCGCCGGGCTGAGCTTAGGAGCCAAGGGGCCCTGGGCACCGGCGGCCTGGCAGCACTGCTGAGCTCACCGCTCTGGCGACAAAGGCAATACAGCACTGTGGTCTCAGGGGCAGGAGAGTCAGCTCCAAGCAAAAGCAAATGTATCAAAACAGAAGCCTTGTTTCTACAGAAAAAAACTGTATTCTTCAAACTGATCTCACACACACTGATTTAAGCCAGTGCTATAAGAACATCTAACTAACCTTACACTTATGAGAAAAAGTCAAAACAGTCAATATAATTCAGTAATTCCATCTGAAAACTGTTTATAAATGAGCTAAGTATTAATAAAATTAGAAAGCATGTCACATAAGAGTGAAATGAACAGTAACATACAAAATAAAACCGATTAGGATAACGCATCATCCTTGATTTTGTTCGCACTTGACCTGTCATCACCTAACACCCCACGTCCAGGAGTCAGTGCACCATCAAGTGAGGGAGAAGTGAATTTAAAGTCCCACCCAGACACCTCAAAGCCTTCTATTTATAAGTTACAGGACACCACCAAGTTAAAGTTAACACGGTTCATAGCTGTCAGAATGGTACATCAGAAAGACAGGAAAGATCACATAGAGCCATCCTTTCCTCTTTTATTACTCTTTTTTAATTTCTAAAGAAAAAGAGTTAAAACAAGGATGAAAAGCTTTCAACTCTATACATCAAGGAATCAGAAACCACACCCTGTATACTGAGAAGGGAGCCCCGAGAGGGAGAGCCACTTCTCAGCGAGTCACTCACCTCCACCAGAATTTCAAGAACAGCAAAAAACGCCAAATACACGACACCATTTCAAAAATTATTTCTTCTAACTCTGCACTTGCATTGCTTTCTCTTTCCCTCTGGCCTCTGCTGGTCCTGAGGGGCCCGGGGGTCAGGGCGTGTTCTCCAGCTTCCACTTCCCCCAAGGCTGTCTGCTGTGGTAACCTCCTCAGGAGCGCAGCTCTCTCCAGAGCCTCTGATGGAAACCTCCTAAGAGGCCAGAGCAGTTGCCATGCAAGCCGTTGCTACCAAGGCACCTGCACGAAGACTGCTTTCCCTCCCCCAGGAACCATCCACCCAGAGGTCTGCAGGATGCCTAGGGGCAGGGAGCTCGGCACTACACCCCCTGGCACCTGACCCTCGTTAGTCAAAGAGATTCCTGACTCACAGCGCCCTCCCTCCCACCCAGTGCCCTTTCACTTAACTCCAGTCGCCCAGGCCAAGCGATGCACAGGCCTAACGGGTGGTGCACAGAACTTCCCTGGAAGGGCACAACAGGTTATGCAACAGAGGTAATGCTGCACACTGAATGCCTGTGGCCAGAGGTATTTCCTTCCTCCAGAAAGAAACCAACAGTAGTAGCACTGGTCCAGCCCGCACTGTGTCTAGAAGCTGTAAGTGCGGTCGATGACCTTACAGCTGGGAAGACAGCGTACCCTGCCCGTGGACAGAGCTGGGCAGCGGCACTGCTACGCGGAGTTCTCCCTCGGCCAGCAGAGCGAGGCCAGCTCAACCCACGCCCCAAAACGAGATGCTAGAAGCTCAGAGAAAGGAATCATGCCAATACAACTGAGACGGCATAGGAAACAGGCAGGAGGACACTTGGCTTCCCAAGCATCGGTGAGCCCCACGGCAGTAAGCTGCACTGCCGCAAAGAAGGCCCGTGCTCAGCATGCTTCCAGATCTCAGCAACGAGCTGGCCGAGCACATCCAAGCTTCTGGAGAAAGCTGCACTACAAAACCATCTGTGAAGCCCAGAGTCAATGGTGGTTGAAGAACACAAGAGCAACAGGTTGAGATGTGGCCTGCAGACTGCTTTATTTCTGTGTCCAGCACACCCCTCAGAGCCTAGAAAGCTGCTCTGGCTTGCAGCAGCCCATGGTAATTCACCAAAAGTCAGGAAAGACAAGAGTCCAGAATCAACACTGGCCCGTCTGTTCATCCCCTCCAAACACATAGGGCACCTGCCATAGCCAGGATACCCTGCTGCGCCAGGGGGTCCAAAACAAGAACAAGTCTACCAGTGGCTTATCCTGTAACCCAGATGAAGGGTGGGGCAGGTAAAGCTAAGGGGGGACTTACCCCACCAGACCTGTGTAGTCATACGATGACATCACGGAGGCAGCCAGAGGCGGTGGAGCGGGGTTGCTGCGATAGGAAGATGGAAACACCAGTCCAGCAAGAGTGAAAGCTGACGCCCTGACGGTGGCTGAAGTCTGACTGACAGCAGCCGTTTACAGGTTACTGCAGAGATGGGCCCTGAGTGCTCAATGGCTTTAGGTCTGGGACTCTGATTTGTTCACTTCCTTCCGGGAAACCTACTGACAGATATGTACTTGGTGAAAAATAAATGCCTGATGAGGAATCAACGATATTCAAAATTCTAAGGGACACAGACCAATTTTAGTGTGTTTCCTTCAGGGTAGAATATCTACCTTGCTGCAAAGGCCTGGGTGGCCCCGCTCCTGGATATTATATCACCTCTGGATCCCAAATTTTAGAGAAACTCTAGAGATGCTGAGAGGAAACACTAGGTAAATTGTCAAGGCTGAATGTTTAAATGTGTGAACTTCTGAAAATGAGGACCAAGACAAGGAAAAAGAATCACAGATCCTGACTTCTCTGTGCCTGTCTCCTGTCCTGCAAAAGGGAGCGGACATTAGCATCGACCCTTTGGTGTCACTGTGAGGATTATGAGGGCTTACATGCAGCGCTTAGCCCGGGCCTGGCAGAATAAGCCTGGGGAGAACTTTCTGTGACCATGGCCCTCCTCGGTATCTGTGACAGCCACAAGAACGCTGGCAGTGCAGGCAGCACAGCAGTAACTCAGCCGCACTTGCCAGTGGCCTCACCCTACCAGGCTCCACTCTCCTTGACTGAAAAACGGGGCCTGTGACCGCTACATCCTAGAGCCCTCCAAGGACAGAGCCGGTAAAGCAGGACTTCTCAACCTCAGTGCTGCTGACCTTGTAACCAGGCAGTTCTTCCTTATGACCACACAATTCTTCCTTGTGGGGGCTGTCCTGGGCACTGCAGAATGGTGAGCACCTCTGGCCTCTAACCATGAGATGCCAGCAGCACTCCCAACTCATGACAACCAAAAATGTTTCCAGATATTCGGGGGTGGGGGGAGGGGGGTAAGATCGCCTGGTTGAACCATTGCTGGAAATAAAGGTCCTGATGCCTGGCGTGTAGGAAGCAACAAAAAAAGCTTTAATAGGCAAGGCTTTTTGTATCACTCGTGCATCCTTGAAACAGATCACAAAACGGGATGCTGTATGAGTGACTATTAGCTCCAGATGTCACCCTTCCAAGCTGAAAAACTAAGTTTCTGATAAACTGAATTGCCCAAGGGCGGGGCGGGGCGGGGGGGGGGGGGCTCGGAACGCTGGGAGGGGAGGGGGAAAGGGAGGGAGGAAACGAATGAAGGAAAGGAAGGAAGGAAGAAAGAAAACAAACCACCTCAGAGACTCCTTTCTTATCTTTGAGAGGAAGAAGCTAAAGTCCTACAGATCAAGAAACACCCAAAATCACAAGGCTGATTAAGAACAAGTTTAAACTGAAGTACTTACAGGTCTCCTGACTCCTGGTCCAGTGGAGGATGACCTTCCCCACCTGTACAAACATCTCCACCCTCTGCCCTGTCTGGTAGAAAGAACCAATGCCTAAGACCCAAGCACCGCTGCATGTCTGACAAAGTCCACAGCCAGGAACGTCTAAGAATAGCAATTCACACAAATAAAAGGCAAACCTGAGAGCGCTTTCAGAAAAGAATCCATCCTAATTGCTCAATGGCACTTGCTACCTAAATACTGGTTTCTGCATCAGCAACTTCCTGCCTCTCCTTGACCTAGATGAGGGCTGCTGTTCCAGCTGCGGGGTCTCAGGGCACAGATAAGCCTCCTGAGAGGATCCTGCACCCATGGCAGAGCCTGGGATGGGAGGGGCAGGGGCCATGAGGACTACATTCATACCAGTTTTATTAACTGATAGCATGAATATGATAATACGGTCGACCAAATAATGATCTTTAGCATAAAAATATTGTAGAACACAACAACAGAAATAAAAATTAGCAATCTTCCTGATTCTTCCTCAACAAATATCTCCAAAACTATTGTTTTATCTAATATTTTTTCTTGGATATATTAATACGTGGTCTAAATAAAAAATAAGATCACATTACATGCATTGTTTCACCACTTGCCACACTTACTTCCATTTAAAAATGCATATGGCTGTCTTTCCAAGTTTTACACACAAGTTTACCTATGTTAACAACTGCACGTTGCATGGAATAACCATGAAATCACCCCCCTGCTGTTGTTTTATTTTTTTCCGATTACAAGCACTGCAGAAAAGAGTACCATCTACTCACTCGAGCCTGTACCTCGACAGGTTAAATTCCTAGAAATACAATTACATGATGACAGGAGATGCGTGGATAAGCACTGCAAAGGCAAAATTTACCCTCCCAATGAATTAAGCTATTTACACTCCACGACATCACGGTATTCCTGTCCCCCTCACCTTCGGTAACTAAAATGGTCACATTTATTTTCCCCAGTCTGTAGGGGAAATATGATTTTAATGTCAAGTCTTTGATCATCAGTGAAAACTAAAAATCTTGCTCTGCATACTGCCCATGTGAACTTCTTGACTGTGAAGACCGGCCTATTCACAACCTCCGTCCACTTTCCTACCAGGGCCTTCAGCACACATTTAAGACAATGTAAAACCCACAGCTGCGCTATAAAAGGTGTAGTAAATAACAGAAGAACAATGAATTTAAGTGCAACTCAAGTTGTAAGCTAAAAATAACATTGCTAAAGGGCAGCCAGGCAAAAGTAGTAAGAAAATACTGTCAAAAAGGACAGTTTTCTGCGTTTTGTTCTTTTTTTTTTTTTTTTTTTTGGCCTCTCATGCCTCTTAGTCAAAGGGTGTGGTTTTTTTCCCCTCTGGAAAGGGAAATAGAATCTTTGGACTGGGGACACCAGTTACAGTGGAGTGATGGGAAACCATTCTGAAGACAGGGGAAGTAACTTCTTCCATAGTTATTGCTAAGATTGTGGCCTTATCCCCTCACTTGGCCCCCAGGCAAGAGGCTGGGAGGTATTTTTCTGGAGAACCCAAAGAGACTTGAAGAAGCTGACAGGGTGCTGTAAGGAAACGGCCCAGCCAGATGCCTCTACAGCGAATGTCACAGTTGGCCAGCCCCAACAACCAACCACAAGCTCCGAGTCCCTCTGACATGTAAGCGGGCAAGCAAACATCACCGGAGAGCCCAGGAAAGGCTCTGATATGAAAGCCAAAACCGCAACACAAAAAGCAGCCAGAAGCAAGCAGTGACTTTGGGGAAAAGAAAACTTTGAAACTCACCAATGTCCTCAGAAAGGTAAGAGGAGATTCTATATCCATGGACCAAAAACAGGAGGTTATAACATAGGAACAGAAAGAATGAGAGAAATCTCGTAGAAATAAAGAGAGAAAAACTCAATAGAAGGGTTAAAAGATCAAGTTGAGAATATCTTCCAGAAAGAAATGGGAAACCTAAGAAAATCAGACTGTCAATCCAGAAGGTCCAATAGTTGAATTCTAGAAAGAGAAAGAAAGTGAATGGAAAGGTATGAAGGTAATAAATCAAGAAAAATGCCCAGAACTGAAGAACAGAAGTTTCCAAAATAAAGGGGCCCAAAGGGCAGGCAAGACACGAGATGAAAACAGACTCCAAGGGACATCACTGCACTGGGTGCTCTGAATTTCACAGAAAATCCCTCAAGCTTCAAAAAAGAAAACACAGTCACATATAAAGGCTCAAGAATCAGAAAGCTCTAACACTTCAAGGCTAACACTGGGGGATGGAAGACAGAGGGGCAAACTGATGTCCAACTTCTCAACACAGGTACAAGGGCAGGATAACGCATTCCAGACATCCAGGCTCTCAAAATTTTATCTCCCAGGCAACTCCTTGTGGAAGTGCTCCATCAAAATTAGAGAGTGGGGCTTCCCTGGTGGCGCAGTGGTTGAGAATCTGCCTGCTAATGCAGGGGACACGGGTTCGAGCCCTGGTCTGGGAGGATCCCACATGCCACGGAGCAGCTGGGCCCGTGAGCCACAACTACTGAGCCTGCGCGTCTGGAGCCTGTGCCCCGCAACGGGAGGGGCTGCAATAGTGAAAGGCCCGCGCACCGCGATGAAGAGCGGTCCCCACACCGCGATGAAGAGTGGCCCCCGCTTGCCGCAACTAGAGAAAGCCCTCGCACGAACCGAAGACCCAACACAGCCAAAAATAAATAAATAAATAAATAAAGTAGCTATAAAATTAAAAAAAAAAAAAAAAAAAAAATTAGAGAGTAAAAAAAAAAAGAAAAAAAAAATCAAGAAAGAGAAAGACATGGGTTCCAGGAAACTGAGGGCAGTGAGATCTGCAGTGAGATTCCAGCAGGTTGGAGGTCTGCGCCTACTGAACTCGATCAGATAAAAAGAACTGAATTTCTTGAAAGGAGATTTAGACAACTAGTGAATTGGGGTTGACTTTTGGTGGCAAATGCATATAAAACTAAGAAAACAACAAAAACCACTGATAAGAACTTCAGGGAAAACAAAAACTTCTCCAGGAAAGGAAAAGTAATCCCATCACACCATTTGGCCCAACTGTGAATGGTACCAGTAGTCAGAATATAAACACTAAATACCTGACGAGCAAATTAAAGGTGCACCTGCTTTGGGCAGCCATGGATTTGTCTGCAGGGCAAAGGCAGAGGGGTGAAAGATAGTGAAAGACGTCACATCTGCTCTCAGGGTTGAGTGGAGAGACAATGTGTGGGACAGGGGAGGGAAGGGCAGGAAGTGAGCAAATCAGGCATGGATGTGACAGACAGAGGCAAAGACCAAAGCCACCAGCTAGGAGACCAACGTGGGTGTTCTGCAGCGGAGGAGACATGATGGGAGGAAGGAAAAACTGACAGTTTTTGTTCCTTACAAGCTTTTCCAGATTTACTTGATCTTTTAAAAAGCATATGAAGATATAACCTTGATTTGAAGTAAAATTAAGTTTTAATGTTAAAATCCAAATGAGTGCCAATAAACAGTATTAAGGGAGAGCATGCATGGCCAATGCATTGTTATCAAATTAACAGCAAGCATCAACAAGATGACTAACATGACAGGATACCCAGACAAGTCTGGCTTGTCTTAAACGATACTTGAGGAACTTTACCTCACCGGGTAAAACAGCGGCCGACTAGGAATATCACCTCTAAAATGTCTCTGATATTAGAAATACAAAAGGGAAAAAAATAAATGAAAATCCTGCTTTACCACAAAGTAACTTGTGTAATCAAGCTTTTAAATGTCGCACACTGAAGAAAGTTTCGTTCTTTTCTTGGCTTGCGAGTGCTCCGTGTGGTGGCGCCTTCGTAATTCGAGAGCAAAGGCGTTCGGACACATTAAGGTTCTTTGGCTGTCTTTCCACACTTAGTCAAAAAGTTTGACAACATGCTCCTTGGACTTTCTGCCACCAAAAGTCAGCAACTGAGAATTCAGCTGTGTGCTATGTTTCTTCCAGGAGCTTGGTTGTTTCTGAATAGGAAAGGGACATGCGTTCCTATGATCACTAGCCCTGTGAGCTGCATGTGTGCTGAATGGGCCATACCAAATATAAGCATCACTCTGCACTTTAAAAAGTGTTCTCTGCTCAAGCCCTTTAGGTAAATAAGTTCCAGCTGCCAAGCATTAATGGCAAGTCTATCCGATCCACTTGTGACTAAAGATCACAAAGTCATCTTGGTGGACAGTGTAATCATTTGAAATGCTGTCCAAGTCAGAGTGTCTTAGGGCATTAAGTCCTTCACCATTTGAGATGCCAGCAGCGTACCAAATTCTCAACCTCTTGCCCATATATGCCACCCCCTAAGTGGATAGCTGTCACTTGTCCCCTTTGCATAAGCCAGTCTTCTTGTCTAGAACACCCCATCCTGCCAACTCCACCTGGAAAAACTCTTATTCATCTTCTAAACCCCAGTTTCAGAACCACATTCTTTGTGAAAACTTTCCAACAGGTAATCACTGCCCCCTCTGTCCTACCTCCACTCCTTGTACATACTTCCATTACTGCACTCAGAACACCGTAATCTCTTCCTTTACAAGTGAATCTCCCCTACCAGACCATAAACTGCTTGAGGAAAAGAAAAAAAAAGTCTGTGTCCTCTTTACCTCTGCATCCCCAGAACCCTTAACAATGTCTGGCACACAGCCATTTCCAATAAATTTTTTTTGGAAATATTTTCTACTGTGAAAGAAGTAAAGCCATGAGGTCAAAGTCAGACCGCCAGAAACCCCAAACAACAAATCCAAAGGAAAAAAAAATACTTGATGATTCAAGAAGAAATTCTCCCATCAGGACGCTGAGAAGTCAGCCTGGCCCCCTGGAGGGGGCACTGTGACCGGGTTCCAGCGGGTCCTTGAGTGCCCAGGAATGTGGGCCAAAGGCATCTTAGGAGTGCTCTCCTTACACGCGCTGCTCCTTTACTCAGGTGACCTCAGCCTGATTAGAGAAGAGGAGGTAAGCCCCATTCGGGACGTGACACACAGCAGAATTAATAGTAGTTACAGGGAAGTTTAATCTTCACTGTTTTCAATGGCTTTCAAATTTTGTCCTTTAAGACTTGAGGGGGTATGCTCAGTTTTCTCCAAACCTAAAGCTCTCATGACACGTGGGTGGTTGATGTCTCAGATCCAGAGAACTGGGAGTTCAAATGACAGAAGCCACTCTGAACCAAATACCTTCTCAACCACTTTAACACTGCTTCCAAGCACCCTAACATTAAGCGTACTTCGTAAGGGTAGCTGGGGTTGCTTAGAGTGTTCAAAGTGATCGAACATCAACCTGAGCGCTAGGCTTCATCCAATGTCTCATTAGCCCGGTTCGCTCCCATAAAAGAACACTGAGCGTATTTTGTAGAACAGCACTACCAGTTGCCTTAGACAAAATCCTAATTGTGACGCACCCCGTGTTAACAGGGCCTCAAGAAAGCTACCTGCCAAGAGAGCGCCCGTCCGTCCTTAGTTCTGCGGCAGACACCCAAACGCAGGTGAAAGCAACGCCTGAGGGTTTTCGGCAGCTCTGCAGCTGAGGACACAGAAACCCCGCAGCTCAAGGGTAAACCATCCTGCTCCTGAAGATTCCTGTAAGACTCATCTACACTCCTTCGGACGTTTCATCTGACCATAGCGTTGCTTAATAAAACACAGAGATCAGTTTTCCTTTGGTTTTACGTGGTGCCCCGACACCACGCACAGGCCGACTTCCCCACCTCCTGAGTCGGCGGGGAGGACGCCCGGCCCTGAGCACTTTGCCACTTTCCAAAGACACCCTGTCAGGACGCCCTACGGTCACAAAGAGCTTCAGGCGCCCCGCGCTACGCGACCGCCCAGAAAAGACTCCAAAGCCGTGTTTACTGCCCGTCGTGGGTAACCCAGAAAGGCTTCCTGTACGAGGGCGTTTGCGCCCAGCCTCCCAGCAAGCATCGGCCAGCTGCTGGGCCTGCAGGCCGCGTGAGGGGGGAAGGACGCCCCGGGCCGGTCACGCCCCCGCTGGGCACGTCGCCCTCCCGCCCCCGAGCCGCGCCGCCGCAGTAGACTTGGACGCGTCCCCAGGCCTCACCTAACGAAAGCGAGGGGCCGCCCGCCCTCCCCCCTCCCCGTCGGGCGCGGGCTCCAGCCTCGGGCGCACGAAGGCCACGTCCCCGGGGACGGGCGCCCAACTCTATGGTCCGCGCACCAGTCGCCGACCCCCCACGTGACCCACGGCAGCCAATCGAGGCGAGGCCCGGACCACTGAGACGACGGCGGCCCGGGGCTAGAGCAGCCCCGCCGGCCGCTCGCCGTCCCTCCCCAGTCCCGCTCCGGTGCTCCCTGCTCGGTGCTGCCGCCATCTTCCTGGAGGAGAGGACCAGAGGCGAAAGGTCCCTTCCCCGTGGTCGTTCCGAACTCTTACCGTCACTTGCCCTCCCCCCGTCCACCTCGCTTCTCACCGGTCATTTAGCTCCATCTAAAGAAACGCTCTTCCCCCCATTCTAGTTATTCCCAAAGCAATGAATTACATTACCTGTTCCACCCTTATCAGCGTAAGGAAACGAAGCTCATAAGGTAGGAACTGTGGCGAAACAGGGACGAGCCGCCATCTTGGTAAAGGAGAAGAGGCTACGCTTGACCTCCCCCCCACCCCCGGCCTCTATATGGGCAACCGCCGTGGGAGGGGCACGGCGCCTGCGCAGAGGCGGAAACCGCGGACGAGCCTGCGCCTGCGCACTCGGAAGCTGGCGGATGGGGGCGGGGAGGAGAGCGTTGGCAAGGGGGCGGATCGACGCGTTGACGCAATCCGCCCACGCGCGGGGGCGGGGCGGGGCGCGAGTCAGCGGCCGGTACTGGGCGGATCCGCGGCGCGGTCGGTCGGCGCTAGTTCTTCGGTGTGTCCGCGGTGAGTATCTCACCGTGGGTCTCGGCCGCCGTCGGGGCGCGAGCTGTGGGCCGACGCAGAGGGGCGGTGGCCGGCTCGGGGCGGTGGTCTGTCAGCCCCGGGGGGGACGCGGGCGGGGCCCCTCGCACGGTGTGGGGGAGGGGCGGCCGGCCCGGCATCCTGGGCCCTCCCGAGATCTCCCCCCATCCCCCCATCTCCCGGCGCTCTTCCCGCTCTTCCGGCCCCTCCTCCGCCCTTCTCGGCCCTACAGGGTCCCGGCCCCCGCCCCCCGGGCCCTGGCGCCGGCGGAGGCGGCGGGGTGTGTCCCGGGCGAACCCGAGTGGCCCTTCTCACCAGGTGGGAGTTACGTGGGGCGTGGTCAATAATGGGTCTGGGATGTGGAGCGTTCGCTGGCGGTCGTGGTCCGGGAGGGACGGTGCGGGTCGCGCTAACAGGGGCGCTTCCGCTTCGCAGCCTCGCGGCCGAGAGGAAGCTCGCGGGGCGCTGGCCGCCCGCTGCAGTCAGCAGGCCCCGCCTGGCCGCACACAGAGCAGGAGGAGAAGGAGGAGGGGAGGGGAGGGGAGGCCCCGCGCAGGGCCGAATCCGGAGGGACGGGCGGCACCGCCGGGGAGGGCCCGTTCCCCTGAAGGCCCGAGATGGGGCCGACCTGTGGCCGCCGTGGCTCAGTAAGGCCCGCAGGGCCGCCTGTTATCTTTACGGCCTCAGTCTTCGTCGGTGCCTCGCTGCCTGGTCTGTGTTCCCAACACGTGGACGCGTGACCCAACCGCGCTGACTCACAGTTCCGACTGCTGTGGTCTTTCTCACCTTTGGCCTTGGTTCAGAGCCTGCCTTTTGCCTGGAGCCCGCTTACCTCCACCGTTTGCTTGCCTAGTTCCTGCTGTTATTCAGGACTGCGCCCGGGTTAGACTTCTTCCCCCTGAAATAGGTGTCCGCCTGCTGTCAGCCTCTGGTGGTCCGTGCGTTTGTTGTCCTGTGAGGGGCAGGGGTGTGTGGACCTGCCCAGCCTTACTTGTTGCCTGGGACGGTGGTCAGCACGAAACAGGTTTTCAGGTATCTCTTGAGCAACTCACATCATTATAATACCTCAAGACAAGCTTAATGCCCAAAGCAGCCTTGCCATCATAGGGAGAGATGTATGATGGTGTAGGGGTCGTGCAGGCTGCTTTCCTGGTGTTTGTAATTTAAGGTTCGTTATTTTCGGTTTTGGTAGCTCCCACTTAGGCTTTCTTTGCACCGCCCAGCCTCCTAACTCGCAATGAATTACGGTAGTGGTCTCTTCGGCCATCAAGTTACCCTGATTTTTTTTTTTTTTTTTTCCCGTTTTCTGTCTTGATCTCTCAGCGAGCACTGCAGCCCAGGGTAAAGAACAAGGGCTTTTCAGTCAAATCAGATTTGCATTCTGACTGCTCTTGAACTAGTAGGGTGACCTAGGGAAATGGGGATGGGATGGGCGGGAACCTCCCTCTGTGGACTTCAATAAATGTGATTCAGGTCCTTTTTATACTCAACTTGAAAGACAGGAACTGCTGTAAAAGGAAAAGTTGGGTTTTTTTTTTTTCTCCAGAGAGAAGGGGACACCAAAGCTCATTTGGCCGCAGAATTGGGGTGAAGCCACTTGTATAGTCTTACTATCTCATTTTGTGCTCATCGTCATACTTGTCACTAGAGAAAACTCATTTGATTGTGGGGTGCTGCCCTCACGCTGTTAAGAGTGTGGTATACTGTACATGGACCTCAAATCCAAAGGCTCTGAATGCCAGATGTTGCAAGGGCTCTGGATGAGGGACTGTGGACCTTTGGGTCCTACTTTGCAGGGTCGTTTGTGGATGGGGATAGTGAATGTAAATGCAAGGATGACGTGTCAGTGGATGGTGGCTTTGGGTAGTCCACTGATACACAGAGATGCCAGTAGCAAAGCGAGTTTCTGTTGCCGAGAATCCAGTTTTAGCCATCTGTTCTTTGTCCCCTTTTGTTTTAGAAAAGTTGATTTCTTCTGTGTGGATTGGGGTGGAAGTATTGCTCTGTGGAAGAAGGAAGCCATGGGTCAAAGAGAAAAAATGTTTTAAATAGTTTCTAGTATCTAGAATGAGTGCATAAATTTTTCATTTGACCTAATTTCTGAGGTTTGGGGGATCTGATTGATCTGCATCCAAGGTTTAAACTAATCACAGTGCTTTGCATTTTGTGTTGCTGGATCAAGGCTTTCTCACTGAAAACCAGGCACTTCAGAAGTTCAACATTTCTCATTCAACTTTCATTTTACATTAGTCAGTTAATAACTTAAACTGTTGGAAAACTGTAGTGGATCCAAATTATGTTTCAGGAAAAAAAAAAAAACCTGAGTATGAAAGAAATAGGTTGTGGTAAGAGAAACTTGGTAAAATTAAAGCAAAGTTGAAATAAGTGTTTTTTTGAGAATTAACATCCTGTTCCAATAATATTACAATAGTATTCTCCACTTCCCCGTATGTGTGCATCAAGATAGGTTTTAAGTGGGAGGAAACCGATAGGAGTGATGGTCCCCTTCTCGCCTGCTGAGCAGAATAAGGGCCTGCGCATGCGTAGGCTCAAGGTGCAGTACCGGCAGGGTGCTCACGTGAAGTTGGTTGGGAGTACAGGCAGGGACCCAGAGTTGAGTGAGGAGCGGGTGTGTGGACGCTCCGGAGCGACTTTGATGGCAGTCCCTGCCCCGCCAGGTTGGTGTGAAATCACATGCGTGTGATAGCTGGTAAGGCGAGAGCCTGCTCTTCCTTTCTATCCTCAGGCATCTTGTCTCCAGGTGAACTTGAAAGTCATTTTATCCAGTCCTTTAAGAAAAAAAAAAAACCTCATCATTAAGGAGTCCAGCTGGGATTGGACCACACTTATCTACTGATTTAAGAAATAAAAAATGATTTGGTTCATGCAAGGCCTGTTTTCTTTCTGAATTTGTTCCTACATTTGTTTTGGTTTTGCTCTATTATAAACGGCATTTTCCCTCCATTTCCATTTCTTGGTCTCCATTGCTAGTGCAAAATAGAACTTTTGAGTTACACCTGTCCCGTATGCAGCCACCTTAAGTAAATTACCATATTCTGGAATCTTTTTTAACCAAAGTGTTTGTGGGGTTTTTGGGGTGTGTTCAGTCATATCAGAAAAATCATTTTCACTAAACCTGCCAGAGTAGCAGTAAATAATCAGGGTGAGACTGCAACATCAGGGTCTTATTTGGATCCTGCTTCAAATGAACAACGACGAAAAAAAGAGACAATTAGGAAAATAACCCTGGATATTTTGTTATATTGAAGGACTATTGCTAATCTTCCTCATGATAATGGCTTGTCGCTTTTCAGTCCTTATTTTTAGAAATATCTAGTACTCATTATCAGGGATCCGGGACAGTGGTTGAGCGGATATTTGAGTTGGTAACTGTTGAATCTGGAGGATGGGGTGGTCCTTGTGGCTTTTGTTTTACTTTTGAATATGTTTGGAGTTTTACATAAGTGTTTTAAGATAACTGTGGTGGTAATGGGCATCCTTTCCTAATTAGTGATTGTAATTTAAATAATTTAGCATCTGTTGTTTAGAGGATAACGTTTGCCGTTGGCTTCCGGAAATATATTTAAGCAGTTTCCTCACTTAGTGTTTTTATTAGAGTTGGTTGTTGGATTTTATCACATGCGTGTTCAGCACCCATTCACATATGGTTTTCTCCTTTAATTTGTTGTAACAGCTTGTATTGATAGATGCTTTTGGTACATTTCCGGGATATAATTGCTAGCAAGTATTTCATTGAGAAATTTTGCATTTCTGTTCATAAGTGAGATTGACCTGCAGCCAGCCAGCTTGCTTGCTCTTTCTTCTCCGTCTGGGTTTGTTGTTGGAGTTGTGCTGTCTTCATAAAATAACTTGGAGTGCTTTCCCTTTTTCTGTAGTGGCTTAAGTGACGCTGGCGTTATCTGTTCAGGTTTGGATGGAATTCAGGTCTAGTTCTGTCCGGTCCTGGTCCCTTTCTTTTTTTTCTTTTTTTCCCAATTCTTTTTTTTTTTTTTTTTGGCCGCGACATGTAGCATGTGGGATCTTAGTTCCCTGACCAGGGTTTGAACCCGTGCCCCCTGCATTGGCAGCGCAGAGTCTTAACCACTGGACCGCCAGGGAAGTCCTCATTGGTAACTTTTTCTTCACCTGTTCAGTGGCATTTGTTCTAGTCAGGTTTTCAGTTCTTGCTTCAATTTTGGTAATTTACAGTGTCTAGGAAATCATCCATTTCTTCCAGATTTTCTAGTTTGTGGCCATCTTTATACATGTGGTCTCCTGTGTCTGTGATTATATCTTCTTGTTTTTCCTCAAAGGAACTGGTGAGGAATTTGTTTTAGAGAACCAGCTTTTGGTTTTATTTACCCTTCTATTGAGTTATTTTTGGTGTTCTTTAATAGTGAAAATATGTAAAACCCAAATTCTCATTTGAGTCTATTAAACTTTACTGTGCCCCACTGATTTTGCTTTTATCTTCTTTCCATTGCTTTCTAGATAACTTATGGCTTTACTTTTATCCCTCCTTGATCCAAGGGTTATCCAGGAATGTTCTGAATAACTAGGAGTTCCTTTTTATCTTTGTTTTAACAGATCATGATCTGAGAACACTGACTGTAAAAATAACTTTGCATAAATTTTCTTCACAGCAGTTATACGGTAAATAAAGTGTTTTTCTTTAGTCACCTTTCTTTATCTATTGACTCAAGGTTCTCTATAACAGTTAATTCAGATGTGTCGGTGGTCTCAGACCTCTGCCCTTGCTCATACTGCGTGTATGGAGTCTGTCCAATTCCGAGAGAAGCTATTAAAGTCTCCCACTTGAATTGTATTTTTGTCAAGTTCACATAGTATTTTTTCTAGTCTTTGCTCTATGTATTTATCTGCTGTAGGTATTCATAGATACGGGTTTATGAATGGTTTATCTTTATAAATTGTTCCTTTTATCATGACCACACTTTCCTTAAATCCCAACTGGGTTATTAACAATGTCTCTCCCTGTTCTTTTGTGTTTGCACTAGCTTGGTATCTCTTAGCCTGTTCCTTTGTTTTCAGCATTTTTTTTTTAGCTACTTTGCTTTAAGCATATTTCTTCCATGTAACAGACCTTGGTTTTCTGCTGTTCTCCCTCCACCCCGCCACCCCCAACCTGTCTCCATCTTTTAAGGAGAAAATTTGCTTCTTTCACATTTAGACTGGTGACTGATACTCTTGAATTTTTCTGTTTCTTTTCCATATTTTTACTGGTTTGATCAAGTTGCTGTTCCATATTTTTCTCTTAATTTGGAAGTAAGTTTTTTTTAATGGCTACCTTCTCCTTTTTTTTCGTTATCGGACACTTACCTCTTTATTATTTAAAACAAAGTGTCCGCTGCTTCTTCTGCCAGGACCATCTATCTATTTTCCAACTGACTGCTCCCTTCTCCCTCTTGAAAGTTTTACCTCTCTGCTGTCACTCCTGCCCCCAACTCTGAGGTTTTGCTGAGGAAGTTTAATATTTTAAATTCTGGACTATGAATAGTGCTCCCCTAGGATGTTCCTTCTATTCAAGAGATCTTAAGTCACTCGTGTAGTACACAGTCCCAGGGAAACTCTGGGATTGCTCTTCCTGGGAAATTTTTCTTCTGTTATTACTGTTTTTTTTTCCTCCAACTTCCCCTTTTACTTATGGGAACTCTTACTGTTAACAGGTAGATTTCCTAGATTTTGTCTCTGAGGCTGTCTTTTACCCATGATTTCTCTCCCTGCTGTTTGCCTTGTGCACTAAGATTTCTGATATTTGGTCTTCCATGTCACATTCCGAGTCTCTACTGTGACCTTTCATTTAGTTCAGCTACAGCAGTTTGGGTTTGAAAATGGTGGATTTTAGGTCCAGAAAGTTGTGTTTGAATTACTGTGCTTGCATCTTCATCATAGCGATACCGTTTCTTGGTTCCAGGTGTTGTCTTCCTCCTCCTGCAGCTTGGCTGTTGAGCTCATCTTGGAGGCAGGGGGACGAGGGCACACTCACATGGGCCTGTCACCTTAGCCCTCGAGTCCTCACACCCAAGGTCTCTGTTCCCAAGCTCTTCCAGGGTTCACTGTATTCTTTTCCTTCCTTTCTGGTTCTTCCTTCTGAGGAACCCTTCATCTTCTGCTTCTCTTGCTGCTTAGCGTTTCTGCTGTCCTGGAAGCTTGCCTTGATTCTGCTGCCTAGGTTGAAGCATTTTGGACAACCTAGATGGAGCTTTACCTGTCTCCTTAGTCAGAAGTGGTCCTTCCTTTGCACATGAGCCTGCACCCAGTACTCCTTCCCCGCCTTTAGTGATGATCTGTCAGAGCACGAAGCAGTTTGCAGACCCCTCCCCCTCTTCCCCTCTCGTTCCTGCCAGACGGATGAGAGGGAGAACCAAGACTGTATCCTTACCTTCTGTGACGTCGTACCACAGAGCTAGAGAGTTACACATGCTACTGCTGTCTTGACCTTGGTTAACCATTTCTTCAGAGGTGGTTTGGGAACATGTCCATTCAAAAAGGAAACTTGGGGGCGTGCAGTATTCAGGAATGTTTCAGTCTGGGGGAAATAGGGAGGCAAGAAAGTGAAAGAAGTTTTCTCATAAGTTTCTAAGCGCCGGAAGGAATCAAATTTGACTGCATTCACATCTCTTGACTTTGCCACCAAAGGTTAGCCAGCAGACCCCACATCTCCCGAGGCTTCAGAACTATCGTCACACTTCTCGAGCACTCAGGTGCCTTCAGTCCTTTTTCCTTTACTTGTAAGTGTAGTTGTGTTGCTGTGTGTGCCCCAGTGTCAAGGTCCAGTTCTCAGGAGCTCAGGAAGTCTCCAGCACACAGCAGACAGATGGGCTCCGACATGCACCCCTTCCTTGTACAAAGCTTTCAAAGAGAGAAAAGAAATTACATAATTCCAGAGGTTGTGGGAATTTGTCTTTTTCTCCTGTTGCTCCGTAGTGCCTAACGCATAATCAGTACTGAAAAAGGTATTGTTGAAGACATGGAATGTATATATGTATACATGTGTATAGATGGTCACTTTCATTAGCTTAATTTTTTATATCTAATTTATATAATGAGGTGATAATTTCATCATTTCTGGGGAAGTATTTGACGTAATGAGAAGCTGAGTGAAACAGAAGCTATTGATGCCTCATGTAAGCCTTTTTACATATCAGTTCATGTTATTGTATATGTGTATGGATGTACATGTATTTTTCTTTTTTTTAGACAGATAGACAAAACTTCACTAAAGATGTCTAAGGTAAGAGATCACACTTCATGTATCTACAGTATAAGGAGAAACTGCTTTATGGTTTGAAACCTTTTATAGTCAAGATTTTTATGATTAATTATTTTTAATATAACTGATATTTGATTCATTAAGACAGAGTTCTAATTTAACAGTCATCCTAAAAGCTGTGAGCTTGCTTTTTTCAGATTTTCAATTTGTTTCTAAAAACATTAGTGACAATCCATTTAGCCTCCCTAGATCATTCCCAGCAGACCATTCAAGTAATAATTTTAAAATTGTAATAATTCATCATGATGAAATTTATGGGGTTCTCAGACTTGATAAATTGGCTTACGTCAGCTGTTGCAAATTAGCCCAGAGCCCGGAAAGGAATAGGTTCTAAAAGACATGCTGAGAAAAGCAGAACTTGTAGTTAAAATTGCAAGATTATTGTTTCTCTTTACCTTTTATTTTTAAGTCTTCGGGTGTTTCTTACTGTGATGCGCAGTCATAGTGATTTTCATTTTTTATACAAGTGTCAGTGTGGAACTTTGATAAGCGAAAAAGAAAATAAAAATTAGCCATAATTCCATTATTCAGAATAACTGCTTGTAACGTTTTGTGAATATTCTTTTTGCATGTGTGACTATATATTTAAAAAAGGTCACCTTAAAGGAAATACTATTCTAAATCTTGCCTTTTACATTTAATAAATCAATTGCTGTATCTTTTTTTATTTCTTCCCATTTTTAGTATATCATAGCCTAGATTTCACTGTTTTACTATACTTTTTTGAATCTCCTTGTGTCAGGTATCCATCTGTCAAGGAATATTGACACTTCAGCGGCGTCCGCCGTGACCCCTTTCTCACTCTCAGTCTTCTTTCTCTTGGTCTGTGAAGCTAGATTCTCAGAATCCCACCCCTAAGTGGGCTGCCTCACCCTTGGTGGGGCTCGGTCCCATTGAGCTAGGAATGCAGCAAGAGACGTGACTGTTTCCTGGCTACTTTTCACAAGTGCACCACTCCTGGTACACGAAGTCTTTACTTTGGAAGCTGTTCCTTAGCGAAGTTTGTTGAATGAGACCACTGTAAGTGTGGCCTTACTTTGTACGTCTGACAGATTTTCCTTCAACTCTATAGACAATTTTTTAAGTTGAGATTTGAAATTGTACTAAGATGAACTAAGCATATATCTTTTATGTATTGCTTAATTGCTTAACAGAAATGTTATTTTAGGTCAGCATGTAGGCATGAAATGATACTGGATTGGTTTTTCTTCTTTTTTAAATATTTTCAAATGAATACCATCAGTTTTCTGATAGCAGTGACTTTTTGGAAGTATCGATTTATGTGTATACTTTTTTGATTTGTGAGAACTAATGATATCTATGTTTGTCACAGGTTTAATAATGTCTTAAAAGCAACTAATAAGGTGTTTATTTGTTCTTTTTTTAGCAACAACCAACTCAATTTATAAATCCAGAAACTCCTGGCTATGTTGGATTTGCAAATCTTCCCAATCAAGTTCATCGAAAATCAGTGAAAAAAGGTTTTGAATTCACGCTAATGGTGGTTGGTAAGAAATTAACTTGTACTCTCAAGTTATTAAATATGTGGGTATCTCCTTTTCCCAACCTGTGGAGTGTAATAACGTGACCTATAAAGTCACAGGGAAGATTCTTTTGTTGACGGAGTCAAATAACTTGGGAATTTGAAAAAAAAACTTCTTTAGAAAATTTTGCTGAAGTGCAGAATTATAATTTTTCTGTCATTTCCTTGCTTGTATGTAGTGAAAGTGTTTGCTCAGTGTGACAGCTGGCCTCTGAAGCCCCCCCCCCCACCCCTCAAATCCTTGCTGCCTGGTGCCCATGACGCTTTCTAGCCCCTTCCCCACTGAGCAGGGCTCACTCGTGTAGCCAGTAGGACGTTGTGGAGATGAAGGTGTGTGCCGTGGAGACCGGGTCATAGGCACTGCGGCCTGTGCCTTGCCTTCTCTTGAATCAGTCACTCTCGGGACACCTCAGAGAGAAGTCCTGCAAGGCAAGGCACTGAGGCCCGCCAGTAACCGTGTAGTGACCGTCTCAGAAATGTCCTCCAGCCCCAGTTAAGCCTGCTGGTGACTGCCATCGTGGCCAACATCACTGTCACCACAGAGAGACCCTCAAGCCATCACCGCCCACCTTAGACACTCCCGAACCCCTGACCCAGAGAGTCCATGAGACGATACATGTTTGTTGTTGGTTTAGGCCTCTGGATTTTACAGTAATTTGTTACACTTGAAAGATGACAAATACTTATAATTAACCAGAAGCGTGTTTATTTAATACTCATAAAAAGAACTGTTCAACTTTTTCTGGTGGGTATATTTTAAACAAGGAACAATTCTTACTACACACACGTATTTTAAAATAAGTACTTAAAGTTGTTTGAAATTGAGTGGTTACCTGAAATTTCTATTATATCAGATATATTTTATCATGGATTATAGCATATATATTGTTTCAGTGTGTCCATAACAAACTTAACTTGATGAACTATTAATTCTGCTTACCATATCACATTTTATTTCATTCCTGAAAATCACAAAATTCTCCCCAAATGCTGAGGTAGCCACTGGAAAAACTTGATGGGTGGTCATGCATGAGTGGGACAAACGATTGTTTCCTGGGATAAACAGTTCACAAATCTGAGATGAAAAAAACTGTGGGACCCTAGGCCCAGAGAAGTAAATGGTGACATGTTTTAGGAGCACAGTTACGTGATGATGTTAATAAGGCAAATTCCGGTTCCTGGTAGAAAAGAGAAACACAGTGCAGTCTGTCACACGGTTACTTAATTTAGAGCTTTAAAACCAGACAACTACTTCTGGCCCTGATAGAATAACTCAGGGGTTGAAAAGCTCTTTCTGTAAAGGGTCAGATAGTAAATATTTAAGGCTTTGTGAGCGTTACAGCTTTCGGTGCAGCTGTTAGCTCCACGACAGTGACGACACATGACGACACATGAACAAACAGGCATAGCTGTCCCGGTGAAGCTCTGTTTTGTTCATGTGGTAGAGGGCTAGATTTGCAGGAGAGCCGCAGTTTGCCAAACCCTGAGAAAGCTGTACCAGACTAGTCCTCTTGACCTGAATAAGCAGAAGGCTCGGCAAGATATAAGAAACAGCCCTTTTAAGACACTGAACAGGCAATGCAGGACTTTGGTCCTTGAGAGAAGGAAAAAAAATTCTATGAACTATAAAGTTACTCCAGCTTTCTGCCATTCACCTGCCCTTTTCCCATGGAGGAGTAAACCTAACACGGTTAGTCTCGGCTAAAGAATGAGACCACAGTTCGGGGAAGCTGAGGTAGCAAGCAGAGTTCCACAGAAGAGAACGACTTCACACATCTGCACTGGGGTTCCTTTTGGCACCATGGCTGAACAGTAACTTGTATATGGGTAGGGGAAGCCTCCACGAAGCCAAGCAAAATAGAACCACCAGGAAGGAGACTGCATGGAGTTGGAGAGCCGGAAAGGGGTCAAGGAGACATTGGAATTCCAGCCAACCAGGGGGGAAATCTTACTGAACACCCATGACATTCAGGAAAGTCCTTGCTTAGGAGTAGGGCTAAACTCACATAAAGGCTGTTCTAAACCCTGTCTAACAAAGCTTATAAACGAACCTTGAAAGGATCAAGCTTGTTTACAAATGAATTACCTACTTGCCAGGACAAAAACCCATCACTCATTAAAGAAGGACATTAAAATCTAGACACTTACAGTATAACCTTCACAATACTAAGCATCCAGTAAAAAGTTTCTGGATATGCAAAGAAGGGGAAAAAAATGGCCCATAACCAGGACAGAGATCAAGCAGTAGAAACAGATCCAGAAAAGAACAAAATGGAACTTCTAGAGGTTAAAAAGTGTATACAACGTCTGAGATGAAAAATTTTCTGATGGGCCTAACAGCAAATTGTACACTGCAGAAGAACTGGGGCAATAGAAAGCATCCAAACTAAAACACCAAGCAGAATAAATATAAAGAAAAGCACACCAGGGCATGTAATCAGATGGTGAAAACCACTGATAAATGGAAAAATCTTACAAGAAGCCAGAAAAAAAGAAAACATTACATAGGGTCAGAGGTAAGAAAGACCACTGACTGCTCATCAGGAATAATGTAAGCCGTGTGGAATGACAGTTTAAAGTACTGAAAGTATAAAAGTATCAGCCTAGAATTCTGTGTTTGTCAAAAATAACCTTTAAAAATGAAGGTTAAAAAGAAGATAAAGACATCTTCAGATAAATAAGCGGAAAGAATTTATTGGTATCAGACGTATACTGTAAGGAAGATTAAATGAGGTTTTCAAGTTGGCGCAGAAGGGAGAGCACTGGAAATGGCACATGTGTTGGTAAAAGTAAGACTTCTTGCTTTTTAATTTCTTTCAAAGATAATTGATAGTGTGTAACATGTAGGAATAAAATGAACAAGGATAGCACAGAGGACAGAGGGTGAGTAGAAGTGTGCAGCTGTGAACTTCTTACATTACGTGTGAGGTGATAGAACATTATTGAAAGGAAGATGCTGGATTAATGGTGCACATTGTGAACTTAAGAGCATCCACTAGAAAACTAAAGATTTGGCTAAAAGCCAATAGCTTTGATAAAATAGAATATAAAAAAGTATTCAGTCCAAAAGAAAGCAGGAAAAGAAAAAAGGATAGATGAGACAATAGAAAAAGGGCAGCAAGATGGCAGGCTTGAGCACAGCCTTGTCAATAATTATGTGTAAATGGACAAGGCAAAGTATAAGGGAAAGGTAGGCGTTATCAGACTAAATGACCTCCTGTTGTCTACGGGAAAAACCCTTTTCGTTAAAAATAAAAGAATGGGACATCATGATACAAGCCCCAGTCATAAAGCTGAAGTGGCTGAATTACTATCAGACAAAGAAGACTTTAGGTCTACTACCTGAATATTCCCAGAGAGGAAGAACTTTATATCATAACGAGAAAGGGATCTGTTCAAAACAACGTCATCTAAAATATGCATGACGCAGAGTCTGATGGGAGAAAGATAAATCTGTGAGGACAGGAGTTTTTGACACTCCTCACAGTAACTTATGAAGCAGATACAAAGTCAGTAGTGTTGTGGAATGTTTAAGTTATGCTATCAAACAATACAGCCCAGCTGACGTGCAGAGCACTGTGCTGAACAGCTGCAGGACACCCGTTCTTCGAAGGCACGTGGAACATTCACCAGACATGCTCTGCGTTATGAGAGTATTAGGCCAAGCGCTGCCCTGTTGCAAATGATGAGGAAAGTAGACTTAATTCCTCATGAGCCTAGACACAGACACCTTAATAAAATTGTAGCGAGCCCTTAATACAGTCAGTTCTACTGTAACACAATATATGTGTGTTCCTAAAAAATCACCATGCGGGGAAAATAGGGACACAACACTCAAAACCTTCCTCAGTGACGTGTTAGGAACATAGTAAAAATGATCTCAGTTTCACACGTTAAATGGTTAAGAAATCAAAATTACTATACCACATAAGCCACTGAACTGAAGTTTGTGAAAGTGGGCATCAGGACGGTTGCAGCCTGTGTGTTATTGTGAGGTCGTGGAAGGAGGGCTGTCTGAGGATGGGTGGACAGTTGGGACACTGGAGGTGAGTGGCTGTGGCTTGTAATACATCAGCTGGTAGCTGTGGTGTATGCCTTGGGAGTGTTCCTTTGTGTCTTGATTCTGCTGGGTAGACCTAGTTTCTCACCAGTGAAATCACACATAAGTAAATGCAACATTTGTATTATGCTGAAATTGTTACATAATATATCAGTTGTGTTGGAACAAATTGTCACTTTCAAAGCAAGTGTCATGGCAGGACTGACTGTGCATCCTAAACGAATGGGGTTGATCGCAGGAATGTGTGGATTAACACTGGAAATGAATCACTTCGGTCCTAAAGGGGAAATACCTACAGTTAGCATTACTCTTACTCGTGAAAAACTGAGAGAAAGAAGTACAGTCTCCTTAATGGCAAATAACATGATTTGTGTATGTTAAAATCATAAGAAAACTACAAAGCTGCTAGATCTAATAGGTAAAGTTTAGCAAGATTGCAGGTTCCGGTCAGTATACAAAAGTCAACTTTATTTCTGTAATTACTAGCAAGTAATTTAAAAATGAACATAGAAATACAATATCAAAAACAATTACAATGATAAAATCTTTTTAAAAGACAGTACCATTTATAGTAATATAAAAGGTACATACTGCTTAGGGATAATATAACAAAATGTGGGGACTTCCCTGGCAGTCCAGTGGTTAAGGATCTGACTTCCAATGCAGGGGACGTGGGTTCAATCCCTGGTCGGGGAACTAAGATCCCACATGCCGCGGGGCAGCTAAGCCCGTGCGCTGCAACTACTGAGCACCCGGACCGCAACAAAAAGATCCCGCATGCCACAACTAAGACCCGGCACAGACAAAAATAAAAATAAATAAATATATTTTTTTAAAGTATTAAACTTAAAAAAATTCTTTTAACAAAATGTGTGCAAGACCAACACTGAAAACTTCAAAACACAGCTGAAAAAACCAAAGGAAAGCTGACTGAGTTGCGAGACCTCACCCACTCGTGGAGTGGGGCTCTTCAGATGTCCTACCTCCCCAAATTGATCCATAGAGTCAATTAAATCCCTGTCAAAATCACAGCAGACTTTTGAAAAACAGGAATTAACGATCTGATTCTAAAGTGCAAATGTAAATGCAGAGGGCCTAGAATATGACAACAGTCTGATTTCCAACAAAATCCACAGCAGTATGTAAGGTAGGCATAGAGATCAACTGCATAAAATAACAGTCCAGACCGCATGTATATGGTCAGCTGATTTTTGACTAAAGTGCCAAGGTAATTCAGCATGGGAAAAGGTTAGTCTTTTTACAGATAGTGCTGTAGCAATTGCTTGATTGGGAAAAAAATGAACTCTAGCCCCTCCTTCACACTGAACATCAGCAATGAACTCAGAATGGATTGTTGACCTAGTTGGAAAGCTATAAAAAGTCTAGGAGAAAATTGCTTTAAAAACGTTTATGACTTTGGAGCACGCAGATTGCTTAGGACACGAAGAGCACTAGTCACAAAAGAAAATAATACGTTGTGCTTCACTCAAGATTTGCCTTCATCAAAAGGCACCAGTAAGAAGATAGGCCATAAACTGAGCAAGTATTCATATCGTAGTTTATGCGACACAGGACTTACATCTAGAATATAAAAATTTTCACAGGCTTAGTTAGAAGACAAATGACCCAATTACAAAAAGGGTCAAAAGATTTGAAGAGACATTTCACGGGAGGTAAACAGATGGGTGGTAAACACACAATGACGTCCTCTTCAGTCATCAGGGAAACACACATGAAAACCACCATGAGGTAGCCCTGCATACCCTCCAGACTGGCTGAAGTGCTACAGGCAGGCAGTGCAAGTGTTAGCAGTGGAGCAGCTGGTGAGAAGGCAAAGTGTGCCCTTTCTTCACAGTTACACGCGCACCCTGTGACTCAGCGGTCCCCTCCTAGGTGTTTACCCGAGAGAAGTGATAGCACGTCACAGACTGTGTGTGAATGCTCGAAGCCAGTTTTCTGGACATAGCTCAGGTGTCTGTCCAGCAGCAGGTTGTGTTGTATCCACACGACAGAACATTGCTCGGCAGTGCAGAGAAACAGGCTACCAATAGGGGCAGGAGCACGGACCAACCTCAGAAGCGAATTAATTGTATGCTGAGCCAAAGCTGCCAGACACAGCGGAGAGGGCGTGCTGTTTGTTTCGTGTTAGAATTTTTGGATGGTGATGGATTTATACTGGTCCACACCTTCATGTGTGTCTTGTTTCCCCCATCTAAAGGCACCTATTTGGGACACTCCCAGCTGGGATAGAGATACTAGTGAAAGTATTAGAACAGAGCAAAGCTAGGTGTGCTCAGAGATTCAGCCCAAGGGTGGCATCATGTTCTGAGTTAATAAGCAAATTATTTGTAGATGTTACCCAAAAGCTATTCCAAGTGAAATAATCACTTATACCTTTAAAATTAAGATTCATAATTTAGAATCAGCCATCTCCACTCAGACACATTTGCTCAGCTGTCTTCTGGCCTTGGTCCCTTTTCAGCTGTATTAGTTACAGCTCTCACCATTCAGTCGGTGACAGTGGCTTTGCCTGTCATCTTCCCCTGCTGGACTGCCAGGCTCCGTGGGAGCAGGGACTCACCCGTCCTGTTGTCCGCTGGGTCCCCGCACCTACACCTGTGCCCGGCACCCGGGGAGAGGACTTGGCACATCCTGGTAACGTCCCCTGCAAGCGTAGTGAACGTGTGAAAGGGCGTTTCTGGACACTCTATTAAAAGGACAACTTGCTGGGATAGTGTGTATTTAATCATATTCTTGCTCTCATATTTGGACATGTTCAAAATGTAATTCTGTTTTTGTCCTTTTAATGTTCCTTTTCATCTATGAAAATTGCAGTCTAGTTAAAGTGCAGTCCTAATTGTGTATGTCTACAAATTTCAGATTCAATCTTCTGTTCTTGATTTTCCCAGAGGTAATTTTTAAATCAGATGTATGCTCCTTCCACAGGCTGTGCAGGCACTTAGCAGAGGGGGGGGTCACACCAAGGTGCCCAGGGGACAGTCGGACCAATACATGCAAACTTAAGCCTTAGATGATGACTTCCAGTAAAGTGTTGGAATCTGTTCATGCTTCCTTGGAATAGAAATTTTAATTTTTGGTATTTTGCATCTTCTTTGAAGTTAAACTTCAAATATTCAGAATACGTGATACACAGTGGTTTAAGTGGAATTTTTAATTCGTTAAATGCTTGAGTGGCTATGTGCTGCCTGAATTGGTCGCGTTACACTCAGCAGAGTGAGCAGGAAGTTGCCTGACGTGCGGTGGTTGCCAGCGGTGGGATGCGGGGCTGTGAGTGAAACAGGAAGAGGGCAGGGGGCCTGCTCCTGCCTTGCTGTCACCGGGGAGGTGGCGGGCCGGTTGTGTGCAAGGGTTAGCTGTCCATCCATCCTCCGTGCCCTGATCCCGCAGCTTGGGAAGCTGGGTGGTGTTGACGGTGTTGTGTGTGTTCAGTTCTCTGAAACGTGATGAGTTTAAGGGTTAGCGGAGCCCATACCTGAAAACCTACTGTGCATTCCTTTTCTCAAAAAATAAAAACCCACCTCAAGTCCATTCCACATATTTGGGAAGAGGTCACATTGTGTTTATGATCTTAACGGATTCTGGAGCCTCACAGACTTGGATTCCAGTTGAGGCCTTGCTCCGGACAGCACTGAGCGCACAGGCTACTGACCTTGGAGCCCCTATTCCCCCATCGGTGGGACCGGGAGGGTTGTGCCATTTTCACGGTCGTCACATGGGATGCAGAGACGGATGTTTGTGAGGCACTTAGTCCAGGGCCGGGCCTCACGTAAACACTCAACAGATTTGACTGTGTCACACATATAACGTCACGACACCAATTTCCTTCTTGTTTCAAGGTGAATCGGGTCTCGGAAAATCAACTCTCATAAACAGCCTCTTCCTGACTGACCTCTACCCAGAAAGAGTCATACCTGGAGCTGCAGGTACAGAAGTTTCCACGCTGCACTACATGAAAGCTGCTACGGAGTGCATAATTAGTATTTTGTGCCTTAGCTTTGTGTTTTGTTTGTTTTTGTTTGGCTGTAGACAGAAGGAGAACGTCAGTCAGGTAGGGAAAGGTGTGCTGCACCTGACGTCCTTGGATCTCGATTATACACACTCTGACCATGTACCATGGTCCATCTTCTCCAAGTTTGTCTTCTTTGTCTACAAAGTGCAATAGTTCCTGCCTATGTTGTATGTTTGATGGGAGGATCAGTGTTCTCATGAAAAAACCGGCATACACAGAAGATTTCTGGGCACAGGTGTCATCTGACCTCTTCCCCTAGGTGTGAGCGTCCAGCACTGGACACTGGGCTTTGTGAGGCTGTTGAGTGAATGCACTGTGCATACATCAGTCTGGGACTTGGGCCACCACAACACGACTGCAGCCCTTGGACAGTTTTTAAATGGATTCATTAATTGTTCTTTTTGCCCCAGGAATCAGAAATTATAATTTTCAACTCCCAAGCAGCCTTAGCTGCGATGTTTCCCGTGCTGACCCTGGGTCATTTTTACACAGTCCTCATGTTACCTTCTGAGAACTGTCCTTAAAGAGAGATAGTGAACTTCTGAGTCATTTGTTTAATAATAAAGTAACTAACAGGTAATTTCTCATTTTTGCAAACTGGTTCTATTTTAAGGTACGTTCTCTTATTAAGTTTGCTTCTTTTTTTTTTTTTTAGAGAAAATTGAAAGAACTGTCCAAATTGAGGCTTCAACTGTTGAGATTGAAGAGCGAGGGGTCAAGCTGCGGCTGACCGTGGTGGACACGCCAGGCTACGGGGACGCCATCAACTGCAGGGATTGGTGTGTGCCCCAGAGCCCCGCCGGTGACGAGGCCGTGTGCCTGCTCGCGCTTGTTTCCGCGTATTTCAGTCTGTAATGTTGGTGACTGATTGCTGGGTTTGGGGTAGCTGTGTATAGTAAAACAATGAGACAATTTAAGTCATTTTAATTACGGCATTTTAAATGAGGAATTTCACAGGGAAGGAGTATTTTCTTCTGTAAGAGCGTTCTAGTGAGATCTGATACCACAAAGCCAACCATACAGCAAATGCTAGTATAAATAAAGCACATTGATTTGGACCATGGCCAGTGGACAAGATATGGTAGTACAGCCTTTCTCTTTTCCATATTCAAGAAGATGAAATCTCTTAAGAGACTTGCTCAAGAGCTAGTGTCTGTAACTGGCTGCTTGTTGGCACCATTTGCACAAGTAAAGAAATCCAGAAGTAGAATGTAAGAGCAGTCTGTCCCTTGTACCTTGCAGAGAATATGCTTTCATTGTACAAGCTCTCCTAGTTCTAATCCCCATAAACATAAAGCACCAACTTTCCAGCACTAATAAGAGGGAAGGAAGGAAGGAGAGGGCTTTCTTGCGTCTTTCTCCGTCACCGGGGGTCTCTCCCTTCCTTCCGCAGGCACCCCTTAGCTCCCCTGTTCTTGACCCGTGTTCCGCTCCCACTCTGCCCCGACTGACTGTCTTCAGGCAGTCAGCTCAGCCTCTTTGTAACCTATTCCATCCAGGCTTTTGACCTTCAACACTTAAGGAAATGATTCTTGGCACAGTGTCCAAAAGCCTCCGTCTTGCCAAACCTAGGAGTCGGTTTTCTGTTCCCATCTTACAGTTGAATTATTAAATCACACCTGCTGGAGAGGCAGGAGACAGAACAGCTCGTTTGGCCTTTGATGTTGGGGACAGCTGCCTCTTGCATCCCGTGATTGCTCGTATCTGTGTTGCTCTCAGCTTTAAGACAATCATCTCCTACATCGACGAGCAGTTCGAACGGTACCTGCATGACGAGAGTGGTCTGAACAGACGGCACATCATCGATAACAGGGTGCACTGTTGCTTTTACTTTATTTCTCCCTTCGGACACGGGTAAGTAAGCGTTTACCATGGAAACCTGGTGTGTAGATTAAGATTTCGTGTTTACTCTGTGGGTTTCCAACTTTCCTCCAAACTGCATATTGTATTATAAGAATTGGGGTAATTTTGAGAGAAAAAAATTCAGTGTGATCTCCTTATTCTTCCCTTAAACATGACTTTTAGACTTAAGCCCTTGGATGTTGCATTTATGAAGGCGATACACAACAAGGTGAACATTGTGCCTGTCATCGCGAAAGCTGACACGCTCACGCTGAAGGAGCGGGAGCGCCTGAAGAAGAGGGTGCGTGCTGGGCTCGCCGGGGCGGCCGGGGCGGGGCGGCGGGGCGTCTGGCGGTGGGTTCCACAGTCCCTGGCTGGCACGGAGCCGGCCTCGCTGATGTCCGTGCTGTCAGCGTCGGTGCGCCTCTGTCGTCTCACAATTGTGTAAGTCAGACGAATTCTTAGAAGGGAACTGGTGTGCGTTTATATTTTTGCAAGAGGGCTGCGTTTCCCTTGAAACAAGCTTGTAGCCGTTGGCGGCCCCCAAGGCAGAGTGTGGGCCTGGTCCCCTGTGGCCCTGGAGCGGCTCTGGATGTGCTCCCGTCGCTCGTGGGGTCCCTTCTGAGAGATGGGAGACGGCACCTCGCTGCAATTTGTGCTCGCCTGGTTGCTGGTCTGAGTATCTGTCATGGTGCTTGAAGTCCGTTGCCATGTTCTCTGGGGTTTTAGAGCCTTGCTGCTCTTTATTGCATTTTTATTGACTTACAGATACTTGTATATTTTTAGAGATTGACTGTCACGTTGCAGATTATTTCACCTAGTAAGACTTTTGTGTTATTTCATGTTTCTCTTAATGTCTTCTGCCATAAGCGGAGTTTTAAAATTATATGGACTCATGTTTGTCAGCCTTTTCCTTTATTGTCTCAAGTGTCTGCCAGTTTTTTAGGAAATATTCAGGCCCTTGGAAGAGTCCCTGAAAGCTTAGGCATTTTTATGTTTGACAATAAGTGTTTTGGCAATTTACACTTAAGGGGACTTCACCTTTTATAGGATGTTACATTAAATGTCAGACAGGTAGGAGGGGCAGGTGTCAGGGTTAGGAGGCTTTATACCCATCTCTGATCCTGTGTCCAGAATTCTTAGGGCCCGATTTCAAAGGCTGAAATGACTTGAAGTCTTGGGCCTCTGCAGTCCCTCTCTTTCTCTGGTTTCCTCCTTGTACCTGTGGGCATGCTCCTCCCTCCCAGTCTGAGAACACCTGCCCGCCTCCCTGTCTCTGAGAATGGTCCCGTCGTTCTTGCAGTCGCCCACAGTGAGGAGGTGATTCTCTCTGATCCATCACTTTCCTGCTCCGGGTGGGGAGCAGGCAGAGCAGGTTCATGCTCACCGCTCAGCTTCTCCATCTCACTGGGGAGTGAGCAGTTAGGAGCAGACTAAGGTCAGCTTGCAAGGGGGAGAGGGTGTGGGGAGGAGGGCCTTTTCTTAAATCCGGACATAGTGTGGACCGTGGGTTCGTCCAAGATCTTTGACCACGCAAGGCCCTTCAGGTCACATTAAGGAGGAAAAAACTGGGGAGCAGGTTTGAAGTAGGGGTGCTTCCTGCTGACTTGGCTTGTGTTCTCCCTTCCCTTGGCGGTCCAGACTCTGGCGTGAGAGTAAAAGCAGAGCCCCAACCTCGCATCTGATGGAGCACCAACACTGGGGGCTTGGGGGCGCTGGCTGCTTAGTAGACTGGCTGGTGAATGCCTGCTTACTTCAACTGCAGCCCAGTTTTCCTTTCCCTCTGGGCTACTCTACTACTTGGTTGATAGTTCAGACTGTGAGGTTACACTGCTGACCACTTTTTTCCTATTGAATAAAACCCAGACCCCTGGATCCCTCACCTGGTGGCATTCAGGGAACTGTCCACCTCAGTTGTTTCTTTGTCCTGTCCAACTAGATGTCTTAACCTTCCAGCCATCCCAGATTTCTCGTGATTCCCAAGACACAACCCTTGCGTCCTCCCCTCCATGCCTTTGAGGAGATGTTCCCTCTGGACGCATCTCCCTTCTCTACCTGCAGGACTCCTTCCGGAGGCTGGTTGTGGTGTGGTCTCCTTTTACCTGCTGTACCGGGACTGTTGTTAGCCTGCTGCTTTGTGCAGTGAAGGTGGTGATACATTGTTGTTGTTATTCTGGACAGCGGGTCCCTCAGAGTGCGAGCATGAATACCTTTTTAGCAGTTTGTAAAATCATTTGAAAATGATTTTAATCAATATGATTATTGACATTTGGATAACTCTGACATACTTCTAATATGATGCGTTAGACTTGACTGAAATAGTATGCAGTTGGCTACAGTTGCTCCTGGCTTGGTCTTTCTTTCAGATTCTGGATGAAATTGAAGAACATAACATCAAAATCTATCACTTACCTGATGCAGAGTCAGATGAAGATGAAGATTTTAAAGAGCAGACTAGACTTCTCAAGGTAGGAACTCTGTCTCCAAGTACACAGTGTAACTAACTCCTGTTTCCTGTAGTCAGTGCATTTAAGATGGAAAGAGCTGGCAAAGCACCCAGTCTTAGAAGGCTTGGCCTCTGAGGCTGCCAGGTAGACTTGGTCACAGTAGTAGTTTTGCTCTAAAGATATTCTGGCATAGCTGTCACCTGAGGCTTAGAAATCTTACTGCAAGTTTAGTTTGATTTCATGCAGTTTGTCCCATGTGGAAAAGAACTGCCACTTGCAAGTAAGACGTGTACCACTGGCTTTCCAGGGGGGCCTCGTAGTTGGCAGCAGTGTGCTCATTCTGTGCTGGCGTTCCTGTGTTTGCCGTGCACGTTGGGGTTCCCTGTGTGGAGCCAGTCTACCCCGTGTGTCTCTTTCTAGGCCAGTATCCCATTCTCTGTGGTTGGATCCAATCAGCTGATTGAAGCCAAAGGCAAGAAAGTCAGAGGCCGCCTCTACCCGTGGGGCGTCGTGGAGGTGGAGAACCCAGAGCACAACGACTTTCTGAAACTGAGGACGATGCTGATGTGAGGCGCGCCGGCGTTCCCGCTGGCTTGGGGGGCAGAGCTTTCGGGGGGGGGGTGCGTGGGGCCTGCGAGCCATGCCGGCTCCGTCATGCTCCTGCCGCGGGGCTGTCCCCGCTTGGTGCAGAGGCCGTCCCCTCTCTGGGACTGTAGCAGACTAGCCTCTTCCGCCTGGGGCCTGTAGCTTAATACACTCTCCTTCCTGATCTCAAAGGCCTTTTTGACGCTAAAAGCAGACGAGCGCTCACCTGTGGTGTGGCCGCCCCACACGCAGGGCGCCTCTCGCTCTGGTGGGACATGGACGGCTCCGCTGCCTGCGGCCCCGAGAGCCCTCCCCCGCCGCCGCCGAAACGCAGCAGGCTCTCACACGAGGTGGCCCCGGTTAGCCTTGAGGTCCTCCAGTCGGTTCTCAGCAGCTAGAACGGACCTGACTACAAAAACAGACCTTTTGCCTCTAAAAATAAATTGTACCTTTAGTAACAAACATGCATTGCTGTTGCCCTGGAATAAAGAGGCTAAAAGAAAGAGTGTTGCTAAAATCTAACCCCTCTTTCATCAGAATTCTGAGTTCAAAGAACGGCTGGTCCAGATAAATTTTGAAGAACTAAAAATTGCTCTACAGGCCACGTAGGTCTCACTTGGTTTCGGAATTTTTGGTGATTTAAAATCACTAAAAGTACCATTAAAGTTGACATTCAAGTTACGTCAGATGTAATTCAGTCACCATGTCAGGTGTGAAAGTGCACCCAGGCCCTCCGGGGACAGGCCCTTGCCTGTCATGATCCTGTCTCAGAGCTGAGTGCTTAAGTATCTGAAAAAGCTGGGCCGAAGCTATGAATGTTTTCCAAGATGATTAGAAGATGCAAAGTGCTGTTTCTATCTCATCCAGAAGATCAGTACTTTGATTTATGGTTTTCTCCACAGGTGACTCTAATAGGCTCTTTGTGACATACACGTTAAGCTTGAGTCACAAATGTTTGAATTGCTTGTTTTTCGTAAGTTCTTTTAGAAAAGTGTGCTCTGTTTCAGACATTGTTTACCTAAACAATCTCCTAAAGCCTCTGTGCCTCTCCCTCTGTCCACTGTGGGGACCTCACGCAAGGGGTGGCGCTTGTGGCAGACCCTGCGGCCCAGCTGGGTGTGTCTGTGCGTTGTTGATCGTGGTAGCAAAGAGGTGTGCCTCTGTAGACGCTTCCACAGCCTCACTCCCTTATCCCGAAATTCCAGCAGCTTGGTGGGCTGTTTACCAAGTAACCTGGGGTCTTAGTTCCTGGTGTGTGTGCTGGGTCCTTGATTGGGTGTTTTTTCCATGCGAATGGCATAGCCCTGGTGCATCCTTTTCTCTTTCAGCACTCACATGCAGGATCTCCAAGAGGTGACCCAGGACCTTCACTATGAAAACTTCCGATCCGAGAGGCTCAAAAGAGGCGGCAGGTTGTTGCCCCAAGTCATGCTGTCCCCTCGGTCCATATTGTGTCACCTCGAGTCATGCTGTCCCCCTCTCCTCTGTGTGTCCAGCTCAGCCTTGACCACTAAGCATCACCATTGGGTTTCCTACTCAGAAGCTATTGGGAGATACTTGTTGCTAATTTAATCAAATCGTGGGGTTGGGGTTTGTTTTTGTTTTGGGTGGGTTTTTTTGTTGTGCCTGTTAAAAGATATCTTTAACCATTGCATATCAAGAACAGCTCTAGATGGAAAGGCCAAAGACTTGTGTTGGCTCCTGTTTCAACACAAGGTCCTTCGTACATACGTATGAGGTACACTTTAGAGTCTGCTTTATGGTGTTACTAATTTGGGGACCAGGTGTGAAGAAAGGATTTAGAGGCAGCAAGAACATCCCAGTCTGAGGAATACAGCCAGGTTGTGGAACCAGGGGAGTGGGCCCGTGTGGAGCCGTGTCTTCGAGGGCTCAGAGGGCCTCCTGCGCCGGCTTCTCCGCTTGGACACTCACATCCTGTTCCTTTTTTAAGTACGATTGTTGTAGTCTTTATTCATAGCTTATCTTAGAAGAGTATTCTTCAGATAATACCTACTGTTTTTTGGGTAAAGTCGAAAGTGCCACCCCCCAGCTTAGAGTAAGAAAGAGGTCTTGAATTTTCCATTTCATATTCTGTTTTTCATCATTTTCTTTTCTTATTCATGTTGTTAATCATAAAAATGATAAATTTATGCAATTTTCAATAGATATATTTCTCAGAAATATAAAGTGAAATTTAACTTTGAGCATCTGTTGTCAGAAATGACCAACTATATTTGTCGTAATATTATAATTGTAGTTTCTTTCACCTCTTAGAAAAGTGGAAAATGAGGACATGAATAAAGACCAGATCTTGCTGGAAAAGGAAGCTGAGGTGAGTAGAAAAGTACTTTTTCTGTTTTTGAGTCTACTGTTTAGTGTATACCTAAAAATATTATTTGTAGTTCATATAGTTTTTTTTCCTTGTTTTTTTGAAAAGGAGCATACTACATGTAACTAATCTGTTACATATATATCTGCACATGATAATATGCATATATGTATGTATGTATATTGGTTTACATATATTATTTAATACCCAACAGCAATTTAGTGGAAAAAGTTGGAAATAGTGAGAATTCAGTAACATGACTGGTTTTTGTAAGATGTTTAAAAATCAGCAGTTTTCCCATACATAGACAATGAAAATATAATGAAAGAAACTCATTCACCATCGTTAATAAAAACGTAAGACATACGTAGGGCTTATATAGGGGAAGAAACTAGAAAAAGCTCTACTGAAAACTGCTTTCAAAATTTGAATAGACACAAAGCTTTTTAGGTAGGATGCTCAGGGTGAGGGTCACAGTTCTCTCTAACGCAGTTCCCACAGCGTTCTGTGTGTTTGCGGAGTTCTTCGTTTTAGCGAGAACTTGAAATAATTCCATTTGTCTTGAAGGCTAAGCATTGGGAAACACAGGAAGCTCTATAAAAAGCAGACTAACGAAAAGAGGCTGGCTTTACTGGTTACGGAAACGTTGAACGGTGGTCGTCCAGAGTTTGGTACAGGCGGGTTAGGCTGATTAAATGCAGGTCTGGAAATAGATCAGAAGTATGGAAATGTGCTCTGAGGTAAAGGTGGTGCTGAGACCTGTTAAAGTGGTGGAATTCAGGCATGTTGAGTAAATAATAAGAAAACAGGCCAGCCTTTTGGAAACAAAAATAAAACACTTCTTTGGCCAGATTAATTCACTATGGATCAAATATTTAAATGTTAAAAACATAATCACAAAAGTTACCTGAAGAAAATTGAGGTAAATCTTTTACAACACTTGCCTAGAGGCCTTTCTAAACAGACAGAAACCATAGTGATAAAAAGTGATGGGGTGAGACCTTCAAGATGGCAGAGGAGTAAGAGGTGGAGATCACCTTCCTCCCCACAAATACATCAGAAATACATCTACATGTGGAACAACTCCTACAGAACACCTACTGAACGCTGGCAGAAGACCTCAGACCTCCCAAAAGCCGTGTGGCTGACAGGGTCTTGGTGCTCTGGCTGGGTGTCAGGCCTGTGCCTCTGAGGTGGGAGAGCCGAGTTCAGGACGTTGGTCCACCAGAGACCTCCCGGCTCCACGTAATATCAGACAGCGAAAGCTCTCCCAGAGATCTCCATCTCAACGCTAAGACCCAGCTCCACTCAACGACCAGCAAGCTGCAGTGCCGGACGCCCCACGCCAAACAACTAGCAAGACAGGAACACAACTCCACCCATTAGCAGAGAGGCTGCCTAAAATCATAATAAGGTCACAGACACCCCAAAACACACCACCAGACACGGTCCTGCCCACAAGAAGACAAGATCCAGCCTCATCCACCAGAACACAGGCACCAGTCCCCTCCACCAGGAAGCCTACACAACCCACTGAACCAGCCTTACCCACTGGGGGCAGACACCAAAAACAACGGGAACTGCCAACTTGCAGCCTGCGAAAAGGAGACCCCAAACACAGTAAGTTAAGCATAATGAGAAGACAGAGAAACACACAGCAGATGAAGGAGCAAGGTAAAAACCCACCAGACCAAACAAATGAAGAGGAAATAGGCAGTCTCCCTGAAAAAGAATTCAGAGTAAAGATGGTAAAGATGATCCAAAATCTTGGAAGTAAAATGGAGAAAATACAAGAAACGTTTAACAAGGACCTAGAAGAACTAAAGAGCAAACAAACAATGATGAACAACAAAAGAAATGAAATTAAAAATTCTCTACAAGGAATCAGAATAACTGAGGCAGAAGAATGGATAAGTGACCTGGAAGATAAAATAGTGGAAATAACTACTGCAGAGCAGAATAAAGAAAAAAAAAATGAAAAGAATTGAGGACAGTCTCAGAGACCTCTGGGACATTAAACGCACCAACGTTCGAATTATAGGGGGTCCCAGAAGAAGAAGAGAAAAAGAAAGGGACTGAGAAAATATTTGAAGTGATATTGAAAAACTTCTCTAATATGGGAAAGGAAATAATCAAGTCCAGGAAGCGCAGAGAGTCCCATACAGGATAAATCCAAGGAGAAACATGCCAAGACACATATTAAACTATCAAAAATTAAATACAGAGAAAAAATATTAAAAGCAGCAAGGGAAAAACAACAAATAACATACAAGGGAATCCCCATAAGGTTAACAGCGTATCTTTCAGCAGAAACTCTGCAAGCCAGAAGGGAGTGGCAAGATGTATTGAAAGTGATGAAAGGGAAAAACCTACAACCAAGATTACCCAGCAAGGATCTCATTCAGATTCGATGGAGAAATTAAACCCTTTACAGACAAGCAAAAGCTAAGAGAATTCACCACCAAACCAGCTTTACAACAGATGCTAAAGGAACTTCTCTAGGCAGGAAACACAAGAGAAGGAAAAGACCTACAATAACAAGCCCAAAACAATTAAGAAGATGGTAATAGGAACATACATATCGATAATTACCTTAAATGTCAGTGGATGAAATGCTCCCACCAAAAGACATAGACTGGCTGAATGGATACAAAAACAAGATCCGTATATATGCTGTCTACAAGAGACCCACTTCAGACCTAGGGGCACATACAGACTGAAAGTGAGGGGATGGAAAAAGATATTCCACACAAATGGAAATCAAAAGAAAGCTGGAGTAGCAATTCTCATCTATTTTCAATAGCCAGGACATGGAAGCAACCTAAGTGTCCATCGACAGATGAATGGATAAAGAAGATGTGGCACATATATACAATGGAATATTACTCAGCCATAAAAAGAAACGAAATTGAGTTATTTGTAGTGAGGTGGATGGACCTAGAGACTGTCATACAGAGTGAAGTAAGTCAGAAAGAGAAAAACAAATACCATATGCTAACACATATATATGGAATCTAAAAAAAAAAAAAAAAAAGGTCATGAAGAACCTAGGGGCAAGACGGGAATAAAGACACAGACCTACTAGAGAATGGACTTGAGGACACGGGGAGGGGGAAGGATAAGCTGAGACAAAGTGTAAGAGTGGCATATACATACATACCCTAACAAATGTAAAACCGATAGCTAGTGGGAAGCAGACACATAGCACAGAGAGATCAGCTCGGTGCTTTGTGACCACCTAGAGGGGTGGGATAGGGAAGGTGGGAGGGAGACGCAAGAGGGAGGAGATAGGGGATATATGTATATGTATAGCTGATTCACTTTGTTGTAAAGCAGAAACTAACATACCATTGTAAAGCAATTACACTCCAATAAAGACGTTTAAAAAAGAAATAGCAAGAAAAAATAAAATAGAATAAATGAAACAAATTAAAAAAAAAATAGTGATGGGGATGCAGGAGGGTGAAGATTCACCATTTGAATCGCCCAAAGAAGCTGGGCCCGGCACTCCCCTTTAGTGCACATTCCCCACTGGGTAGTGGCAACTCCTTCCTACCTTTTTAGGTCAAAAACTGTCTCATGTTGTCTTTCTTATTTCTTCTGTTTCTTGATAATTTTTTTATTTGAATTGCCTGTTCTTATCGTTTGCTCGGTTTTCTGTTGAGCCATTGGTCCTTTTACTGGTTTGTAAGAGTTTTTTGTATATTAACTCATGGTCATGTTTTGGGAGAGCACAGACGTTGAAGTACTAGCAATCACAGGACCCCCGTAAAGCCTGCTTGGGGACAGCAGAGCCTGAGAACCAACGGTGTGTCCATCTCGTGTCCGCAGCTCCGCCGCATGCAGGAGATGATCGCCCGGATGCAGGCGCAGATGCAGCTGCAGATGCAGGGTGGGGATGGCGACGGCGCGGTCCACGGGCACCACGTGTGAGGTAACGACCAAGCCTGGAGAGCAGGCGCGTGTCCCGAAAGGATAAAGGTTGCTCCTCAAAACGGAAGCTTCTCCACGCTTCCTGTTTAGTAAAGGGTTTTCGTGTTTTCTAAGCTTATAAGTGTGAGTAACAATTGTAACATTTCCCTTCCTACGTAGGGAAAAACACCGTTCTTCCCTACTGTGTGCTCCTTTCCTGTATGTCTCTTTCCACCCAGAGCGCCCTCACTCCTGGTTACCAAACGTGTGGAGGTTTCCCCTGCACTGAGCAGTTCTCCACAACACCTGCTGGGGGTCCTGCAGTCTCAGTTCTGACACCATCTACCTGGAGATCCTGTCAGACCCCACAGGTTGAGGGTTCAGTCCCACAAGTCTGCCCCCCACTTCAGATGCCAGTCCAAAATCCAGGTTGTCACCTGTGCTTCTGACTGACCGGCTAGAGATTAGAGGTGCCCGCCCCACCGTGGGTTCAGTAATTTGCTAGAGCGGCTCACAGAACTCAGAGAAACGTTTTGCTTACTAGGTCACATTTATTAAAGGATGTAATAAAGAACAGAGGTGAATAGCCAGATGAAGAAACCCACAGGGCGAGTGAGGTCTGAGAGAGTCCCTAGTGCAGGAGCTTCTGGCCCTGAGGAGTTTGGGTATATCACCCTCCTGGTTTGGATGGATTCACCAACCCAGAAGCTCTCCAAACCCCTGCTTTGGGGATTTTAAAGGAGGCTTCCTCGAGTAGGTGTGATCAGTCATTAGCTCCATTTTCTGCTCCTCTACCCTTTCTGGAGGATTGGGGGACAGGCTGGAAATGACAAGCTTCTCATCATGGCTTGGTCTTTCTGGTGACCAACCCACAGAGTTCTCTTATTAGCACAAAATCAGGGAAGGTACATGGGTTTCAGGAGCCCTGTGTCAGAAACAGAGGTCAAGGACCGAGTATCCGGACAAGAGGTGCTCCTGGTGCTCTGACCACTTAGGAAATGAAAGGGTTTTAGGGGCTGTGTGCCAGGGCTGGGGGCAGAGACCAGGATCTATGTTTATTGTCTCACAGCAGGAGAAGAAAACTGTATATTAAAGTAGCTTTCATTGGTCGTACAATTTGAAATTTATTAAAGCTGAAAACATCTCTTCAAAGTGTTACTGGAACAGCTTAGGCCAACTAAAAGTAGAGACGGGGTCAAGGGAGAAGTACGCCAGGTAGGTCAGGGCTGCCTCGATGGAGACTGCTGGCCTGGCTCCTCGCCACAGCTCTGCTGCAGCCGATGGGAATTGGTGGCTCACCTGGCTGGGTGACCGGGTGTATGCTGGCCTCCCTGCTTGAAGGGAGGCCGCAGACACCAGGGACGCCGGACTAGGAGAAGGCAAATGTCCGCTCCCCTGTACCCTATGGAGCTGTCCAGGTGGCTGCCCCGTACCTGCAAGAGGAAGGAGGGAGAGGTCGAGTCAGATGAGGACCAGAGGATGAAGAGTTACACGGGTAGGGGCGGAGGCAAGCCTGCTCTGTGGGAGAGCGGACTGGGGCCACTCAGAGTTCGAGCTGGCGCAGAGCTGGGATGTGGACCTGATGGTAGGGCATGCGAGCGTCGGTGCAGTCCCTCAGGAGGCGATGTGATGCCCTGAGTGACTGCAGGCTGAGCTGACACATTGCAGGACCAATGAGACGGGCGGTAAGGGGCCCGGAGGTCGGGCACCTGTCAGAAGGCTTCCACAACACGGACAGGTGATGAAGGACGTGGGGTGGGGCGGGCAGGCTGGGGGCATTGGTCACCAAAACAAAGCCCCTGCCCCTTTGCGGCTTATCGGGAAAGCTTTTAGTTGTGAAATACATGCACAGAAAGACACAGATACACACGTCCAGTGTAACCAGTTGCTTTTAAAGGGAGCATCCACGGAACCCCACCTGGGTCAGAGTTGGTTGCTTTTCTTTCATCATCACGTTGAAACCTTAGAAAGGTCCTGATGGCACGTGCTGAGTTCGTACTTGCCCAGTGAGGACATGGACGCTGTGCAAGGGTTTAAAATTACTTGCCTGTGGTCACGTCACTTGTCAACTGATGGACCTCCTGGCCGCACAGGGCAGTCCTGCCTGGGCAGGTTTGCCGCCTGACGGGAAATGATGGCAGAGAAATGGACTCCTGAGGGGTGGGGCTCATTTGAGGCAGTTGGGAGCAGTAGATGTTAGCTCACTCTCTCTGATCTTGCTGCTTCTCTTTTTAAAACTTTATGGAATTACGAGGATTCTACTTTTGGTACATAAAGTTAATCTACATTTCTGTGTGCTTTTCAGCTTTGCAGTACTCCTGATTTCCAGAGCTTCATAAGCGGCGTTTTGATTTTAGTAAACGCTGGTCCTCAGGGCCCACCTTCTGCTCAGTTTGTGCCGTTTGTTGTTTTGCAGGAAAGTAATGCTGCCAGTGGTCCAAGCAGCAGGCATGGCATCACTCCCACTTAAATGTGTTGTGTTTGTTTTTCCAGAAAACACTTTGCAAGATAACATTCTGACAAGTAACACAGCTGCGTGTTTTCAAGACTGTTGGAGGGGTGCCTATCCACATTTTACAGTACCTGTGCCTGAGAATTTAATTTTTTAAAAACTTTTGATGTGTTATTTTGTATGAAGTACCTTAACATTTATATTTCATTATGTTATACTTTATATTTTGTGAGGTTAACTTTCCATTTCCATTTTTTGTCCACCTTAACTGACCACTAATGTTAGCATTGATTCCCAGGGACCAGTCAGCATGTATAGTTAATAGTTGAATTTGATTTGGCTGGCCTAACCGACTAATCATGATTTATTTCTAGAACATTCAGATTTCCCAGAATGTTCCTGAGTAGCAGAGACATGGACCTAGTGACACAGAAAGATGAGAGCTGCCCTGGTGCAAGGCCATTTCTCACCAAGTCATGGCACCTGGTTAGCTGTCTTGCTTTGAGCACAACACCTAAAACCAGTTTTGCTGCTATAACTCAATACTGTTAATCCATCTGCACATTTATGTGTTCACCAAACGAAACAGAATTACCCGGTGAGATACATGTTTATACTTAAATAGCTTTTTTAAAAACAGGCTTTTAGGGGCGAATTTTTTAACAAGTCTTTGGATTCTTGGGTCTATGCAGAGAACTCGCCACAAGCCACTTTCTGTAGGGTTTGCCATGAAAAATCAAAGTATCCGTGAGCTGCAGTTTTCATATTGCAACTAAGATTCTTACCTACACAATGAGAGTCAATAAACTATTTTTATTCAACTAAATTTAAAAAATAACTTTTTAAGGAAAATTAACAATTGATCTGTGCAGAAACCAGCCTTTTCCTATTTTTATGCTGCACTTCACTGTGTTTTCTCTAACTGCAGGTATAGGAGATGTGCCTCAGCAGCGAAAATCAGGGCCCTCGGGTGGGTGGCCCCGAGGCCTCAGCCCCGTGGGGCCCAAAATGCCTGCCAGGTTTTCCTGACTTGGCGTCCCTTTAACTGATGCTTTCCTGAATGGTTTTCAGGCAAATAGCGGTGATCTTTTTGTGTGTGCAGGCTGTCTAGTCCTTTTTCAGCCACTGTCATTTCCTTCCATGTATCGTGTGAGAATGAAGGCTATTTCAGATCTGCACCGTGGGCTGGCTGACGGGTGCCACCAGTTGAAGCTGCACCTGGTTGGTTTCCTGTGCCCTGTGGCCTTGGCCCTTCCCTGTCCTCGTAGCTGGTCTCCCTGTCGTGCACTCAAAGGGGCGCTGATGCTCTTGGGGTTGCCTTTTTTTCAGCATTTCTACTGACGTGGGGAAATTGGTCCCCAAAAAGTGACAGATGAAAGAAGATCTGGAGGGAGCAGGTGCTGGTTCAGTGTTTTCATTTTGCTAGAACAAGAGGGGTTGAAATGGAGAAAATGCTTATTACTCCAAGGATGAGGAGGGGGTTTTGTATTCAACAGACAAAAGAAAATGAGATGGTTGAAATATATTAGTTACAAAGGTGTACTACAGAAAATCACTGGGTGTTCTCCTGACTTTGCCCTTTCACTGTTGGGTAATTGCAAATGGTCAAGAGCTACAGGTTTAGGCACATTGTGCAAAGTTTTTACCAAGAAAAAGTGTTCCATGACCTTAGGGCCCCTCCATGCAAGGCTAGTTACTTGGGTTATTTTGTCATTTATTAACTATGCTAGTAAAAGCTGTTTTTAAAAAGGGGTGGGGTGTGGCAGCACTTGAACGTGGTAGGTGTAAGCTCTATATAGTAAAACTACTACTTAGTGCTAGCTGCCACCTAATGGTTATGGGGGTGTGGGTGGACCTACACTGTAAGACTTTTAAATTCCCTTTTGTTTTGCTGCCCGAATCTAAATACTTTTGCTAATAGATAATTGCTCTTTTACTAAGAGATAAGCTTTACCTATAAAAATGTATTTTGAAAACTTATTTTACACAGCAATTTTGTATCCATTGAAACTAACCTTTTACCAATAAAGCACTATTGTTTAGATATTAAGTGAGTAGTTCTCATTGTTGGCTCTTTTGACGGGGTAAAGGTGTAAGGTTTTCTCGGAAAGATTCAGAGAAAGCCCTGCGTTTTCTGTGTATAAAAATCCGGAGGGGGCTTCCCTGGTGGCACAGTAGTTAAGAATCCGCCTGCCAATGCAGGGGACACAGGTTCGAGCCCTGGTCCAGGAAGATCCCACATGCCGCGGAGCAGCTAATCCCGTGCGCCACAACTCCTGGGCCTGTACTCTAGAGCCCACGCGCCACAACTACTGAAGCCCACGTGCCCTAGAGCCCGTGCTCCGCAACAAGAGAAGCCACCGCAATGAGAAGCCCGCGCACCACAACGCGGAGTAGCCCCCGCTCGCCGCATCTAGAGAAAGCCCGCACACAGCAACGAAGACCTAATGCAGCCAAAAATAAGTAAATAACATTTTTTAAAAATCAGGAGGAATTATTTGCACCAACATCTGTACCCAACAACTCTGTATTGGCGATCCCAGCCCAAAAGGCAAGCCATAGAGATTGGAAAGGAAATATTTACAGGGGAATCTGATAATCTACTTAGAGTGAATGATAAAAATTAACCACTAGTGAGAGTTCAGTGATGTCTGCCCACTAAATAGAAAATGTGGGAAAGATCTCATTCACTGTAGTAACAACTACTAACTTATTAGAAGAAATGTTGAAAACCTGGACTGTAACCCTGATCTGGGTGGCTGGCTGGCCCTCTCTCTGCCCACTCCACTGACCACCCCAGGACCGCCTGGGCCCCTTTACTTCCTTCTCTGTCTGCCTAGAGCCCTGTGTCTGGTTCCTTCTTTCCACGTCCCTCCCTCCCCCAGGTCCTGCACCTCTGCCTCAGGCCCTCCCTCCAGCATACACCCCGCAGCCTCTGACCAGGCTTTCCCCCTGCGGGGTCCCCACTGGCGCTGCTCACCTGTCGGTGTTCCGTGCCGAGGGGTGTGTGCCACCCTGAGAACAGCGCCTGGGTTCTGACATCGGGGCTGCTGGTGGTGTCGCTGGGGGCCAGTTAGAGGAAAAGCTCGGAGGGAGCGACGGGGGACAGGAGTGCCCTTCTGAGTCTCGAATCCGAAGCTGCCCCGCGGGGAGCGGCTGTTCCTGCTTCCTTTGGGAAACGTACGGGGTCAGGGTCTTGATCCGGTGGCCAGAACCCTAGGAGTCCCCTCCTAGATGGGTCCGGGTCCATCCTCGGTTTACTCCCTAGACAGACGCGCGGGGGCGCGCTCCTGGCCTGCCCCGGGAGGCGCGGGGACTGCGGCGGGAGCCAGGACCAGGGCAAATTGAACCGGGTCTTGAAGGATGCGTAGGAGTTCACTGAACCTCTTCGAAGAAGGGGCGTGTGCTGCTGCGAGTCGCGGGCCTGGGGGCTCCGGACGTGGTGTCACGTTTCCATTTCCGGGTGGGGGCCACGAGACTAGAGGAGGACTGTGAAGCCTGGAAGGGCCGCGGGCCTCGCCAGCACGGCCCGTTTCCTCCTCAGCACATCCTCGCGGGGCTCTCGCTGCCCGTAGGCCACGACCCCAGTAGCCCCAGGAGGATCGCAATTGGTACGTGGAGCGGGTAACGGGGAGGCTGGCAGCCAGGGTCGGGGGCGGAGGGAGCCAGCAGATGGGTGCTGCGCCGGGACCGCGCCCCGCCCTCCGACCCGGACCCTTCTCTCAGAGCCGACGCCCCGCCCCCCAGAGCCGGCGCCCCGCCCCTCCCCGAGCCGGAACCGCGCCCCGCCCAGGACCCCGCGCCGCCCTGCGAGCCGAATATCTGCTGAAGTGCATTGGACTCCGCGCTTGCCCTCTCGCCCTGCCTCCTCCGGTCCATTCACCAATCAGAATTCTGTGCCGCGCTTCTAGGCCGCGGCCGCAGAGGCCCCGCCCCAGAGTCCGCAGGCCAATCGGCGGCGCGTCCGCGGGGGCGGGGGCGGGGCCCTGGGCGGGGGGTAGGGACTGGGCGCGCGACGCGGGGGCGGCCTACGGGCCGTCGCAAGCGGGAGGAGCAGACGCGGCGTCTGCAGGGCGCTGCAGGGGACGGCGGGAGCCTGGCGGCTGGTGAGCGTGCGGGGCAGCGGGGCCCCGGTCAGGCAGGGGCCGGGCTGCGCCTCGGGGGCGGGCGGCGGAGGCCGTGGGCCGAAGCCCAGGGCAGGGCGGGCGCCTCCGGATGGCGGGCGGCCAGAGGAGTCCACGCCCGGGCTCAGAAGGCCTTAGGGCGGCAGGCCCCGTGCGGGGAGGGCCGTGTGTGGGGAGCCTGCCCGCTGGAGGCCCGGGGTGGGCGGGAGGGTCCCGCGTGGAGGCCCCGGCAGAGCCACAGGTGGAAGCTCGCGCCGCCTGAGACCACGCCCTTTTTGGCCTTTCCTTAGATTGTATCTTAACGCCGGGAACCAGTATTAGGTGTTAATGTTTTTACTCCATGAAGCGTAGAACGGCTCCTCAGGCAGTGGGGAGCCTTCTAAAGGCAGATGGTGAAAGCTGGGGCTGGAATATGCCCCCGTTTCCATTTACTATGGTGGCTGCAGCCTCTGGTGGCCTTTCGTGTGCTGGTCAGTAATTGCCGTGAAAAACAAATTCACACAAGGTGCATTGAAGGAAATAATGTCAGTCCACAGTGAAAGGATGGAAAGATTTACACCTCAGGGTGGCTCTTCTCTGTACCTTTGCTCACGTCTGTGAGGGCGCTTCCGGCGGAGGACTGCGGAGGTGCTCGATGGCTGTCAGGAGCGTCGGGCCAGCGGGCCGCTTGTGTGTGGACGGTGTGCAGTTTTCTCCTGCCACAGAGATGGGAGAGGACATTTGAGGTCGGCAGGCAAGGAGTGACCTTTGCTGGTAGGCCAAATCTAATGTTCATTGTCTGTATCTGCTGTTTTTTGAAAGGTTTTTATGAGTTCCTGTACACTGCAGGCGTAGCTCTTTGGGAAGGGTTGTGAAGCGCTTCACGCCCGTTATTTTATTTGGTTCTCTCAAAATCTGCAGAGGAGACGTGCCCAGGCCCCGTTTGGAAGCAGGGGAGTGGGGTGACGGGTTTAGGATCACACCCTGGCCCTGCTTCCCCGGTGCGCCTGCTTCATTGCAGATTCTCAGTGAGCAGTTCACACTGAGCTGTTTGGACCAGACGCCGACAGGAGCTGCAGAAGTTTGCTGGCTCATTTACATGCATGGACACCCTTTCCCAAAAGGGAAGTTTATATGATACATTCATTTATCTCTGCCTCAGGTTCCCTATCAGCAAATGAGGTTACAGTTTACCTGCCTCATAGACTTGTTGTGAGGATTAAGCTTCAGTGGAAAAGCTGTTAGCTGGATGCCCGGCACACAGTAAGTGCTTAATAAGTGTTAGCCATTATATTACCAGATGGAAGAAGAATCTGAGTAGACAGTAGAGAGAGAAGTACGCAGTATTTAAGCAGAATTATCCTGCTTGGAGGGAAGGATAGGCACTGGATTGACAAAGCAAAGGTGGATGCATGGATAATTCCATGCAAGCTCTTTTATAAATTTTTTTTTTTCCTAGTTTATTTATTTATTTATTTTTGGCTGTATTGGGTCTTCGTTTCTGTGCGAGGGCTTTCTCTAGTTGCCGCAAGCGGGATCCACTCTTCATCGCGGTGCGCGGGCCTCTCACTGTCGCGGCCTCTCTTGTTGCGGAGCACGGGCTCCAGACGCGCAGGCTCAGCAGTCGTGGCTCACGGGCCTAGCCGCTCCGCGGCATGTGGGATCTTCCCAGACCAGGGCTCGAACCCGTGTCCCCTGCATTGGCAGGCAGACTCAACCACGGCGCCACCAGGGAAGCCCCATGCAAGCTCTTTTAAATCCACTGGACCCCAAGGAATTCTGTTCCACTCCTTTCCAGACACTCCTGCCTCTCGTCACACCAGCGTCTTCTCTACCCTGAGACGGTAACGGGTGTTTGTTACTGCTGCTTGCCCTTTCAGGTTTGCTGCTGTTTTTTCTTCACCCGCTTTCGTATAAGCCTGCCACCTCCCCATTTGCTCAGTGGATCGTGAGCTTCCTGCACACGGCTTGGCGTTAGGTGCAGGGAAACGCCCCCTGTAAAGCTGGATGTTGAGCCGAGGTCACTCTGGTCGTGTTCTCTGAGATCCCGTGTGTAGAGCATGATTGGATGGTAGCATATTTGTCAACTTCAGGTTTTACCTTGGCAACAGGGTGCTAAAAAGGTGAGAGGGTTCCACAAAGCTTAATAAGATAGAGGCCGGTGTTTGGTGGGTTTCTGGTGATTCTGTAAATTGGTCTCATCTTTTTGGAGAGCAGCGAGCCGTATGTGATAAAAGATTTTGATTTTGGAATCCCAGTTTTGAAAACAAACTTTGATACATAAACTCTGCATGTCAGAGGGGTAGAGTCCTCCGCCAGCAGACATGCTCTGGAGATCTCCTTCCTGTCCTTCCTTCCCAGCAAAATTTGAACCATTTTGATCCATGGAAATATGTTCAAAAACACGTCTTAACCAAAAAGGCGAAGTCGTTTGTACGCAGCGATTCTACTGATGTAACAACGTGCGAGGACGTGGACAGGGCCCAGAGGGGAAGGTGGGGTGATGTAAGTAGTTTCATTTTAGGGCCACAGGACTGTTTTCTCGCTAAGCTGGTGTTTGGGTTTATAGTCATTTTAAAATTCAAAAGCAGAAAGGCCCTCTGACGTTGTCGGATGCAGTGACGAATCTTTCTTCATCCCCTCTCGCCCAGCTGCAGCACAGAAGGAGGTATGAGATTCCGCCCAGACCTCTTAGGTGGGCCCTCGAGACCCCCACAGCCCGGCCCCCCGTGGGCATCCTCAGGGCGCCTGCCACTCTCAGCCTTGCCCAGCAGCCCCTGCCTGCGCGCACGCTGCTCTTGTCTAGCTGGTCTCCTGTCGCCCTGCGGGGCCCAGCGCCCGCTGCATCCTGGAGAGCCGCCCAGGCCAGGCTAGCAGCGCTGCCTTCCTTGGTGTTACCTCGTGCTTCCTGCCCTCCGCTGCTGCGGCGGGCAGTGGTCAGGGCCACGTCCACAGTTGTCTCCCCTTCTAGATCATTGTGTGCTCGCCACGTGGGGTCCCTTAAACCGGAGACGAGACAGCACGTGTGTGATGGGGGTTGTGAGGACCAGATGCGCAGACACCCCCTTTTTGCTGAGGCCTCCTCCCTCCCTCTCCACCTACCAGATTCCTGGAGGCTTCCTCACTTCACTTCCACACGGCTCTTACCACCCTTTAACAGACTGTCTTCTTTGTCTTCTCCACTGTAATGGGAGGGATTTCCTCCCTCTTGCAGGCTCCTGTATCTTTAAGGACGTAGACTTCCTTGATACAGAGGCAAGGTGCTCAATAAATGTTTGAACTAATCAAATTTCATCTGGGGCAAGGGCAGATGCCAACTTTTATGGGGCCTGAGACTTATCCAATTTGGGGGAGGAGGCCTCTTTAAGAAAATACAGTGTTACAAATAAAAATCAATTTGAAAATTAATTTGCAGATATTTATTTAGAATGAGAAAAAGTAAATAAGATACAGATTTGAAAAAGCTGACCGTTGATACAAACATCACTAAATCCAGAAAGATAGCATATTTGTTAATTATCTGACACACTTCTGTAATACTTTTCATTTGGGTATGTAGTTTTTAGTTGCCTCTTCATGTGACAGAGAATAGAAAGAATTCAGTGATTCCTCTAGCATGGCTGATCAAAAATCTTATTATTGATTGTTAGGATATGTAAAACATGGTTTCCCACTTGCTGTTTCTAGCACAGCTACAGATTGTGTCTTGGAAAAGCAGGAGTTCTGATAAATTCTGTTTTGCACAGTTCCATTCAAAAACGTTAAAAAATCAATGGTGTATTTATAGTTATACTGCTACGTTATAAATTTTTTTTTTCTGACAGGCAAGAAGTGCAGTTTTGACTACTGAGTACCGAACTCTGCTTGCATTTTAACAAGTCTGGTGATGATTTTCCCACAAATGTGCGTCTGGCTCCCCGAGTTTCAAACCTTGCTCCTTTCCCAGGGCCCACACGCTTCCAGCACCAGCTGCCATCGGGTCTGTTCATGTTGCTGCAGGGCCCGGGCCCTGCACCTTTGTTCCATAACCCTCCGGCGCGCAAGCACGGGGCTGGCAGTGGTGTTCCGGGAACCATAGCTGCATTGCGAGGCTGGTGGTCACCTCAGTGTGAACACCTGAAATGTCTCCGCTTGAGCCCAAACTAAGGGTGTCTCCAGCTCCTTGTGCTGGTAGCTGGGTCCTCTCCTGAGGCGCCTGACATGGAGGCAAGGAGGGACAGAGACAGACTTGGGGTGGAAGGGGCAGCAGTGTTAGTCGATTGCAATTTGAATATGTTTTCGAATTTTCCAGAAGGCTGTGATCGTGGCCACACTTCACTGAGGGCCTTTCTTAGGACCTTGGAAGGGCCGGTGCCAGTGAGGGGCCCAGAAACGAGGCAGAATGGCTTTAGAGTCCCACTGCCGGCATAGGGGCAGCTTGTGGTCCGCTGCTTGGTGCCTCATGACACCGTGGAGGCACGTGGGTGAGGGTGCACGGCACCTCTTCCTGCGGCTGGGGGGATGTGTCTGGAAGGAGGAAGCAGCACTGGCTGTTTTACAAGTCGTTTAAATGATTGGGCGTTATTAACTGTATCTCCTACATCATTCAGATCCCAGTTGCCTTGGTAATAGTTAGCACGAGATGAATGTTGGGGGGAACAAGTCTCAATATCTGAACGAGAAATCAATTTTTTAAATTGATTTAAAGAGAGTGTTTTAAAATGTTAGTTAGTTTTTACTTTAACTGCACTGTTTGAGAAGGAGGGGCAAGCACCATGCCTAGAGGAGACGTGGGCAGTTACCCCGGCTCGCTCCTTGAAGGTGACCGGGCTCGGCTGTGGGTAGCCCCTGCCGTCGTCTGCCCGGAAGCCGTCTGATTTCAGAAGTAGCGCACGTTCGTCATGGCAGGCAGTTCAAGAGATACAGGCGCCAGGAAAGAAGGAAATAAAAATCAGCCCTCTTCCCTCTCCCAAAGGTGACCTTTGCAAACATGCTTTAAAGGCATGGATGGCAGGTTCCGTCTGTGGGAAGAAGGAACAAGCCTCCTCCACCCTGGCTCTCGCGCTGACTGTGGCTACACAGCTGGACGGCTGCGTGAGCAGCTCTGAGGACCCCGGCAGCGAAGTGGTGGCGGGCAGACAAAGGCCAGGCTCTGAAGTGCCTGCCGCGGGAGCACTGAGCCTCCTGTTCTCCCTCCAGCACCCCCGGCCCCCAGCCGGCTTCAGGGTGTCCGAAACCCGGAGGTGGGCTCCAGGGGCAGATAGGGAGGGCTGCAGGGGGAGCCGCCCAGTTTGGGCTCTAGAGAGAGTGGGGGAAAGCCACCATTTCTTCTTCTCTCTCTCCCTGTTCTCCAGCCGGGCCTGAGACACCTAAAACTCCATGGGCTTTTTACTCTCTTTCCTGCAGCCTGGTCCCAGCAAGGGCGCAGTCCCAGGACGTGCACGGCAGAGCAGGGGAACAAGCCACAGTCCTCTGGCTGGAGGACTGAGAAGTAAGGCAGGGAGCTGTGGAGGGGGGAGCTCAGGAGGTGACCCTCGTGGAGGGCGCTGCTCAGGAGGTGACCCCTCAGAGCTGCCGATGAGCTTGTGGGCTCGACACCAAGCGGTACACGCATGGGGCCGACCCTGCGCCACTTGCCAGAGGCTGTGGGAACTCGACTAAGGGGTCGACCACAGCCTGGGAGCCAGGCTGGCAGCTGGGTGATGGTGCACAGGGAGGATGGAGCCTCTGAAGGTGGGGCTGATGCCGAGAGCACGGCGGCAGCCCGAACCCGGCAAGGCCGGCGCTGCTGAAAGAGAAGTGCCGCGTTCTCTGGGGGAGTTAAACGAGGCCAGAGGCTCATAACACGATGTTTAAAATGTCCAGGATATAATCCAAAATCACCTGGCCTACACAGAACCAGGGAAATACCAGCTCACGAGAGAAAAGACAGGCTACAGCTGAGATGATGCAGACGTCGGAATTACCCGACAAAGACCTTGCGGTCGGCAGAATTTTGGCCCCCATGGTTGTCACCCCCTGGTGTTACTTCTGGGAACAGGTTATGTTACGTGGCAAAAGCACATCGACAAGGTTCCCTATGCGACATGACTGAACACCGTACACTCAGGAAGCAGAGCCCAGCGCTGCCCTCCCAGCGCCTCCCCCTCCCCCTGCCCCCAGAGGCAGCTCTTTCCTTTAGGTTTTGGTTTATCCTCCAGGGTGGTGGTTTGAAAAATGCATGTGTTTACGGTCTTCCTCTTTTAACCAGAGTTAGCGCGCCATGCGCCTGCTTTGCACCTTGCTTTTATTCACCTTCTCATCAAAGAAGCACGTAGAGAGCTTTTCCACGCGTGACAGAAATTTTAGCGACTTCCACTGCTGTGGACAGTGGACTGCGCTTGTCTGGGGAGCCACGGGCTGATTTCCCAGCCGAGGGGGAGGCGACTCGAGGGCCAAATCTGGGCTGGGCTCATGTCCCGGCTTTGTCACTCTGGGTTATGTGTTCTGTGGCAGAGCTTTTTTTTCTTTTTAATAGACCTGCTTTTTAGAGCAATTTTAAGTTCACAGCAAAATCGAGTGGAAGTTTCACAGATTTCTCATATGCCCCCCGCCCCCAGACGTGCACAGTCTCCCCCCCCGTCCCCCCCACCCCCCCGAGTTGTACCTTTGTTACAAACCTGCATTGACACATCATCACCCAAAGCCTTGGCAGACTTTTGAGCCGAATTTTTCCAACTTCAAGATGGAAATTATACGTCACGACTTGGTTTTTAACTTTTTTATTAAATGAGAATATATAGGAGCCGAGTCTGTAGTAGGCAACACTAAATATCAGAGGCGGAAATTTGTATGTGGCCACCAGAGATATTTCTAGGGATGAAGACTGCAAATCATTTTGTTCACCTGGGAGGGAGAAGGGAACTGGAGTCCCTCGTGGGCGCCTGACTCTTGACGCCACTGATTCCCTCCAGATTTCTGGAGAGGGTCTCTGGCAGCAGCAGGGGAGTGAGCAGGGGCTAATGCCTGATGTTTAGGGCCTGCAGGACTGCGGGGCGCGTTCTGTGGGTCTAGTCCAGTTTGCATATTCTTGCCTTTTTAATGTTTATTTATAAGCACACAGAGCAAAACAAAGTAATTTCTGTTAGGTTATAATTTATGTAAAGCAAATTCAGTGCATACATTTTTTCCTTTCATTTTTTCCCATTGTAAGACTACAGGAAGCAATCGGGCTGTAGCAAGACTGTTGAATGAGCAGCTTCACGCTCCTGCAGGGAGGGGTCCCTTCTGCAGCTTGTTCTAAAATGAGACCATGATTAACTAACATTCACAGCACGGCAGTTACATTCAATTTTCCATTAAGTGTCTTCCTGTCTAAACTTTCTTAAACTTAAAGCTGAGTAATTATGAAATGGGTGGTTTAATGCCACATTGCTGTTGTGTAATAGCAAACAGAGCTTTCTTTGGAATATCAGCAGGAGGGTGCCCCATGGGGTCACTTCCTCTTAAGAGAACTTGTCTCCCTCGGATGAACCTCCGGGATCAGGCCGTCTCGTGGTCCGGAGTCTCAGCCTAAGCTGTGTGGGTGTCTTACTTTGACCAGGTGCAGATAACTAGGATGTAAGCGTGCTGCTCAGAAGGTGTACAAACCTGCAAAGCCTTCCTCTCAAGAGCCATGTTTTAGAATTCCTTGAGCCAAGAAAATTGTTTTTTTATCTGTCTAACGTATCTTTTGTTCTTATGAGAGACGAAACAATGGTAAATTAAAAGTATGCTGGTTTAAATATATATATTTTTTTAAATTTATTTATTTATTATTTATGGCTGTGTTGGGTCTTCGTTTCTGTGCGAGGGCTTTCTCTAGTTGCGGCAAGCGGGGACCACTCTTCGTCGCGGTGTGCGGGCCTCTCATTATCGCGGCCTCTCTTGTTGCGGAGCACAGGCTCCAGACGCGCAGGCTCAGTAATTGTGGCTCACGGGCCCAGTTGCTCCGCGGCATATGGGATCTTCCCAGACCGGGGCTCGAACCCGTGTCCCCTGCATTGGCAGGCAGATTCTCAACCACTGCGCCACCAGGGAAGCCCTAAATATATTTTTTATTATAAAATAAACACAGATACAGAAAAACTGCATTAATCAAATGTACAGATTAATGAATGAAGTGGACACTGTCCAGTGAAGCTATGGAACTGTGCCAGCCACACCCGGGACCCCTCCCCTGTGCCCTGCCCCCAGGTCAGACCCCCCCACCAAGGGGACCACTGCCCTGACTGTTCTAGGAATAACCTCCTTGCATGTTCTTCTTGCAGTTTTCTCAGCCGGACGTGCCCCTCAAGACAGGTTAGTCTTGCTTGTTTTTTTTTTGTTTTTGTTTTTTAAAGTAGGCGTTTAGACATGACTTTCTTATAATAAGTAGAAGAGAAAGAACCTGAAGAAATTTTTTTCCATCTAAAATTATTATGAAGAAATATAAATGAGAATTTTACAATGGAATACACAACAGAAGTGACTCCTAAAAGTACATCTTGGTTGTATACATATTTTCAGAATTGTAGCTTTACTTAAAAGGGAAAGGATCACTTTGGTGCCCAAAGTAAAACATCCCGTAGCTTGTTTCAGGAGAACCTCCTCTTGGTGGTGGGTGTTGGGCGAGTGCTGTGAGCTGACCACGCTTTGCTCTCACCTGTGTACTCACCTGGGACACCTGAGAGGTGGGCTTGACTTCCTTAACACCCCTCTCTTCTGCAGTAACTACTCAGGTTTGTGAGACTGGCATGAAAATGCTCACATTTATGGCTCTCAGAACCTCATATGCCTCATGCTGAGTATCAGGCAGTGGCATGAAAACAGGGCTTTTCTGAAGTGTGCTTCCTGACTTCGGCCTGTGCAGTGCCTGTTCTTTGATGCCTGCGATGTTAATTAAGTAAATACTTAGCAAATATTTACAGGATTAGTGACCACTCCCGGGGGCATGAAGCCTGGAGAGAGAATTCTGAAGACGGTGGGTAACTGCCAACCTGGGCCACACGTGTGGCGCGGGAGAACCATGTGCCAGTCCGAGCAGGGGGTCAGCCGGCTCGTTTGTGCATGAGGTGGGTCGGGAGCTGCATTTTGCAGAATGACACGTCGCCTCATCTCTTTGCTCATGCTACGCACATTTCACCTTTCCCCGGGGGTTTTAGCTTTCTCATTTTCTGTTTGCTTGTTTGATAAGCCAGATGTGGCTGGAAATTCTCACGCAGGTTGTTGGGAAGGTCTTCGCTGAGTAGGGTTTAAGTAGGAGTTGCTTGGCAGTGGGTCACTGAGAAGCTTTTCCATCTTAATTGAAGAGATAATAAGTTCGTGAGTTGGTTTATCTTGATAACAAAATAAGCTCGAAAAAGAGGAAAAGGCCAGAGGACTCAGCAATTAAGTCGGCATGAAAGGGCACAGACTAGGAGTTTAGTGAGATTAATTCTCTAAAATATTTACTGCAAATTAGTAGAAGACTTTTTGAAGATGATTAAGCAAAATAAAATGATTTTCACAGCATCTGCATTCTTTTTTGATTAAACATCTGACATTTGTGTTGGCCATACTGCGTTTAACCATTAGGTATGTTTCTTTAAGTTGACTTTCATACATAAATACACGCATTTACGAAGGGAATTGGCCATAAATAGAAGGTAACTATATTAATAAGGGCGACTGAAAGCACGGCAGTGTGACCAGGTTCTGGCGGGCGCTGAGCCTGTCCTGTGGTTGTTAAAAACAATGGCGTGATTGGCTCTGTTCAACTTGACAGCTAAGCACCGGAAACCCTTCCCCCGGCACGTTGAGGAGGGTTGAAAGGGCACGGGCGCCTGCCGGGGCAGCTCTCTGACCCTCGCAGACCCTCGGTGTCGTCATGGGTGAGGAGGGCGTGGGTGGTGGTGACCACAGGGGTATTGTGAGGACGGGGCAGGGCGGGTGCTGGGAAGGGTGGCCCGCGTGTGCTCCCCGTGACGTGTGCCAGGCTGTCACTCAGCGCCAGGTCTGAAGTTACCTCCTGAACCGCTGGCGGCCCCCGCTCCAGCCTGGTGACACAGCTTAGAAAAACCAGGGCGTGCAAAGCGGGCAGACAGCCTGGCTGTCTTCATCCACCTTCCTTGGCATTTTCCCCACCGTGTCGGCAGAGGTGGGGCCCGGGACCCACGTTGGCACCGTGCTGTGTGTACCCCTTTCCCTTTGCAGAAAAGCGCCCTCCGGGCACACACAGCGTGTGCTCAGCACGTGAATGTCCGGGCTGGTGGAGGGAGGCGGTGCGGGGCCTCTGGCTGGTCTGGGGAAAGAGCGCAGGCGGCTGTGGGCCTCCCCTCCCGCCGCCGCTGCCGCCGCCGCCGCCGCTGCCGCCGCCGGTGAGCAGAGGTGCGGCGGCTCCTCCGCGGGGTCTGGGGTGAAAGGAGTCCCCGCACCGCCTGCTTGCGCGCGCCCGGCGGCAGCGGTGCTGGGCCTCTTGCTGGGTACGCTCACCGGTCGAGCTATGAGGAGAAGATGATCTTTCTAAACTCTTAATGTTGATGTAAGTTCAGACTCGTAGAAGTGCAGAAACAGTGCAGAGAATTCTTGTGTACCCGGTAATTTTCTCACGTTGTTCTACTATCGAAATAACTGGGGATAATTTGGGGGGTTTTGTGTGTTTTAGTGCATTCCTCACTCTTAGCTGGTGAAGAATGGGGGAGCTGGAAGGAACCTACCGCGCCCTGCAGACCCCAGGGACACGCCTAGGCGCCCCGACCCCCGCGGGCGTCAGCACCCTCGAGCCTGGGCCGGGCCCCTCGGCGGCAGCGGCGTGGCCGGCGGCCAGGACGCCCGTCCGAGTGCAGCTGCTGGACGACTCCGTCGAGGTGTTTGGCGTTGAGGTAAGAAGCGTGACCCCTGGAGGCCTAGTTCCTCACGTTTTCTAGAAGTCGGGTATTATTTGGTATTATGTACCGAACTCCATTTTGCTGCTTAGACTTTGCCTGGTTATCGAGTCGCCCCCGAGTGGCTGGTAATAAAATCCTTGGGAACTCCGTCTGCGTTTCCCCTTTTAGGCTGGGGAGTGGTATTCTCCTGTCTTAAAGTTCTGAGGTAACGTGGTCTTGACGTTCTTCTCTTTTGAGAGGCTGGCTGAGAGCGGTGCAGCGCAGACTGGAACCAGCTCGTCTGCACCCAGGTCCCGGGGGCCGAGCCGCTGGGTGAGGGCGCCCCTTAGTCTCACAGCGTGTCCTCGTCTGAATGTGAGGGTGACTCAGGTCCCCGCTTCCCAGGGTGGCTGGGGCGAGGGCGGGGCACTCAGCACACGAAGAGCCTGGCACCTGGCACAGCGCTCGCACAGGGCTTGTCTTTCTAGCTCAGCAATAGGAACATTTTTATTGTGAAAATTCTCTAATAATAGATTGCACTGATCATGTTGGCAAAGACAATTGAATATAGCAAATGTTTGAAAACATCTTTTCTGATTTTCTAAATAGCAATAGAATGAATGTTCTTTTTAAAAATTACTTATTTTCATAAGTAATGCAGGAACATATTCGTTTTTCTAATATTTTTATATTGGTTTAAAATAATACCTTTGGAAGCGTCCCCTACTCTTAATGTCACAAAGTAAAGACGAGAGAATGAACTTAAACTTTAGCAGGAGGTTTATTTATGCTTGGGGAGAGGTCCAGATGCTACACAGAAAATAGAAAGATGATTGAGGAGCTGTGGGCCTGGTGTGAAGAGGCCTAGAGGAAACCTTGAGGCTCCCCGGAGCCTGATTGCAGGATGCCTTGCGTGAGAAGGCGGAGGTGAGGAAGGAGGTGAGCACGGTCGGGGGGGAGCGGAGGGGAGAGGCCAGCTGGGGGGCTTGAGGAGTAGAGGTGCCCTCCTGCTTGGAGCCCAGGGTACACCACACCTTGAGTGTTCGATGGCAGGTATCTAGTGCCTAGATTCCTAGTGTCTGAACTCAGGGAACCCTGAATGCTTCTTTTAGGTCTTATTTGAGGAAGAAACCACCAGATGTCATTTCATCAGGGCAGTGGTAACTGGAGCTGGTAGGGCCTGTCTGTCCACCTTCACAAGTCACTCCTGTGTTGCCAGAAGCAGCCTTTGCAGGGCAGGGAGTTGGGAACAGGCCACCTTTGAGCCCTGTGGCGGGGTGGGGGACTGGCTCTCAGTCCCTGTCTTAACCATACTCGGATGAGTCACCTGGAGAAACAGGTTAAAGGTCTGGGAATTAGCTGGGCTCTCAGATCTCTTCCAGCCAAATGTTTGGAAGAATTTCCACCATGTAGCCATCCTATGATAAACACATTTGCTATGGTCTAGGCTTAAAAGAGGTTCAGATTTTTTGAAAGAAAGGAAGAAAGAAGAGAAAAGAAAAGAATTGCATTAGTTAGGGTTTACTTTTAGAGCATCTTTTTCTGGCCTGCTTAATGGTGTTTATCAACTAAACCTAGGACCGAAAAAGGAAAAAAGCACACATTTATTGTTGAGTCATAAATAAGATGTAATCCTTCTCTGAGAAATTCGCTTTTAAATCAGAGATAGCATTTTATAAATGTTCAGAATATAGAGAGTGTGTCAAAGTTTTAATAAATTGAGATTGTTGTTTCTTTTAACCAAATAGAACCATCATGTTTGGTATTTTGATATACCTGGCAGAGTTACCAGAAATTATAGAATCAAATTGCTGTTGTATATCCTGAGTTGGATAGGGTACTTTTTAAATTTTGCTACCCACTGATGCATACCTTTCAGGAGAAGTTAAAACTCAATGTATTTTTTGGTAAGTTGTATTGTATTTCTAAGTACCCTAGTCGTCTACAGCTGTATCAGTTAGCTTTGCTGAGTAACACGTCAACCCCAAACCTGATAACTTAAAAGAGCAAATATTTAATATTTTCTGCATGTCTGAGTGTTGACTTGGAGGTTCTTCTGGTCTGGGTGGGCTCAGAGTGCTGAGTGGTCTAGGATGGCCTCGCTCACATGTCTGGGGCCCCAACTGGAACCTCTCTCCGTGTAGGACCTCACTCTCCAGCGAGCTGGCGTGACCTTGTTCGCATGGTGCTGGGAATGCGCTCGGGGGTGGCAGCTGTGAGGTCCCTGAGGTCTAGGCTTGTAATTTATGCGTGTACCTTCTGCCAGATTTTACTGATCAAGCAGGCTGCCAGGCCAGCCTAGGTTCAGGGGGTGGAGAAGTACCCAGGAGTCTGTTTTCTGCAGGCTCTCACACAGCTGTTGCCAAGGATCAGGTGCGCGGTCCCTGGAAAGAAGCGGTCTCCGAAGCTCTGGTATCTGGTGTCAGCGGGCTGGGCGGGTTTGCCAGATAAAGCACTTTGTGGGGCCTCCTCCGGGAGGGGCTGCTGGAGAAGGTGCATTTGCCCTGCTCCCTCCTCCCCAGTGTCTCCCGTGGGCCACCGTTGCCAAGATCCGAGACGCAGAGCCCAGGCTGGGTCTCCCCGGTCCTGCCGCCCCTGCCCCACCATCCCTGGTCACTGATCTTATCTGTCGTTCCCCTGCCCGCCCTGTACAGTTGGACTGAGAGACACACTGTGGTTGGGTGACTTTCGCTGTGGGCCTGTGGGTGGTATAGACTTGAGGTGCCGGGCAGTGAGGTCCCGGGGCGCGTGGCCTCTGTTGGTGGCACAAAAGGCAGGTCTTGGGGAAGACGCCCCCGCCCCGGAGCTGGCCGGGCTCTCCTCCTGGAAGGCAGGTCCTGGGCGGCGAGGCTGCTTCCGTGTTTGGACCAGTGCCGGTAAGTGCAGTCGACCGAATGGAAGCGAGGGTGAGCTTGGGTAACATGCTTTCTTTAGGAGAGTTTTTAGTTTTTCCCTCTATGGCAGCGTCTTCTGACGTTAGGGATTCAGGTGTCGTGTTTTGTGTGTCTGGGGTTTTTTGGCCGTCCACACCTATCTTACAGTGTGCTGATTTGGTTTATTTTCTACCAGGTTTTCTGCAGTAGTATCTGCAGACTCGCAGGGTTGATGTGCTGATGTTACCTTCTGGTGCAGCCGGTGGCACCTGGCCCGGTGTGGCCTGTGTGGACTCCCCTGGTTGATACCGAAGGTTTATTCTTAGGGGAAGAAGTTGACGTTTAGTTATTTTTGAAACGGCGTCTTCTGCTGGTGCCCGTGGCTCTTCACAGGCGTAGTCTGTGGCTCGTCGTCTCCTGCTGCTTCAGCAGCTGAGGCTGCCCTCCCGCCGCCCTCGTTCCCTTCCTTCCGAGGGGTGAGCGCCATCCGCGAGCCGCCGGCTCCGTCCGTCTCCCACCCGCCAGGGCGGTGACGTGAGCTTTGCTTCCGCCAGCTCAGGCCCCACGATACCGGCCAGCACTCTGAGAGCCAGAACCGCTGGCCACACGGGAGCCTTTTCCTTCTCTGGCTTTCTCTCTCGGTCTGGAGTCCTGCTGCCCCAGAGGCAAGGTGGCTGGAAGCTGGAAGCTGGGGTCTGTCTGCTTTTTCCTGAGCAGCACTGAATACGCTGAAACTTTTTAGCAGCTTTATTGAGGTATAACTCACATAACCGTACAATCACCCACGTAAAGCGTACAATTCAGTGGTTTTTAACGTATTCACAGAAACGCAGGGCCATCACGCCGGTCAGTTTTAGAACGTTTTCATCCCTCCCAGCGGGAAACCCCACGCCCTTTAGCTGTCGCCCTCGCACCCCAGCATCCTCCGTGCCCCCCCAGCTCTAAGCAAACCGTGACCTGGGTCCTGTTTCCACAGACCCCTTTCATCTGAGCAGGGTCGCACGTGGCTTTTTGTGACTGGCTTGTCACTTAGCGTGGTGTTTTAGGGCTTCATCCACGTTGTTTGACGTCTCAGCGCTATTTTCCTTTTTGTTCCCCGCTCGTCAGCTGGTGGACGTCCCACCTTTGGGCTGTTGCGAACATCGCTGCCGTAAACATTCGGGTACAGGTTTTGTGGGGACATGCGTTTCCGCACGTCTTGGACAGACACCTGGGGGTGGGACTGCTGAGTCGTACAGCGACTGTGTGTGACCGTTTGGGGAACCGGCAGACTGCTTTCCAAAGCGGCCGCACCATTTATATCCACCAGCAACTTTATGAGGCTTCCAATTTCCCCACGTTCTCAACTACACTTACTATTCTTTGACTTTTTGATTCTAACCATCCTAGTGGGTTTCAAGTGGTATCTCGTTGTGGTTTGAGGTGAAATTTTTAAAATTTTTAAAGGTTTTCAGCCCAAAAATGTGAGAATTGTACCATTAAAAATTTATCTTTGGGGGTGGTTCCTTGGATAGATGATGAGTAATTGTGGAGTTAACCGTCTAGCTGTGGCCCAGCCACCACACGTGGAATGAACATTTCTACATGCCAGAGTTGTGAGGACCACAGAGAAAGCAGGCTGAGGGCAGGCCCTGGAGGCCCTGGGAACTGAAGCTGGTCGAGGAGTGGGAGCTGCCTTGTCAAAGTTTTTAAAACATCTTAAAGTTTCATTTAGAGTTGTCATGCAAATTTATAGAACTAGGAACTTTTACTGACACTTTTTATTTATTTCTTTTTAAAAGATGTATTTGTTTGCTTGTTTATTTATTTGGGCTGTGCCGGGTCTTAGTTGCGGCATGCGGACTCTTAGTTGAGGCATGCGGGATCTAGTTCCCCGACCAGGGATCGTTCCCCCTGCATTGGGAGCACGGAGTCTTACCCACTGGACCACCAGGGAAGTCCCCTGACAATTGTATTTTTAAATCAGTATTTATCTCATTTGTAAGTACTAACTGCCGATGTCTATGATTTACTCTCATTCATGTAGATCATTTGCTTTAACAAACTTATGCTTATTATGATTATGTATGATAATGAAGCAAGATGTACTTTGTGGTTCTTTATATTGATTACTAGTTAAATTAAAATACTTCTCTTTTGTCTGGAAGGGCGCAAAGAAAGGGGGAGAAATCTGTCTGATGGATTCAGGGTGGAGCTTCAACTCTGTCTTATTTTAAGTGATGTTTGACATTTACTGATGGGATTTTTAACTCCCCGAAGGTCAGTCAGTGACCAAGTTTTTGATCTAGTAAAACCATGATTTGTTTTCAGTTAATTAAATGAATTCTGTGGTTTTGAAATTAGAAATCTGACCTCAGCTCTGGGAAGTTTTTTTCTGAGCTGTAAGAGAAACCATCTGGAGGCCGTGTGTCAGCTCGATTGTCCTGCGTGCAAAGTCGGGGAGTCAAAAGCGTCCAGCTCCTTGCCCTGTACGTGTGAGCGGTGTCCGTGGTGCCCCGGGAGCGGCAGAGGGGCCGAGCTGGCGGTCCTGTCCTCCCTGGAAAGGCCTCCCCTCGACTGCAGAGGGCGCGGCGTTGGGGACGGGGCACGTACCTGCGTCGCTAACCATTCATGGCGGGTTTAGGAATGGACGTCACCTATAGCTTTTCTGTTACCTGGAGTCGGTATTGTGGAAAGAGTGATATTTAGTGATTGAAAGAACAGTCTGGGATGTGGTTTGGGTGAGGGAGACCTCACCCACGGGAGTGAATGTCATGCCTTTGCTGGCAGGTGTGATGGAGTTCTAATGAACATGAAGGTTGCTCACGTTCCCCCTTTTCTTAACATCCTCAAAAGTTTCAGAGTGGGCTTTCTTTCTTTCTTTCTTTTAGAATTGCAAAAGCTTTAGCTTAAATATGTGGCAAGTAGGAGGACGGATTCTCAGCCATGAAGTCCCATGCTGGAGGACTTGAAGTTGCTATTCCAGTAAAAACTTAATGTTTTCTTTCTGGCCAGGAAGAAATAGCCAGAATTCCACGAAGTATTGTAGCCAGATGTTTGTCACTGCTCCTACATGAGCACCCTAAATATGGCAAAGAAACCGCCTTAGAGCTTATTTTGGTCTGATCTCAGAAGAAGAAGTTAGTAATTCAGCATCTGAAGTTTGGCGGTAATATAGGCTTTATATAAGAGCTCTGTGTGTCCCTAGTATATGCAGCAATTATGTGATTCTGCCCTAGGTTTTGAAACCTATTATTTTGTCTTGGAAAATTGATCTGTGTTTTGACCCTGAAGCCCAGGAATGTGGCAGGGTGGGACGAGGCAGAGGTGTGGACGTTTACCCAGCTGTGGTATCGAAGCTCCAAAACACATGCACGCACACGCCTGCACACGCACATGCCTGCGGGTTGGCATGTACAGTCTATGTTGGATGACCCCGCGATGATGACCAGTGACAAATGGAAAAGAATCGGGAAATGTCACCGAGAGAAGACCCATCCCCACGGTTGTGTAATGGAAGACAGCAGACTTGTCTCAGGGTCCCAGCAGAGGGTCATAGAAAGGAAACTTGCCCATTGGGTTGTCTTGACTTGTAAGCTGTTTCCTGAGCCCTTAAGACACGTGACGGGCTCGGGTCATTGGCATCCCCAGCAGGACGCAGAGGCAGAGTGAGCCGCTGGGTGACGCAGCTGACCTGTGACCCCACCCCACCCCTCGGCTGTCTCTGGAACCCTTGCTCTTATCCACGTGATGCTCTCATTTACTACTCAGAAGGAATTTGGTTCTGTTGTCCTTTGTTCATAGGAGGCTAGAAGAGCTGACCTTGTACTTGTTGCACTGATTGGGCCCTTGAATCGCTGTTCCCGTTCAGTTTCCATCCCTTCCCAGAAATCTCCGATGCCTGCGCTCTTGGCCCAACTCCCCACAGGGAGGTGGCCCGCCTCGGAGTGATGCTGCCTGACCACCTCGGCCTCCCGGGCTCGCGCGCTCACCCCTCTCCCTGCAGCCGCGTGGGGCACGTTAGCACCAGGTTGTAAATCTCAGCCCCTCACCACCCGATGGCGTGAGGAAGGGCCTTGCTCCAAGTCTGGGCACGGCTTTGCTCAGGGGCCCCGTCCGGACGTGTGGCCAGAGTCGGGGGGCGGGGTGACGTCCGCGCCCGTCTGCTCCTGCGGGGGCCACGTGGGCGGGGAGGCCAGAAAGGCCCAGAGTCCTCCTCTGCAGGCCTTCGCTCGGCTGCCCGACACACACCCCATGTCCTGCGCCCCATATTGAGCCGTGTAGCCTGGCACACCCCAGGGCTTTCAGAACTTACTAGAATCTGTTCTGTTCGGTGGTGAACAGTGTCTGGGTGTTAGGAGCAATGCTGCTGCGGATGTTCCTGTGTGTGTCGCCGTGTGCGCGTGCGCAGGTTTCTCTAGTGTGTGTCCCCAGCGTGGACTTTGTGGTTGTAGGGTGTGCCCGTTTTCGCCCTGCCCAGGTATGTGGATTGTTCTGGAAACCCGTTAGACCGTCTCACGGGCCCTTCGTCCACACAGGACCACTGCCAGCCGTCCTCTGGGCCTGTGGCCTTTCTCCTGCTGCTTCCGTCCACGGGGGCCGCTGCCCAGTGTGGGCCGCTGGTGGGCCTGGCCCCGGGGCCGTCTGCGTCCCGTCCTGATTCCTGTCCCCAGCCAGGTCATCCGAGAGCGCTGCCGTCCTCCTGGTCCCCCCCACCCCCCGCAGCCTCCAGTGGGCCTTTCACACCTACTGCACATTCGGGTCACCAAGGCCACCTTTAAAACATGCCGTGCTGCTGAGGAATCCTCAGGTGATTCTGGGCAGGATGGGTGGCCGGGGTTTAGAGAAGAGCTGACGGGTTCTGGAATGTGTGCCCTCCCCCACCCCGGGCACCCTCTGCTGACCCATTCCTCCTGACCCTCATTTCTTCCCTCCGTCCATTCACTCAATCCCTGAACAAAACAAACACACCATCGCCTCCCCTCCCCTCCCCTCCCCTCCCCTCCCCTCCCCTCCTCCTCCCCTCCCCTCCTCCTCCCTTCCCCTCCCCTCCCCCTCCCCTCCCCTCCCCTCCCCCTCCCCTCCCCTCCCCTCCTCCTCCCCTCCTCCCCTCCCCTCCTCCTCCCCTCCTCCCCTCCCCTCCTCCTCCCCTCCCCTCCTCCTCCCCTCCCCTCCCCCCTCCCCTCCCCTCCCCTCCCCTCCCCCCTCCCCTCCCCTCCCCTCCCCCCTCCCCTCCCCTCCCCTCCCCTCCCCTCCCCCCTCCCCTCCCCCCTCCCCTCCCCTCCCCCTCCTCCCCTCCCCTTCCCCCTCCCCCTCCCCTCCCCCAGAAGGTATGGTGTTCCGCAAGACTTCCTCCAAGCTCCACTTTTCAGTAGAGCTTTGCTAGGTCGTAGCAGCCCCACAATTCATTTTCTGTCCTAAGAACCTAATTCTGTGTTACTGATCACTTTCAGTTAAAGAAAGTAACCAAGATTCTCCAGAAAGCTGGCTGGACGATTACAGTTCTCTCTCTTCTTTCAAGGAGAGCATTCTGTGTTTTCACTTGCACTGTTTAATACATGTTTTTTCCAAAGTTTATCTTACTGTTTCACAAATAGCGTGTCCACCAGGATTAGCACTTGCACCAGCGCCGCGTCCGCTCCCTGGCAACACTGTGCCCCTGGCGAGGCTCTCGTGCAGCCGGCACCTCGGAGCCCAGCCAGGATGGCACGCGGGGTTCCTGATGCCTCCTGTTTGGGAGGGCGTTCAGCTGATTGATACAAATCACACGTGTCCCTTGTAAGAAAATGGAAGATGGGGAAGGCCTACAGCCAAGAATCACCACCCAGGAAACAGCCAAGCACAGTGTTCTGAATATCCTCCCAGCCTTCTATCTGTTCACATGTATTCATTAAACACACCTAGAATCAAACCACATACATTTGTAGTCTGTTTTTAAACTTAGCATACTGTTGAACATGTTTCTGTATACTTTCTCCTTAAATTTTTAATGACTACGTAGTTTTCTAGTTTTCAGTGTCTTTGTAATAAATCTTTATACACATTCTGGATTTTTCCCTTTAGATAAATATCTGGAGCTGGAGGTTCTGCGTCAGCGGGTGTTATACGGCCCTCGGGGGGCCCCACAAAGGGCAGAAGCGCTTTACACCCCCCAGCAGGACCTATTATGGTTTTTAATAAAATCTCCAGTTTAATAGGCAAAAGTTATGTTTTTTAGACACAGTTTTATCAGACTTAACTATTTTGGTTTTGTTTTGAGGGGTTTTTTGTGTGTGTGTTTGCTTTACTTTTTTTTTTTTTCGGTAAAATACATGCAAGAGAGATTTACCACATTGACCACTTTTCAGTGCGCAGCTCAGTGGCACTAAATCCAGTCTCGTCGTTGTGCAGCCATCACCACCGTCCATCCCTGTCACTCTTCATCTTGTAAAATTGAAGCTCTGTCCCCGTGAAACACTGACCCACCCCCAGCCCCTGGCACCCACCATCCTACTGTCTCTGTGATTCTTCTCCTCTGAGTACCTCATATAAGTGGAATCACACAGTATTTGTTCTTGAGCGAGTGGCTTATTTCACTCAGCACCGTGGTGTCGAGGTTCTCTCGTGTTGCAGCCTGTGTCAGAACTTCCTTTTCAAGGTGAATGATGTCCCACTGTATGGATGGCCCACATTTTGCTTAGCCCTTCAAATGCTGAGGGGCAGATGGGTTGCTTCCACGTTTTAGCTCTTGTGAGTAGTGCTGCTGTGAACATGGGTGTACAGACATCTCCTCGAGACTCTGCTTTCTTTTCGTTTGGGTGTATACCCAGTAGTGGGATTGCTTAATCACGTGGTCTATTTTAATTTTTTGAGGACGCTCCATACTGTTTTCCACAGTGACTGTACCATTTTGCATTCTCACCAACAGTGCATGAGGTTTCTAATTTCTCCACATCCTAGCCAACACTCGTTATTTTCTTTTCTTTTTCTTTCTTTCTTTCTTTTTTTTTTTGATAGCAGCTATCCTGATGGGTGTGGGGTGGTATCTCACTGCGGTTTTGATTGGCATTTTCCTGATGGTCAGTGATGTTGAGCGTCTTTTCGTGGGCTTATTTGTATATATATATTTTCTTTGGAGAAATATCTATCCAGGTCCTTTGCCCATTTTTGAATTGAGTTGTTTGGTTTTTTTGTTAAGTTTTAAAAGTTCTCTACATATCCTGGATCTTAACCCCTTATTAAATATTCAATTTGCAAATTTTTCTACATCGTATTAGAAGTTAAAAAAAATAGGAAGTTGAGAGTAAGTATATGGTATTTGAAGTGAAAAGAAAAAGCCAGGGGATGCTGGAGACATCACAGAAAGTGACAACTTACAGTGGAGAAAAGGACAGAAAGTTTATGGCAAACACAGTCAGGGATTGGACACCTGGACAGGCCGTCGGTGTGGGTTTGTGCCGCGCTCCGCGACCCTGTGGCTCTCGGGGGCAGGTGTTTCCCAGCACCTGGGATGCTCCGGGCACCGCTATGGAAGCCGGGCCGGGATGCCAGGTGAGCCCAGCCTTCTTGCTGCTTATGCTGCAGTAGACGCTCGAGGATAAACCGGGGAAAGCAGAGCCCTTAGTGCTCAGGAGAGAAACAAAGCAGGCAGGGGCGGAGTGTGGGTGCACCCTTAGGCAGGAAGGGGTGGGGATGGACCGGAGCGTGCAGGGGGTGCAGACCCAGAGCCGGGCATGTGGGCGGGAGGAGAGGGGATGCAGGGGGTGGGTCCCCGGGGAGGCCCTGGCCCTCCTGCGCTCGGGCCCCTCGCGGCGAGACGCACGTGCCAGCCATGTCAGCTGTTGGCCAAGGAGGCCGCTTTAAACTCTCCTATCCTCGACTCCTGGGTCACAGGAATTATGTATGGGCTTTTATTTTCAGCGAGATTTTGACTAGTGTTTAAAGAGAAACATGAAAAACATCTGTAGGTGCTTCCAAACTGTTGTTACTGGAATGCTTTGGAATGTCCTTTGCACATGTGTTATGCTTTTGTGTGTGTAATTTTGTAGTTTATGTAACACGGCTTCATTTTGCCACCGTGGCAGAGAGGATCCCAGCCCTTACTTGAGGGCTTTTTCTGGTGACAGTGAAAATCAGAAAGAAATGTTTTCCTGCTCGGCTCTTGGTCTCAAACCCCTGCCTGGGACTGAGCCTTCTTCAGAAGTTCTCGTGTAGACTTCTGTCATAGCTTCACTGTCGAGCCTAAAATATCTTTTTCTAAAATAAATTTAACATTACTGATTATGAAAGGTACATTCTTTCTTACTGTTCTCTTTTTAGATATTTATAATGTTTCCTCATATATTTTTTGCATTTGTTTAATCCACTAATATGTGACCTTATGCTTTTTTGCATGTTTTGATATTTGAATCTGATAAAGTTAGATTTTTGTAGCCGAAGAAAAGCCTTTTTTTTTTTCCCCTATTAAAGTAATTTTCAGTTAAGACAACTCAGAATGACTTTAAGGCTCTAGACATTGCTCTCCTTCTGGAAATTATGTTGGAACATGGACTCTTTTAAATCAGACATACTAAATCAAGGATAGTCAGCTTTATAGCTGTTTGCTTCTGGCTCTGATTTACATCAATCCTATGTCTTTTAAAACCGTATAAAATAGTAGAAACATATCCTAAATGTAGCGAGGAATCCAAATTATGAAATGAAACTATAAATTTTACATAAGTACTGAGATAAAATTTAACTTGTTAGCATATTAACATAAAGACATAATAAAAAAAGACATCTTGAGAGACTTTGATACACTCTTGCTGAGAACACAGGCTTCTACAAAGGGTCTTCAATTTTTCCTTATTTAGTGGAATCAGATTAGGAGACACCTAAGAGCACTAGAGGAGGGCAAACTTGTTTTGGAAAATTGTTGCTGTAAGTTCTGGAAAACCAAAGTTTGTTTGTTTTTGTTTTTTTAATTTTTATTTATTTTATTTTTTATTTTTGGCTGTGCTGGGTCTTCGTTGCTGCGCACGGGCCTTCTCTAGTTGCAGCGAGCGGGGGCTACTCTTCGTTGCGGTGCACGGGCTTCTCATTGCAGTGGCTTCTCTTGTTGCAGAGCACGGGCTCTAGGCATGCGGGCTTCAGTAGTTGTGGCACACGGGCTCAGTAGTTGTGGCTCGCGGGCTCTAGAGCGCAGGCCCAGCAGCTGTGGCGCATGGGCTTAGCTGCTCTGCGGCACGTGGGATCTTCCCAGACCAGGGCTCGAACCCGTGTCCCCTGCATTGGCAGGCGGATTCCCAACCACTGCGCCACCAGGGAAGTCCCCCAAAGTTTTTATTGCTGCAAATTTTCTACAGTTTAGAAACTGATGCTGTTATTTTTAATTATTCAAGTCAACTGACTTTATAAAGTTATAGTATTTCGTGTTGATTTTTTTTTTGCTTTTGCACTGTAGAAAACTTTTTATGTATTTTTTTCAAATGATAAGATTAATACATGCTCACAGTAAAAAATTCAGTCAGTCAGTACAGAGGAAAAAAGTTAAATGTATTATTCTCCTACACCCAGAAATAACGTCTTTGACATTTTGGTCATGCTACCCGTTTAATCTTCCAGACGGTCGGCCGTGTGTGTGCACGTGGGGTGCAGGCTCGCCGTCCACGTCACACGCCGTCCACCTGATCACGTAAGCACTTCCCAACGTTCACGAGTTTACCTGTTTCTCTTTTTACCTCCTGTAGTTTCTGTGTTATGAATCTTGACACCATGTGAATTGGTACCAAGATATTCGTTGTAATATGCTGATGGGCATAGCACTGTTTTCCTCTTATAAAATGTGTACTTTTTTTTGGTCTCAGTTGCCTTTTTGGCCTAAATTCAACCATGTATTCTATAAAGTTCATGTTCCCTTACTTTTTGTTGTTGTTGTTTGCCATATTCGTGATTCAACCATGTCATTCTTTTATTTTCAACCTTTCTGTATCATTTGCTTCAGCTGTGTTTCTTATGTACAACCCAATGGCCAACACTGAGTGTTTACCACATTCTGAGTGCTGTTCAAAAGCACTTTGCATGTATTATTTAATTTCCTCCTTAACCATTAGCAGCATTATTATTAGTTTTGTATTATAATTGAGAAAACTGAGATACAGGGAATTTTTAAAACTTACCCAGTACTGGAAGTTCCAGCCAGGACAATTAGGAAAAAAAGGAAAAGAGTAAGAAAAAATGAAATAAAAGGAATCCGTATTGGAAAGGAAGAAGTGAAACTATCTCTTATTTACAGATGACATTATGATGTATATGGAAAATCCTAAGGAATCTACAAAAAAAAAAAAACTACTGGAACTATTAAACAAATTCAACAAAGCCACAGGATACAAGATCAATATACAAATATCAATTTGTATTTCAATACACTAGCAATGTACAATCCCAAAATAAAATTAAGAAAACAATTCCATTTACAGTGGCATCAAAAAAGAATAAAATACTTGGGAACAAATTTAACAAAAGAACCTCAAGGGCTTCCCTGGTGGCGCAGTGGTTGAGAATCTGCCTGCCAGTGCAGGGGACACGGGTTCGAGCCCTGGTCTGGGAAGATCCCACATGCCGCGGAGCAACTAGGCCCGTGAGCCACAACTATTGAGCCTGCGCATCTGGAGCCTGTGCTCCGCAACAAGAGAGGCCGCGATATAGTGAGAGGCCCGCGCACCGCGATGAAGAGTGGTCCCCGCTCGCCACAGCTAGAGAAAGCCCTCGCACGGAAACGAAGACCCAACACAGCCAAAAATAAATAAATAAATAAAATTTTTAAAAAAGAACCTCAAAATTTATATGCTCCCTGGTAGTCAACTACTAATTTCTTGAAGGGGAAATTTGTAGTTTTAACCCATAAAAAGAGAGTTTTGAAAAGCCAGTTAGTCACCTGTAGATTTTGAATGAAACTTTTTATTTATGGGAAAAAAATTCCAAAGGGAATAGCCTAGAAAGGTCTTTTCTTTTCTCCTTTGCAGTATAATTATAAAAATAATTGCAAATTCTCAAGCACAGTAAAATTCTAATTAAATTACAATTCACTGATATTTTTATTTATACGGTCAAATTATCCTCCCTTTTGTATTGTCCATCCATTTTCCTATGTTTTAAAACTTAAACCACAGTTGTAGAGTATTTACGTTGAATCCAGCTACAAAGATATTAACTATTTTTTACATTGCATTTTTTCCTAAAAACTAAACACAATAATATATGTAAAGTCCTAAAATAATTTAATCTCTTACATTTGTCTACTAGAAGTACTGATTTGTGATAGAACCAGATTTTATGTTCTCTGAAAAGCTCCATTAATTAGGGGGGGAAATGCCTACATGCTACTAAAAACAAATTCAATAAATCTCACTCTGTGTTTCTGAAAAACATGATCTTTAAAGATGAATTTTAAATGCCAGAATCAAATGTCAGGAGAAACAGATTTTTTTTTTTTTTTTGCCTTCAATGAATAGCTAAAGATTAAAAGAAAAGATTTGGTTTAGAGAATATATATTTTTCACTGGCATTTTAGGATGGTGTTTACCAAAATGTCATAACTGCTTATTTGCAACTGTTCCTCATGCTTCTAGCAAAGGGCAGTGAACGGAAACATGGAGCTCAGCTGTGGAAGCCCAGGAGTTTTGCTTTGCATTTCATCCCTCCACTTCCCACCCCTGCTTGGGATGGCCCAGACCTAACCATCACCAGAGACAGCGCAACTCAATTCCAGACACATATTATGAGCTCCAGTGAAACTGTAACTTTACAACAAACAAACAAAAAAACACCTTGTGCACTGAAAACTGTAACACTACTGAAAGAAGTGAAGGAAGATGTAAATAAATCAGTGGAAAGCTATTCCGTCTTCTGGATCATCAGACTTGCTGTTACTAAGATGGCCGTGCTCCCCGACTGACCTACAGATCTGTTGTGATCCCTGTCACGTCCCAGCTGGCTTTTTTACAGAAACTGACAAGGTGATCTTAAAATGTATATGGGAATTCAAGGGACCTAGAATAGCCAAAAACAATCTTGAAAAAGAAGAAAGTTGGAAGAGTCACACTTTCCCGTTCCAAGGATGACTGGCATGCAGCAGTGATCCAGGTGGTGTCATGCCAGCAGGAGGGCAGAGGTACCGACCACCCTCCGTGCCCGCAGGCTCCACGTCACACATGCAGCCAACCGCGGATAAATCCACGCACACATAACCTGCAGACATGCAGCACCACTAGGGGACCTGAGCATCTGCGGATCTGGCTACCTGTGGCAGTGCCCCTGGATACCGAGAGGCGACGGTATAGGTCAGTGGAATAGAACTGAGAGTCCAGAAATAAATCCTTACGTGAAGTCGGACTCTGGCCTCAAACCATACACAAAAAGTAACTCAAAATGGATCAATGACCTAAATGTCAGAGTTAAAACTATAAAACTCTAGGAGAAAACCTAAGAGTAAATTTTCATGCCTCAGGTTAGACAGTAGTTTCTTAGATATGACACCAAAATCACACGTGACAAAAAAAATAGATAACTTGGATTTCATTTAAAAAAGAAAATTTGTGCTAGAAATAACACTATCAAGAAAGTTAAAGGAATGAGAGAAAAAATTACAATTCTACATCTGATAAGGACTTTATCTAGAAATATATATATATTTTTAATATGTAAATTTATTTGGCTGCGTTGGGTCTTTGTTGCTGCGTGAGGGCTTTCTCTAGTTGCGGCGAGCAGGGGCTAGTCTTCGTTGCGGTGTGCAGGCTTCTCATTGCGGTGGCTTCTCTTGTTGCGGAGCACGGGCTCTAGGCGCATGGGCTTCAGTAGTTGTGGCTTGCGGGCTCAGTAGTTGTGGCTCACGGGCCCTAGAGCGCAGGCTCAGTAGTTGCGGTGCGTGGGCTTCATTGCTCCGTGGCATGTGGGATCTTCCCAGACCAGGGCTCGAACCCATGTCCCCTGCATTGGCAGGTGGATTCTTAACCACTGTGCCACCAGGGAAGTCCCTAGAATATATTTTTTAAAACAACTCTCACAACTCAGTAATAAAAGACAAGTAACCCAGTTTACACTGTTGCCCAGGGTCACATGGCCAGAAAGCAGGCACCCAGGAACTCACTCCCAGGTGGTCCCTTTTCCTTGAATAGCTGTTCTCTTCTCTTCTCTTTCCAGAGCTCCTGTTTCTCTGCTTTGTGCTCCTGTATTACAGAGGCAGTTGCTTTATTTATTTATTTATTTATTTTTGGCTGTGTTGGGTCTTCGGTTCGTGCGAGGGCTTTCTCCAGTTGCGGCAAGCGGGGGCCACTCTTCATCGCGGTGCGGGGACCGCTCTTCATCGCGGTGCGCGGGCCTTTCTCTATCGCGGCCCCTCCCGTTGCGGGGCACAGGCTCCAGACGCGCAGGCTCAGCAATTGTGGCTCACGGGCCCAGCTGCTCCGCAGCATGTGGGATCTTCCCAGACCAGGGCTCGAACCCGTGTCCCCTGCATTAGCAGGCAGATTCTCAACCACTGCGCCACCAGGGAAGCCCCAGAGGCAGTTGCTTTATTAACTGTTTTCTAACTTCATGATGAAATTCTGGCCGCAGTTTCATCTGCTGAGAGGCAGCATTTTTCTGCTAAGTGTTCATCTGACTTTTTTTTCTGTTTTTTTTCCCCTCCTTTTGTCTTGAATGGTTTGAATATTTGCAGGATCGTTCTACTTTGGTCACCCATCTTTGAAGCAGTTCAGCTGTTCATGGATTAGCTATTTTAAGGGGGTCTTGTATGAGTGACTGGTTGTAGAGTCATGGACATTTGGCATTTATGTAAGACCTAAGGCTTGGGGGTGACTCAGTTCACCCCTCATTTTCAGTCAGCCAAAAGCAGCAGCTGGCCTGGCTCTTTGCAGGGCGGTCTTTCACCCTGTCCTGCGTGTGCCTCATCTGGCTCCGCCTCCTGTGCATCTCCAAGCCAGACGGGCCGGGTTTGGAGTCTGCCACCGCCGCCTCTTCCCCTCCTTTTTGCAAACAAGGGGTGTAGGTTTCACCCCCGAAGCTGTGCCCATCGCGTGGCTTAGTGCTCTGTGAGGCTTTCTGCTGAAACCTGTGCCCTGGCATCTTGTCGCGCGTCGTCCCACAGCCTCCCACGCTCTCGGGCTGGCTCTGCTGCTGGCGCTCCTCCCACCTGTGGGAGCTGTGAGTCAGGGTTTAGCAGTTTCCTAGTTTTGCTGGAAATGGACTTTACATTTTTGTTTCTTATCTTCTTTCTTGATTTTCAGTGATTCCAGCAAGAGATTGAGGGAGTGACAGTCTACACCGCGTCCTCAGAAGAGTCACTGAGCACCCCTCCCCCCAGCCCCTCCCCTCCTGTGTCGCCCCCTCCTGGGATTCCTCTTAGACACGTTTGTGGCTCCCGATTCACGTTCCTGAGTCTGAACGCTTCTTTCATTACTCCATCTCGAGAGGAATGCCTCCATTAACCGTCCACACCCATGCAGGTGCACGTCTTACCTGTTCAGTTCAGGCCTCCTGTTGACCTTTAATTTCTGGAGTTATCTTTTTATTTCCTCCTTTTAGTCTTTAGTTGCTGTTTTTCTTTCTTCGAAATCTTCTCATTTTATGAGTACATTGACCTGTTCCATTGGCCTTTCTGAGGATCTTCGTGTTTTTTTTTAATGACGTCGTTTCGGTTTTGGTTACCACATCCACTCCGTTCATCGGGAATTCATCTGTCTGCTTTCCGGGTCGACGCCTCTGTTTCAGGAGTTTGGTGTTAAGCCTCTGCTCATTCCTGGTTGTCTGTGTATTTTTGCAGATGAAGGTTCAGACTGATTGGTAGCGGTTCCAGTGACCTTTTTAAAGGCGCAGTTTGATTTTGTAGGCAGGCTCCCCTCTGCAGGGCCCTGGCTGGGGAGCAGGCAGTCTCCACAGGTGCACACACGTCAGGGCCGGCAAGCCAACCGGACCCGTCTGTTGACGAGGACGGAAGAAGGGAATCACCCGAGAGACTGGCTGCTCCAGGAGATTCACCGCCAAGACACACCCTCCGTTTTATTTTTCCCTGATGCTGCGTTAAAGACAAGGAATGAAAATAGTAGTGGGTTGATCGCGCAACTACCAAACCTAAAGGAGCAGGTTGCTTCCTTGGCTGCCGCCGTGGGACGTAAGCTGCGTAAGGATGTGGTGGGGACGTGCGGCCTCGTTCACCTGGGTCAGCCAGGTCACCAGCGCCCTCACTCTGGTGGGAGGAGACGGGTGGTCCTTCCCCGAGCTGGTGGAGGGGGGGTCCCGTCTCCCTCCTTCTGTGCTCACACCTCAGCCCCTCCCCACTCCACAGGGTCTTGTGAAGATGCTCACCACCGATTCTGCTTCTCTGCCATCGCCCCCTCCCCCGCTGGTGAGAGCACCCCGCAGGACAGACGTCTGCGTGACCCTCTGTCTAAGGCTCACTGTTCCGTGTTTAAGCCTCATCTGGCCACGAGCTTCTGCCGCCATCACGTCGCGGCTGTTGTGCTAACCGTGTGCGTTTGGACGAGCTGCAGGAGGCTTGCTGTGGATTGGGCTTTTCCCCCAGTTCTGGAGCCCTCTCCTGCCTAGGCCGTGCACGCCGTGGGCGTCGTCCAGGGTCTGCGAGCCGCGTTATTCAGGGTCCGGGTCAGGAGACAGAATACACCTGCCCTGTGAACTGGGAAATGCAACAGTTGTTAACTGGTCACAGACAGTAACTACGAAGCGGGGAGGGGAGCCCCGCGGGATGCGGAGCAGGAAGTGCAGTCAGCTGCCGCCGCCCCCAAGCCCACGGCTCAGACCAGGGGCCCCGGGAACAGGCTGCGGGCAGGAGCTGCCCAGCGGCGGGACCGGAGCTTGAGGGAGAGTCGCTGCTGGGCCTCCTGCACGGGCCAGCAGCTGTGAGCCCAGAGCCCAGAAGCAGCGAGAGAGGCCCCCTCTTCCTGTGCTGTCTCCAGCTGGTCAGAGAGAAATGTCTGCAGTTCCTGTTCCAGGGTCACAAAGCCACAAAGAAGGGTGGGCTTGGAGTAGAGAGCAATAAAGAGATAACTAGCTCACCCGTACTAACAGGTTCTTACTTGGGGATTTAAGCTGTCCTGTTTCCTCGAGCAGTTTTGGAGAAGCTATTGTAAGAGGAGCTGGGGCACCAGTGGATCCACGGATGTGTGAGCTCATTTGGTGCTCACGTCCCGTGGTCAAGGTGATCTCTGTCTGAGGACGCTGAGTCCCCTGCCTGATAAGCAGACGTAGCAGTGATATCTTCACGTCCTCCACCTTCACACAACTCCTGTGGCCTTCAGCGCAGGAGGGAGTGGATCTCTGGTTATACAGCATTTGAGGAATATGCGAGAATCTCAGACTTGAGCGTGAGCCAGAGTGAGGGGGAAATGCCCGTCAGAAACACGGGTGACCTTTCAGAGTGTCTAGAATGAATGTGGCTACAGTTTCCTCTGAGCTCGCAAGATTATCTTCATTGCACAGTGTAACATTATAAAAGGAAGTTTGGGGTTGATCTAATTATTAGACAAGAAGAATCTTAAGTCCTGAAGCTAGCAGTGGAGATTTTGAGTTTCGGTACAGGAGCAGAGACGGGGGAGCTGTTGTTTGGCAGATGAGCTGCAAACGGGCACATGGAACAAACAAGTTGAAGGACAAAGTCAAGCGTTTTCAAGAAGGATTTTCCCACACTGCTAAGACAAAGAATAAAGAAGTACTTTGTTAGCTAAGCTTCTGTAACCCATTTCCATCCAGACAAAATTTTTAACGGTACTTTTGTCTATGTAGATTTTTAACAATATGCTTTATGTCTAAGCTTGGAGAAGAGCTCTGCCGTTGTGACCAACTGGAAAAATGGAAACACTGAACAAAACGTTTGTAACCTGTATTTTGTACTTTGGTTATGTTATTAATGCCGTGTCTCCTCCAGCCTGGTGTTTGAAGCCCCGCCCTGGTTTGGGCTGTGAAGTCGGTCTCTCCATTGCTTCTGTTGGGGCTGCTGGTGCTCAGACGCCCTCCGTGGTGGTCAGGGAGCCTCGTTCCCTCTGACCATCCGCCCCTGTGGGCACAGACCGTGCGGACTGCAGTCCGACTGATGGTCAGTGTCTGTATTTTTAGGAACAGAAGGTAAACTCTGAGTGTGGAAGACGTGAGAAGGCAGAGATGGACATGTGACAGATACAAGGGACGCAGGACAGAGCTGCCGTATTTCACTAGCTAAGTCCTAGTCGAGATGCTTCTGTAAAAATTAAGAGGAATGAACCTGTGGAAAATCATCTTGGCGAGTCATGTTGAAATACTCTGAAACTACACTGTAGAAAAGATAGTCCGTGTCCACGTGTTTGCATAGGCGTTGACAGGAGGGAGGAACCACTGGCTGCCTGCGCAAAGCACGCTCCCCGGGCAGATGAGACGAGTGCCTCTTTCCAGACACGTGTCAGGAGGAGACTGAACAAACACAAGACCTGGACGGACGGTCCTCGGGGGTGGGAGCTCTCTCTGTGCACAGTTGGAAGATGTTTTGTGCAGTGCCGACACTGCTGCGCGTGTGCAGACAATGGCCCCGGCTTGTACCAGGCGTCCCGTGGGGCAGTGTTCATACTGGTTTCGTGACATCCCCAGAAAACCCTTTCAGGGTGAGAATTATTTATTTTTCAAATGAGGAAAACCCAGGACCAGCATAGCCACCAAGCGGAAAGCCGGGATTCCAACTCCAGGTCTGTGCTCCTACGGCCGCATGATGCAACTTGTTCCTTGTGATGAAACCAAGGAGCCGGAAGGTATCTCAAGAAAATCTCTGGTTTCTCGTCCACATCGGGCAGAGGGTGACCAAGCTTGGTCAGGTCACTGTCTCTGCCGTTTTGGCGCTGATCGGGCAGCACGCCGATTCTTTTACAATTCATCATCTTGACCGTCGATGCCTCTCTATATTTTTAGCTGAAATCTAAAATGTCGATTAAACTGTTTCTTCTAGTTTTGTCCTCTTTGGGTTTGGAAAATAACCGCTCAGCATCTTCCTAAAATTCTTCACACCCTCGGGAACCGTGCGTCTTGTGTCACTGCAGGGACAGAGGGCCCAAGGGCAGCCGGGAGCGGCCGGAGACCCACAGCTCTGCCCTCCTGCTTCTCTTTCCCGATTCGCGTGCGGCCTGCGTGGTACCTCACCCACTCCTGATCCTTTTGTTCAGGATGGATTGCCCCATCTTTTAATAAATGACGTTGGATTGGACTTCAGTATTTATGGTCATAATGGAAGGGGTTGTCCCAGTTATTATGTGATTGATTCATTCACAGACAGCTGAGTGCCTGTCATGTAAGTTACTCTGTGCGCCAAAGAACCTCTTGACGCTCTTTTATTTATTTATTTTTTTTTTAAAGTTTTACTTGATTTTATTTATTTATTTATTTATTTTTGGCTGTGTTGGGTCTTCGGTTCGTGCGAGGGCTTTCTCCAGTTGCGGCAAGCGGGGGCCACTCTTCATCGCGGTGCGGGGACCGCTCTTCATCGCGGTGCGCGGGCCTTTCTCTATCGCGGCCCCTCCCGTCGCGGGGCACAGGCTCCAGACGCGCAGGCTCAGCAATTGTGGCTCACGGGCCCAGCTGCTCCGTGGCATGTGGGATCTTCCCAGACCAGGGCTCGAACCCGTGTCCCCTGCATTAGCAGGCAGATTCTCAACCACTGCGCCACCAGGGAAGCCCCTTGACGCTCTTTTATAATTTAAGTATCAAGAACCACCTAGCATTTTGTCCCCAAGGAGAACTCATTCTATTGAAAGTCTCTACACATGCGGTGAATTGTTAATTATTGAACAAAATTCAAGATACAGTTTCTGCTCTCCCAAAACCTGTGGTCTAAAAAAGTCTCTCTGTCTCTCACGTGGAGCACTTTGAGAAACGATTGTTTATAAACTGGAATGGGCTGGCGTGTGCGTGAGCGTCATTCTCTCACGGAGACCCACGTTCTGACCCCAGGTCCCTGCCTTTGCACAGCTCAGGGGCTCCAGTGAGTCCGTTCCGCGTGGAGCGCTGCGCTGGACTTGGGCTTTTCCAGTGTGTTCTGTTCTGGGTGACCTTTCTGAAAGGGCCCTTGACAAACTGGACCGTGTCTGCAGGAGATTGATCAGGGGAGGATTTAGGCAAAGGCATTTTGACCAAAGGCTGGGAACTCTTTCCAGGCAGGGCCGTCCAGCGGTGGATCCAGGTGCCTCGTGCCCTGTGTGTCCTGATGCCTCAGAGCAACTCTAGAAGGATTAATGTAAAAGGTGAAAGGTCAGCTTTCAGGAACTCCCAAGGCTGTTTGACCTCTTATTTTCCTTGTGGTGACTTTTGTACCAGAGTGTCACTTGCACAGTGAGGTGTGCAGCCCTTCGTGTGCAGCTTGGTGAGCTGACATGTGTGCACGTGCCCCCCACCCCCGGTGGAGATGGACCACAGGCTCCCTTGTGCCCCCGCCAGCCACTTACAGCCCCCAAATAGCTGCTGTTTGGATCTTTAGGACTATAAAATGGTTTTGCCAGATACTCAGTTTGGTCCAGAGACAGTCATACGGTGTGTGCACTGACGTTTATCAGTAACCAGTATTGCTGCATGAAGCAGTGGTCTCTTTTTTCCATCACTGGGTCATATTCCATCGTGTCAACAAACCGTATATCGTTTATCCATCCAGTTTGACGTTTCAGCTCTTGTCAGTTTTTGCCTGTAAGTGAAGCTGCGGTGAACGTTCTCAAACGTGTGTTTTGCTGTACGTAAGCGTGCACTTCTGTTCAGCGTACCCCGGGACTGGACTGCGCGGCCTTAGGGCAGGTCTGGCCGCCGCTTTCCCCAGGGGACCTGCAGACCTGCTCCCCCGCCAGCCTGGGCGCGGCCTCCGTGCGGTGCCCCACGTTCTCACCAGCGTCAGTATTGCCCGTCCTCTTATTCTTAGCTTCCTGGAGGGCGTCTGGTTGAGCACATGTTTCCCTGACGTCATATTGCGCAGCTTTTCTTACTGTTTATTGGCCATTTAGATAATGCTCTTTTGAAAGTGCCTGTTCAGGTGTTTCTGCCCACTTCTGTTTAACTGGACTGTCTGCCTTTTCCTTATGATTTGTAGATCTTTAAATATGTGTTGGCTTCACGACCTTTGTTGGACTTTTGTATTGCACATATTTTCTAGTTTGTGACTTCCCGTTTTCCTGTCTTAACAGTGTCTTCTGATGTACAGAAGTTTCTGATTTTCAGGTGGTCCATTTTTCAGACATTCTTTTGTGGTTAAGTCACATGGTTCAATTCTCTGGAACCAACAACCGTTCCTAGTTAACTGCCCCTTCAGAGAGCGTCTGTGCGTTTACCTACAGTACATATGTGCATATTTATAGATTTATATCTATATTTATATCCCCCCATGCAGTGGTGGCGTGTGCGTTGTTCAGCACCCAGATTTTTATCCTAACGGTTTACCTTGGCGGTCTTTTCACTTTAGTGCAGAGAGAACAGCCTTAGTCTACCCGCCTCGAGTGTCACTGGATTTGCTGCAGTTTAGCAGCCTGTCCTGTGCTGCAGATTTAGGGTATGGTTAATTGTCTGCTATTAGAAGCGTTATTGTGACAAATGTTGTTCTATATGCACGGCTTTGCACCTGTGAAATACTTTTTTTTGTTTTTTTTTGGCCATGCCACGTGGCTTCCAGGATCTTAGTTCCCCCACCAGGGATTGAACCCGGGCCCTCGGCAGTGAGAGCGCAGAGTTCTAAGCACTGGACCGCCAAGGAATCCCCTGAAATACTCTTTAGAAGTGGGGTTTTTAAAAGCATGGTGTGGACATTTAAATTTTGGTAGGTAGCTCCATCGTGAGCTCCACAGAGGTGGTCCCAGTTTGCTCCCATGGTCCCACAGGGGGTGCCTGTTTGCTATGCTTCCTGACACGGCGCTTTCAGACTCTCTGAGTTCTGCCCATCTGATAGACGAAAAATGGGATCTCAGTGTAGTTTTGATTTGCATATCTCTAATTATGTGTTTAAACGTCATTTAGGTTTCTGTTTTTGTGAACAGCCTGTTCTTTTGCCCATTTTTCTATTCAGTTGCAGTTTGGCATGTTTTAAAGAAATTAACCCTTTGTCTGTGCTATGAGCTATCAAAGTTTTTCCCTTGTTTGTCTTTGAAGAAGTCTTTTGACTTTACAGAGTTTCTTTCTGTGCAGAGGTTTTTATTTTTGTGTTCAGTCTCTCAAGCCTCCTATGATGGCGTTTAGCTGCTGGAGTGAACTGAAAACAGCCTCTCCCCGTGTGGAGTACAAAACAGATTTATCTCACTGCAGTACTTTGACGGGTAGATGTTTTCGTGTTTAGATATTTTATTCATCTTGAAATTATTTTGCCAGATATGGGTACAGCCTAGTTTTTTCCAGATGGATACCTAATAATATTTATTGAATAATCTGTTTTCCTCTCACTGATGGATTTGAAATGTCACTGTTACCAGCCACTCCCCTATTTTATGTGTTTGGGTATATTTCTGCACCTCCTACTCTGTTCCGTTGATTTGTCTGTGTGGGCGTGCACCAGTACCAAATGTTTTAATTACTGTAGTTTTTCAACAGTTTGACTATCTGCTAAGGCTCATCCTCTCTTAATTTTCTTTTTCAGAATTTTCCTGACCATTCTTGCATTTTAAACAATACATCAACTGTAGAATCAGCCTCTCAGGTTCCTTAAAGAATCCTCTTAGTACTTTTATTAGGGCCGCATGGGGTCTGTGGATTAATGGAAGGAAGCTTGCCGGCTCCGCGGGTGTTTCTCTCCAAGAAGGTGGCGCCCTCCACTTCTGCCCCTTGTTCAGTCTCCTGGCAGTGTTTTTAAAATTTTCCCCGTAAGGCTTTCTTTTATTGTAAGTTTATTCCAAGATATTTCAGTTTTTTCATTGCTGTTACAAATGTGCTTGTTTCTTCCTCTCTATCCTGAAAAGGCTGTTGATATCCGTATAATAATTTTCCCCCATCACCTAACTGAATTTCATCTTTTTTTTTTTTTTTTTTTTTTTTTAATAAATCATTTATTTTTGGCCGCACTGGGTCTTTGTTGCTCTGCGCGGGCTTTCTCTAGTTGCGGCGAGCGGGGGCTACTCTTTGTTGCGGTGTGCGGGCTTCTCATTGCGGTGGCTTCTCTTGTTGCGGAGCACGGGCTCTAGGCGCGCGGGCTTCAGTAGTTGTGGCTCGCGGGCTCTAGAGCGCAGGCTCAGTAGTTGTGGCTCGCGGGCTTAGTTGCTCCGTGGCATGTGGGATCTTCCCGGACCAGGGCTCAAACCCGTGTCCCCTACATTGGCAGGCAGATTCTCAACCACTGCGCCACCAGGGAAGTCCCTCATCTTTTTTATAATAGTTTTCTAGTTGATGTTCTTGGATTTTCAAAGTACAGTATCATACCTGCAAGTAATGACACCTTGCTTCCTCTTTTCCAGTTTTTTTGCCTCCCGTGCCTTCCTGTTTTGGTGCTGGCGTTTAGTTAGTGATGGAATGTGCGGTTGGAGGCAGCAACCCCGTCTTGCTGGATGTTAGGGAATCATGCCTCTCTTCCTATTTTATTAAGAATTGAATTTTATCAGTTGCCTTCTCAGAATCTCAGATTCTGGGAATAACCATAGGATATTTTTCTGCAGGTCTGTTGAAAAGATGTAATGTTAAATGTCCTAATAATAGTATATTGAATTATCCTCTCTCTTTTGAATAATTTTACTTGGTTATGATGTGTCACCCTTTCTGTTTTTGCCAGATTATGTTTGCTGATATTTTCATTGACATCCATAAGTAGGAATCTTTCTGTTGGGGGATGTGTGTGTATATGTGGATTTGTTTGGAGTTTGG